>NW_020290414.1:0-600000 GCF_003184545.1 Aspergillus heteromorphus CBS 117.55 | reverse complement strand
TATCGCTCGGTCCTGAATCGGCACGTTGGGCGAGACTGAAGCCACATTAGCATCTCACATCACCCATGTGATAGCTATACTGACAGCGCCTCAAATTTCGCATTCTGAAGTATCCGTTGCTCTGAAGGACCCACAGGGTTAGAGCTCTCCTGGTCGTCGTCATTGGATTCATCCGAGGAGACATTGTCTTTTTCGGTGACATCTTTCTCGGGAACAGCCGGAACAGAGGCCTTGGGCTCTTCGCTTGGGGGCTCTGGAACAGGCGTCTGGTCAGCTATCCGGATATCGGCGAAGAAGTCGAGCTCGAGAAGGTCGGCTGATGACATATTGAGTCTTGTCTGCGGGAGTAATAGAGAAAAGTCCTCTGTTGGCGATGGGTGTAGATGACTTCCTAATTACCATTTATAAAGCCTGCATTGAGAGAGAGAGAGAGAGAGAGAGAAAGAGAGAGAGAAAGAGAGATGAGAGGAAGGGAAAGCATTGAACTCACAAGTGAGGGGGCTGAATGTAGAAAGGGTGAATAGTAGTAATTGTAGCACGGCATGCACTGGGCCTGGCGCAAACGGGGGACAAACAAGCAGTTGCTTGTGTGAGGCATATTGAGGGCCTGAGTTCCAGTTTCCAGTCAATGCATTATTCCACAGCATCTACATTCAACATGACAATAATGCAATCCCTCCGTGAATAATTTCAAGTTGCCCATGAGCCGAGACCAACGATATACGTATATATCATATATATATAGTATATATATATACTTCATGATAGTTCGGTCCTCGACACGAATGCGGGGCAGGGCGGGAGACCCAACAATTAATATTTCTGCCGCCCGGTCGATCGGCCGTCCCCGCGGAGCTTTCCAGTTTAAGTTCCAGATCGTACAGCATCAACACCCCAGGTTGGATTCCGTGAAACATCGCCTCGCCATGGAGCAGCCGCAGAATCTCCGGACGTTGTTCACGGACGCGAAAGCCGAGAAGGCGGCGTTGGAGGTGCGCCCCGACAGCAACACCGACGCCTATCGCAGTGATGTCAGCGCAACAATAGCCAAGCTCGAGGAGTGTCAGCGACAAGTGGGCTTGCTGGCCCTGTTCAGCTCGAATGAACCGCTGGAGGACATTTCCACGACAGATATCCAGTAACCGGACCCCCCCCCGTCCCATTGATATCCAGCTGCGTCGGATTTGTGCTGATACGATGCTCGTTCTTCTCGTCTCCGCAGATACCTAACGGTGGAGTATCTCCTCGCGGACCTCCTCCAGCGCTCCTACAGCTCCGACCGCGAAGCCTCCCTCCAACGCGCGCTCGCGCAATACGAACGATTCCTCGGCCGACTCGACGATTACGATATTCTGAATGAGAAGGACAAGAAGCTTTACGAACGTTACGCCGCGAATCCTACCTCGTTTTCCCTGACCACGACCAACGACGCCGCGACCCGCAGGGAGGTGAAGATCAACCGGTTCAAGGAGGAGAAGGAGCTGAAGCAGAAACTTGAGGTGGGATAACCCCTGCTTCCGGCTACCAGGCTGCTTTGCTTACACCCGATGATCAAGTACTTTACCAATAACCAAAGCCGACTACAAGCCGACGACGAGGATGTCCGGAAGCTTTATCTCGCGGAGATCGACCTTTACATCCACCAGGCGTTCCAGTCGGTGGATCTGCTGTCACAGGAGTTGACAATGCTCTCGAACTTCCGCCGTGCGGCTCCGACACCCACGCAGGCCCTGGAGGATGATGCGAGGAGAAGAGGCGAGACAAAGGACTCGAGCTATTCTGAGCGGCTGGATCGGCCCATTGCGGAGCTTCTAAGAGGAGGGAAGTTCGGGCCTATCTTGAGTAAGGAGGGCAAGCCAATGCAGCCGTTTACGCTGCTCGATCGCAGAACACAGCTTCAGCAGGGCGTCTTCAGATCCGGACACAATCTCCCCACGATGACAATCGATGAATATCTCGAGGAAGAGCACAGAAGAGGCAACGTCATTGAGGGCGGCGGGGAGAAATCGGGTATAAAGCCGGAGGTAGATGAAGATGACTTCGACATAGCTGATCAAGAGACGATGAAAGCCAGAGAGTGGGACGAGTTCAAAGAAGCGAACCCGAGAGGCTCGGGAAACACGCTGAATAGAGGTTAATAGTATGTTGATGACTTGATGCACTGCCAATATAGCCATGAATTTAATAAAGCATTCTCTGCTTTTACTCGACCATTTAGGGTCCCCATACCCAGCTCTCCACCATCTAGTTCCGCGATGTGATATAGAATGCTAGCACAAAAATGTCTGTCTCCTAAAAAAAGACATAGAAAACCAAGACTAAGGAGATAAATCCATACGATTCCTTCATAGGAGACCGATTTAATAATTGGCAGGTAGTCATGAAGAGGTTCTATACACTTTTCTTTTCTGTATGGGGTATCCGTCTAACCATGTCCATCATATCTTCTTGTGAAGAAGACCAGCATCTCCACCACTCAGCATGAATCATACCGCATCGACTCGATTTAAGCAGTCTGTGTCTGCTTGTTCCGCTGGATCTCCTCCAGGATCTTCCCTGCGCCCTTCTCAACCAGCGCCTTGGCCACCGTAACGCCGAACTCCTCCGCAGACTCATTCGAGTCCACAGCCCCATCAACCTCAACCTCCGCGCTCTCACTACCATCCACGCTGACCACAACCGACCGCATCCTCAACTTCGACGATCCATCAGCAGCCTGAATCCACTCCGACTCCACACCCAACGGGGCACTGCAACCACCCTCGAGCGTACGCAGGAGGCTCCGCTCCGCCAAGCAGGCAAAGGTCGTCTCCTTGTTGCCAATGTTCTTCAACATATCCACCACAGCCTGGTCATCCTTACGGATTTCGATGCCCAGGGCGCCCTGTCCGACGGCATACAGCATTCCCGCGTTCTTCGAGTCCAGATAGCTGGAGATACGATCGCCCAGGTCCAGTCTCAGCAGACCAGCGGCTGCAAGAATGAGACAAGTGAAAGGACCATCCTCAGCATCCAGCTTCGACAGACGAGTCCCGATGTTACCGCGCACATCCATGACCTTCAGGTGGGGGTACCGGCGAGCGAGCTGGGCGGTACGACGGATGGAGGAGGTACCCACGACGGAGCCGGCGGGCAGCTCAGCCAGACTCATGTTGGGCAGTCCCTTCTTAATGACCAGGACGTCTCTCGTATCCTCGCGATCCATCATCGGGCCGAGCGTGCATGAGTCGGGGAGAAGAGTCGGTACATCTGAGATTTCACGAGAATTGTTAGTTCACTTTCTTGTACAGTAAGGTTGTATACGCCGCAGGATAAACCAACCCTTCAGAGAGTGTACAATGAAGTCGACATGGCCGGCAATCAGAAGGTCCTCCAGTTCCTGGGTCCATAGGTTCTTGGTTGTGAAGTCACGGAGAGCGATGGTGGTGTTCTGGTCGCCTGCAGTCTCCCGCGAGTGGATCTTGAATTCGTACTCGGGCCATCTGGCTTGGAGGGCCGCCTGGACCAGATCCGTCTGAAGCAGGGCGAGCTTCGACTTGCGCGTGCCGATAGTGAACGTTTTGCGCGAGGAGGGGTCAGAGACGGAAGGCGGGGCAGCAGCCATGGCGACGATCTTTGTTGTATGTATGAGACGGAGGGGAGGAATTGGGGGGGGATCGAGAAAGAGATTTGGGTTGAGGTCTGCGTTGAGATGTCTCAAAATACCTCAAAAAGACAACGAGAGACGGGGTGGAGGGAGATAGTACTGGCAACACGCAATAGTAATGCCGCAAAGCTGAGGATCTTTCCAGTTTCCAGATGCAGCGCGGGATCAGATCATCGGCAATGAACTGCCTGCAGTCCGGATTCCGTATTTTACGCCGATCGGGCGCTGGTCACACGACTTCCGACGTCGGCGTGGTAAGGGGCGGTGGTAATCTTACCGAGGACACACCGCTTTGGTTCTCTGGTCGGGGGTTTTGGCCGAACCTGGAGAGTTCTTCGTATAGAAAGTCGGGGGTTTTTTTTCATCAAGGGGTCCAGGGTCGAGGTGAAGTGACCTTAAATCTAAAAAAAGCAGTATCCAGCAAGGGCAGGCTGTCAGTTTGCAGTTGAGGTCCACAGCGATGCTCCGGTTTCCGGTCCGGGGACTGACGTCGCCCCGTGCGAACCTCGGCTTCGGACGGGCGCTTATCTTGGGATCTCCTCCCCAGACTCGCAGTCACGCCTCCATCTATGGGGTTCTGGACCTGCCAGCCAGTCGCCTTATAACCCGACCGCCTCATCAGCCCTGTGCGCTGTCTCCTTGCCCCCGTCTGCCTGTCCTCCTCCTACTGCCGTCTATCCTGACGACACCCCCATCCCAGTATCATTCCACCCCATCCCCGTTGTTTTGTTCGCCACATCTACTCAACTGTCTTGCTCCTGATCCACCTACTATACCGAGATGGGTTCCAACAGCGGTAGAACGACGAAACTCGCGTTGGTTCCGCTGCCCAAAGGATCGGTCTTGCTCCCTGGCGCCACCCTCCGCATCCCCGTCTCTAACCGTCCTGATCTGGCCAACCTCCTGTCGACTATAGTCGATCGATCGGCTGCCGCCAAACGGGATGGAACCGTCATCACCTTCGGATGCGTCCCCCTTAGCTCGCCGTTCCTGAGCAAGGACGGCCAACGACTGCTCGAGGACGGAAACCTTGATGAAGAAAGGAGGGAGGAATATGATATGATTGATGCTGGACAGGCAAGGAAGGAGGATCTCTTCCGCCATGGTACCGTTGGCAGGGTGGTTGGCATCCAGCGCCGCGCCTATTCCGAGCCGTCTCTTGTGGTTCAGGGAGTGCAACGATTCACCATCCGGAGGATCCTGAAAGAAAGGCCCTTCTTCGAAGCCGAAGCTCTTGTTCATGACGAGAAAGGTCAGTAATCACAACCCTCGCTAATTACTATTGCTACCCCTGCCTGGAACATCGACTGACCTGTGCTTCTAGAAACAGTGTCTGGCGACCCCGAATCCGTTGAATTGTTCCAGCAGCTTCGACAGCTCTCTCGCGAGCTTCTCACCTTGCTGCGCCTCTCTTCGCTACTCCCCTCTCCAGGGATCCGCGTGCCGCCCCTCATCGCCCGGAAAATCGAACTGTTCATAACCAAGTCTGATGTCTCCCACGCAGGTCGCCTGGCTGACTTTATGGCGGATATCTCCGATGCCGGATTTGAAGAGAAGCTTCGCATTCTGGCGTCGCTGGATGTCAAGGTCAGGCTGGAACGGGTCGTCGAGGTTCTGAGCAGACAACTGCAGAACATCAAGAGTAACGTGAAGGTTACTACAATTACTACGAACAGCTTCCCCAGCTCTGGTTTTGACATTAGCCAGATCGATCCCCGTGACCGCGAGATTCTGGCAAGAAGAGCTATGGCTGGCCTGAGCGGTCTGACGCCACCGGGCGCAACACCCAACCGAAGCAATGATGGCGACGAGAAGGAATCCAATGAAGTCGACGAGCTCCAGCAGCGACTGCAGGAGGCCCAGCTTAGTCCCGAGGCCAGGAAGGTTGCTGACAAGGAACTCCGCCGTCTTCGCAAGATGAATCCGGCAAATGCGGAGTATGGCGTGTGCAGGTCGTACCTCGAGAACATTGCCGATATCCCATGGGTCAAGGTTACTGAGGACCAGCTGGGACCGGAAACCCTGAAGAAGGCGAGAAAGCAATTAGACGATGATCACTACGGGCTAGAGAAGATCAAGAAGCGGCTTCTCGAGTACTTGGCGGTCCTGCGACTCAAACAATCCACCAACCAGGACGTCCAACGCCAGATCGAGACCTTGTCGAAGGAGCTCGATGCCTCCGAGCGAAACGACCTCGAGAAGGACATTCCCGATGTTTCCGAATCGGACCGGGTCGCCATTGAGACGAAACTACATCTCCTGAAGTCCCGACGCATGGGCGACAAGTCACCGATCCTCCTGCTCGTCGGCCCCCCTGGCACCGGAAAGACAAGCCTGGCACGGTCCGTCGCCGCCTCTCTGGGCCGCAAGTTCCACCGAATCTCCCTGGGTGGTGTCAGAGACGAGGCCGAAATCAGAGGTCATCGCAGAACCTACGTGGCCGCAATGCCCGGATTGATCGTCAGCGGCCTCAAGAAAGTTGGGGTCGCCAACCCGGTGTTCTTGCTCGATGAAATCGACAAAGTCGGCGGAGCCAATTTCCAGGGTGACCCGTCCGCAGCAATGCTCGAGGTCTTGGACCCTGAGCAAAACCACACGTTCTCGGATCACTACATCAACATCCCCATCGACTTGAGCAAGGTGCTCTTCATCGCCACCGCCAACTCCCTGGACACCATCCCCGCACCACTTCTCGACCGCATGGAGACCATCTCGCTGTCCGGCTACACAACCGTCGAGAAGCGCCATATCGCCAAGAGACATCTTGTCCCCAAGCAGGTCCGGGCGAACGGTCTCTCAGACGGCCAGGTCATTCTGTCCGACGACGTCCTCGACAAAGTCATCACCTCATACACCAGAGAATCCGGTGTCCGGAACCTCGAGCGTGAACTCGGCTCAGTCTGTCGATCCAAAGCCGTCCAGTTCGCAGATGCAGGGGACACCAACAAGCTCGACACCTACAACCCAGTCGTCTCAATGGACGACCTAGAAGACATCCTGGGCATCGAACGCTTCGACGAAGAAATCGCCGAGAAACACGGCCGCCCCGGCGTTGTCACAGGCCTGGTCGCTTACTCCACCGGCGGCCAAGGCAGCATCCTCTTCATCGAGGTAGCAGACATGCCCGGCAACGGCCGCGTCCAACTCACCGGCAAGCTAGGCGACGTGCTCAAGGAGAGCGTCGAAGTAGCCCTCACCTGGGTGAAAGCCCACGCCTTCGAGCTCGGACTGACCGCCGATCCCAACGAAGACATTATGAAGAACCGCAGCCTGCACGTCCACTGCCCCTCCGGCGCCATCCCCAAGGACGGCCCCTCCGCCGGCCTCGCCCACACCATCGGCCTGATCTCCCTATTCACCGGCAAAGCCGTGCCCCCCAGCCTGGCCATGACCGGCGAAATATCCCTGCGCGGAAAAGTGATGCCCGTCGGCGGAATCAAGGAGAAGCTCATCGGCGCGCACCGCGCCGGCGTGAAATCCGTCCTTCTGCCCCAGCACAACCGGAAAGACGTCAAGGATGTGCCCACGGAGGTCAGCGAGGGGCTCGAAATCGTTTACGTCAAGTAAGTACCGTATCTCCGTGTTTATACCAACACTTGCTAATACTGTTCTGTTAGACACATCTGGGAAGCCATCCGCCAGGTCTGGCCAGACGCGCACTGGCCCGGTCAGCACACGAACTTCATCGAGAGTCGACTGTAATCTTTTTTCCTTTTTCTGTCTTCTTCTCTCTACTTTCTTCTTTTTTTTTTTCCCAGGGTGTTGGGCGTTAACACAAATTGCTCCGCATTTATGTATTTATGGATGTGCTGTGTGGCCTTCCATTTTGGTTCATTTTCGTGTTTCAGCGCAGCGACCACTTACTTTCTTTGACGATGCGGGTTTGATATATGCCCCTTCCATCCCATCGCACTCCTGTCTCGGTATAAACATACTACGTACCTACAGTAAAGTACCTATTATACATCTGAATTAACGCCCATACAAAGAATGAATACTCTATCCCATCCTCTTAACTTACCCAACACCCATACAAAAAAAAAAAAAGAAACCATCTAACCTATTTTATTAATCAACCCTAACACAGGTTAGGCTAGGCTGGGCTGGATTAGATAGATGAAGTAACTCTCAGAATAAGAAAAATCGTATTTATACGACCAGGACAATATAATACACATACATCACATAAGACAGCCCAGTCCAGGGAAAGGGAAGGGTAAGTAATCAGATCAGAGCCAACCAGCAATCTAAAGAACCAGAACCAGAAACAGAAACAGAACCAATCGATAAACCAATCAATCCATCCGAGCAACGTCCAAACGACCATGACCACGACCATGACCACGACCATGACCACGACCCCAAGTAACCCGTAGGTTAACCCTGGTTTCACCCACTTCCAGCATCTCTAATATCATCTCTCCCTCCATGACCAGATCAACACACCCCCTCACCCACACACACACACACACTCTCTCTCTCTCTCTCTCTCTCTCTCTTCATCTTTTCCCCCCTTATACCAACCCCCAAATCATCAAGAACCCCCTCACGGACGCTTCTTCCCCACAACGGGCCGATCATAGTTCAGCCCCAGGGCTTGCCAAGTCGGCCTCCAAGTCTTCTCACCACTCAACAACTTCTTGGCCTCGGCGGCCATCGCGGCCTCGCCATCCTCGTCTCTCTTCGTGGCGGCGTCGGGTTTCTGACCGTCCTGGAGCTTTTCTTGGTACTTGGCGGCCTTGAAGAATTGGTCCTTCTCCCAGCTGTTTTTGAAAAGATCGTTAGCATCATCCACCCACCCATCCATCCATCATGATCAAAACAGCCACACACCCAACCCCACAAACCAAAAGAAAGAAAAGAAAAAAAAACGCATGAATAAGAAAAGGAAAACATACGCATCCAACTCCTTCGGCACCTCCGGCCAAACAAACGGATTCTTCAACTCAACCGTCATCTTCTTCTTACTCTCGGGCCTTCTCAACCGTCCATAGCCGTATTTACCCAGCGGACGCAAGCGCGTCACCTTCTGCTGCTCGACGAACGACCGCACCCGCAACACCCCGACCCCGTACAGCCGCTGCAGGTAGTCGCGGATATCCAGC
This sequence comes from Aspergillus heteromorphus CBS 117.55, assembly GCF_003184545.1. Taxonomy (NCBI): domain Eukaryota; kingdom Fungi; phylum Ascomycota; class Eurotiomycetes; order Eurotiales; family Aspergillaceae; genus Aspergillus; species Aspergillus heteromorphus. The sequence goes on along the minus strand of NW_020290414.1, from coordinate 591,249 downwards.
TTGTTGAAATTCAGAGGCACGTAGAAGGCGGCGTACCGGGGGGGGAGGAAGGGTGTGCGGATTAGGGCGATTGTTGTTTCGGGACTGCGGATTTATCGCTGTTAGGTGTTTGGGGGGTGGGGTCTTGATTGTGGGGGTTGGAATTGGGAGGAGGGAGAGAGAGGAAGGGGGATTGGGATTGGGATTGGGATTGAGATTGGGATTGGGATTGGTGTTCACTCACAGATATACCTGCTTCCGCGCGGACAGCGGCGCCGCGGGGGATACCCATCCGGCGGCCTTCTTGGGGAACTTGGAGAATTTGCGGACCATCTTGGTGGGATGGATGTGCTCCAATTCTGTCGGAGCACGGAGATGGGTGGGGTGGTGAGGAGGGGGAGGTGGTGGAGGGAGGAAGCTGGATTGAATGAACGAATAAATCAATGTATGGATTGGATGGATTCGTCGGCGGCGGAACTTTGCTTTTGCGCGGTTGGCCGCCTCGGCGCCCGTAGTGCTGTCGGTCTTTCCGAGGCACTCACGCGCTCACTTACTTGACTTCTACGGTTCTACATGTTCATTGAAATCAGTTGACAGACTAAGGGTAAAAGACAAGGGAAGATGTGAAAATTCTATATTCATCATGGTCATTATCGTTTACTTTTTAGCCCAGAAAAACAAAAACCAAAAAAAACACACAAAACCACCCTACTGCCTATCCGACACCTGCAGGTTCCCTAGTCGCCGAGCGACATCATCAGACTGCGCGGGTGGGACATCTTCTTCAGCAGCGTTACGCTCTTCTTCCTCTCCCTCCTCTTCTTCAGAACCATAGTCCTCCTCATCCTCCTCATCTTCGTCCTCATCGCCACTTCCCTTCTCGTTATCCCCATTCGCGCCCACCTCCGCCATATACTTCTCCAACTCGCGCGCCATCTTCCTCGAGAAACCCGACGCCTCGACCTCGACATCCAGCCGCTTGCCAGGGTTCTTAATCATCTGTTTCCGCGCATTGGCGAAGGTCGGACCGGGGATATCACTGACGAAGTGGAACTTGCGCTGGAAATAGCGTTTGATGCAGCTGACGTCGCGGTCGAAGTACATCTCGGCGTTGGCGTGGTCGATCGACACCATCTGCGGGAAATCGATCATGACGGGCGTGAGACGAACATTCACATCTTCCTCATCCCCCTCACCCTCGCGCCCCTTGCCCTTCGCCTCCGGATCCTCCTCCTCCTTAATCAGAATATTAAACTCGTTAAAATCACCATGAATCAACCCAAACCGCGCCAACCGGATAATCATATCCATCAACTCCGCATACAAGGCAGCCGGGTTCGCGACCTTCGAGATCTGGCGCAGCGGAAACGCATCGATGAGACTCATGACGATGGTGTGACGATTCTGGGCAATGGGTTCGGGGACGGAAAAGTCGTTCTCGCGGAGCGCCTTCATGAACGCGTATTCCTTCATCGCTGCCAGCCGCGACATGTACATCCAGGAGCCGGTGCTGCGGTGGCGCAGGTAGTCGCGGTTGGTCTTGACCGTGCGGAACGAGATGCGGCCCAGCCGGTGGATTTTCAGGATGCGCTGAGTGCCGTCATGCGCGGCCACCACGATGATGTCGGATTCCTTGCCCACGCCGATCTGGTTGCCGACCGAGTAGATGCATTTCTGCTTTTGGTGGGCGTTGAGCGCGAGGTAGTCCAGTCCGCCGTAGGTGAGGCGGTAGCCATCATCTGAATAGGAAGCGTATGTAAGTATCGTATATAAGTATGTGTTATGTGATTTATTGGATCGCCGGGGGTCCGGAGAGGCGACAGGAGCTGCATATATAACGTACATTTCGCATTCTTCACCTTGGCGATCAGGTTGGTCTTGGCTAGGTTGGAGATGGCGCGGTGCACTCCGCTGCCACCGCGGAGACCCGCAATCTGAGCGATCAGAGGCGTCGGCACGACCTCATGGTTGCGACTTCCGGTCTCGACCTAGAAAATGGGTCTGTTAGCCGTCAGACAACACGCTGCGACCATGCGGACAGAAGGCGGGGGTGGTGAGGGGCGTGCGTACAGCGGAGAGAACGCGGAAGTCCTCGGACGTGAGGTAGCGGATCGCTTTCGGGTCGAGCTTCATGGCGGGCTGCGTTCGATAGCTGGATCAGATCTAGAAAATAGGTATCGTTTCCCGGTATACCGGATAGCAGTCCTGGCCGATCCGACTTGAAGTTGCGCTGGAGGGTCGGGCGTTCCGTCAAGGTACGCGGAAAAGTCATGGCGCCCTGCCCTATGCCCTAGTTTCCGCTTTGGGACGGATATACGGATAAGTTCTACAGATGTATAGAGACTAGATAGAGCTGATGATCATACTAGCATTGGTCCACCTATGCATGTCATATCCGCCACTCTAATAGATGGATTGAACACGATGACCGATGGTGTATGCTATTTTCCAATTCATGCTGAATACATTAAGACCCAAAGACCCGAGCGCTATAATCCTCCCTGCGCTCAACCCATCCGCAATACTTCGTGTCGAAAGATCATCTTACTCACGCGGGATTCTCCCAGTCCGGGTTCTGTCACGACATTAGCTTCATGATACGAGATCCAAATAGTGGGGCAGAATTACCTTGCGCAGGATGACCAGGCCCTCCAGCGTGCTGCTGAGAGGAATATACTGCTCGTCTTCGAGCTCCGCACGCTCACCGTGAGACAAGAGCACCGGCGTGCTTTGCGTTTGCCATCCCGTGATCGTCTTGGGGCGACCCGCTTGGCCAACGACATCCACGGCCTGTCCAACCCGTACATTGACGGTGAGAGGCTGCAGGTCTTCGTCGAGCGTGACAAGGAAGCGGGGGTACATGGCGGTGATGAGGAAGTAGAGGAGGTAGTGGTGTTCGGCGAGAATGAATTGCTTGGCGTCGATCAGAGACACGAGCACGGTAAGCAGGCCAGCCGCGGAAACGCGCGAGAGGACCTGGCGATCTGTGTGGAAGGGGTTGAGGGTCATTGTGCCCTTGCCCATGTGCAACAGACCCTGGGCGATGCGAACCATGAACAGCGTGTTCTGGTCGCGGTGGTAGTAGCTGGCCAGCTGGCGGAGCAATTGGGCCAGTCGGGCGTTCTTAGTACCGGCACCGCAAAGACCCATGGCGAAGATGGCGTTGATGGCGACATCGTTGTCATTGTCGTGGCTGTATCTGGACAAGGTGTCGTAGACCTTCATCTGAGGGTTGCTGGGAGAGATCAACCCCATGGCAAGGGGAACCGCCTTCCGGATATTGCTGGCACCGTAGTGCATGAGATGACCAAATTGTCTCAGGATCATGTCCTGTCCGACCTCCTCTCCCATAGCAATGAGCGACAGACCAAGCACAGCATACGACTGGACGAGCTCATCGCCCTTCTTCTCGTCATCCTCCTCGTCGATGATGTCGTTGCAGATGTGGAGAAGTTCTTGGAGCTTCAGGACAGTGCCAGTGCCAGCCCACGCGCACACCGATGCGAGGACCGAGGTCGGCTTGGCCATAGGGTGGTCGACAGCCTTGAGAATATCAAGGATAACATCAACCTCTTCCTGACGGCCAAAGTACAGGAGTGCCAGACCAAGGGCCATGAAACGGGTCCACTTGTCCTTGAGGTGCTTCTGCCGTTCCTCATCCATCAGGGTGGTGGCGATGGCCTCACTGACTTGGTGGTTGGAGGAGCCAACGAAGATAAGACCCAGCGACACGGCCGCCATCGCCGAAAGCTGCATGTCCGTCGAAACATCCTCAACAATCGGGAGCAGGACCTCGAGCAGTTCCTCCTTGTTGGAGCCGGCATAGGCCAGACCAAGACCCATGATAGAGGCAACTCTCATGGGCACGCTCTTAGCCTCCAGGTTGTCGGGGTCACTGAGGAGAGCCAGAGCGGGATCCGAGTCTATCCGCACACCAGAGTTGAGAATACCGATAGAAAGCAATGCACCGGCCTTGATCTGGTCCTCCGAGGCATAAGTGTACTTGTCGATCTTATCCAGACCAGCCTCAACATCTCTGTGCAAAAGCATACCCATCGAAGCCGTTGTCGACAGCATACCATCGTCCTTGGTCTTCCAAACCCAGGGGCCCTTATCGCCCTCGACAAGCATCATCTTATCGTTACCATACCCAGCATTTGTGAAGGAGTTGACAAAGGCACTGGCGAGGTTGTGCCTGGCGGAGTCGACATTAGTGAGACCAGCTCCGCGGCTGCTTTCCAGGTGCGTCTTGTAGATATCCTCGGGCATCTGGGGATCAAGAATGTTAAGCTCCTTTCCGAGGGACTTGAAGTGCTTGGGAATCGAAGTGTTGTTCAAGCAGTCCATGAAGGACTGGTCTTCCTCTTCCTCAGGAAGGTCAAGCCATATTTGCTGTCTGGAGATAAGGAAAGCCATCTGCTTCTTGATCGACTTGTCCTCGGTGGCATTAAGATCACTCTTGATGAGATCGGTGTCATTCAAGCGGATGGCAAGAACGATGGCCTTGGTGAGCTGCTTGTAGCGAACATAGATCTCGTGGGCGGTCCGAAGGAATTGCTGGTCTTCCGGGTATGTGAGGAGGTTGACCATGCTGACCATGTACAGGCAAACCCTGGGGTAGGTGTTTTCGTCCACAAACCGCGGGATCTCCTCGATGATCTCAAGCTCACTCAACAAATCAACGGCATCGGCTTCAGCATTGTGGCCCAAGAAGTACGGAACAAGAGACAGCGCGAGATCAATCAAGTCTTGCACATCCTTCTCCGCGTTGAGTCGATTTTGGTACTCTTGACCAATCTCCAGCGCCAGGTGTCTGATATATTCGTGGCCCCAGGAGCCGAGGTCCTCCGACTTGGTAAGCAGGCGGTACTTCAGGGTCTCGAGCTTCTCCTCGTCTCCGTAGGTCATTCCGAGGACCGAAATCATGTCGGCCAACGAGTCCTGCATGCAACATTGTGTGGTTAGCCGAGTGCAATCGTCTGCAGGCAGCAGGCCAGGGAGCGAACCTTAACCGGACCGGCCGGCCACTTGTCATAAAGCCCCGTGAGCTCATCGTAGTGCGGTCTTAGGAACTTCAGGGGCTTTGGGACAGCAGTCATAGAGGATGTTGAAGTCTTGATGAAGTTCTTGATCGCGTCCAAGGCAGGGACGTACAACGTGGTGTCCGGTTCCTAGAGAGTGGTAGGTTGAAGGTTAACGTCATCGCTCGGGACACCAAGAGAATGGCTGCTCTCCCGTACCTTCAGCCTCTCCACAAGCATCTCCAGCTCATTTTTCAGCTGCTGGTCTTCTTCGTTAAGCTCTTCTAATGATCGGATATGTCAGTGCCTTTCCCAACGCACAGGTAGCTCAGGATGGAACGCGGCGTCGGGTCATCTCCGCCCGGAGACTCGTAAGGTCACGTACCTTCCGACTCGTCCTCGTTCTTCTTTCCATCGGCTTGTGGCTTCTCGTCAGCCTTGGTCTTCTTTCCGCCAGACAAGTCCTTGACATCGTCAACCTTGCCCTTGCCCTTGTCGGCGGGAGCTGACCGCTCGCCGTCTTGCGCCATGTCTGACGGGTTATATAGGGCGAGGTGTCTGGGTGGGTTCGGAGAGGCGGGTGGACGGGATATATAGAGACCGCAGAAGGCGATAGCAAGAGTGGAAAGCTTTGATGGGGCAAGCCTTCACACTCCAGGCGATGAAGTAGGGACTGATTATAAGCTTGTTGTTGATGGGAGGCAGAGAGAGCTCTCTGTTCGTTCGCCGCTCGGGCGTTGCGCTGCTGGTGGAGCTACCGCCTGATTATGTAAGAGGCGCCGCCAAGCCATGGCATGCCATGGAAGCGGCGCCTCAGGCACTAGCGTCTGCCTTTATCTACGAACATCAAACACGCACTCGCGACATGAACAAGCAAAATTACATGGGGGTATATTATACAGCTTATCCTAACTACGTGGGAGCCGTCTCGCCCAGCTACTACTACTCATCGCTCCAGACAGAACAGGCCCCCCACAGCCGTCTCCCGGCTGGAATCGCCATCCGAACATCCTCCATACCGCGCTCGGAACAGCTTGCTGTAGGCTTCGATGCCCTGGGTATAGGCCAAGCCCGAGACCCTCTGGCCACTGTAAGACAGTAGAGGGAGATAGTCGATCCGCGGCAGATTCAAGGAGAATCGTTCAAGAAGCGGCATCACGGTGGATGCCCGGCTCAGAGGCTTTTCAACAACTCCTAACCCTTCAACAGGCTCTGGTGTAAGAGGCTTGGCCGGGTCATCTATCTCCTCGGGTGACGGTTCCGGGACATCCGACGAGCTATCCTGAGCAAACTCTTCGGGAGCATGGTATAATTCGTTGTGTACCGTCGCAAGAGTGAAGGTTCCCTTGGCGGGGAATGTTGGGTAAAGTAAATAATACCCTCGTCCGCGGGTAAACTCTAACAAATACTCCATGACAGCGGGGTATTTCTTGGAAATGAGCTTTTCCTGAGGCGGAGCCTCCGCCATGGCCTCCTGGATAGCAAAGCGGTTCGAGAGGAAGTCATAGAACTCGGCCCATTTGTCGCCGAAATACAGCGCCGCATTACTGTTCGGGGCTTCCCAGAGGAAGAGCGGTAACACTTCGCTGTTGTCGGCACCGGAAAACTGGTCATTGTCCACCTCTGGTGGTTCCAGGGGTGCGTTGTCGGTAAGACGAGAGGATGGGAGTTCGAGTGAGATTCCCAGAAGCTTGGTAGCCAACTGCTTTGATCGAGTTGAATGCTTGTATCTGAGCATGGTATATACGAGATAATGATAGAATGAGGGTGCCAGTTCCGTTTGTGGAGAAAGCACTAGCACATGGGACAGATCCGGATCTCTGGGATAGAAAGCCTCCACGGTTTTCAGGGACGCCTCAGCAGAATCCATATCGTGCGGCTGGATTCGTCGGCGAAGGTTAATCTTGCCAGAGGCGTGAGGGAGCCATTTCATCGACTGCAAGAAATGCAGAAGTTCTGGATCTACTTGAGGGGGAAGCTCTATGGTTAGAATAGGCGATCCTCCCAGATAGTCTGCGTTTTGTAATGTCCGGATCAACCTTATCAAAGATCCGGAGGACTCGGGCGGAGCATGAATGAGGATTTCAACTTGGATATCGTTCCAGACTGGTGAACCCATTAGCACGGTTATTGTACCCCGGAGCTGTAGATTTACCTCGAAGAGCGCTACTGTCGAGCGTGGACACCCACATAAGATCCCGTGCCGCGCTACTAAGAGCAACATGAGGAACCCCAATTTCGGGGACTCTACTTTGAAGGCCTTTCCAGAAGAACGAATCCTCCCATGACTCGCTTTGTGTGAGGATGACTTGGGGAAGGAGATAGGATCGGATATAGTTGAGGCTGGCGGCTACAGCTCTCTCCATACGAGCGTCCGTTGACCATGGCGCGTAATCGGGCCGAGCATCTGAAGCAGATAGTCATCAGCACATTAAGCCAGCGAAATCGTAGCTAGACGTTTTCAAAAGACATACCATGCCAATTAACTGGACACGCCGCATCATCAATGCCATTGACTCGTTGGATCCCTTCAATGGACACATCATCCCTTCCCATCAGCACGAAGTGCACTTCGTTGACTCTTCGGCTGGCCATCTGACAAGCCAGAGGAATAAGGTCCGAGACACTGCTTAAGCTTGCGCCGGCGAAGACGACTGCGCGGCTTTGGGTCCTTTCGTAGCGCGACTGTGGTCTTTGGAACCGGTGCAGAGATCTGGCCAAAGAGAAGAAGTTGATCCTCCCATCATAATAGAGGTCATCCTTGGGCGCTGCGTCATTCTCGTCTCGGTCAGGGGGGCCCGTTTGCGAAGATGGCGGAGATTGAAGTTGCTGCTGCTGCTGCTGTCCCCGCTGTAGTTGTAGCTGCAATGCGGCCTGTCGCGCTTGACTGAGCTCTGGGCTAAATCGCTCGGGGGCAGGGAGCAGGTCGGTGGGCATATTCTTGAAGAAGAGGTAGAGGAGATACAGGGCCAGGATGCCTAGCAAGAAGCGTCGCGGTCGGGGTGGCTTCCATTGCTTGGGACGCCATGGCGATGCAGGACTGGACCGCAGGCGGTGGTCGTCATCCTTCTTCCCCAGCTCCTCATCTGCCAAAAAAGGCCTCCTGGAGGGGAACATCATTCGCACATGTGAGAGGATGCTCCGAGGGAGCGGTGGCGGAGGAGGTCAGCATTGATGGATGGTGCTGAGGGGCGACGCGTTAGTTGGACGGTTGCGGGCGTTGGACGCGGTTATTAATTGGCCTCCGCATCTTATCGCCGCCTGCAGTGGTTTGCCTTCTTTCTTTCTCCACTCCACCCCTTCATTGTTGGCCGTCTCAAGAACGACCAGAGACCCTACGTCATACCATCCCTGTGGTCCTGGATAGAAACAACAAAACAAAAAAAAAAAAAAAACAATGGCCATGGATCCAGAAATGGAGGTGGACTCTCCAGAACCTCGGGGCACCAAAAGACTGGCCGAGGACGCTGAAGTGCACGCTGAAGTGCCCCAGCGACCTAAGAGAATCAAGGTCGATTTCCACACCTTCAATCATACATTTCCGCGCTAATATCAATGGACAGGCCCTGGACCCAGATGTCGTGAACAAAATCGCAGCAGGGGAGATCATTGTGGCCCCCATGCATGCACTGAAGGAGTTGATCGAAAACGCCGTGGATGCCGGATCAACCTCCATCGAGATCTTGGTCAAGGACGGCGGGTTAAAACTCCTCCAGATCACAGACAACGGCCATGGCATTGACGTGCGTATCAAGGTGTATACAACCTATCTTGTGGTAAACCAACTAATGTCTATAACAGAGAGATGACCTTCCCATCCTGTGTGAGAGATTCACCACGTCCAAGTTGAAACAGTTCGAGGACCTGTCATCCATAGGGACCTACGGCTTCCGAGGCGAAGCTTTGGCCAGTATAAGCCATATAGCCCATCTCACTGTGACTACCAAAACCGCGGGCTCCAGCTGCGCATGGAGAGCCCAATACAGTGGTGGGAATCTCGTCGCACCCAAACCTGGCCAGAGCGCCGCCCCCAAAGCCACCGCTGGACGTGGTGGCACTCAGATCACGGTACGCAAAGCCACTTCCTCTCTTCCATATCCTACCGCATATCTAACTTCACCAGGTCGAGGACCTGTTCTACAACGTCCCCACCAGACGTCGAGCATTTCGATCGGCAAGTGAAGAGTACGCCAAGATCCTGGACGTAGTTGGTCGGTACTCCGTCCACTGCTCTGGAGTGGCATTCTCGTGTCGCAAGCATGGCGACTCAGGCGTCAGTGTCTCAACACCGGCAGCTGCCAACACCATCGAGCGGATACGTCAGATCCACGGCAGCGCAGTAGCCAACGAGCTTGTGGAGTTCAAAGTCGAGGATGACAAGCTTGGATTCCGCTCCTCAGGGCTCGTCACGAACGCAAATTACCACGTCAAGCGAACCGCCGTCCTCCTCTTTATCAACCACCGTTCTGTCGAATCCACGGCCATCAAACGAGCAGTCGAACAAACCTACTCCAGCTTCCTCCCCAAAGGCGGCCACCCATTCGTCTACATCGATCTCGAGATCGAACCCCAACGAGTCGACGTGAACGTCCATCCAACCAAGCGCGAAGTGAACTTTCTCAACGAGGACGAAATCATCGAAAGCATCTGCAACGAGATCCGATCCAAACTCGCACAAGTCGACTCCAGCCGAACCTTCTTAACCCAGACCCTCCTCCCGGGGGTCACAACCATCGAGCCCTTGAACCGCGACAACGACACCAACAACAGCAATGGAAACACAATCCCCAAAACCCCCAGCACGTCCAAAAAGCCCTACGAAAACAACCTCGTCCGCACCGACTCCAAAGTCCGCAAAATCACCTCCATGCTCTCCCCAGCTATATCCGGAGACCCATCCACATCCACACCGACAAACCAACGACCCTCCACCCTCACCCCCCCAACCATCGCCGACCCAGGCCTGCACTACGAAACCACCACCCGCGAACCCCTCCGCGTTGCGCTCACCTCAATCAAGAACCTCCGCGCCTCCGTCCGCAACAACATGCACAACACGCTCACCGAGACCATCGCCTCGCACACCTACGTCGGCCTAATCGACGAACGTCGCCGCATCGCAGCCATCCAATCCGGCGTCAAGCTCTACCTCATCGACTACGGCATGTTCTGCACGGAATTCTTCTACCAAATCGGCCTCACCGACTTCGGAAACTTCGGGACTATCAAGCTCTCCCCCGCCCCCAAAATCATCGATCTCCTCCGCATCGCCGCTGAAACTGAACGCGATGCCCATGCCCACCAATCCCAATCCCAATCCCAATCCCAAACACAAACCACCATCACGGAAACCGAAAACGAGGCCACCGAAATCTTCACCACCGCCCCCTCCACCGTCCACCAAACCCTCCTCTCCCGCCGCGAAATGCTCTCGGAATACTTCTCGCTCGAAATCTCCCCCGACGGCACCCTCCTCTCCATTCCCCTGCTCCTAAAAGGCTACCTCCCCTGTCTGGCCAAACTCCCCCGGTTCCTCCTCCGTCTCGGCCCCTACGTCGACTGGACAAGCGAGGAGGATTGTTTCCGCACGTTTCTCCGTGAGTTGGCTGCTTTCTATACTCCGGAGCAGTTGCCGACTCCGGCTTCGGAGTCAGCGGTGGATGGGACAGGTGAGTCGGGCACAGCTGGTCCTTCGGAATCCCAGACACAGACACAGAACGAGGAAGAGGAATTCATCACGCAGCGACGGGCGCAGATCGCGCGCATGCTCGAACATGTGGTTTTTCCGGCGTTGAGGGGGAGGCTTGTTGCTACAACGAGGCTGTTGAGGGGGGTGGTCGAGGTGGCGGATTTGAAGGGGTTGTATAGGGTGTTTGAGCGGTGTTGATCATGGTGATGTTGATCTTGATCCTGATGAGTGGGGTCGGTCTGTTGTAATGTACTACTGGTTTTAGCCCGAGATATATATCTTTCAGGTCAGGGAACGGGATATATGCGTTTGTATGTGAAGATGTGATGAACAACAACTGTCTGAAACAATGAACTACTACTACTACCACCACCACCACGAATCAAACAAAAGCCAATCAACGATGCATCATCTACCACACTACATATCCGAGTATATAACCATAGTAGTCTCTATCCCCCCCCCAAAAAAAAAACATGAGACATATTCAACTCAGACCAACTATCCAAACCCATCTAGCCATCCATCATACAAACCCAGCCAGACGTTCTCTGTTCCCTGATTAGAAATAGTGTTAAAGATTACCAGACCAAGACAGCCGGCGGGTAGGAAAGTAGGAAGGTAGGAAAGTAAGTCCGAACCCAGTAAGTTATGTCAGGACCAAACCCGACATCAAAGTAGTGTATGAATCAGTTAAAGATAGTAAGGACATAATAGAGAGAGAAAGAGAGATAGAGAGAGGATACCTATTCCCAAATCAAAATCAAGCCACGATGAAACGCCTCCCAAAAGAAACCACACAAACAGTCCTAGCATAGCATATATTGGATGCCTGAACCGCATCGCATCGCATCCATAGATTAAGTCCATCAAACGCCAAAGATCAAGAAAATGAAGAAAAAAAATGAAATGAGAAAGTAAGGGGAAAAAAATAATAAAATAACTCATGAATCCGTTTGTTCGTTCCCTCATGTCTTCCATATCGGTCATCATCGTATCAGATTTCTATCCATCAATCAAGTGAGACGGTGGATCTCCATGTGCGGGACAGATGGGCATGGCATGGCATGGCATGGCATGGCTGCGGTGTGGACAGTGAGCGCAGAGGCCATGTTTCCCTTCTGCAGGGGGTATGCGTGGTTTTTGCAGGTCCCATTCCACTACCTGGAATATGGTTTGTTCATCAATGCGATCTCGCGAGCCACAGTGGCCCACTCTAATTCTCTCCTTGCGGGCTTGTTCCGCTTTTGTAATTGTAATTCCTCCCATTTAAGTAGCTCATATCTGGGGAATTAGTCAGATGAGGTTATCCTTGTGCGAGGGAAATATGAAAGTGAGTCTTACACAAATCGAAGGTGGGGTTGGATGATAACGTTGAGCCTTCTTGCCCGAACAAAGCAGCTGGTGGTATGTCAGCATATGGTATTCGAGATCTTGGATCTAGTTGTTCAGACTTACTATGCTCTGGGGAAAGAAAGACCCATAGATGCCATGACTTCGGCGATGCAGATAGTCGCTGAGCGTGAGACGCCCACTCTACAATGGACTAATGTAGCCATCCCGTCGGATTTTCCTTGTCCTGACAATCCGATCTGGTTAGCACGGTGATCTGACTAGTAGGTGTCGAGTATACTCACGGATGAATTCCAGGCAGCGATCGAATTCCTGAGTCAAGGGGTCGATGCCATTGTCTTGGACCTGAGTTATGTGCATGACATTCTTAGGATCCATCTTGGCCTCAGCGCTGCTCCACGCCACAGTTTCGCCTATGCTGAGGATCCGCTTGATACCCAAAGCACAGAGCATTTCGGGGTTGTTGGCGTGGGATAGATTGCCCAAATACATGTAAGGCAGGATCCGGCTTGGGAGAGAACCGTCGCAATACCCGAACCAAGCAGGATCAGGGAGACTCTTTATTTTATGTGATCGCGTCGCGGGGCTTTCCTGTAGTAGTCTCCCTTGCACGGTGCTCATTAACTGGATGTCGGATGGGTAAGCGAAGAAGTTCCGCTTCTTCTCGCAATGAAGCCTAAGCCAGGCATTAGGAGCGGTAATCCCCTCCGCGAACATCACATATGCGATCGCCAGCAAGGAGCTCTCGGTGTATCCATCGGGACAGTGGATCAGGATCTTGCGGGCCTTCTTATTCACAGGGGTCATGGAGATATCTCCATCAGCATCGGCCTTGTGATCTGGCTCATCAGGGTTGGCTGTGTAGTACATCCAGCGGACCGTGTTAACTAGATCATCAATCTCTCTGGTCTCGCCCGACGGCAGAAGAATTGCGCCGGATGAAGGGAATTCAAGCTTTTGCGGACCGTCATCGAGCTGCCTGTTGATATTTGCCAGAAAACGTGGACCGGGGATGTTCGCGAGCTCGCTAGCCTCGATTAAAAGATCGTAATTATCGGTAGGTGCGGGCCCGCAAGACCCAGGACGCAATAAATGGTCAGGCGTCGGGCCTAACCAGACATTCGATGAGATCTCGGATGCTTGGGACATCTCACACATCTCCAGCCGTTCCCATTGAACTAATGAGATGTTAGAAGTAAACTTTCCCGAGGCGATGGCCTTTGTAGCTCACAGAAATCGACAACCTGGCCCGTCAGCTGCCCGTTGGAGTTAATGGCCACCAGCTCCGGATATCTCCTTTCAACCTCTGAAAAGGGAGCTGCTATGATTTAGTTCGTGTTCATGAGTTGACTATCGGGACCGACTCACAGGCAAGGACGAAGGTATTGTAAGTAGGCATGCTCTGGTCTGGGTCGTTCTTTATCCTCCAGGTGTACTGCGCTAGTGCCATTCTTCCAGCAATATCCAAAACCTGCCGTTGAGTTACACCATCCTCGCCATATACGATAATGTCAGACAACGGTGCCAGCTTCGCGGTCTGTATCTGGAAGTTGCGCACTGAGAACCCTTCTCGCGGGTCAACTGGAATGAATTCCACGCCCGATGGCGCAAGGACCTCCTCGGGAGACACTGCGCCTTTTATCCTTGCTCTGGTCAGATCGCCGCCGACTTTGATTATGGTAATGCCCCGCCAGCATTTCGGAGTCCGACGAAGAGAGCGCCTTCGATTTGTGAAGAACCCCACCTGCAGATGGTTCTCCGGGTTAAGTCCGTGAAGCCATGGAAAGACCTGAGACGGATCCGGCAGGGGCTGCGCTGCCCAGTAGGCCAGAGCAGCAGTGAAAGATTTGAGGTCAATCGAGTAGAACGACGTTGAGGGCACCCGTCGGAATGCGTCGGGTGGGTAGAGCAGCGAAGAGGTCTGATCACTGCTGGTGTCTCTCGTCGCTGGAGATGGTGCATGAGGCGAGATAGGGGATGGCCCCGTAGGGCAAACGGGCAAATGCTTATTCGGGATGGGCGACGAGGTCCTGTTCAGACTCAATGCGGGGGACAATCCCGACGGAGGAGGGGTCGAATGTCGCAGGGTCTGTTGCTGCTGTACCACAACTGTCGCCATGCTCGATGTCGGTTCGCTTCACCGTATATCGTGGGTAATATGGTAGGTAGTATCCCTCGAGGGTAGACTCTATCCAGTAAGGTGGCGGACGAGGCCAATCAATAGCACATTCTTTACAGGCGCCTGCAAAATGCGATCGTGTTCGTAATGGCCAACGGGCAATCAGTTTCTGCGAGAAGACGTCGTTTAGCAAATCCGTCCGGAATCGAAGTTCGACAGCAAACAAGCGCATTGTGTTTCGGCGAAGAAGGGGGCAGTGGAGAGGGAGATCCGATGACATACACCACGTTTCCAAAGGCTAATTGATAATCTAGACTGAACCAAGGAACATTGACAGAGATAGACGAACTCTGCTCGATTTAGAAAAAAGGAAAGGGTGGTAGTAGTAAGGAGGTTAGGTGGTACGGCAAAATAATAATAATGGTAGGCGGCTGAGATCGTTAGGTAGAAGTCAATTAACTAGGAAGTGGGAACTGGGAAGAGATGAATACCCACAGTAGATAGATGCTAAAGCCTAAGAAGTAGTAGCAAGCTAAGACGCGCCCAACCCCACAAACGATAAGGGAACCAGAAACGCGAGCACCCAAGGCGATCCAGAAATGACCAGGGTGTGTGTGGGGGGGGGGGAGGAAAGGAAGACAGGTAAGTTGAAGAGAGATGGGATGAACCAGCGAAGGATAGACAAGACAGTAGTAAGTACGTAGGGTAGCAGATAAGGCGAGCTAAGTAATAACCCAACCCGGAGAGATTTCAAGAAGGGAGGGGGGTGATTAATTTTTAATTTTTTTTTTTTTGCTTATTGCTTCTGATCGAGGGAAGAGGGAGGAAGAGAGGATGAGGAGGAGAGATGGTGTGTGGACCTGTGGAGGGGAAGACGAAGTGGTGGTTGTACAAGAAATAATAACAATCACCGTACAGTACGGGGGTGGGGAGGGGTAAGGACTGGTGGGCCTCTGGAGTGGACGGCCAGCACGGGCGGGTGGGGAATCGGGTGGGTGGATGCAAGATAGCGCCGGGGAGAGAGGGGGGTCGTTTCCTGTATTTTACGCCAGGTATTAGTATTTTGCCCCTGCGCATGCGTCTTCCAATCTCTCTCTCCCCATTCCATCTGGCCATCCTTGCTGCCACCTCACTTGGCCTGGTTCTCGGGATCATCATCATCATCACTTTCATTGTTGTTGTTGTTGTCGTTGTCGCAATTTACTGCTGCTGTGGTTCTGCGGCTTATTGTGACCCTCTTATTCTGACACACTTCCCACCCTCTCTCCTCCCCCTCCCCGCAGCAGCGATCAACTTACGGACCTGGGCCTGACTGACCTCATCGCCTTGATTTCGGGCAGACGTCCCCACCCGCAGAGGCCCATTATCCAACATACCCGTTTGCGGCCAACGATCCTGCCGCCCAGGCCATTCCAGCCCAGATGCCGCATGCTGCTACACAATAGGCTGGTCGGCTTGAACTTGAAGACGCCGCCCTTGTCATCTCCAAACGCACCCCCAACCACTCGAGAACCTCTTCCCCCCCCCCCCCCCCTTTCAAGAGTCTTGACGCCAGCACTTCTAGTGTAACGCCCAATAGGGCCTAGAGGAGGTGGCCTCCCGGCTTGGGACTGGCGACATGGCAACACAAGGAAAGGTGCAGAAGCACCGTTCGACCGAATGAGAGGCCTTGGCTCGACAGCTATCATAGGGCCACTAAACTCAGTCCTCGCCGGCCAGTCTTGCGATTGGCTTCCGTGCCACCCAGGGTATCTCGCTGGACAACGGTCGAGGACAAGGATCCATGGTTTCGGGCAAGCAGGTCATGGGTCCTCCCACCATCCTTCTCCGAATATCACCCAACCACGGGTGGCCGGGATCCGGAATAACTCGAGTGACATGACAGCTAACTATTTACTTGCTGACTTACAGATTGATAGATTCTTGCTCGCTGTCGGCATCCTTGCAGTGTAAGGAGTGCCTAACTAGCGCAAGTCAATCCCTGTTCCATATGCAAGAGCCGTTAAGTGCATACATACATGGGGATGATCTTTTCTTTCGTTCTCGTTCCTTGTTCCCTCATCGCCCCTAGATACATAGACGGTTGTTTCTGTGCCTTTCCCTCCACCGAGCTTCTTCAGGCTCTCTCACATTGTCTTCACGTCTCTTGGACCTGCATTCCGTCCGTGTGTTGCACGTCTACCCTTGCCTGCTCCCTCTACGGAGCACATTCCAAATACGATCGCCTTCCGGATGCTTACGCTTGGGCACGCGACACTACGATCGAGAACTGATGATCAGAACAGCGTGCAAGGGGAAATCATGGCTCCTTCAGCCGTGGCATTGACTATCCGCGGCCGGTCTGACATCGAATGGATCCAGCAGGGTCGGTCCCTTGGTGCCGCCTGAACGCTATCTGGAATGATAAGCAGCAGCCTCCACCACCATCCCATCGCTATACCCCGGCTTAATTGCCCGAGGCGTGTGGTGTGTAAGAACGTACGTTATGTAACGAATCGGGCATCCGCGGTGGACTCTGGTTCTTTCTGGACGGGTTGCGTTGGCCGTAGCCAACCTGGACCAAGTGTCAAACAGGTGCACGGGCGGGTCTAGAGTCCCCACCCACCCTCGGCTTTTCTTAGTTCTTTACAAGCAAAGCTCGAGCACTCCTCTCCACAGTTGAACCCCTCCCCGTCGCGTCCCCTCTGCCTTAACTCCCCGCACCACCAGTTCGGCCGGAGGTTGCTGCTATTCCACCACGTGCTTCTCACCCTGCTGGCTTTGGGAAGCGGCCCGATCTCAAGCATGCAGCATGCCTGCATGGCAAGGCATTCATTGAGAGGTCAAAGAATCTGGAGGGCTCTGAAACACTCAAGTTGGGCTTAGATAGTCAGATGGGGGGGCGCCATCTTCCTCTGCGAAGATCCCGCGGCGAGTCTGATATATTGACAAGTGGTGATTTACAGCAGCCGAAGATTGCCATCGGGCTCTGGCCAAGGCTGGACACTTGGCCTATCTATTCTTCGGCTTTATCCCTCAACTCCTTTGCAAGTCTCAACAAGTAGAAACGGGCCATGTCAGGTGGAATCCCATCGAAAGACTTCGCGATTTTTTGGACATCGCTTCTCGCTTTCTCATAGGCCTGCAGATCACGGTTCCCGTAGACGTCGCGTCCGGCCGCATACCCCTTGGACAAGTTGCGAAAGAAAACATTCACGGCAACGCTGACTTGTCCGGTCGGAGATGCTGTGTGTAACCACAACGGGGGGATGAACAAAATGTCGCCACGACGCATAACTGCTTCATATGGCGACGTGTGTGGAACCAAGGCAATTGAATCATCCCCGGCGTTCTGGAAGATGTTGACGGTAGAGCTCGACGCCCCAGCAGGGATCTGGAGGTATTGTACATCACCAGGTGGGAAGAGAATCAGTCGTTTCTCGCCACGGATCTGACACAGGACGTTCGCCATCACCTGTTAATGCTGGTCAGTGTCTCGCTCCTGCAGTGTCGGTTCACATGCACACTCACATCGTAGTGCAGCCACAAAGTGACGGGGCCTGAGATCCTCAGTGGGGAACTATGCGCATTGTCGACAACCAGAGACAGGGGCTCTGGGAGGCGAAAGTCGTCTTTCAAATTCGGAAAATCTACGGCCAGGTTGGCAGGGAGCTTGGTTGGCTGCTCAGCGGAGATGCTTCGGAGATATTGACGGCCACCCGCATGCACCTCGTCCAGGAACGAGCCAAATTCCTTGGTTGTATAGGAAAAGTTCTTGGCTTGGAAACTCATGTTTTCCGAGTGGGCCTCGTGCACAACAACCTATTCAAGGACGTTTAGCCAAATCTCATTGCTAAACGCTGGGGTCAACGGCGTCTACCTTGTGGTCCCTGCCAACGGCATTCGCGAGATACTCTTTCGTCCAAAGCTCAGTACAGGGGCCAATGTCGGATCCCTCAATTATCACTGGTTTTCCATCAGCTAGGATCTGCTGGAATTGTGCAGCGGTTTCGATCTTCACGCGAGGAATCGGTGTGATGTCTTTGGTGGTTTGGTGGCTCACATTGGACGGTTCGGCCGACGGCGCCTCGACGTTTGGCGTCTGCACAATTTCAGGGATCAACGTCCAATCGTTCTCATCGCTTGCATCGCTTGCATCGGCGCGTTTCAGGAGCCAAGTGCCTTCTGTCCAAAACGTTCCGAAGGAGAAACAAACTGCGCCACCACCCAGCACCAGAACCTGGTTTGGGTCAACAGCACAAGAGGCATGACCGACCAGCAAAGGTCTGGGCCCACCAAATTCCGCCCCCAAGCCCACGGCTGACAGCAGGGCACGATTAGGCGGCGATGGAGTTCCGCTAGTCAGATAGTTGGTCAGCTCTGTCGGATCGAGGAGCATGATCTCCTTGTCCAGCGGCACTATTTGCCGCGCGATGATGCCACCAGCAACGATTAGCCCATATGCAGTCCGGCTGATAGTGGCGCCGAAGCGGCTAAGATACCCGAAGAGAGGTGAAGCTGTCCGTAGATTTTCAGTCCTGTCGTGCAACTCCAGACAGTACGGCCCATTGCTTCGCTGGTGCAACGTCCATGTCCAGAAATCTTCACACATGACGCCATCGGCTCCAAGGCCACCAAAGAGGAAACCTGAGGTCTTGTCCATGCTTACCAGGCAAGCGCCAAATCGGGCCCTGGGGTTGCTTCCAGCCATCTCAACCGGTTGCCACCCGTCTCCATTACTGCTCCATAACAGCCAGGTATCGAGCGTCGTGCCATCGCTTGTCTTGCCTCCATAGACAAGGACATTATCGGACTCCAAGGTCACGCTGGTCGCACTATGTCTGAAGCGCGGAACCGGGAGGCTTTGCGTCGGACGCCACTCGTTTGCCTGTCTTAGCCAGCAATCGGAGAGTGCAGAGGCTGGTGAAGCTCGGCCACCAACAAGCAAACAATCACCGGAGGCAAGAGACGTTATGGTGTGACACATTCGGGCTGGCACATCGCGTGAAGGGAACGACGAGGTAGAAGCAATAACATCTTTATCACTGGTGTAAAGGTCCGTTGTGGCAAGTCGCGTCTGCCGGCCCAGTCCAGCGTGGTAACCGAGAGAGCTGTCGCCATCAGGAATAAGAGCCCCGAACCGCCGCTGGCCTCCTCCAGCAGGGTACTTTGCAGCCAGTTTGAATTGATCAGATACGTCCAGCCCTTCTGGCAGCTCTGGCGTCTCTGCACTGCTTGTCAGTGGTTCCTGGGTTGTAGAAGCGATAAGAAGGAAGTAATGAGACGCAAAGAGCGCGAACTCTTCCCATTCATCGAAGGGTTCGACTGCATCCAATGAGGTCCGCAGCGAACTGCTCACGAATCCGTCATCCGACCAGAGATCCCAAAGATTTCTTGCATGTGCGTGTTGCCACCCGGCGTTCTTGAAACGCTGTTCTTGCTCGTTCAAGGAAGGGTATTCGTGGATGGAATATAGCGGCGCTCCGAGCTTTTTGAAGTGCTTCATCATGGTCGAGGCGAAAGGATGATCGGGCCCGTCGGGGAAGAACTGCTCCAAGATACAGAACTTGGCATCTTTGGAAGCACGTTAGCGGCTATACTGGAACAGGGATGGCAGCAAAGTGATCCCTACCCTGGTTCAGCTTGGACGCCCATTCGAGGACCGCATTTGCAGACTTGACATCCATGTACGTCAAAGAAACCTCGGCAAGGAAAAGCACCGAGCACTCCGCCGGGAGGACCTCCGTTCTGAGCACGTCGTCCAGCTTCTTGAGGTTCTTCAGATCGCAACCAATGCCTAGGTAGTGCTCACTGCGAATCTGGACAGCACTCTCGTCCGATCCAAACTCTACATCCCCGAGAACCTGAGTAATCTCGTCGGTCCTCTTGACCGCAGCTTTCTTGTTGAGCATGAGCTTCTCGTAATCGATATCGACGAAACGCGTATCTCTACACAGGGCACGGTCTTCGCTGAGGAGGATAAACGGTAGAGGATCACTACGACATTCCAACTTAGTATACGGTCCAGGCCATGGTGCGCGCAACCCGGCGGCGGCATCGGTTCACTACGACTCACAATCCACATCCCAGATTCAGGACGAACTTGGGTTTCCCCGAGGGCTCCCTCATGAACTGCCGCACAGTCTCCGCCATTGCATGCATACGAATCCAGTATCCGCGATTGATCAGGGGCGACCGTCGCTGGGGCTTTTTGACGAAGTAGCGGAAGAAGTGAGGCTTGGGGTAGTAGAGCATCTCGACGCTGCGCTTGGATACAATGCTGCTATTGTTGGTCTAGGATTGTCAGACGTAGACAGGCCAAAGAAAGGGAGGAAAGCCGTCGGAACTTGGGGATCTGTTCTGCCAGGCGCATCATCGTGGGACTCCATCGTAGCGATCGCGACTTACCCCCATGACCAGATCGGCCTCTTTCTCGGCCTTGGAGGGAGTCGCAGCCATAACCGGCTTCTTTCCCGGAGCCAGGGTGGGAACGGCGTCTTTGGTGGCCGTCATGATGGAATTGTGGTGGGGGTGGAGGGGGGGAGGGGGGAGGGGCAGGAAGAAAATCACTGGAAAGTAGCAGAAAAGAACAAAAGGCGGAATGCCGATCAAGATGTGGCCCGAGCGTCGCCGCCGTCCGGCCGCCGGTCGCTTGCCGCGCGTGACGCAGACCGCGGCAAAGGCAAAGGCAAAGAGGAACTGCGGTTCTCCTCTGATCAATGATCTTCCCCCTCCCTCCGCATCCAACCATCCTGTTTTCCCGCCCTTGATTCAGTCGTTCCCCCTGCGATCGCGGAGGTGCGCGGAGTGTCGGTCCGACGGAACTCGCCCTGAGGCTCTGGAAATGCAAAGGCAAGAGCCTGCGACTACTGTGACGGCATCGGTCTCGCACTGGGCTTGATTGGGTTATCCACCGACCCCTCCATCCTCCTCCTCCACTCCACTAGATCATCTGCCCGACGACTCGGTCCACGGGACATCCTTTCGGCCTTTCGTTCCATCGATCGCACTGTATACACTCTTCACCATCCGTATACTACTAGAAAAAAAAAAGACTACCCCCGGGGTAAACCGTGGTCGATCGCTCGGATCGACGCAGGAAACATGGCTATGAACTTCGTGACGTTCAACCAGGACTATAGCTATCTGGCTGTGGGTAAGGGTCCTCCGCTCATCATCCTGGGATATTTCTTGACACCTCTCAGCGACCGCCAAGGGGTTCCGGATATTCACGACAGATCCGTTCGCGAAAAGCTATGAGACGAAGGAAGGGAACATAGCCATAATTGAGATGCTCTTCTCGACCTCGTTGGTGGCACTGATCTTGTCGCCGCGTCGCCTCCAAATCACTAATACCAAGGTTCGTAGGACATCCTTGCGCGTGCTCTGTTAGATTCCGCATGATTTTATAAGCCTATAATCGAGATTCCATGCTGGCGGATGCGTGTGTTGCCGTGGCGCATGTGGTTGACGTTTTTTTCCGGTCCGTTCGGGACTTATAGCGCCAATCGACGATATGCGAGTTGACCTTCCCTACGACTGTGCTCGCGGTGAAGCTGAACCGGAAACGGCTCGTGATCGTTTTAGAGGATGAGATCTATCTTTACGATATCCAGACGATGAACCTCTTGTATACCATCGAGACCTCGCCCAACCCCAACGGTAAGGCTGTGCTTCGAAATACATGTGGTAGGACTCTGGTCTAACTGAAGCCGAACAGCGATCTGCGCGTTATCGCCATCCTCCGACAACTGCTACCTCGCATACCCTCTTCCGCAAAAGGCGCCGTCGACGTCGTTCACTCCGCCGGCTCACGCGCCTCCCGGAACTACGCATGTCTCGCCAACGAGTGGAGAGGTTTTGATATTTGATACGCTAAAGCTGGAGGCTATCAACGTCATCGAAGCGCACCGATCGCCGCTTGCATGCATCACTCTCAACAGCGACGGGACACTCATAGCCACGGCGTCTGACAAGGGTACGATCATACGAGTTTTCTCGGTTCCCGACGGCCACAAGCTCTACCAATTTCGGCGGGGGTCGATACCTTCCAGAATCTACAGCATGTCTTTCAATACCACGTCTACCCTCCTTTGTGTCTCCTCGTCCACTGAGACCATCCATCTGTTCAAGCTGAGCCACCAGTCCCAGTCACCCGATGCGACGCCCTCGTCTTCTTCTCCAACAGACAACGAAAGGAGGTATAGCCAGAGCTCGTTTGGGCAAACCTCTGAGACAGACGAGTTGGGTGACCTGGCCTCTTCCGAGCTTGCTTCCAGAAAACACAATGGAACGCTGATGGGGATGATCCGACGCACTTCGCAGAACGTCGGTAGCTCGTTTGCCGCCAAGGTCGGGAATTATCTTCCCAAGGGGGTCAGCGAAATGTGGGAACCGGCTCGCGACTTTGCCTGGATCAAACTGCCCAAATCGAACCAGGGGCAAGGGGCGAATGCAAACAACGGACCGCTGCGGAGTGTCGTGGCCATGAGCAACAACACGCCACAGGTGATGGTCGTGACCAGCGATGGCAATTTCTATGTTTTCAGCATTGATCTCTCCAAGGGCGGAGAGGGAACCTTGACCAAACAATACTCGTGGGTGGCCCCCTTAATCCCCTTATTCTGACACCCCCACCGGGGTGTTGTATCTTTATCACTAATCTAACCCGATACCACAGCGTCCTCGACACCAACGACCGGTTGGGATACTCCGTGACGGACTACTAAACTCGCCATGATACCACTCGCTAGGGGCGTCTATTTACTATCTATCCAGTCGATCGTTACAGCGACACGTGCATCTTTTCTACTTTTGAGCGTCCAACATACTCGATTCTTAATACAGCCATCCCACTCACCCACCCACTACATAGTCTCCCTTCCATAGCTCGACACTTTCGAGGCGCGATGCGATTTATCGTTCAGCTCCTAAGTCCCACGGTGTATGACAAACCAACCGTTATGTGTATGAATCTATCTATCGATTCCTTTCTCGATTTCCTTGGGGTCGGTATGTGTTGCTGTATTTCCCGCCAGCTGCTGGTTCTCCTCTCTGCATAGGTGGTTCTCTCGCTTTCGCTTTCGCTTCTTGTATTCTATGTATCTGTGCAAGGTGTGGCTGCGTGAATCTTACCAGCATTCATTCTCCCTTGAGGCTCATATTCGCGTGCCTTGCTAGTAAATATCATATCATACCATACCATACCATACTATACTATACGATATAGAAACGGACTGGTCGCACCTGCCCAGATAAGTAGTAGAAAGCTAATCGAAGCTAAGCTAATTACCCAATCGGGACGAAGGTATCATCTGCCTTGCCCTCCACGCTTAGTCATCCCCATGCGACGCCCGTCTCCGATTTGATTGATTGATTGATTGACTAATGACAGCCCGCCGCTGATATCAAAGTACTTTTAGAATCCCAGACCCCAACCTGCTTCTGACTCTGTAGTGCTATCAGGGCATCCATCTGATCTGATCTCCACTTCCCTCGCCAAGCGCAAGTGCAACAAAGACCATTGCTGTTTGCGCGCAGATATATATGGCGTGCGGGCACTTTCATCCATCGCGACATCGATCTCAACTACTCGACAAGCACAACCAAAACTATCATGGATATAGAGATGGAATCCACACCGAGAAGCACCACAACAGCAGCAGCAGCAGCAGCAAAAGCTTCAGACTTTCATGATCATGATCATGTCTCTGTGAATCGGGGTTCCAAATACCACCAAGAAAGGAGACCACCGAAACCCAAATCCACCAAACTCCTCAATCCCCTCCAGAAAGGTATTATGATGTACCTGACAACCCATCACACTTCACAACCGCAAATACAATCACAACCACCAACCCAACCCAACCCGCCAGCATCACCACCACAAGTCAACCCTCCAACACTATTATCACCCACCGACCTCCCCACCCGCTTCACAATCTACGCCCCCCTGCTCCTCTTCCCAGTAAACGCCCTCACGACCCCACCCCCCTGGGCGACCCTCTACGCCAGCCTCACCCCCACCCAGCGACAAACCCTCTTCAAATGCATCATTGCCGCGTTCGCGCGCTACAGCATCACGCACGTGGCCATCAACGCGCCCATCACGCTAACCACCACCCACGGCGCCGAGAACACCATGCGCAGTCCGGTGGGGTTGGTCCCGCTGTTTGGGGATTTCGGGCCGGTGTGCGGGGGTGGGAGTGGGAGTGGCAGTAGTAGCAGTGGTAGTGGGAATGGGAATGGGAATGGGCAGCCGTCGGAACAGGACCTCCGGGAGGCGTTTTGGGTGAGTACGGTGCAGAATCATGGCATCAGGCAGGTGTGGGCGCCGCTGTATACGATGTTTTCGAGGGGCAATGTTACGGAGAAGGCGAGGATTTTGGGATTGGGTGGGAATGGGGGCATGGAGGGGTTGGAGGAGGATGTGGGGGAGATGGGCGTGGTGGATCTGTATGCGGGGATCGGGTATTTTGTGTTTTCGTACCTCAAGCGCGGGGTGAAGAGGGTTTGGGGGTGGGAGATGAATGGGTGGTCGGTGGAGGGGTTAAGGAGGGGTTGTTTGGAGAATGGCTGGGGGTGTAGGGTGGTGAGGGTGGGGAGGATGGGGGGTTGGAGATGGAGGTGAGGGAGTTGGTGGAGGGGTTGAGGGAGGAGGATCGCGTGGTGGTGTTTCATGGGGATAATCGGTTCGCGGAGGGGGTTTTGACGGAGGCGAAGGCGCTGATGGAGGCGATGGGGACGTGGAGCCCCATCAGGCATGTTAACCTGGGTCTGTTGCCCTCGTCGGCGCCGGCGTGGGGGAGTGCGTGTGCCTTGGTGGATCGGGAGAGGGGGGCTGGGCGCATGTTCATGAGAATGTGGATGTTCGGGGCATTGAGGCGATGGCTGGGCAGGTCACGGCGGACATGGGGAGGTTGAGGGCGGAGGTTCTGGGGGTGGAGGAGAAGGGCACAGGGGAGGAGGCAGAGGTCAAGGTGGCGGAGTGTCGACATGTGGAACAGGTCAAGACGTACGCCCCGGGGGTCATGCATTGTGTCTTCGATGTCAGGCTGGCGCCTCGGGGCGAGGTGTCCGGGGTCTGATGATATGGACAGCTTGCGTCGTTAGATTTCCAAGGCACATCGCGTCAAGTCAGTCAGGAAAGGGTATATCCCATGTTGTATGTAGTGGTGTAACCGACACCCACCGGCTCATATCATCAAACATATGTACAGCAACCACAGAAGAGAAATCTAATATACACTCATCTAAGCTTGTCTGAGGAACTTCTGCGGTATGTTGGCCTCCACGATCTGCATGTTCTCGAGCTGCTCGAGGCGCTCCATGGCGAGGTCCTCCTCGTCGTGCTTGCGGAAATGCTCGATATCCTCGGGGTGGGTGAGTTCCTCCTCCGTGGCGTCTTCGCCGTGGAACTTCTCGAAATGGTGGATCTCGTACTCATACTCGATGTCGCCGTGATGACCGGGGCCGAACCCGAGGTCAGGCAGCGCAGTGCCTTCGGAGACGATGCGCATCCAGTTGTCGCGACTGATGAACCCGGTGTTTGTCGGGTCGAACAGCGCGAACACTGTCCTCAGGGCCTGGGACTTGCTGTCCTCGCTCTGCGCCGCGTTGGTCTCGTCGTCCATCCCGTACGTCTTGCGCACCTCATCGGGTGTCCAGGCCCCGGACGAGTCGTAGTCGTGCAGCGAGAAGAACGATGCGGCGTCGAAGGAATCGATGTGGTGTTCCTCTGTGGAAGTTGATCGTCAGCAGGAGATCCAGCCAGCGAGTTGTTTAGTATCCGACATCCCGATCCCTACCTTGCATATGCCGTGTCGCCCAGTCCGAGGAGGGCGGCGAGTCGGGGTGAGATCCATGGGCGCTCACGAAGCCGCTCAAGGCCAGGAACGCTGTAGCCAGAGTGACGAGCATGGTGAATTTTTCGCAGCGGCGCAGTATTTATAGCAACACGGGCTTCCCAGACTCGACACTGCGAGGGAAACTGGAAATATGACAGATCTCCGGATGGGGGAACAATTGGGGGGGGTAATTGCTTGCTGCTTATTGCTTATTCCGCGGCTGACGGCCGGCCGCTTTGGGGGCCGACGCGGTTTGTACGGTTTGCACGGTTTGCACGGGCGGGTGGTTCGACTTCCTTCGCATCGTTCAATCATTCATCATTATTATTCCCTTCCCTTCCTTTCATCCCACTCCCCTCCTCCACCGACCCCCAATTCTCCACGCCACTTCCCTTCCCCCCGCCATTGGGGTTTTCTTTTCACCACCCGAACCTGAAACCCTGCCATTGGACTCGGTTCGAAGCAGATATGACCTGAGAATGCAGGGTCTTTGGTCCCGAGCCGCTCCGGCGCCGCAGTCGTCTTGCCGGTGCGTCTCTTGTCTGAGCACCGCCTCCAATGGGGTCGCGTCGAGAGGGACTTCGGCCGCAAGCAAGCGACGCCTCCGCATCGGCAACTCAGTGACGGCTCTGTATACGAGTATTTTCGCCGCCGCCGCCTTGGCCGACGCCCAGGCCAAAGGGCAGCGCCGCATCGAGTGGGAGGAAAAGATCGCGGCGGTCAAGGAGGAGGTCAACGAACTGGTCGACGAGGAGAAGCGCCTGCTGGAAGCCCTCTCCCGCCGGAAGACGAAATTTCTCAACGGGGCTCTTCAGACCAGGCAGTTCGGCACCGCGACCCGACCGACATACTTGAGATACCAATGGGCCAGGAGGGGTGCCCCGTTTTCGTCCTTCCATTCGACCACCGCGTTTGATCAGAGCAGAGACAACCAGATCGTCTACGATCTGTTGGCAGAGGCGGAGGACTCGGGATTGGAAAGTATAGAGGAGCGATGTCAGGATGAACAAGAAGAGGTGGGCGAATATGGCATCTCCCTCAGATACGACGAGGACGCACCAGAATGGCTTTCCCGCGATCTCATCCACCAAAAGGTCATCCGGAAACTTGCGCTGAAGCAATTGGCCATCCGGCTTCTGCTCCGGCCGACAATCGCTCACAGTTATCTGGGCGTCGAAAGGCAGTATGGTCCCGACCACGAAACGCCCCAATTGAACGTGCCGGACCTGCTCCAAGAATTGCATTATACTCGGTCCAGGATGAACTATGTCATGAATTCGAAAAACCCAAATATCGATGACTTGGCCACAGACCTCACGTTGCGGACGACGTCTTACCTGGCGCAAGAGCGCACTCGACTTGATTTTGAAGTCCAGCGGGATACTCGCCTTTTTGCAAAAGATGGAATGTCTCTCCAGGAACTTCTCCTGCGGCTGTCCAACAGCCTCATGGAGAGCACGGATCCGGACCGGCCGGAATTGTTGCGGATGATGATCTTGACCTTCACCAAATCCCACCAGAATGATCTGTGCGAGCTGATCTTGAAGACCGTGCTTCCTCACAAGTTCCCTCTGGCGCCAACCCTCGTCCTCGCAATCTTGAACTTCTTCCGCAAATCCAAAAACCTTCGCGGCTTCGATTCCTTCCTGAACTTGCTGACCGGCAGGGGATACCCGGTTGACCTGGGCTACATGTCTCCCTATAGCGTCCGAGTGGTCAACGGTATTGAGATCGTCGTTCCGCCTGTAGATTCTGCTAATCCGGTTATCTACTCCACTTTGATTGCGGCATGTTTACGCTTTAACCAGCCTGAGCGGGCTGACGCATACCTGGTAGCGGCTAGATCGACTGGCTTTATGGACGATTTCGCTTCTATCAGCGCGTACTTGAGGTTCTACGCTATTCGCAAGGACTGGCAGAAGGGCATTCAGACCCTGAAGAGAGCCTTAGCCTTCATAGGCTCGTCAACAGAGCATCTGGAGTTCCGAGCCGAGCGGGTAATCGTCCTGATGGTGCAGCTGTGCGATAAATGCGAGAAGTACGATATGTCCGAGGCTATCATTACCTCGGCAGTCAACAGCGGCTTTGACTGGGAGGCGGCCAGTAGACAATTAGACATTAAATTGGCCTACGACCCCGACGGCTTTCGCTGGAAGTCCGCCGGGAAATCCGTCGCGAGCGATAGCCAGCCCAAGCTCCCTTCCGAGAAATACCACGCCTTTGTCAGCGCCCTGAGTGAACACATCGACGAGGTGGAAGGCAAGATCACGCGGCCAGTGTGGCAAGACATGATGGAGCGACACTCTCAAGATATCCTGGCCGCCGTCCTCGCCGGCTCCACATCCTCATCCTCCATCCCGGCCCCGGCCGACATGCCGCAAAGCATGCTTGAGGAAATCCGCAGACAAGCCGACCTGAACAGGGCGCAGAACGAGTCTGCAGCATCAGAGCTTACATCCTTACGGCAAGAGATCTCCCAACTAAAGCAGACCCGGTCCACGGCCGCAGCAGACCGCAGACGAGAGATCACATCCCTCGCCACCGATGTCCGGCAAAACGTGCTCAGCGAAATCCGCAGGCAAGCCGAGATCACCGAGGCGCATAACGAGTCTGCCATATCAGCACACACGCGGGAGCTCATATCCATGCGCCAGGAAATCTACAAATTACACCAAGCCGGGTCCGGTGAATCCCACAGACAAGAGCTCTCAACCCTTCGGGACGAAATCTCCCAACTTAAACAAAACCGCCCCCTTGCAACAGCAGCAGCCTCCACGGAAGAGATCACATCCCTCCAGATCGAAATCTCCAAGCTGAAGCGAAGCAGCTCTGACGCCGCAGCCACCAGGCAAGAGGAAATCAACACTCTTCTGGACCAGATCGCGCAACTCAAGCAGAAGGAGTCCGCGGCCGCCGCCCAGAAGCAGGAGATCAAATCTCTCCAGGCTGAAATTGCTAAGCTGAAGCGAGCCGGGTCCGCGGCAGAAGCCCAAAAGCAGGAGATGAAGTCCCTTCGGGCTGAGGTCTCGCAGCTTAAACGGAACAACTCTGCGGCGGAAGCGCATAAGACGGAGATGAAGTCTCTCTGGGCCGAGATTCTGCATCTCAAGCAGTTGGCTTTTGATCCCCAAATGGCGGCTGAACCTCTCCCTACCGCCACCACCAAGACTCCCTCTCTCTCTCCCTCTCCCGCTCCTCCCACCACCACCGCCCCCAAACGAACCCCCCCCTACTCGAAATACAACCACAAATCAGCCTCCCGATTCGAGAACACCCCCGCTCAAGAGAAATTACAAATCCGGTTCATCGACAGCTCGAGTTCAGCTCCTGATATGCCCCCGGGAGACGGGTATTGATTGTATGGTTAAATTTAAATGATTTACTGGTCCGTCCCTAAGGCACCAACTGTCTATCTCTATGTCTCGTCCAGGTGCCAAGACAAGACGAGCCATTCATTGCCATTGACATTCCAATCTATATAACATGTATGCTTTGGTTAGGTTAGCTTCGGGTTTTATTTCTGTGCATAGATTCTGGGCTGTGGGCTGTGGGCTGTGGGCTGTGGGCTGTGGAACTGTTGGATACATTTCCTTTCCTTTCCTTTCCATTCCATCCCATTTCCTTGGCCCATTTTGATGTTCTTATTGTGGTTGTAGTGGTTTTGGTGGTTATTGCTGTGGAGTGTTTGATACCTGGACTGCAGAACGAGACCCTTTTCCTGTATATTATCCCATGTGTTATTGTGATGAATAAGGTCTACCTACCTACCTACCTACCTACCTAGAATAGAGCCGGACTTTTGTTCTTTTTTTCTTTTTTTCCCCCTCTTTTGCTGGATGGGTGGATGGGTGGATGGGCGGAAGTGAAAATACCGAGATTCAGTTGTTGTGTTGTTTTGTATCAATTGATGGGAATATACCATATATCTAGGTACCTACTACAGTACCTATTGGTGGGAACTATTTGTCTAGTACCTACCTACCTACCTACCTACCTACTTACCTACCTACCTACTTACCTACCTACCTACCTATCTATCTATCTCTCTCTCTATACTCAGCAAAATCACCAGAATGAAGATGAAACCCATCAATCAATCATCAATCAATCTAAACCCAAATCAAATCTACATACAAATGAAAATCTACAAATATATATCAACTAACCCAGATAAGAAAAGAAACATGTATGTATGTATGTATGCTACACAGGCGAAATTAGTGATTTCTAATTTCTACCTACCTAGATCGATCTAGTAGGGTAGGCACGAGGCACGGAAGGTATCCTGTAGATCAGAGATATGGATATAGATATGGATGCGAGTAAGCATTCACGAATGAATGAAGAGTGCCCCCCCCCCCCCCAAAAGCTGCCTGGTCCACTTCATCTGCACTCACGAGAGCCGACAAAAGCCAGCCAGCCAGCCAGCCAGCCAGCCAGCCAGGGAACCACCACCACCACCGCACTAACAACCACAAGAAATAAAAAGCAGAAGAAGAAAAAAGTGAATAATAAAGCCGGATATTCCCATTTATTGAGCTTGAGAATGAAATTGTTCATGGCGTGAAAGAAACATGATCTATTGATTTCATGAGAGAAGATAAAAAAAAACGCAGGGAGTATTAAAAAAAAAAACTAATCAGCTAATCTATCGTCTTTTTCCGGGGTCAGCGCGCATCCTTTCTCTGCGGGTGAGTCTTTCTGCGGCGCGAAGGAGGGAGGATCTGATGTCGCCCTTGGGGAAGCCGTTGATGTCGTAGTAGGTGGGGGCAATGTCCTATTTGGGTTGTTAGTTGGGGAGGGGAGGAATATTCATATGATATTTATTTGACAAGATGGTTGGATGAACTTACGATGAGCCATTCGGGCTTGACGGCCGTGATGGTGCGAATGTAGTTCTTGGTGGTGAGGACGAATTCGTTGTAGAGGACCCATTCGGCCTCGTGGCCCAGGACGGTGGAGGGGTGCAGCAGAACGTTCTGGTTGTCCTTGATGGTCAAGTACATGTTCTTGCCCTGGGCTTCCTTCTTGGCGACCTGCATGAAGAAGCCAGCGCACAGCGCACGGCGGATGTTCTCGTAGTACTTCTTGTCCTCGAAGGGGGTGGAGATCATCTCGAGCTCTTCGCGCTCCATGATGCGGAGGAGCTGCATGCGCACGTTGTCGGCGGACTGGAGCGATCGGAGGGAGAGGAAGTGGTCGTGACACCACTGCTTCAGGTTGGCCTGGGCGTCGGGGCCCTTGAAGGCGTGGTACACGTTGAGGAGGGTGAGGTGGTCGCCGTCGGGGTGGGCAAAGAGGTCCTTCATCTCGTCGGCGCGCTTGCGTTGAGAGGCGGGTCTCACGAAGACCTGGGGAACGGACAGCAGTGCCGTGATGGAGAGGATTTCGTTGGAGCAGTAGAATTCAGGAGAGCTGATGAGCATGACGGCGAGCGCGGGATCAAGAGGGAACTCCGATGCAAGACGGCCCAGCTGGGTGAGGTTGCCATCGTCGTCCAGGCAGGCCAGGTAGTTGAGCTCCTCCAGAGCTCTCATGAGGGTCTCGGGGGCAGGAGGGTCCATCAGGTCGAAGTGGACGAGGTCGTCAATACCCAGCTTCTTCAGCTCCAGCACCGTGGACGACAGGTTGGACCGCAGGATTTCGGGGTAGGTCTGGTCGATGAGTTCCTTCTTGAAGGCTCCTTCGGTGTAGAGACGGAAGCACTTTCCGGGGCGCGTACGACCGGCACGACCGGCTCTCTGTTGCGCGGAAGCCTTGGAGATCGGAGACACCAGGAGGGATTCGACACGGATACGAGGGTTGTAGATCTTCTGTTTCGAGAAACCAGGGTCGACGACGTAGACAATACCATCGATGGTAAGCGATGTTTCGGCAATATTCGTGGAGATGATGACCTTCCTGCCCGGACGGCCTCCCGGCCGGCGTGCAGGCGGTGCCGGCTCGAAAATGCGCTGCTGCATATGGGGAGGAAGACTACCGTACAGAGGGTAGACTTTGAGGGGTCCAGCATCGGCCTCTCTGATCATCTCATCAGCTTCCAGTGCAATCTTCCGTGCTGCATCCTCAATCTCTTCTTCACCGGTCAAGAACAGAAGAATATCACCATCCTCTTCCGTGGCGTGGATTTGGAGAACGGTGCGGATAGCGGCCTCGACGTAGTCCTGCTCGGGTTCGGGAGTATAGAAGACCTCGACGGGGTGAGTACGACCGGGAACGGCAAGAAGAGGGGCATCGTTGAAGTAGCGCTGGAACTTCTGCGCATCCAAAGTAGCAGACATGATGATGATCTTCAGGTCCGGACGACGCACCACCACCTCCTTGAGCAGACCCATCAGAACATCGGTAGCCATCGTTCTTTCGTGAGCCTCGTCGAGAATGATGGTACTGTAGCGGTTCAGGTTGTGGTCATGCATGGCTTCTCTCAAAAGCATACCATCCGTCATGTACTTGAGCACAGTCTTGGAACTGGTCATATCCTCGAAACGGATACTGTAACCAACCTCGTCTCCAAGCTTGACGTCCAACTCGGCGGCGACACGTTGCGCGACGGACATGGCGGCGACACGACGAGGCTGGGTACAAGCAACCATCTTGCGCTGTGTTTGCGGCATGTCATCGAACAGGACGAACTGGGGAATCTGGGTGGTCTTTCCGGAACCCGTCTCACCGACGAAGACCAAGATCTGAGACTGCTGGTACAGCTGGAGGAATTCATCTCTGGGAAAGAATCAGGTCAGAAACTGGTTGCGACAGTGCACCGAGAGCAATGCAACGATGTTCCAGGCGGGGAAAACTCACCTCTGGGCGTGGACCGGAAGATCGCGACGAGTCTGCAGGATGGACAGGTACTTGCTGGAGAAGGGCTGGTTGTTGAACGGGTTGACATCGCCATCCTCCACCTTCTTGGCCAGCGCGGCGGTGGTCTGGTGCCTCTTCATCTTGCCAAAGGCCGGGTGAAGGTCCGCACCGCCATCGGTCCAAGTGTCGGCGGCGTCATCCTCGTACATGTGAGCCAAGTACTGGTTGTTTTTAGGATCGGTTTCAGTCTTGTCCATCTTTTGACGCTTAGCACGGGAACCGTTCTCAGAATCGGCGTGACGATCAACCATGACGGGTGTGCGGGAGGGAGGAGAGAGGGGGGGGGGTTTGAGGGAGGCGTTTGTCGCAAAAGTGAAGCGAAGGCAAAGGCACTCACTTCAACTGTTTGGCCTGGGCTGGAAAAAAAAGGCGGCCCGGATAGGCAGGTTGTCCGCCCGTCGCCACAGCTGCTCGGCGCCCGCATTCACCGCCCGCGGGGGTTCTGCCGGGTCTTTTGCGGGCGGGGAAAAGCGCGCAACGCAGTAAAGTGTTGTCGGCAAGGGGAGAGCAAAAGGCGCCATTGGAAAGTAAGCCATTGAATTTCCTCCTCAGGTACTTTTCCTCCGCGGGGTCAAGGAGCTCGTTGTCGCGCAACGTTCCACAGTCACTGCAGGGGTGCCCCCATTGACTCTCCCTCCCTATCCACCCCCCAACAACAGCTCCTTCGTGGTTCCCTTCTACTTCCCATGCTGCATCTCTTCGGAATGATGTCGAGATGAAAATTGCGGCGGAACTCAATTGATCATCTACTTACTATATGCGGGACTAACAATCTTCCACTGGGTTAGATCCTGTGTCAACACCACCCCCCCTCCCCCCCCCCAATCCCAATCCAACACCTCCTCCACCAGCTGAACGGGTCAATCTGCTTCGGACTACAGCATGGAGTCGTTCGGCAACCCTGAGGATGCTCCCACCTTTTGCATCGGGCAGCATGAGACCAACCGCGAGAAGCCCATCACTTCGGCGGCAGTGCGGGCGGCACATGAAAGCAATGTACGGATGTCTGGATGTCTTGGTGCTGAAAACCCGGCCCTGTCAAGATGCTAACCTCCGCCACCACTCACAGTATGACATGCTGACCGTGCCCATCACCACGTCCTCGTTCCATTCTCGGGTGCTCAACCTGCTTAGCTCCAGTTCTAACGCCCCCCCAACGCCTGCTGCCAGTGGCACCTTGATGACCACCCAAAACATCAGACCTCTCGTGGTTCCTCCGTTGACACCTGGCGATACCCATCTGACTCCGTGCGATGTGATGACACAGCTGGTCGGGGTCACCAGCAGATGGATTGATCTGTGTTCCCCCGATCCGCTCATTGCCGACATCTCTCGCCAGGTGCTCATGCGCGAGGTTGCCTACGCAGCCTTCTGCGGAATCGGGTACCTCCTGGTTCCCGGCCCGAAACTGCACCACAGAGAGCTGAATTCGGAGGGGTTGATCTACTACGCCAGAGCGATCCAAGACGCCCTCAATCTCGGTCCTTACATACAGTTTCATATCTGGATGCCCATGGTAGACAAGCCGGACCTGGAACTGATGGAGATGGGTGATCTGGCGCCACTGGCTCGCCCGGAGTTTCTTGGAGATCCCTCGGCCGCAGAGTCGTCGAAAGTGGATCCCTTCGGGACATGGGATGCCTGGGACATCATCCGGAGGACCTGTAGATACCACTCGAGGCTGGTCGTAGGTAAGAGGATGTTTTGCCCCTGTCCCGTCCTTGAACGCTTTTGCTAAGACGATGCTGCTAGCGCTATCAATGCCCAGACACCTCCCTCCCATGTCCGTACAGTCGAGGTGGTATTCCGAGCCAGTGCATTTGCTCGCTCTAGATGCCACCACCTTCATTAAGAACCAAAAGGGCTATCCCGTGCTGGCAAAAACACATCAGGCGCTGATCTCTCGGTTCATGCGCCTTCGGACCGCCCCATGGCTCTTAATCTGTGATCTGGACTCCATCCCAGGCGCGGAAGCGAAAGAATCGTCCGTGAATACCGCTGACTACCCCAGCCTGACACAAGCTGCAGTGTCCAAGAAGCATTATGACCCGACCCCTCATCTGTCCTACGTAAGAAACCTGCAGCAACGCCAGCCGTCTAGGTCCGCCATGGAAAGATTTGGTGTAGGCTACCAAGACTACCTCCAGGCTCCGTTGCAGCCATTGACAGTCAACCTGGAAAGCATTACTTATGAAGTGTTCGAGAAAGACCCCATCAAATACCAGTGGTACGAACGGGCGATCGCCAAGGCGCTCCGTGACTGGGAGTCGCAAAAGAAACCCACCTCGAACCCGGACGGCCGCGTGGTCGTTGCGGTGGTGGGTGCCGGTCGAGGACCGCTGGTATCTCGCGCTCTCCAGGCCAGCATGGATACGGGCGTCAAGATCGACCTCTGGGCAGTAGAGAAAAACACCAACGCCTTCGTTCTTCTCCAGCGCCACAATGAGCAACGCTGGGATGGACAGGTGAAGCTCGTCCAGTCGGACATGCGCAGCTGGAAGGGACCGCAAGTCGAGAAGAAGGATATTTTGGAAGCGCCAGCCGCACCGGTAGGGCAGACTCTTGGAATCCATGACTCTTTTCTTTACAATGCCAACGAGGAGCAGGGTTCTGCGCAAGCGCCCGAATCGGCTGCCGCTCCGCCTGTCGCCGAGCTCGTCCCGACCACCATCGACATCGTGGTTTCCGAGCTCTTGGGCTCCTTCGGTGACAACGAACTCTCGCCGGAATGCCTGGACGGCATAACGCCCCTACTCAACCCCGTCCACGGTATCTCTATCCCGGAATCGTACACGGCTCACCTCACCCCCATCGCGGCCCCGAAGCTTCATGCCGACGTCATGAATCAAACCGTTTCCAACCCGGCAGCTCCCGAGACACCGTACGTAGTCATGTTACACGCCATCGACTTCCTCTCCACCAACCAGCCCTCCGCAACTGCTCTTATGAATTCTAGCCCTGCTGGCGCTCGGCCTAACGTCCGGGATTCCATCTCCACCCTCCCGGGTTCTGGGGAAACCCCCATTCCGTTTGTACAGACAACATGGTCGTTTGAACATCCCAATCGGAACATCCCTCCCCAGTCGCCGTCCACGTCGACGATCTCCAACGCACATAACGTACGCCAAACACGCCTGTCGTTCCCTGTCGCCAACCGCGGAGTGTGCCATGGCCTGGCGGGGTACTTTGAAACCGTGCTGTACCGGGATGTAGAACTGTCTACCAATCCCGTCACGATGGATGCCAAGAGTGCCGACATGATCAGCTGGTTTCCGATATACTTCCCACTGAAGGTAAGCGCCGTCCAGGACAACGAGAGCGCGGGATGCTAATGATGCTTAGACGCCGCTCAATGTTCCGGACAACGGAGAAGTCGTCGTGACCATGTACCGACAGACGGACGACCGCAAGGTCTGGTACGAGTGGATGGTGGAAGTGTTTGCCGTGGAAGGCAACGAGGAGGCCGCGCCAACCGAAGTGGTGATGAGTGGAGGGAGAGGCGCATCTCCCACCGCTGGCAGCTCGAAGAGCCAGGACGCCCCCAGGCTGCAGCAGAAATCACGTGGGGGGCGGCGCATCCGGGTTGGGACGAGCGAGCTGCATTCCAGCATCAAGGAAGGCTGTCTCATGTGAGGAGCCAAGCGGGATCTGAGACTAGGTAAGATACTAGGGATGATCTATCTTACGTAGCTAAGTAAGCGCACTTCTGCATTGTTCCGATCGAAGGATTGATCGCCGGGGCCCTTTCCATAATGTCCGCGAACCACCAATCACATGTAGTGCCCACGGCAGGTGGGCAGCTGTACTTTTGTATCTGACGTGATTTCAGATTAGCACCATCATGGTCTGCAGCATTCTACCATCTGTCCGAGTCCCCTACCCCATCCCCGTCCCCAACATGTTTGCCTGCATCCAAGCCTTTCTACCTACTCCGTACCACAGTAGGCAATATCGCACGGACCGAGGAACCGGCCTCACTGTAGGGGAACGCTGCCATTGGCCACGGGCATCGGCATCAAGCCCACTTTTGGGGGGGAGCTAAGTACTCCGTAGATAGATAGACACTGTGCCTGTGCAAGCCGCGGACGTGACTCCGTCCCATTCGGAAGCCGTGGGCAGAGGGGGGGCGTGCTCTGGAAGTACGGAGTACAATGTACTTACCCAGTGGAGCATTTAACCTCTTGTCCTGCACCCGATCAAGCATATAAGCAAGTAAAGCAGGGCGGTGCGTGGAGCGATCTGGAATGCGCAAACCAACCAAGCTGAGAAGCCGGGGGGGGGGGCCGAGATGGACGATTCAGCGGACGTTACACGCCGGCCAGCGTGGCACAGGATAGACTAGATGGTAGGTAGATGGGGTGGAGGAAGGGGAGAACGGGCGTCCGTAGTTCTGTATCCTGTAGATCCCAAGATGTAGCCAAGCACCAAGGCTCCCACTAGTGCGACGAGACTATCGGACCAAGAAGTCTTGGGAGTTGGGATTCTGATGATCCAAGGCCTTGGACCTGTAGTACCTACCTAGGTACTATGTATGGTACATGGTACCTAGCCTAGGGATAGGATATTATTCGGTCGGCAAGGTCTGGGGACGGATGGGAGGGAATCAATCATTCAGGCAACGTGATGCAACGGGCCTCTGTGGTTGGTCTTATCGGCCCCAGAACCAGAGTTTCCCGATGCGCATGCGTGCACGCTCTTATCATTCCTGCTTGCCTGTCTGTGCCCCGTATTGTAAAACAGATTAATCGATATTAACTTCTGCATTGATGCTGTCGCCTGGACAGGAGGTCACAAGAGGAAGGCAATCAAGGTAGATAGGTAGTTACTAGGTGGGTGGGTAGTATCTGGCTCCTCCGGGTAGGGTGCCGACTCGACTCCGAGAGTCGAATTATGGATTATTCTTAGCACTTCGGGGCTAGTGCTGTAGATAGATACTTAGATACTCCATCTTATCAGGGAGTGCACTGATGCTTCCAGACTTCCGGACTTCCAGCCACCCGGGGAATCCACTCCGTCTTGGGTAACCGGCTGCTCCTTCGGCTTTGCTCTCATTGGGGATGGGGAGGGGGAAGGGGGAAGGCCATTGCAGTCCGGCGTGGTTGCCCTCCCCGAGCCCCCAGACGGACGGCTGCGCGAGGCCGGAGGAGCGGGTGGGATTGCGGTGACTGTAGTTGCTGTTACCTAGTGGTGATGAGGTTATGGAAATGATAATCTCATCTCATCTCATCTACTTCCAAATTAGTTTCTGATGTTCCGGAGTTAAGCGCAGTCCGAAAGGCGGCCGAACTCACTCAGGAGTGGTGGTATCAGTCCCCGCCGTGGGTGGAAATATGAAAGCGCCCGTTTCGTACCCGTAACGCTGTGACCATCTCCCCCCCCCTTGGCCCCCTTGGCCCCCCTCTTTCTCTTTCTCCCCCGGTTTGCTGGGCGTTCGGAGCTCCGAGGACGACCTGTCACACTCACACTCACACTTACCGTACTGTACCGTACGTGCTCCCATACGGCCATCCCGCCAATCTTCCCCGTCCCCCGTCCATCCCATCCAGACTTCGTTTTCCTCCATCCACGCCCAGAGGCGAAAAAAAAAAAAAAAAAAGAAAGAAAGTAAAAAAAGGAAACCCAAGAGAACAACCAACCCACTCTCTCCCACACCCCCTTCTCTACTACCACCACCACCACCTCATCCACCATCTCTCTCTCTTGATTGTCCCTCCTGCCGCTTGTCAGCATTACCCTACCTCCTACCCAGCTCTTTGCGCCGCGCCCGCTCCCGTTCGTCCTTTTTCTCCATGATTGCATGTGTCTCTTGTCGCTCGACCATCACTCCGGAGGTCGTGGGTTGACGCAACTGCGCTGAACCTCTTCTGACTACGACTACTTCAATCTCCACTCCCCCCGGCGACTGCCATCCTCGACTTGGATTCCTCGCGCCCTCTGTCCCTCTCGACTGCTTCCCTTATCAGTCCCTCCTGCCCGCCGAATCCCTAATCCTCCCCAGATCCGCTATCAATCAATACATCCATCCGTCAATCAATCAATCAATCGACCACAACCAACCAACCGAACCGACCGCCCTTCGCGTCCCGTTCTCCCATCGTGCGTCGGCTTCCATACCGGCCTGAAATGGTTCACTCTACGAGCGAGGAACGCGCTGTACATTTGACACGGGAGGCTGTAGAGCTGATAGATGCTGGTCATCGTGAGGTACGTCTGATCTCGGTTTCTGGAGGAGGGGAGGAGGGGGGGGAAACTATCATCATGTGGCCTTTGCTTTGTCTCGTCCGCCGCCTCGAGGTCTGATCCCGGTTGACTAATAATCTTTTTTTTTGTGATGTAACTGCAGGCCGCCTCACGAAATCTCCGAGAAGCCCTCACCCTAGCCCCGGAACATCCTGCGGTCAAGGAAGCGTTTGTGAAAATCCAGCAAGACGAGGAAAATGGCCACCATTTGATCGACCTCTGCCGTCGCTACACCTCCGGAAAGGACGAGCCTGCCGGCAAAGATGCCGCCCTCTACCTCCGCACCGACGGGCTGAAGCCTCCCGAGGAGGTTGCATTGGAATGTGCCAAACTCCTGCTGGCGCAGCGCCCACATGCCTTGTCGGAGCTGCAAGATGATGTTATTTCGGGCCTGGTCCGCCAGAATACCAGCGTGCGCCGCTATTTCTCGGAGCAGCTGCAGACCTCGGTGACGGCTTTCTTTGATGAGATCTATGAGAGAGGTGATGGGGCCGCTGTGTGTCTTGACACCGTGGTCTTGGACCCCGCCGTCTGGCCGACCGAGGATGATCGTCTCCACTGTGAGCGCGAGCTGTTCCTGCTCTTCATTGCCAAGCTCATGGAGTCTGGCCATGACATGGACGGTCGCTCCCTCAAGGGCATCGCGCGTCTGCTTGCTGTGGATGCCGCGAAGCTGGAGGAGTTGATCGACGACGAAGGTCTGGAGGTGATCCTGTCGTCCCTGGACAGCCGCCTCCCTTCCGAGTGGAGGAGTCAAGCCACACTGGCGACCGTCAAATATTTGGAGGTTTCGCAGAAAGTTGGTGAAGACCGATTCTCCAAGCTTGTTTCTTCCAAGATCCTCAAGGGTCGCAGCGATGACTTGATCGAGGCTTTTTCTGCCACGGCCGCTGTCTTCCCCGTCATCCCTGAGGTTGCGGCCTCTCTTTTCTTGTCCGAAAGCTTCCTGGCCGCTTTGGCTCCCTTAACCTCCAGGGATGCGAAGAGCCGGAAGGTGGAGCTCCCTTTTCTGGAGCTGTTGAACGCCGCCTGCATGAACAAAGCGTGCCGGGAAGCTATCACCAAGCATCTCTCGACGTGGCTGTCCCACCTCCTCACGAATGGCAGTGACGAAAGCTCCGAGTTGGCGGCGGTCATTTTGGCGAAGGTCCGCACCTCCGCTCAAGTGGGATCAAGTGAGTCCAACGGCAAGGCGGAGGACGACAACGACCGGGTCGCCGAGCTGGTCGATCGCTTCAAGGAGCAGATGTCGAAGCGCAAGATCGAGAGCATGTCGAACGTGATAGAGGGCCTGGCCTACTCGTCCGTCAAGCCCGCTGTCAAGGAGCAACTTGCTCAGGACCCGGTGTTCCTCCAGAACCTGATTCAGGTCCTGCGAGAGAACTCCGCGGATTCTTCAGTGCTGTACGGTGGCCTCATGATCGTCGCGAACCTCACCCAATTCCTCCCCCATCTGTCAGAAGAACAGAAGAAAATGTCTCAGCTCAAGTCCTATGCTGAAGCTTCCCCCAACGGAGCCCGGGCTGGCCCAGACCCCCTTGATGATGAGCAGCATGTCATTACCCGTTGTAACGCCCTTATCAAGGCAGGTATCATGCCTCTTCTTGCAGACTGCACCAAGACGAATCTACCCTCGGTGCAGGGCCTCCTGGCCAAAATCATGCTTGCTCTCTCCTGGGACCGGAGATCCCGAGGAGTTCTGGCACAACAGGGCGCTGTCAAGTTCTTGCTCGGTATGGCAAGCGCAAAACAGGGGCCCTCCGGACCGATTTTGAATGAGACCGTGCATACTGCGTCGCATGCGCTCGCGCGAATCCTCATCTCCGTCAATCCAGCGCACGTGTTCCCATCCTCTGGGTTTCCCCAGATCACGTCAGCCATTCGACCTTTGACCGCCCTTCTCACCCCTTCCGAGGCGAGCATGTCCACCGAAAAACCACGGGATTTGCTTCCAGTCTTCGAAAGTCTCCTTGCCCTGACCAATCTGGCCTCCCATCCCGACGAGACCGCGCCCGAGGCCATTGTCCGCCAGGCCTGGTCCGTGGCGGAGGACCTCCTCCTCTCCAATAGCCCCATGGTGCAGCGCGCTGCATGCGAGCTGGTGTGCAACCTGATGACCTGCGAGTCCGGGATCGTCAAGTATGCCGATGGCTCCAAGCGCGCGGCGCAGCGCCTGCACGTGCTGCTGGCCCTTACCGACACCGACGATCTGGCGA
The DNA here is from genome assembly GCF_003184545.1 of Aspergillus heteromorphus CBS 117.55. Taxonomy (NCBI): domain Eukaryota; kingdom Fungi; phylum Ascomycota; class Eurotiomycetes; order Eurotiales; family Aspergillaceae; genus Aspergillus; species Aspergillus heteromorphus. The sequence goes on along the minus strand of NW_020290414.1, from coordinate 549,946 downwards.
CGCGGAGTGCAGCCGGCGGAGCCCTGGCGATGCTCACTGAATTTGAAGCCGCCATCGCGGCCATCCTTGAGCGGCCTCGCGGGGTGCAGCTGCTGTTGGGCATGTGCCAGGAAGATGACGAAGGACTGGTGCACCGGGGGGTGGTCTGCGTGCGGAACATGACCAGCCTGGCCAGCGGGGACATCGGACGACGGGCCAAGGAAGCGGTCAAGGCCAACGGGGGCGTGGAGATGCTGACCAACGTGCTGAAGAAGACCAAGAACCCCATGGTGCTGCAGGTGGGAGTGGAGGCGCTGAAGCCGCTGGTGGAATAGAAGGGTCGAGCCACTGGTGGCGTCCCCTCCCTGGCCTCGCTTATCAGCGGGTAATACTGTGTGCTCTATGAATTCTCGGTGCCTTGAGCTTGAGCTTGATTGATGTAGCGTTTTCCCCGACCTGCCATCTACGGGCGGCGGGCTCGTGTGATATCCGGTGTTTTTTCTGACATGTTGATATGATTTGTGCGAAGATCTCTGCGGGCGTTGGGTCGTTGTCGTTTAGCCTTGTGTCTGTCTCTCTCTCTGTCTGTCTGTCTGTCTGTCTGTCTGTGGGTATGTGTGATTGGCATTGTGCTTGTGCTTGTGCTTGTGCTTGTGTGATTCATGTTGACCTACCTACATGCTCTTTTTCTCCTTACGACTCTGGCTGGTTTATGAGCGTGGGAACGGTGTCCGGGTCCTTACTTCCCTTCGGAGTGCGCCATAGACCAGGATTATTGCTTTTGATATAGCAGTCGCGGGTGACTGACGGACTGACTAGCCGAATGATATGATATGATACGCACGATGCCATGCCGGTTCCTCCCGGTCATAGCTCGTAGCTCGTAGCTAGCCAGTAGTGATGCCTCGGGAAGCCATCGTCACGGGCCGCGAGACAACCCAATCCCGTAGTGTGGATGGAGTCTCTGTACCGTACACCATCGTGTGGGACGGATCCCTCCTTTCAGTATTATTTATTATTCTAACCCTCTATCTACACAATCCCCAACACATCCAAGTCCCCCCCCCCCCCCCCCCAAAACTTCGACCTCCAACCCATTCCGTCCGTCTGCAGATGCACTTGGCAGTTTGCATTCCGGGGGAGCCCGGATCACGCCAACAACTTCCCCCCTGGCGAGACTGAGAGGGGGGGATAAGCCGCGCCCTCGGGATGGAATGATGGGATGGGGGGTGCTGAGTGGTGTTTGTCTGCACCCCAAGATGCATATATGCATGTTTGGGGGGGGGGGGGGGTGACGGGGTGTCTGATTGGGGAGGGGGGGGAAGTTGGATGCAGTCCGTGACCACTGAGACTTTTTCACTGACGCCCCCTTAGTTGGGTTTAGTATTGGTGTTTAGCTTGGTAGGAGAGACGGTTCGGTGCATGCTTAGTGGGGAAGTACTCAGTACTTAGTACTAAGTAGGGTGGGCAGTGGTGGTGGTGACTACTTATTACGGAAGGAAGGAAGTATAGGACTGGCATGTGACCAGCCCTGTACTCCGTAGTACCTACAAAGTATACCTGCACGGCACTATCTAACTAGTAAGGAAGGACCACTTCCCCCCCCCACAGCCTCCGGCTTCCACGGCTTCCACTCGTCCCCCTTCAACTTGTTCCATGCAGCATTCCTTTCCCTTCCCCTTCCCCCTCCCCTCTCCTCTCTCACCCCAACCCCGTAAGAGTCATCTTTTCCCGTCCAGCCAGGATGATCATGAGATGGAGCACATCCCTTCTGATCAGGATGGATCGAATCCTTCGCTTCTCCCGATACTCTCGGACACGGCTGGGCAGACCTACGACTACTACTATATATAGGGCCCCTAACCAGGGTCCAGACTGGTCTTCCCTATGATTATTACTATGGGAATTGATTGAGAGAGTGGATGGATTACCACTTCTGCTACTCCGTATCTATCTATCTATTGATTGCTACTGCTACTGCTGCCACTAACCACGAAGGACTAATCTCACGAGATCCATTATTATTTATGATGGTCCGTCCTCTCTCCAGTGAATTCTAATAATTATTTGGTTCGAACCGCCCATCCGCCGGGTGGAGCGAGCAAATCAGAGGGCGTCCGCCGGGCAGCCGATCGAGCGGCCGGCCATCAATGGTCGTTCCGCCCCGAACTGGACTTCCCTCTTACGTCGCGGTGGGTTCTTCGATGGAGTCCTCAACGATCCTCCTCGCAGCCTAGCGGAGTGACTACCCTGCCTGGCCCCTGCTGGGGTCTCTCTCCTTACTCTCCTGAAACTCCCTGCAACTGCCTGCAACTGCCTGCAACTGCCTCTTGGCTAACTCGCGCACGTGCTGATAGGTTCGGCCGGCTCCTTTATCGCTGCCCTCTATCCATATAACGCACCAGACATCCTCCTACTCCTCCTCTCGCGCCCCTCTCACTTTGCTTTCTCTCTCCCCCCCCCCCTCCTTTCTGCGTCATCTGCCTGAATTCTGTCAGTTTCGGCGGATTCCTCGACCCGTTGCTGCGTGTCGCGGAGTTTCTCAGGTTTTCCCTCCCAGAAACCAGACGTCTCTTTGTTCCCCAATGTCTCTCCGTTGAACTAACACATGGCGTCCTTTTCCTCGAAGCTCTACTTGTCCTTTTCTTTTTGTCTGCATCGGATATCTCCGTCCTCTAGTGTCTGAGCTCTCCGTGTCCGCTCCCTGGTGGCGCTCTTTTGGATTCGTTGGTTCTCCTCCACGATATAAAGACTCGATCAGCTCCATCGTCTCAACGGCGATTCGCATTGCTCTCTCCATCATACACCAACCACAACAAGTTCGAACCTATCCGGCAAGATGAAGTTCGGACGGAATTTGCCCCGTAATATGGTGCCTGAGTGGAGTGCCTCCTACATCAGATACAAGGCATTGAAGAAGCTCATCAAGGCTGCGGCGGAGAATGTGAAGGCTGGCCAAGAGGCAGACCTGGCAGGTAAGACATTTCTGTGATTGTTGCGTCATTTTGCCGTGGAATCGTGTGCTGACTCGTTCTAGGATTCTTCTACTCCCTCGATCGAAATCTCGAGGACGTCGACTACTTTTACAATAAGAAGTATGCGGACTTCGCCCGGCGCCTAAAGTTGCTAGAAGACCGGTACGGACACTCTCTGGATCGTGGCCATCGCTTGGACTCCGAGGAAGTGGAGGACCTTCTGGCTGCGTTGCTGGAGCTGCGCGGTCAGCTGCGCAAGCTGCAGTGGTACGGCGAGGTCAACCGCCGAGGGTTCAACAAGATCACCAAGAAGCTGGATAAGAAGGTTGGCGTGCAAGCGCAACAGAAGTACCTGGAAACCAAGGTCGAGCCGGCTCCGTTTGCTTCGAACACCCGGGTGACCGACGCGTTGAAGAAGATCAACGACCGCCTGTCCGTCCTGGGTGAGCAGAAGGTCAACGACGATGCTAGCTCCACCCACTCCTCCCTATCGCTGAAGAAGGGCCCTGCGCGCCCGAACTTGAATCTGCCGGCGAGCATGCTTCAGACCGTGGATGACGCGCTGCGCAAGGATGACACCCATGTCCTGCTGGAATTGCTCGAGACTCTGAAGGCGGCGGCGGATGACTATGGCAAGGATGTGTATCCCAAGGTTCTCAGCAATCTCCTTCAGCGGTCCATCTACTACCGTTCCAAGGCGTGCGTCTCGGCTCTTCTCGGCCGCATGGAGACGCTGGAGGAGGAAGATGATATTAACAAGCGCAATTGCATTCATCGCCTGGTGATCGCAATTGGTCGCGCGCAGTCTACCTCCGACTCGGAACAGTCTGCCTCCATGGTCCTCGACTTCCCCCTGGAAACTTCGAACTACATCACCCCTGCGGCCCTGCCCACCCTGCAGCCCCCTCGCTCGGTGGTGATGGAGGCGGATCTCCCGAGCCATCTGGACCGGTCTGATCCGTCGGTGTCGCTCTTGCAGCATGTATTGGACCAGTTGAAGAGAGAACACCGAAGTGCTCTGCTGGCGAAAGATATCTCCGGGCGCACTCCACTGCACTATGCGGCGCAGTATGGCTTCAAGGTCGTCTGTGAAGTGATCATTGAGCATCTGCAGGCGTGGGATATGTTCGAAGTCACGGAGGGCATTGACAGCCCGCGCTGGCAGGACAATGACGGTTGGGCGCCGTTGCACCTGAGTGTGGTCGGCGGTCATCCCCTGACGACTCGCGTCCTTCTCGACTCGGAAAACTGGCACGGTGCCAACAAGGACAAGGCAAAGATCCGCAAGCAGGTTTCCCGGTCCAGTGCGGTGCTTGCCCTGGCCACCAAAGCCAACTTTGTTGACATCGTCCAGCTCCTGGTTGAGGCCGGCGTTGACATCAATTATCAGGATGAACAGGGCGAAACCGCGTTGCATGTCGCCGCCCGCTTTGGCCACGACAAATGCGCGAAGATCCTTCTCGACGGGAACGATGAGCAAAAGGCGGATACCGAGCTTGCGGAAAACACCTATTCCTGGACTCCGTTGTTTATCGCCTGTGTCGACGGGGCGCTAGGAGTGGCGGAACTGTTGATCGAGGCTGGCGCTAACGTGGAGCGACTCGACTCCTCTGGCTGGACTGCAAAGGAGCATGCCGCTCTGCGAGGCCATCTGGATATCGCCCGGTGCCTCGCGAAGGTCACCCCCGAGCCGGAGATCGCTGAAGCCGAGCCTGTCATCCCTGTTCCTACTCCGTTGGCTGAGCCACCCTCGCCTCCCCTGTCCTCGCTTGCCGAGAGGCGGTCCAATGTCAACCCTGGGGCGAGCTCTACCCTGCGCAACTCGGAGCCCATCAAGACTTTCGGACACAGATATCTCACCGATGAGTCCATGATCTTGGTCAGCCTGGGGACGATGGATATGCGGAGTCATGTGGAAGCCGTCAACCTCGACCGCATTCCCATGGAGAACGCGCACTCCACCCAGCTGGACACTGCGCTGTCCCTGGTTGTGTCTGCCAGCGGAGCTCATGGAGAGCCGGAGGTCATCGATCTGCCTGTGCAGGAGAACATCTCAACCGAACCGATCGTTTTCCACGCCGCGGATGCTACCAAGGTGAGGCTGCTCTTCGACTTGATTCCCACGTACGCCGGCTCGAAAGACAAGGTGGTAGGACGTGGTGTTGCCTTGCTGTCCAGTATCAAACCCACGGTGGGATCACACCGCATCAACCTCAAGGGCGACTCCACGGTACCTATTGTGGCTGCCAATACTCTCGAGGTCATTGGCTCGGTGACCTTCAACTTCCTTATCATCACTCCTTTCCAGCACCCGAACATGACAGTCACCGGGGCTCAGACTTACTGGAGGAGTATGGCCTCGACCATGGTGATCGGACATCGCGGTCTGGGCAAGAACATGGCCAGCCGCAACTCTTTGCAGCTGGGCGAGAACACTATCCAGTCGTTTATCGCTGCTGCTAACCTGGGTGCATCGTACGTGGAGTTCGACGTGCAGCTCACTAAGGACCACGTGCCGGTCATCTACCACGACTTCCTTGTCAGCGAAACCGGTATCGATGCGCCCGTTCACACTCTCACCCTCGAGCAATTCCTCCAGCTCGGTGACAAGGGCCCCATTCGCCGGCCGGGCTCTCCCTCCCAGGCGGACATCTTCGGGGACAAGTTCAACAGCTCTTCCTTCCGCCAGCGGTCGATGTCTGTGGGCGGCTCCGAGTACGACCCGTCGGAGATGAACGAAAAAATCAAGCACACGCGCGATTTCAAGAAGAAGGGCTTCAAGGGCAACAGTCGCGGCAACCACATCCAGGCGCCGTTTGCGACGTTGGAAGAGTTGTTCCACAAATTGCCCAGCTCCGTGGGGTTCAACATTGAACTGAGTAGGTACTCTCCGCCAGAATGTTTTCATTGCAAGCTAACATGTCTCAGAATACCCGATGCTCCACGAGAGTGAGGAGGAGGAGATGGACACGTATGCAGTGGAGCTGAACTCCTTCGTGGACACGATCCTCGCCAAGGTCTACGATATGGGCCAGGGTCGCAACATGATCTTCTCCAGCTTCAACCCGGATATCTGCCTGCTCCTCTCCTTCAAGCAGCCGTCCATCCCGGTGCTCTTCCTGTCGGACTCCGGCGCTTCTCCCGTCGGCGACATCCGCGCCAGCAGCTTGCAGGAGGCGATCCGGTTTGCGTCCCGGTGGAACCTGCTCGGCGTCGTGTCGCAGGCAGAAGCATTGGTCCTTTGTCCGCGCCTGGTCCGAGTCGTCAAGGAGTCCGGTCTGGTCTGCGTGTCGTACGGCGCGATCAACAACGAGCCCAACAACGTCAAGGTATGTATACACCTTTCATTCAATATGTATTCTCTTACTGACAACCGCCCAGCTCCAAGTATCCGAGGGAATCGACGCGGTGATCGTGGACTCGGTCCTCGCCATCCGGAAGGGCCTCACCGAGCACCAGGGCAAGGGCGACACGCCCGGCGTGTCGCCGCAGCCCAGTCCGCTGGCCCAGCCGGCGTCCGGCGCCCTCAAGGACTCCATCTCGATTCCGGTTCTCAGCCACACGGAGCAGAAGGACGATCATCTTCATGTCAAGCCGGAGGCGATCTTCGCGTCTCATCTTGAGTGAGCTGATTGATCGTACTTGGTCATTTCCTTTTATTTATCATACATTTCTTTGATTAGGTATCATACATACAATTCATGAATGATATTTTGTTCATCTTGTACATATGTACAAATGTTCAGTAGAGGTGTAGGTAGAGGTGTAGATGTGTATAAGGATGGATTGGAGTAAATTGTCCAGCCACTCAGAATGCCTGCTAGTAAATTCTAACATCAATTTGTCTTGGTGAAATGTCTTGATTGAAATATCTCCTCCTGAGTATTGCTCCAATGATACGTAGGGTCTAGCTGAGTATACGATCACGTGCCCGCGGCGAACGTTTTCTGCGGCGAGGGCGGCGCACCTCCGGCGTCTCTCCGCAACCCGCAACCTTCCAGCGTTCGATTCGGCGCCATCAATCCTCAACCAGGCCTCAATCTCCCCTCACCACCTGCACCGATTGCCTTTGAAGCTTCAAGCGCGACAAGCCAACCTTGCGCCAACTCCCGCTCCCACTCCACGATGCATACATCCAACTAAGACATCCTCATCCACACCTCATCGCATCTCCAAACCCACACCACCCACCGGCAAAATGAACTCCATCGACGCAACAGACCATTACCAGAACAGCGCCCAGGGTACTTCTCCCCTCTTTCCCTCCCCTCTTCTCCTCTCCTCCGCCCTTTTACACTATCTCCATCTTCTCCACCATCTACATCCTCTCCATCCTCTCCACCATCTACATCCTCACCACCATCTAACCACCAACCATGCCAGAACGCCCCCCTCCCTCCTAACCGTCATCATCGACACAAACCCCCACGCCTGGGCCCTACTACATCCCTCCCTCCCCCTCTCAACCGCCATCGCCAACATCCTCGTCTTCCTCAACGCCCACCTAGCCTGCAACTACGCCAACGAAGTCGCCGTCGTCGCCTCCCACACCACGAAAGCCACCTGGCTGTACCCTGTCGAACACGCCCGGCACGCCCCCCCCAACGGCAGCAACAGCAGAAACAGCAATGGCAACAATACCCGCGACAGCGACGGCGACGTCTCCATGTCCGCCCCCTTCGCCGACCCATTCCCCAACCCGGACCCTCCCAACCCAGTCAACAAATACCGGCCCTTCCGTCTCGTCGAGGAGCAAGTCACCGCGTCCCTGCACGCGCTGATGAGCGACACCAACACATCCGCAGAAACCCTCTCCACCTCCTCCTCAACCATGATGGCCGGCGCACTCACCCTGGCCCTCAGCCACATCAACCGGCGCACGCTCGCATGGGAAGAAGCGCACGGCGATGCCGCACTCACCAGCACCAGCACCGACGCCAACCCTTCCACCTCCAACCCCCTTCCTCCACCTCCCCCAGCACATCCCAAAACAACGCCAATAAATTCCAATCCCGCCTCCTCATCCTCTCCACCACCTCCTCCACCAAAACCTCCACCCAATACATCCCCCTCATGAACGCCATCTTCGCCTGCCAACGCCTCTCCATCCCCATCGACGTCTGCAAATTATCCGGCGACGCCGTCTTCCTCCAACAAGCCGCCGACGCCACCCACGGCATCTACATGTCTCTCTCCACCCCGCGCGGCCTGCTCCAATACCTCATGATGGCATTCCTCCCCGACCAGCGCACTCGGAAACATCTCGTCGTGCCGACGCGCGTCGATGTCGATTTCCGTGCCGCCTGCTTCTGTCATCGACGGGTCGTGGATGTCGGTTGGGTGTGCTCGGTTTGTTTGAGTATCTTTTGCGAGCCGATTGGGGTGGGTGCGGAGGGGGATGGGAAGGATGGGGGGCAGGGACAGGGGGAGGGAGGTGTTGGACTTGTGGGAGTCGGTTGGAGGGCGGCGAGGGCGGCGTTAGACCGGCGGTTGTGGGCAGGAAGAAGGGGAAGAGGAAGAAGAGGGATAAGAGTGGGTTGGAGGCTGGGGGGACGGGGACCCCCGGGTCGGTGACGCAGACGCCGACGCCGACGCCGGGGCCGTGAAGAAAATTAAGATATTATGGGTTCGATATGTTGTGTTGTGTGATGTTATGTTGTGTTGATGGTGATGGTGATGGTGATGGTGACGGTTATGGGTTTGGTGGCTGAATGGTTGTTGTGGGGTGGTAGTTAGTGGTGGTGGTGGTGGTGGTGATAAGTGATAGAGAGTGGTGTTTGAGCGAGTCCAAGACTTAAATCAAGACTGGTACTGCTCAGGGTTGGTATACAGGGAATCCTACCGAGATACCCATGGTCCGATGCACCCAGGAACAGATCTGCTAGACTGCGGACCCTACAGACTAGATGGGGCCCTGGTTCTACACTAAAGTACGGATTAGCAGTCTACAGTACGGACCCTGCAGACAGACTACCGATCAACTGCAGACTTCAGATCAGCAAACTACCGATCCAACACACCACAGACCAGCTACAGACCAGCTACAGACCAGCTACAGACCAGCAGAGACCACAACCACAACCACTGCACTGCAAGAACTCATTCATGGTATCTTGTCTTGAACAACTAAGAAACAATCACCCTGCCAGACTCCGGACCTCATACGCCCAAACGCACACCCACACCCGGAATACTCTTACACATCTCATTTTCAACGAAGCGGCAGGGCTCGCACTCGGTGTGTCGGGATGGGAAGCAAGTCAAGTTAATTCATCGATGGAACGCCATGTCTCTGACCCGCGATATCTAGCTAGATAGATACGTTAGCCACGATCCGACCAGCTTCTGTCGCGATGTATATAGACGAGAATAACCACTTACTTTCAGACGTCTAAAAGCCATGGGGACCTCTGGGCCTGGATTTCTGTTAGCTTGATCGATCGTAACCCCCCAGCTCGTAGTCAACCATACCTTTTGGCGCGGCAGGCACGGCCTCCCTGCGCGATGCTGCCATTCCCGGTGCTGCGGGACATCACGCACACGGGCTTCTTGTCGTCACTGCTCATCGACGCAATAGCCTGGAGGGGTTAGCCGGCGCTCGTCAGAATCGGGACCGTCTTACAAAAGAGTCGGTGTTGTGCGCGAAGTAGAGGAACACGCCATCGACGGTCCGCTTCACCGATAAAAGACCAATCGCGCCTTGACAGTGACTGCCGCGGACACCGGGGTGAGCTGGGCAAGGTTAGCGCACGCACGCGTGCTATTGAATGGAGAAACCGACCCATGAAATCTTCCGAAATCGCAGCCTTGATGGCTTCCTCTTCGTTGACTTCCTCGTAGCTCCCGTCCTTGCACTTGCGGTGGCTGTAATAGACACGCGAGGCGCAGGTGCTGGCCGCGAAGGTCGTTGCGATATGCTCGCCGGTCCCGGACGTGATGGTCGCCACAGACGTCGCCTCCGGATCACTGGGGTCCACGGGGATGACTGCAGTGCCGATGCCCACCAGGGCTGCCGGCCCGATCCGTCCGCGATGCTTCATGCCAATGCCGCCGGACGAGGAGCCTGCCGCAATGTTGCCTTCGCTATCCACGACAATGGCGCCCACGGTGTCATTGACCCGGTCGATCTCCATCCCCTCGGGGGCGTCAGGGGGGTCCTCGGACGGGTTCCCATCGCCAGATGGCCAGGTCGGAGTCGGTGATAGCAGCGGGCCATCCACTCCATCCTTGACCTGGGGGGACTCGGAATGAGGCCGGTCCATCTCGGCCGGGGGCGTGATACCATGAGGCTGGGGTTGGTGGAGACGCGGATCGATTCCTCTCGTCGCAGAACTCACCCCGATCGCGGAGGCTGGTCGCATTCTCGACGGGTTGACAAGGAGCTGGGCCGGGTGAACCGAGACGGGTCGACGGATGTATCCTCTGGCGCGATCCTGCTCGCTGAGCTGCTGCTTCTCCCGGAGCGACGCGGCCTCCAGCTCCCGTTGCCAGTGGCGCCATCTTTCTCTCGCCGACGGAGAGACCAGCGCATCGTCGGGAAGCACCACCAGGCCCTGCTCGAAGGCAAAGTCCGTGGCCCCCTGTCCCACGAGGAAGTTGGGCGGCACCCGGGACAGCGACAATGGCTTGGTCGACGAGTCCAGAATGACCCGCGCCAGCGAAATGGGATTTTTAATCTCTACACGGACATCAGCTGAGCCAGGTCCCTGGCGTCAATGAAGAAGGAACACTTACGAGCCGCCGCACCCACCGCGCCGCTCCGTCCCAGATGGTTGACGATGGTCGCGTCACACTCGACGGTGCCCTCGATGTTCAAATTGCTGCCGTAGCCAGCGTTGGTGATCTCGGCATCCTCCATCAGCATGATGGCAATCTCCACGGCGTCAATGGCAGATCCCCCATTCTGCAGCATTTTCATAGCCACTTTCGCCGCACTGCGTTCCTGTCAGTCCACGGGACACACAATTGGGACGTGTCGAGGCGACAGAATGGTGAGGAGACCTACTTCTCACAGGTTTCCAGGTGTGCCTTCTCATTGTGCGGGGCATGGAAGCCAGCCCCCGCATGGATAAAGACGGCAGAGATATCTCCGCCTCGTCTGGAGCGACTCATGGTGGGGGTCTGTTGCTGCAATGCTGGGCTATGAGAGAGGTGCAGCCGGGCCTTGGCCCTGCGAGTGAGAAGTCTGAGCAGTCCTGGAGTCCTTGATTGCTTCAGGGTGGAGGTTGACAGCTTCACGTCGGTTCACTCTCACTGGACCGGGCTTGCTGACATTGCCAGTCTCTTGATGGGGTCGTGGGTGAGAGATGCAGATGGGAGAGAAAGGGAGGGGGGGGGGGGGGGAGATGCAAAGAGTGGGAAGAAGTGAGAGTGAGAGTGAGAGTGAGGAAGTGAGAGTTGAGGGAGTAAGTGAGAGAGCGCTGCAACAAAACACTTCAGACTCTTAAGACTCTTAGGACGCTAAGAATGGATGCAGCGTAACAATGGCCACCAGACACCCGGTAAGAATAGCTCCAAAAGGGCACGATATAAGGGCCGGGGAATAATGCGTCTAAGGATATGGGGAATAGCTATAGTATATCATGGTCTAGGAATCAGGTGAATGCCAATGGGATGCTGGGATAGGACTGAGGGTCAGGCTGGGTTCCTTCCTCGCAGGCTCCATGGGGGGCAGTTTCCTTGAGATACACTATACATGCACTTGGTATGCACTGGAGGCCTGGTGCAGTTTTCCAGGAGGAATCCAATCGACAGTTTGACAACAGTTGTAACTTGCATCTAGTTACTCTATAGAAAAGAAAAGAAGAGCTCCTTCCAGGCGGTGACCCACGTGACCATATGGTAAGATTGTACTAACATGTATCGTAACAGTTACAATACTCCGTACTTCCCAGGTACGGAGTACTAACTGACGTATTGTGCTGCCCAGACAGCAGCATTACCGCCTCCGCCTCCGTCTGTCTCCCCCTCCCCTCCATCTCCATCTCCATCTCCATCTCCATCTCCATCTTCATCCCCTCCCCCCCTCGTGCTGTTGATCTTCCCTCTCCCTCTCCCCCTCTCTCTCCCCACAGCACCCTTCTACTCTCTCCTCCTAATCCCCCCCCTCCTTCCCCCCCCTCCAATCGCCAATTCCACCTATCCCACCTCTTCCTTTACCGGCCAGATAATCAGGGGGAGTGAGTGCCCTGCTCCACATCATCCGTCATGGCCTCCCAAACCCCCGCCGTTGTCATGGACAAGTAGGTCCCCCCCTGCAACCCCTCTCTCTCGTCTCTCGCATCTGCCCCAGTGACTGACCCTCCTGTCCAGCGGAACCGGTTATTCCAAGCTTGGTACGCCCTAACCTCCTCCCAGCGGAGCTCCCCAAGCTCCAGGCTGACCAGCTCAGGTTTCGCCGGTAACGACTCGCCCTCTTTCGTCTTCCCCACGGCAATTGCCACCAAGGCCGCAGGCGCAGGGGGTGCCTCCGCGGGCAGACCCCCCGTTGGGAACAAGCCGTCCTTCCTGGCTGGCGGTGGTGGGGCCGGCTCTCACCTGTCCGCGAAGCGTGGGACGGAGGACCTGGACTTCTTCATCGGCGACGAGGCTCTGTCCGCCGCCAACGGCCCCGGATATGCCATCAACTACCCCATTCGTCATGGCCAGATCGAGAACTGGGATCACATGGAGCGCTTCTGGTCCAACTCCATCTTCAAGTACCTGCGCGTCGAGCCCGAGGACCACTACTTCCTCCTCACCGAGCCGGTAAGACCCAGCCCGGCGTCCACGGCCCGCCCGGAATGCTGCTGACTGACTGACCCCGATGTCATAGCCCTTGAACCCCCCCGAGAACCGCGAGAATACCGCCGAGATCATGTTCGAGTCCTTCAACTGCGCCGGTCTCTACATCGCCGTCCAGGCCGTGCTGGCGCTCGCCGCCTCCTGGACCTCCTCGAAAGTCACCGACCGCTCCCTCACCGGAACCGTCATCGACTCCGGTGACGGTGTGACCCACGTTATCCCCGTCGCCGAGGGCTACGTCATTGGCTCCTCCATCAAGAGCATCCCCGTGGCCGGCCGAGACATCACCTACTTCGTACAGAGCCTGCTCCGCGACCGCGGCGAGCCGGACAGCAGCTTGAAGACGGCCGAGAAGGTGAAGGAGGAATACTGCTACGTGTGCCCGGACATCGTCAAGGAGTTCGCCCGCTACGACCGCGAGCCCGATCGCTTCCTGAAGCACACCGTCAGCGCGCCCAACGGCCGCAGCGTGAGCATCGACATCGGCTACGAGCGCTTCCTGGCCCCCGAGATCTTCTTCAACCCCGAGATCTACTCCTCCGACTTCCTCACCCCCCTGCCCAACGTCGTCGACGGCGTCATCCAGTCCTCCCCCATCGACGTGCGCCGAGGCCTCTACAAGAACATCGTCCTGTCCGGCGGCTCCACACTGTACAAGGACTTCGGCCGGCGTCTGCAGCGCGACATCCGGCACCTGGTGGACGCCCGCATCCGCGCGTCCGAGGCGCGCAGCGGCGGCGCCAAGAGCGGAGGTCTGGACGTCGCGGTCGTGACGCATAAGAGACAGAGACACGGCCCGTGGTTCGGAGGTAGCTTGCTCGGCCAGACGCCCGAGTTCCGCAGCTACTGCCACACCAAGGCCGAGTACGACGAGATCGGCCCCAGCATTGTCCGTCGGTTCGCTCTTCTGGGTGGACCTGGCAGCTCGTAAGCGGTTTCTTACTGCGTCGTACTGCCTTCTTCTATCTCTCTCTCTCTGTGTGTCTGTTTGTTATCGTTGTCTGTCTGTCTGTCTGTCTGTCTGTCCATAGTTTTTCATGATTCGTCCGAATGCCTTTCCATCTGGCCTTCCGGCTTATGTATCCGGGGAAGAAAGTAAATAGACGGTGTGTGCGGAGATGGCATGCAGCTTTATGCTCGCTTGCTTCTGTCGCTAAAATGGGATCTGTTGAGTGGGTTGCTTCTTCTTTTTCTTCTTCTCGGCTCGATGTATATATGTAACCTAAAACAAACATTAGCCATATTTACAGGCATGTTTTATTCTATGAAAGACCTGGGGAGTGGTGGCTGTTTGAGAAATGGTGTGTTGGTGCTGTTGATTGGTGGAATATAAAATATAAAATGGGCTTGCAGTACTCCGTAGCGGGCAAGTGAATAAATAGTAGCACAGTGTCACGGTATATACATACATAGATAAAGTAGTAAACAACTAAGGAGCGCATGGCAGCGCAGGGCAATTCAACCACCTACCCAGAAGAATCCTATCCCCAGTGTTTGGTATTAAAAAATAGCGTATTTCACTTTATTTCTATCTATGTATCTATATTAAACGTAAACATAAATATAAACATAAACACCCATATAAAAATCAATTATCATCATAGTATGGTAAGAGATTGGATCTTTATTTACTAATCAGAGTAGTAGTACTAATGGAACAGCACAGCACGAACAGCACAGCACAGCACAGCACTCCGTAGGTATATCTGTTGTATATATTCTTTCCATGCTCGCTCGACTACTTATCAGAGGCAGTAGAAAATATAATATATATATATATATATACATATATATTGGCTTACAGTATCTTATCTCTTTTATGATTGGCTCGCTTTCAAGGAAGGGTTCTTGTTAGATACTTATACTACAGTACATGACTAGTCCTATTCACAGGTACTAGTCCTATTCACAGGTACTAGTACTCCGCACATATACTATAAGTACAACTGAAGGCAATACCCACCCGGGGGATATACTATAGTACTATATAATCTATATTACAGCCCCGGTCTTGATAACTTGGCAGGAACTTCAACAAGTCAGTCAATCTAGAATGAATACAGCGCTTACAGTAGCAAAAACTCCAGGTATAGTAATAATAAACCATATATATATATATATATATGCAAGCAATATGTAGGTGGAAAGTACTACTTCCAAGCAATAAGCAACAACCCAGAATACATGCCAGCTAGCTACCTTTTTATACACCCCAACGCCAATCCAGACAAAACTACATCAGAGCAGATCGAAAACCACCCGCTTAACCTAAGCAGCCTTCTCCGGGAAAGTGGCCTTATTCAAGATGGCCACGCCCTCAACATGGCCGGTCTGCGGGAAGAAGTCAAAGCCACGAATACTCTCGATCTCATAGCGGATGTTCTTCTTCTCGTCGCCCTGGACCATGACAGCGACATCACGGGCCTGGGTATGCACATTGCAGCTGACGTAGACGACGCGACGGGGGCCGTAGGAGAGGAGCTGCTGGAGGAAGTCGTCGCTGCAGCCCTTGCGCGGGGGGTCGATGACCAGGAGGGTCTGGTCGGGGGGTAGGGGACGTCCTTGAAGAGGGTGGCGGCGTCGGCGGCGGCGAAGCCGGTGTTGGGGAGGTTGTTGTCGCGGGCGTTTTCGCGGGCGGACATGATGGAGTCGGCGGCGACGTCGACGCCCAGGCTGGAGCGGAAGAGCGGGGAGAGGGTGATGGTGAAGAGGCCGGAGCCGGAGTAGGCGTCGAGGAGGAATTTGATGGGTTTGGGGTCCGAGGCGTTGGTGGGGGGCAGGGCGTGTTGGCGGATGAATTCGGTGAAGCCGGGGAGGATGGAGTTGTTGTTCTGGAAGAAGGCGCCGGCGCGGTTGCTGAAGAGGTAGTCGTCGACGTACTCGATCGAGGTGGCGTTGTTGTCGGTCACGCAGCGCTTCTCTTCGATGTAGGTGTCTGTTTCGGTGCGGATGACTTCGCTGGACTCCTGGTGGGGTTTGTTGACGCGGCGGGGGATTGGGGGGTGCTGCCGTCTTGGGGCTTGGGGGTGCGCGTGGTGGATTCGCGCATCAGCAGTGTGGCGCCCTTGGTGTACCGCGCGAGGTTGTCGGCCACGCGCTGTCTCTCGCTCTTGAGGCCCTTGCGCACGATCTCGGTGCCCAGCGGGCAGTCTTCGATGTCGAGGTCCATGCGCCGGTTCTTGTAGGTGAATCCGATCGGGGGCACTTCCTTGTGCGGCTCGCGGGGTCCTCGTCTCTTCGCGCCAGCCGGGGCAGCGAAGTGCGGCGTGAGCTTCGTCCGGTAGCCGTATTGCATCGGGGAGGGGAAGGTGTCGCCGATGGCGGGGATCAGCTCTGGGATCAAGCCGGAGAAGTTGGCGTAGGCCTTCTCCACGATGCGCTTCTTGTGGGCCAGCTGGTCCTCGTAGGACATCATCTGCAGCTGGCATCCGGAGCACTTGCCGAAGTACTGACATCCAATGCCGGCGTCGTTGCGCGTGGAGCCGGGCTCGAGGACCTTGACGAAGTCGGTCAAGCTGTAGGACAGGTCGGGGAAATGGCGCACGATCTTCACGAGGGCCTTGTCGCCGGGGACGGTGAAGGGGACGACATAGACGTGCTTCTGGTTTTCCGACAGCGCGAGGCCATCGCCGGTGGACGAAATGTCGGCGACCTGGACTTCGAGCTCGGTGAAGGTCTCCGGGAGGGTGGGTTGCGGGGGAGTGGCAGCGTCGTCGGTCTCGGGCTCGGTCTGGACCTCAGTGTCGGGCTTATGGCGGCGGAGGAGGGCGTCGATATCGGCCTGGAGGACCTCGTCAAAGCCACTGCTCTTGTTGTCGCGAGGGGCCTTGACCTTCTTGCGGCGCTTAGCCGCGAGGTCGGGCTTTCTGGGGGAGTCGAACTGCATCATGAAAGAAGGAGGAGGTGTAGGCCAAGGCTCATTGCGCGGGCGACGATGCGAGAGAGAGAAATTGGCGTGGGCCAGGCGCTGGACGGGCAGGAGGCGACCAAGAGGGAGATTGGGATTGAGAGAGAGCGACCGCAGCGACCGAAGGGCGAACATATGGGAGGGGGAAGAGGAAGAGGAAGAGAGATGAAGAAAAAGAGGGATTGGGGAAAGCAAAAAAGTGGGCGGGATTGAGTGAGCAGCTAAAGCCGGCCGCGGATTGGCTGGCGGCGGCCCGCTGAGAATTTCGCTCAGTCGAACGTCGAACGTCTTCCTCGCCTTCTTCCCGCTACTCGCCCTGTTTCCACCTCCACTTCTCCCTCCCCTCCCCCAAAACCACCCCCCCCCACGATTAGCTCTCGACTGGCCTCTGCTGGCCGGAGAGCTTCTTCTCCCTCCCTCCACCATGAGTCTCACACGCCCTGCCCGATGCCTGTTCTGCAGCTTCTCTCGAGCGGCCTCCGCGGCCCCTCGCGTGCCTCGTCGCCAGTTCCACGCCACGCCGCTCCAGCTGAACAACCGCAAACCCAAAGCGCCCACCCCCGAGACGAAGGCCCTCGATGCTAAGACATCCCAGGTGAAGTCCCTGGAGCAGATCTACCGGGACATGAAGCCGGAGGACTTCAAGCCGTACACCGAGGAAGAGAAGGCCGTGCTGCGGGAGCACTACTCGCCGGAGCAGATCGCGGCGATCGAGGCGGGCGAGGCGGCCATTGACCCCAAGGACCTGGCATCGCAGTTCCATTTCCGTCGGGACCCGATGCACCTGAAATACCTGGACGATCTGTCGGTGATCGAGCCGGTGGTGGACCACCACGTGCGGGCGCCCGAGAGCAACTCCGACTACAACGCGACGCTGAAGTCGGAGGAGGATTTCCTGGACGACTTCGCGCAGTACTTCGAGGAGATGCCCGAGAAGCCGGACGCGGCCCACTGGGTGCGGTTCCTCGAGACCACGCGGTTGACGCACGGCAAGGAGGAGAACGAGTTGAACGCGCACAGCGCGCTGGTGCCGGACGTCTTCGAGCACGGCGAGTCTCTGGACACGATTGGTCAACCGCCGCCGCCGCGGGTGGTGGTCATGAACCGAATGGGAGAGCTCGAGGATCAACAACCCGAGGCTATCTCGGATATGGATGTCCGACTGCACAAGGTCACCGGGTACTCGAAGCAGTACCTCATGAGTCTATACTCCAAGAACCTGGTCACCAAGCGAGTGGTCAACCAGACCCGAATGGGCAAGATTGCCAGCGTGTTCTGTCTGACGATCGTCGGCAACAGGGACGGAATGCTCGGACTGGGAACCGGCAAATCCGAGGAAGTAGCCGACGCGATGGTGCAGGCCAGAGCCCGCGCCATCACGAACATGCAGTACGTGCCGCGCTACGAGGGCCGCACCATCTTCGGCGATGTGGAGGGCAAGGTGGGTGCGACGGAGTTGAAGCTGTACCAGCGTCCGCCAGGTATGTGACTCCTCTCCTCGCGAAGTGTAACCGACCAAAAGACAAGAAGACTAACCCATGGCATTGCTTTCCAGGCTTCGGTCTCCGGTGCCAGCACATGATCTTCGAGATGTGCCGTGCCGCGGGTATCCAGGACATCGCGGCGCGGATCAGCCGTGCGCGCAACCCGATGAACACCGCCAAGGCCGCGTACGCGGCGCTGATGAGCCAGCGCAACCCGGAGGACATTGCTCGGGCCCGGGGCAAGAAGATCGTGGATGTGCGGGGGGTCTACTACTCGGGAAAATTCGTTCGCAAGCCGTCGCGAGTGTCTGAGTCTAAGGCCTGATGTCTATATTCTTATGGTACCGAGTGTCCACACCACGCAGAAACACACCCCTTCTAGACCGGAATTGTTTGCGTCCTGGCGGTGTACATAATGTTTCTTCTTCCTGTCTCTTTCTCTTCGTTTCATCTATGTACTTCCACACCCATGCCATGTATTTCTACTACAAGCTGTCTTGTCATCTGTCTGTCTGTCTGCTGTTTACCATACCGATCGATCGGCCTGATCATGACATCTGGAACATCAATCAATCAATCAATCAATCAATCAAAAACACTATAAACAGGGGTATATCACATATCACATGAATCATTCGAGCCATTCTATCCAGACACCAACCACCCTTGTCCATCCCCTCAACCCACCCATCAACCTTCTCCCCCTCAAACCCAGAACCCGAACCCGAACCCAAACCCGAACCCAAACCCAAACCCAAACCCAAACCCCAAAAAAAAAGAAAGAAATCACGCATACCTCCCCCCCAAATAACTAACCTCGTCCCCACCCCCGCCATACCCCCCCTCATAGCCACCACCAGCACCACCAGCACCACCAGCACCACCACTATAATCCCCATCCATATCCACATCCATATCCACATCCCCATCCATACCGTGCTGATACTGATACTGCTGTTCCTGCTGCTCTTGCAGCAGCAGCTGCTGCTGTTGCTCCTCACTCTCATTAAAGATCTGCTGCTGGAGGACAATGCTGTAGACGCTTGCTTTCAGAAGCGTGCAGACGGTGGCGGTCTTGCGTTCGAGGTGGCGTAGACCGTCGAGGGTGAGGGAGGTGGGGGAGCCGGAGAGGGTGGAGAGGGTTGAGGAGAGCTGTATATTTCCATTTTCAGTATACGGATTAGATTTGGTTGGGTTGGATTGGATTGGATTGGATTGGATTGAGATTGGGTTGGGATTGGGTTGGGATTGGATTGGATTGGGTTGGATTGGATTGGATTGGATTGGATTGGATTGGGATTGGGATTGGGATTGGGTTGGGTTGGATTGGGATTGGATTGGATTGGATTGGGTTGGATTGAGAATGAAAGACGGGAATAGAAGCAAAGAGAGAGAAAGAAATAAATACCTTATTAACATTCCCCAACAACCGCGCATACTCATCCAGGACCTCCTGCTCGAGGTCGGAGACGAGGGGGTTGGAGGCGCGGAGGAGCGGGTTTGCGGTTGCGGAGGGGGAGTCGGAGGTGTTGGTGTTGGTGTTGGTTGTTGTTTGGGGGGTGGAGTGGTGGACATTGTGCTTTTCTTTCTGGTCTCTGTCTCTGTCTCTGTCTGTCTCTGTCTCTGTCTTTGTGTGTTGAGTGTGTGTTGAGTGTGTGTTGACTGGTTGTTTGTCGAGGAGGGGTTGAGGTGTAGGAAGGAAGGTAAGGGTGGTAGAGTGAGTGGTGTGGAGGAGAGAAATGTTCGGAGCGGCGGACGGAAGGCGGAGAGGGCGGAGGTTGAGTTGAGTTGAGCGGGCGGGATGTTTTACTCTTGGTGGTTCGTACCTTATCATTAGTTTGGGTCGCGGGGAGATTCCGTCATGTAAGTAAACACCTCAACTACACTCTACAGTCCATACTACACTCAGCCAAGTCTACCCAAAACAACTCTAACGTAATAAATGATTCATATAAAGTAGTAGGTAAAGTAGCGTAATCATATCCTTCTCCAGCAGGCACCTGGCCCATCCGGAACGAACATCCAAGCAATCAACAATCAACAATCAACAACAATCAAGTCAACTCAGTAATAAGTCTGTCGCCACAACAAATACAGGAACAGAACACACACGACAAAAAAAAAGAAACTATCCCGATAAACGAATCCTGTGTCAGTCAGACATTTCGTCCGTCAACACGCCGCCGTTTTGCTCAAGAAGGTCTTTGCTAAGGTACAACCGAAACCGCTAACGCCGGCTGCTGCTGCTGCTGCTCTGCAATGACAGTGATGGTAAAATAAAAACAAATAAGAAAAGAAAAAAAAAAAAAAGCAGCAGCCGTACAATGCTACCGCATCAAAATCCACAACCGAAAATTAAGCCCATGCATGGGGTTGGACCGTAGTCACTTGGATATCAGCATGTATCGATAGCCACCATATGTAAGTAAAACGAACAAAAAACAGAACTCCCAAGTCAAAGCACAAGGTCAAAGCCGATACGCCAGGTAATAGGCTGGAAGGAGATCGCGAACTCCCGAGGTAGAGATCTTTCATGCATCATGGTCGTAAAATAATGCCTCTAGCGATACAACGCACGCTGGGCGTCTCGTCTCGTCTCCGCGCGCGGAAAGCACCTCACATGTCCCCGTCGTGATGAAGGGTGACGCTGTTGAACTCTTCGAACGGATCTGCGATCTCGCCGTTGGGCGTGGCAAGCCCCGAGTCCATCGGCACGCCTTGCATCTTCGTGTTGCCCCCGATGTCCACACTGGCACTCTCCTTGACGTTGCGGAAGTTCAGCGTTTCCGTCCCCCGGCTCTGGTTGGGGATCATCGGCGGCTTCATGTGGCGGATCAGCGCCCACTGCGTCTGCCGGAAGAAGGGGTGCGTCTTCACGTCCGAGGCGCCCGCGCGAGCCCCCAGGCGCTTGGTCTCGTCCTTGATCAGCAGCTTGCGGATCAACGATTTGCACAGGCTGTTGTTGTTAGTCCCCGATCACGGACAGAAGGAAGGTGGGCTTACTTCGAAGTAGGCTGCGCCGCAGCATGATCAGGGAACGGCACTTCGTCGCGCAGAATGTTTCCAAACGTGGCGTTGCGGTTCTTGCCTTTGAACGGCGTCGTCCCGTAGAGCATCTCATAGATCAGGATGCCCAGAGTCCACCAGTCCACGGCGCTGGTGTGTCCGCAGCCCTTGATGACCTCGGGCGCAATGTACTCCTCCGTACCAACAAACGAATTGGTTCTGAAATCGGCAATACACGACTTGGTGTCGATGGTCGGGAGAGACGTCGTGGAGTTGCCGCTCCGGGCCGGAATCATCGTAGGCGCACCGCCCGGGCCGGACTGTTTCGAAAGGTCGAAATCAGACAACATGATGTGGCCTGACTGGTGGAGAAGGATGTCTAGACGTCATGGTCAGCACGGCCCTCCCCCTGAGGACTGGCATACATACTTTCTGGCTTCAGATCACGGTAGATAAATCCCATCAGGTGAAGATACTCCAGAGCAGCAGTAACTTCTGCCGCGTAGAACCGGGCAGCATCCTCGGAGATGCACTTCCCTGGGCGGGTTTGAAGGGCTAAGATACAATCAGCGACTGCGGCACTTGCGTTCAGTTGTAGTACGCACCCCTGAAGAATTCGCCCCCACTGCAGTATTCCATGCACAGGTAGAGGTAGTCCTCGGACTGGAAAGAGTGGTAAAGCGTGACGATGAACGGATGGTTGCTGGTAGCGAGAATTTCCTGTTCGGCCAGCGCGCGCTTGATCT
Organism: Aspergillus heteromorphus CBS 117.55; assembly: GCF_003184545.1. Taxonomy (NCBI): domain Eukaryota; kingdom Fungi; phylum Ascomycota; class Eurotiomycetes; order Eurotiales; family Aspergillaceae; genus Aspergillus; species Aspergillus heteromorphus. The sequence continues at coordinate 528,066 of NW_020290414.1, read as the reverse complement.
TATTCCGCTTGATCATTTCCTTCTTGCTCAGGACTAGTGCAGTCAGTAACAGCTCGGATACTGACAATCCAGTCCCAAGACAACGAACTCACCCTTCATGGCGTACAGCCGGCTGGTCTTCTTCTCCCGAACCAGATACACCTTTCCAACGTCACCCTTCCCAATCAACTTGATCTTGTCGAAACTGCCCGGGCCCACCTCCACATTGCGCACCTTGATCGAGTTGGAGCTGTAAGTCCTGCGGAAAGCAACCGAGTCCCGAATCTGGCCGGGAGTGGGGATCTTGCTGAGCGGACCGAGTTTCGGCACGGCCAGGTTGACCTCATGCTCGCCGGACAGCTCCACCGTCGTGACCTGAGCATCCCCAGCCCCAGACTGCTCCACCAACGGTTCCTTTCCCAGTTCAGCCGTCTGGGGGCGGTCATCGGACTCGCCGCGGGCAAACAAGCCCTGCGCATTCGGGGCGGAGGCCACCCGGCGGAGTTTCCGGGCCAATTCCTCCTTGTTAGCGGTGGTGGCCTGCTCGGCAGCAGACACACCGTCGACCTGCAACTCGGGGGTGTCGGGAGGGGACGAGGGCTCGGAGCCATCGTTGCGATGCTGCAGGGAGGGCTGGCCCTGGTGGACGAAATACGGGTTGGCGGTCGCGGTGGGCGAGACGCCGTCGTCTAGCGGGTTGCCTTCGCTGGCCACGGTTGTCGAGCGATTGCGGCCGATGGTTGGGAGGAACCGGGACTGCCTGAAGGCGGATTTGGTTTCCGGCTTGGTGAGGGAGGACGAGGTGCCTTCGCGATCCCGGTGTTCGTTGCTGTGGTGGCTGACATGGGAGGAGTTACTGCTGGAGCTGTTGATGCGGAAGAAATTCTTGATTCTGGTGGGGAGGTGGCTGGATTCGTTCGAGTGCTTCTTGGAGGCCAGCGAGAGACCGGGGAAATTGCCCCGTTTCTCGTTCGTCACGGAGGACGGGCTGGAAGCGAAAAGCTGCGTCATGCCGGTTGATGCCTGGATGAGACCCAGGAACGTGCCCAGGAGGGGGGGTAAATGGGAGGGGGGATCAAGTTGGGATGATAATCTCAGTGGAAGTGCAGGTGGCCGGCGAGACAAGATTGCGACGGGAGGAAGGGGCCCCAGCAACGGGCCAGAAGCCGCGGGGGGAGTGGTAGGCGGTGGTGCTAGTCGCACCAGAAACCTGGATTTAGAGGCACGTCCAGCCCGGGAATGACGGGGGGGGCGGCGGCGGCGGCGTGAACAGGCACCTCGGCTAGACCACGGTAGGCAGCACAGCAGGCGCGAGACAGGATGAGGAGGGGAAATGGGAGGATGTGAAGCTGAACAAGCAGAATTGAACCCAGAACCAGGACGGGATCGAGCAGGAGAAAGAAGGGGAGGAAAGAGACGAGACCAAAGATGAGAAGGCGAAAGAGAGCCGGCGAGTCGAGGTGGAGACGTGGAGGGAAAGAAAGTTGGACTGGGAATGCCCGCGCTTAGTCACGCCCGCCCGCGCGATACATCATACCGGTTCGTACCGTCAGTGTTTATGTTGGCCACCGCACCGGAGTGGGTTGGTCTTGTCATTGTCGTCAGACGGTGGTTCTGGTATCGAACCTGAGACAGACCCGGGATGTCACTTATCGCCAATTCTCCAACCTGACAGTCGAGAGATTCTGAAATGCTGCTCCCCTACACAGCACAGCCCAGCCCAGCCCAGCCCAGCCCAGTGCAGTGCAGTGCAGTCCAGTCCAACCCTGCGGGTCTACTTCACAATAGTAATAGGTAGGTAAGTAGGTAGGTAGGTACACAATATCTGCAACCCGATCGGGAAAAGCAAGCCTGGCAACGGAGATTGGCGGAGAGACTCGCCACCCTGGCATGCAGACTTCTGGACTTGTTCGATCTCGCCATCCATTATTAGGAGTGGTGTGTATTATTGCCCATCCATGGGCCGGGCGCAGTTGGGTTGAAGTTGATAGGGCCACCAGGTACGGTACCGTACGGGTTCAACTCCCAGGCTTCGCCGTTCCTGAGGCACTCCCGGATTCCCCCCCCCCAATGATATTTCGCTGTAGCAATATTCCTAGTTATCCCTAGTACTTCTTAATGATAATAAGCAGAATCATCATCCAAATTGGCCACCACCTAACTAGTTACCGACAGAGCCCAGTTCTGACTAATGCGGACATCTGCCAGTGTCTCGTCCCCTCCTGGGCCGGGAAATCCTACACCTCCAATCAAGAATGTGAAATCCGACCGATCTGCCTTTGCGGGGTTAGGCCGGTGGTCTGTACCACCAGTCCAGCACCGCGATGTGGGGGAGCATCTCAGCAGGACGCAAGGAGGTCTTCCCTGGAATTACTCGACTCGTCCAGACACCCTGCAGTAATGAAGTCATATGTCTTCGTTCGTAAGTAGGTACTCCGTAAACAGTATTCCACCAAGCCGCCGTCGATGGTACGAAAAACAAAAAAAAGAGACAAAACACAAACACAACCACAACAACAACAACCACCACAAAGTTCATCCTCCCAACCCAACAACCTGGACTTGCACAAGACCCGCCGAATCTTCCGGATAAGCTGACTCTCAACGACTCCTGACATGCCCTCCCAGTTACACAACACAGACTCATACTAAGATACACTCCAATCAGATGGGCTCCAACCCTGCAGGACAAGAGACTCCCTAGTACATGTAATACAATTATGCCATACTCCGTACAGTAATAACTAACTCCAACAACTTGTCCCCAACGTCCGTCGACCAGGCCTCGCCCGTCAACTCACCGCCGGTTCGCGTGTGAATGAATGCTGCTCCCCCGTTCGCATGTCTCAGTCTCAGGGCGTGGCATCGAAAGGGAAAATGAAGCCCCGCCGGTGCCTCGCTCGACCGCACTCCGTCATCGCTCTCCCCAGATGGCTCGCTCTGGCTAGGGCTCAGCGCATTCCTTCGCCTTTCGCCGTGATTGGGGCGCATTCCCCACGCCTTCGAAGGGGGGCAGAAACCCATGTGCATTCACATTCTGCGAGACAGCCAAGGCCGCTGTCTTCTGAAAGGCTAGGCCCCGATCCTTGTTGAAGTATTGCGTGAGGAGCTGGGGGTACGGCTGTCTCATCTCCTCCACGCTCGTCTGCCTCCCTGAGTTGTTCGAGCCCATCAAGGTTGCAGAACTGCGTGGCTTGTAGGCCGCAAGCTCGCCCGTTACACTGAGGTTCTGGGCCCCAGTCCGTCGAATAGTGGACCGGAGGGCTTCGGCAGATACGGTAGGACGCTCGAACGGGTCGCGTGGTCTCCTGTAAGGCACGGTCAGCTCGCTAGCCAGTACAGCAAGACACTACTACTACCTTTCAGGCAACACATCTCGACACACTCCCTTTCCTTTGCCCTCTGGTGCCAGCTTGTCAAGGCAGCGGCTGCTAATGATGGTCAGGAATCTTGGGTTCACCAGCCAGGGGTTTCAGCCAGATACGTACTCGCCTTCATGGATAGTGGCCCATGAATCCGTCGTTGATAGGTATGATGAAGTGGATTTGACATCATCCTCATCCTCGACTCCAAACGGTCTGTTCTTGCCATGGATGGGCCGCCGCAAATCGTTTCCGGATTTCCAGAGCTTCCTGGAGGGGCGCGCGAAAGGTGCATACGCTTCGTGTCTGTCAGAGATCCCTTTCAACGCATACGCCTCACTACCGGTATGAGCCTTGGCATGTGGTTTACCAGGCTTGCTTGATGGCGATCGAAGCGAGCCGTACCGCTCTTCCTTCTCGCTCACTCTCTCTTTAACGAGCTGGGATGTGGCAGCCGATAGATCCTTTAGCAGTCCGCCAAGCGGTTCGCCACGACGGACCGCCTCCTCGATTTGATCATACACCTTTCGAAGCTCTGGAGGCCCATCCTTGGTAGGCGTTTTCCATCCCGCAACAGGTTTATCCCTGGATATTGGCTTCGCCTCGCTAAGCGTCTGGACTTCTTTGTCAGACCGCAGGGGTTCGGCACATGTTCCCACCGCGCGTGGAGGTTTCAACCCGGCCTCTCTAAATGATGTGCGGCTTGCACACGCCTCCGCTTGGAAAGTGTTATTTTCATATGGATGAGTGTCCACCGTGGCATGGAATGGAGCAGCAGCAGCATTCATTGGCTCACTCATTGTCAGTGGTTGAGAAAGTGCGTTCATCAGGGGAAACATAGGGAATGTTGGAGCTGTACAGCTCGAACTGGCTGCACACAGACCGGGGCCCAGCAGCGTCTGACTGCCCGCGAGACTGTTGGCAGCATACATATTTGCTGGGGCTGTGGCCGGATTCATCACATTGTGCCGCAAGGAAGCGCTTGTACCAAACCGTCCAGAAGCCCACTCCAGATGTTCCCTATAGATCCTAACTGCGTCCAACTCCCGGACCAAACTCATTCGCTGTTCGACTAACAGGTTCTTCGACTGCTGGTCGAGATCCCAGCTGTGTATTGCCATGTACCTATCGATGCGAGAAAGCTGGCCCGTCAGAGACTCGTGCTCCTTGGCAGCATCCTCCAGAGACTTCTGATATGTTGGCGTCTGAAGAGGGCTAGGCACCACTGGGGGAGTGAGAAGCGGGACCTGTCCACCCGTGTATTGTTGCCACTGGAGCCCAAGAGAAGGGTACACGGACTCGTATCCGGTGGGAAACTGGCTAAATATCGAAGCCGCCCCGCCACTGCTGGTGTTGCTCCCGGTCGAGAAGTCGGAGGACGTGGTGACTGTTGGATACGGCTGGACTGTTGGCATGGAGGGGGCGATAGGGCCCTGGGTATTCAAAGCTTGATACATGTTGGGAAGCCATGTGTATGGATCTGCCCCGAAGTTATACATGCCGTAATCCGAGGCCGCTGACAGAGTGATATCAGGGACTTGGAGCCCGAGTTGAGGCAGTTGTTGATTATCCAGGGACCAAGGAAGGTTAGGCTGCGAAAAAATACCGGTGGTAGCTGCAGCTGACAGAAGATTGGGTATCTGCCCACAGCCTGAGAATTGCTGGTCAAGGGTCCCCGACGGATGCATGATGAGGGGTTGATTGACATGACTTCCAGCCAGCTGCGAGGCCGCCTTGGGCATGTTGATACTTGCATTGGCGTCGGTGGGCTGCAGCTGCCTGTTCTCGAGCTTGCTCTTGTTTTCATTCTTAGACGCGACTTTGCTCATTATCTCATCATCCATCTTGACATCTTTACTGGGCACGAGCTCCTTTGGCTTTGGGGTAGGGGATGAAGGCTCCATCGGGACGATCCGGCCACCTGCCGTGACGCGCTGATGCTTCGGGGACGTATGCTCCTTGAGGAAGCGAGCAAACCCGGCATCAGTCTGGGCTCGAACCCCCTGTGGTGGATCACTTGGCTGTCGCGAGGGACGGAGCACGGCAGGCTCTATGATTGAGAGGGTTCTTTCGCTCTGGCGGGAGTAATTTGAAGCATTCCTCGACCGGTTGACAGGCTGTTCAGACAACACACTTGTACTTGCCTGGCGTTGTCGAAGCAGGTTGTCTGCCAGTTGAGGAGAGCCAGCGGTGTCAGCAAAGCAAGCCATGTGCCATCTGCACGTACTGGGGCTTTGAGGGGGAGACTTACTGCCAAATGCCTGGTCACTGAATCGGGTGAGGTCTATGCGAGCGTCTTGCCTAAGGTCCAGGAGGGTGGGGATGTCATACTTGACCATGATTGCACGTGGAAAGGAACCAATACACTGACGGGGAAACAGGACAAAAATACTGGGAAGGATGGGCAAAGGTCACACAGGTCGAATGAGCTGTCTGAAAGGATGGGATTGATGGAACACGGGAGACTGGTTCACTTGGGTGTTAGTATGAGAACCTGGGATGCAGACGCATGGAATGAATGGATGGATGGATGGATGGATGGATGAGTGGCTTGGATGGGATCCTGCCTGGACAAGCACCAGATCTGGAAGGAGCCGACGACTCAGCGAGTCCTGCTCCTTCTTTGGCTGGTCCATCGCGGGGGGACGAGACGAGACGAGACGAGACGAGATGAGACGGAGGGTGACGCGTGCCAAAGGGCCCTGGATGTGTGATTTACCCGTGAGGTGAAGAAAGTGACAGAAAAATCCGTATAATCAAGGAGGGCAGTTTGATGTCACAAGTGTTGACTATCTGTTGGTCAATTTAAGGCCTTTGGTGGGGAGTATGTGATAGTCCTCTCCTTAGATTTCAGGCATCACTAGCAGGGGCTTTCTTTTTTTTGGGGGGCCAGACTGGACTGCTGCTGTCAGCTCTATAACATTAAGTTAGGCGTAAAAACACATTGAACCCAGACAATCTTTTTGCATTCCATATTCTACCTTATCATAAAAATGGAGGATCTTGCAAGACATGTGCTCTGGACTGGAAGACAATAATTAATTCTTGATATTCATTACATTACGATTATTTTGTAAGGCCTAACTAGCCAAAACTCTCTGCTTTCCCTCCATCCTCGCAAACCCATTCATCCTAATAAAATTTTTATCCAAACAGCCATCGTCCACCAAGTGGAACTCTACGTTACCACAGCCTTCCCAGGAGGGGCAGCGTGTTCCCGCAAGGCAAGGTTCGACTCACTCCCCAAGTCAATGCCGCCCTTGATCTCCTCCAGACTAGGCCTGCGGCCACGGTGCATGCGCATCCCTAGTAGGAAGAACCCGGAAACAAGGGCAATTCCGACTACGACGAGAGTCACAACGGCTCCGATGACACCGGCGACAGCGGGACTGACTCCCTTGCGCTTCGAGGAAGACAATACTGCTGCTGCTGCTGTTGCGTCCGCGCTGGTATCGTTCAAGACACCCGAACAGAACACAGATGATGAGTCACACCTGAGACACCATTCCGCCGTCGAGTTGAGCGAGACGGTTTCCATCTTGGCTTTGAACTCCGTGTAAGGGATCTCGATGCTGCTGGGACTGAGTCCGAAGAGCGGGTATGACTGGAATTCGGGGGTGGTGGTCCCGTTGCGCAGGAGGAAACGCACATAGAGCTGGGATGGGTCGGGGTAGGTCGGGAATGCATCGCTCTCGAGACTGAACAGCTCGAGGACCATGGAGGCGCCGAGCGCAGGGCGCGAGTTGAAGTTTTTGTTGTCTTGGGAGGCGAGTTGCATCAGGGAGATGAGAGCGACGGCAGGTTCGTAGCCCCCAAAGACGAGTGTGATCTTCCCGGTGGTGCCGCGGAAAAGGACGTTGTTGTCGAATGCGTCCAGAATATGGCCTGTCAAGGTCTGCCCGGCAATGGTGCGGATGGTGTCATTTTCAATGGGCCCTGAGGACCCAGCGTTGCCGTTCGTGGCAAAGGTATATTGATCGGCATACCAGCGTGCGAGTTCGACTTGTTCATGGGAGACACTATGGAACAGGGTCTCGTTGTGCAAGACCTGGTACTCCAGGAACTCAGAGATAGCGACGGCGTTCACATAGTCGGCTGAGGAAAGGTCAAAGACGCCAGTCAGTGCCGTGCTGTACAGGTCGTTGTAGAACGCCTCGGTCTCCTGCACTATTTCCTGGGTGTCGGAGCCGAGCTCATAGTCGGCGTTTGCGATCTGATGCAGCAGACAATTATCTTGGCCCGCTACTACGATAGATTGAGGATCGTCTGAGCTCGCGGTGACAATCCGGGGGTATTGATATCCATTGAAAGGAGCAGATGCCCAGCTCCCGTTTGCCATGAAATATGATGGATCGGGATATTGCACACCGTAGGTTTGATTGAGAGGAGGATACAGTCCCTGCATGAACGCCTGGGCGGATGCTATGACGGATGGGTCGGTGGCTGACAGGATATCGAGATCCTGGTCTTCTAACGCATATGAAGATATGCTTTCAATCCTTGTGCTCGGGCTGACATTGGTTGAATGGATAGCAACATATCGATCTCGAAACGCAGACCCAGCTGCGTACAGTGCGTTGGCTCCATACGGAGTCAGCATGTTCGGACGAGGCAGGGCAGTCGGTACACGATCTCCGTAGAGATTGTAAGCGAACACGGCCCAGACCTGCTCCTTCAAATCTTGGGCTGAAGCTGCTTGCAACACCGCCGCAAGGACGAGCGCGATGAACGGGCGCGAGGACAGCATGTTCGGACGATGAGGATCACCCTCAAACCAAACACATATATTATGAGTGTCTAGAGGAATCGGACATACGAAGAGGAAGGTACCTAGCAGCGGGAGAGCCCAAGATTAAGAACGAGACAGCTCCAGAGGTTGCATCGCCCCGAAATAGGACGGCCAGGGGTAAAGGAGTATAGAAGTCTAGGTGGGGACTGCAAGCATAAGTGTATATCTGGACTCTTGCGATGGTCGACAACGACATCAAGCTATGAACCATGGATGTTCCGGATGGATTCGATCAAACCTCATCGAACACTAGAGGAACTGAACAGACAGTGTCATCAGTGAAGTTGCACCCAAGAAATCATCCTGTAGAGTCGAGCCGATTCAGACTTAGCAGACTGGAGCTCGACGCAGCAACTCTCGTCCATCTTCCTAAGATATGCCAGATATGCTATCCGACTTCCGGCGGAAACGACATCCATCCTGCGAGCGCAAAATTGTTCCTAGCTGATGGTTTGATAGGAGAGCCATTTGCAGCACGTCAACCTGTTGCAATAGTGGGATGGTTTGGTTGGTAGTCTATGACGCGTAGACGGAGAGTCGCATTGGTGTGGAAGTAACGCTGGCTGGATGTTACCACGGGGCGGGAGGGTGTCAGAGGTAGTCCTGTCGCAAAGGTATATTGGTAGGAGGTACTCGGTCGTATCTACACGGACAGTTCAGACTAGTAGCAGTGTTCGTCCAGGCACCCAGGCAGAGCTGTTTCCGAAACAGGAAGGGCCGCTCGTTCTTACGGGGTGAGGCGGCATCGTGGAGGGAACTGAATTCAGTACGACGAGACAAGGCACATTGCAGCAGAAACCGTCAGCCAGGATTGGCCTCGTAACATTGTACATAGTAGTGCTGTATTAAACACAATTCACCCTCCCCCAAGTGAATGATCCAGAGAGTTGAAGACCCAAGCCCAACAACCACAGCCGCGCCACCATCGGACGAGATGGGGCGGCGGCCGGCGAAAAATCTGAGCCGCCGAAGTCTTCCGCCGCGCCCGTCTCAACCTAACCACTCCCAAAAGCCCTACGCCTGCGCCCTACCCCTAAGCCCTCATTTCTGCTCTTGGAAGTCAACGCCTATCCCTTCCATCAGGAAGCGTCCTCAGCATGCTCGACACGAGAGGTACAGACCCGTCTCTCGAAGAGACAGCCTCTTCCGAGCTGCCTGTCCCCCCTGCGACCGATCCCGCCACTCATGGTGAGTCCTGCGCGCCGTGTCAAGGGAGTCTGTTTCTCCCGCCGTCCGACTTCCTGCCAGGATGCGAGAACCACCCCTGCTTCCCCCCCCCCCCCCCCTCCCCGGACTTTTCTTAGCCTTGGACGATTTTTGCTTCCTTTTTGTTCCTGTTGATCCGCTACTGACTCCAATGGCTCGCAGCCTCCCCTAAAATGTCCCACCCGCTCGACGAAGATGACGGTTCCTTCTCGCCACGGGCCTCCAAGAAACGCCGCCTCGATTCCGAGCCAGGCGACCTGTCACTGACCCCTCAACCCACCGAATTGCCCCCAGACCAGCAACCGGGAAATCAAATCGAAGAGGAACTGGCATCCGCCCTGGGAACGGGCGTCGTGGACCCCGTGGACCGCCCGGTAGATGTGCCCGTTTCGATCGAAGGCCCGGCAGACACCGCCGTGGCGCCCCCGGAGACGAGCGCGGATATCGACTCGGATATGGCGACGGTCATCTCGAGCATCATGAACCATGCAGAACGGGTGGAGGAACAATGCGTGATCGGCCAGCAGCAATTGGCGGACACCGCGAGCGCGTCGCCCCCGAGAATGGTGTTTGTAAAAGCCAACTCGCACTTGAAAATCCAGAGTCTGCCTATCCTCGACAATCTGGTAAGAATTATCTCTGAGGGAAAGGTTTGCAATGTTGTGTCCAGTCTGACGCGTTGACCATCCAGTCTACTCAAATCCTGTCGCTGTTGGCCAAGTCCTCGTACCAGGAGATCACTTCCTTCGTTTCCGAGCCGGAGACCGAGAGCGGCCAGGCCTACGCAACCATGCGATCGCTTTTCGACCACACGAAAAAGGTGTACTCAACCAAGAGGTCGTTCCTCTCTCCTACGGAGTTGGAGCTCACCGAGCCGTCGCAAATCGAAATCATCCGGAAGGCCAACCTGGCCTCGTTCGTGTCAAGCATCTTCGGAACCCAGGAGATCGGATTCTCCGAGTTGAACGACAACTTCCTGGACGTGTTTGTCCCAGAGGGTGGCCGTGTCCTCAAGGTACAAGGGGCTTTGTTCCTGGAACTCAAGACTCAGGCGTTCATCGCGTCGATGAACAACTCCGAGCGGACCAGAACCGAGCTGCTGTATACTCTGTTCCCCGATGAGCTGGAGCAACAGCTGCTCGACCGACGCCCGGGAACTCGCCAGCTGGCCCCCAGTGAAGCCGACTTTGTCAAGCGGGCTGGATCGCGCCGGGAAATTCTTCTGAGCGATGTCAACAACGAAGAAGCGATGAAGGCGTTGCCGGACAAATACCACTGGGAGGACTTCCTTCGGGACTTGAGCTCCTACATCACGAAGAACTTTGACCTCACCAGCAACCAACAGGTCAGCGCCCGTGGCATATTTTACCCCCTTGCGTGCACTGACGATGAAGTAGACTAAAAAGACCGCGAAGGGCCGACAGCCATCCTCGTCGGATGGGGACTCCCAGCCACCCAACGCCCCCCTCCAAGGCCAATTCCCCGTCTCGACCCAGCCTCCGGATGTTCCTGTGGATCGCAACATGCACGGCGACCTGGTCGCTCGTGCGGCTCGTGCGGCGCAGATTGCGCTGCAGGGCCACGGACTGCGGCGCTCCCAGCAGCAGCAGCAGCAGACTCAGCCGCCGCCGCAGCCACAACCGCAGCAACCGCCGCAGCACCACCAACAGCACCCGATGCACCAACCGCAGCATCTCCAGCAGCAACAACCTCAACATTCGCCGCAACCCGGTGGGCAGATCCTGCACGGGTATTCGGCCGCACAGCCCACGGGTCAGATGCAACACCAGCAGGCCCCTCACCAACAACAACCCTACCACCACAGCCCTGCGCCGTCCGGCTACCAGCAACCGCCCGGCCAGCTGACGTTCCAGCAAAGCCCGCTGCAGGCGAACTTCCAGCAGTACAATCACGTCACGCCCGCCACGATCCCGCGGCCGAACTCGGCCGCGGCCAACCATGGGTACATGCCTGGCATCCCGCACTACTCGCAGTCGCAGCCGACGCAGGTGTTGTATGAGCGGGCGCGCATGGCGGCGTCGGCGAAGTCGTCTCCCAGCAGCCGCAAGTCCGGACTGCCCAGCCAGCGCCGGCCCTGGACAACCGAAGAAGAGAACGCGCTGATGGCTGGTCTAGATCGGGTTAAGGGCCCGCACTGGAGCCAGATCCTAGCCATGTTTGGCCCGGGAGGTACCATCAGCGAGGCCTTGAAGGATCGCAACCAGGTGCAGCTGAAGGACAAGGCGCGCAACCTGAAGCTGTTCTTCCTGAAGAGCGGCATCGAGGTTCCGTACTACCTGAAGTTCGTCACGGGAGAGCTGAAGACGCGGGCGCCCGCCCAGGCTGCCAAACGGGAAGCGCGCGAGCGGCAGAAGAAGCAGGGCGAGGAAGACAAGGCGCACGTCGAGGGCATCAAGGGCATGATGGCGCTTGCGGGCGCGCATCCCCAGCCTGTTGATCTCCACGGGCATGGGCACGACGGCATGTCTGCGTCGCCGCTGCCTCCTGACGCTGCGGCCCATGCGGCGTTTGATCAGACGGCGGAGCAGAACCTGATGCAGACCCTCGGACAGGAGGTGCATGGAGAATCCTTTGGACAGCATCAGCATCACCACCATCACCATCAGCATCACCATGGGCACCACCAGGACCATGTTGATCCCAACATGCATCTTGGCCAATGAACTGTCTGTTGCTCTCTCACAGCCTCTGTGTCTTTGTTAATTTTCCACATGTATCCAAAACCATGTGTTTTTTTCCGTTTCTTTTTCTCTTTCTTGTCTTTTCTTTTCTTTTCTTTTCTTTTCTTTTTGCTTCCTTATTCTCTGAGCGATCACTCTAGGTCAGGACTTGAGGCTGGTGGGTGAGCATGGTGGGCATGGTAGACATGGTGTAAGTAGGGCAGGTGAGGGACATTGCTTGTAGGAGTATCAGCGCAAGTTGTGTAACAATATTCTTGCTTAGCAGCTAATTCCGTTGCAAGACTGAGAATGGCAGCAAGGTGGAATAATGTATTTAAATGTATGATCTTTGTAAGAGTACGGAGTATAGTACGCAGTAACAGCCATGGTCGGGCGGGCCGAACGCGGCGGGCGATTCGCTCTCCGCCCCGGGGGCGCCAACCGGGCAGATGCGCCAGTCATTCATCCAGCAACTCTCCGCCATTCATTCCCTCCCAGCCTGCGCAACACCATCCACCATTGGACTGCTGCCCCTCCCTCCCTCCCTCCCTCCCTTGCTCGCTCGCTCGCTCGTCAGCCACCATGGCCGATTCCTCCTCTCAGCCCGCTGCTGGGCCCCTCTCATCGCAACATCCTCAACCTCAGCCCCAACCTCCCTCACAACCACAACCACAACCACAATCACATCCAGATCCAGCATCCTCCGCACAAGATCCCTCCTCAGCCACCCCCGGCCTTACACCCACCTCCTCCGCGACCATCATCCCGAAACAAGAACCTGACACCGCCGACCCGGGCTTGGACGCCTCCATCGAGCAGGACATCGATCTGAACAACGCCAACATGGCCAACGTCAATCCCGCCGCCGACGACGCCGCCGCCGCCGCCAATGCGGATCCCGCGCCAACCTCCGTGGACGCTCTGGCAGCGTCCTCCACGCCCTCGAAGAAGGAGACCGGCCTGCGGGAGTTCCTGGGGAAGATGGACGAGTATGCGCCGATCGTAAGTTATCTGCTTCTGCTTCTGCTTCTGCTTCTGCTTCCTATTCGTCTGGTATTCCTTCGTTACCTCTCCGACTACTCAACCTAACCAACCCAGCCCAACTCAACCCTCTCCCCTACTCTCCCCTGTCCTGTCCCTCTCTCTCCCTAAATACATAACTAACCACTCTCTTCAACCCCCAGATCCCCGACGCCGTAACAGCCCACTACCTCACCCTCGCCGGCCTACCACCCCCCGGCAACGGCCCCAACCAAACCCCCCGCATCTCGCGCGCCTCCTCGCCCTCGCCACCCAGAAATTCATCGCCGATGTCGCCGCCGACTCGTACCAGTACGCGCGCATCCGCGCCTCCAACAGCACCTCCGCCAGCAACCCCATGGGCAGTCTGAACGCCGCGTCGGGGCTGGGCGTGCCGGCGGGCGCTGCGGGCGTCGGGTCCGCAGGTGCGGCTGCTATGGCTGGGGGCGACGCGAAGGGCAAGGCGGGCACGCATCTGGGTATTCAGCGCGCGGGGTTCGGAGGTGGTGGATCGGGAGGGTCCGGACAGGGGAGAACGGTGCTGACTATGGAGGATCTGGGGATGGCGGTTGGTGAGTATGGGGTTAGTGTTAAGAGGGGGGAGTTTTATCGGTGAGGGGGTGTGGTATTGTGTGGATGAGATGAGTGGATGGGATGATGATGATGATGATGTCCTGTGGTTGGACGGGGTGGATGGTTCGTTTCTGGTCGTGAGATGAGGCAAGACGAATACATCCACTCATTCGATTCGACAATGAGATATCGAATATGATGTGACGGATGAGACGAACAATCAACCAACCAAACATCACCAATCCATCCACGCAGACGAACTCCACCTCCACCTCCACCCAACCCCATCGCCGAACATCCATCCATCCCCATCAAAGAGAGAAAGAAATGAAGGAAGAAAGAACAGGGCTATCCATTTTACATCTAGTTTGCGGGCGTACCTAGGGCGGGGGGCGGGGGGCGGGGGGTGAAAGCGACACGATATCCCATACATATCATGCTGCGAGCATGACCATTCGGGCGAACTGAACTGAACTGAACTGAAATACAATAATGGCGTCGGGGCGTTAGGATGAAATGGAAAACAGCAGCAGCAGCAGCAACTTAGCAACTTATCTACTATTGCTGTACTAGTATTACTACTATTAGGGGAATTTATGGGATTGATTAGACCAGGAAGAAAGAAAGAAAAGAATAGGATTCTCGGGTCTTTTTATCTTTAGTTTGTTTGGAAGATGATGGGATTCTGGTGGCTGTTGATGTTGATGTTGATGTTGCTGTTAATATTTTGCAGCACTTGCGCTTGTGTTGGAGCTGGTGGTGGTAGGTAGTAGGGAGTAGATATACACTTCCGGGAATGACAGATACAGATATAGATACACAGATAGAGAGAAATGTAGGCAGGTAGGTATGTATGTAGGTATGTAGATATTGATGAGAAATAGAAAACGCCCCTAGAAGAAAACCAACAACAGCAGCAGCAGCAGCAGCAGCAACAGAACCGAACCATGCATGTATGTATGTATATATGCATCATCGACATCTCCCCGCAGGATAGGCTAGGGTTGCCTGTCTACCATGCCATAGCAGGTAGGTATGTAGGTCGGTAGAGGTAGATCGATAGATAGAAAAAAACCCATTAAATCAGTATCCCAATCCCCAGACAAGCAAACCCACCAAGCCCCCCCAAGCCCAACGTCCATCCGACCATCCGACAGAATAATCCAACACGAATCGAAGCGAATCATCTATTTGTTCTTCGACAACTTGTACGTGAAGCGCTTTCTCGTCCTATCCCAACCCCGAGGGAAAACACCCATTAGCACACACACACACACACACACACAAATCCAACCGCACTCCTCCCTCCTCCCTCCTTCCTTCCTTCCTCCCCCAAACCAAACCCTCAAAGGCAAAAAAAAAAAAAAAAAAAAAGAAAAACCGAAAGGAAAATAGAATAAGATACGTACGGAACAAACTCCCCCAACTTCCTCCCAACCATCTCCTCGGTAATGAAGACATCCTGATAAATCTTCCCATTATGGACCGAGAACTTCAGGCCCACGAAGTTCGGCAGGATGGTGGCGGCGCGCTTCTGCGTCTTGATGGGTGGTGTGCCCGGCGGAGGGGGGAGTTTGCGGGGGAGGGGGAGACTAGATTCATTGCATTGTTAGTATTATCATCATCGATTTGCTCGTATGTATTGGGATAGTGCTGTTTTAGAGATTCGGAGGGGAGGGCGGAGGTTGTAAGGTGTGGTGTGGTGTGGGTCGGGTTGGTTGGTGGTGTTCTTGAGGGATCTTTGCGATTGGATTTGGATCCAGGTTGGGATGGGATGGGATGGGATGGACTGGACGTACGGGACGATGTTGGGGCCTGGGTTCATTCACTGGTTAGCGGGACTGGATACTCATTCATCTGGGAATATGGATTGAGGGTTGAAGGGGAGTACCTTTCCAGACGGACCGGCCCAGGAGGGCGCGAGTGGGAAACATTTTGGCGCTGGGATGGAGAAGAGACGGAGGGTTGGAATGCGATTGATGCGGCCGGAGTTGTTGCGATTTGCCTGATGGGTCTCGGAGGTTTGGCGGAGGTGGTGATTACATAAGGCACCTGTTTGGACGGGGGTGGATTGTTTGAGGCCTACTTCCATCGAGGGTTATGGGGGTTTTGAATGGATATTCTAGAGGTTTGTGGATCATCGGCCAATCTTAATGGTGTACAGAATGATCTACACAAGATAGTGATGTAGTAAGTAAGCTATTTCCATATGGCTAAGCAATCTTCAGCTAAATACAGCCAGTGGTAGTCTTGTCAGCATCAGCCGCCAGCGACTGCGATGCCGTTATCGTACACTTTACGACGCAGCAAGCTCGTCCAGGGTCTGGATCAAACTCCGGATCCCCTTGAGGACGTTCTCGTCGCGCCCTTCGCCCGGCGTCCAACTGGCGTGGGCGAAGTCGATCAGTCGAAGGTCGTGCACCTTCGGAGGCTCTTCCTCGTCCTCGTCCTCTTCTAGACCGTCCAGTCCTGCTGTTTCCGGGTCAATGTTGATGTTGATCGCTTGGTGGGAAGTCGTGCCCTGACCAAGCGGGATATCAACTACCTGGAATGACCCGTCGGGCTGGAGCTGGAATTCCAGCCCGTCGTCCTCGTCGTCCTCGTCGTCCTCGTCCTCCGGCTCAGGTCGGGGCTTCTGTTCCTCCTCCAGCGCAAACTCCATCGCGTCCGGATCGCCCTCGTAGACGATCAACACGCTCGAGGAATACATCCGGCTTTCCTCGGACTCGAGAACGTGCTGTACCTTTCTCAGTTCATCGGCCAACCGCTGCGCCACCATCTGGGACCGGTCAACGGCCCCGGCTTTCGCTCCGGCGAGGAAGATCCGGAACCCCTCCGTGACATTATTCTCATTGAGCGACCGCCCGTACCACTTGTCGTAGCGCTTGTAGCCATCCTTCTCGATGACCTCGCCGCGGGCTCCCTCCGACCCTTCGTACTTGGTGGCATACGGATCCGTTTTGCTCCCCTCATCGCTGTCCCCGCTAACGCCCGTCCACACCTTCATCCCGGCAATGCGGAATCCCAGCTTTGAGCTTGTCGTCTCCTTGGACACGGCATCCAGCTTCGCGCGTTTGGTGGGGGGCGCGTCGTCCGCCCAGAGTCTCACGCCCAGCTTCACGTCCAGCACATTCGGCCGCTTGAACCCGGCAGCCACGTTCTCCAGCACGATCGACAGCCCCGTTTCCAGCTTCTTGCCGCCCGAGGGCACCCATGATGACTCTGTTGCGGCACTCGTGAGGTCTGCGACTGCGCTGGGCGGAGTCGGGCCGGTCGCGGTGGGGGTGTCCGATGTCGACGAGTAATCCGAACCGGGCAGGACGATCGCCCCGGCTTCTTGGGCGGCCACGAGGAGGGATTGCTGCTGGTCTGCAGAGGTTAGGGTCCCGATGTAGGTGGGAATGAAGTTGGCGAAGTCTGGGTGGAGGGCGCTGGACTCGTAGAACGCGACTTCTTGCGGGGTGCAGGGCTTTGCGATGAAGGAGCCGGACAGGGTGCACTGGACGCCGTCACTATTGGGGGAGGGAGGGTCAGCAGGCGGGGACATTTTGGGCGAAGGCTGCCGAAGCTCGATTGCTCAGCGGAGGGGCGTGTGCGAGCAAGACTGTGTGTTGAGGGGAGGGAGGGGGGGGGAAGTGTATCTTGTAATGTTTCTTGCGGGAGGGCGGGGAGAACTTACTGTCCGGCGGCGGCATGGTCGAAGGCGACGAAGCTGTCAGTGTCCAGGCGTTGGGTTTTCAGGCTGTCCGTACGCGATAATGACTGCATCGTGGGTATCTGGAGCGACGAGGAGATTATTCACTGTCCAACAGAGACCGCTGGATTCTAGACGGCATTCCGCATGAGTCACGGGCGACGACGATCGAGTGGTGCGGTGCGGTGCAGTGCGGTGGGGAGGACGCAAGGTGAGTTGGCTGGGGGAGAGAAAATATAAGTAGAAGAGAAAAAAAGGAGGGGAAAAGGGGGGGGAAATCAAACAAAGGGCTGGCAGAAAGGAGGGACAAGCCACAGAGGTGGTGGTGGTGGTTGTTGTTTGGTGGTTTGGTGGTTTGGTGGTTTGGTGGTTTGGTGGTTTGGTTTTGATGCGGGCTGCAGGGAGAGTGACGTGCAACCCGCGGCCAACATTCTTCAGGCTGCCATTCCTCGGCCGGCACACTCACGACTCGGGGGGGGGGAAGGGGGATGAGGAACTGGCACTGGCTTGGCCAAGGAGGCCAAGGACATCAAACGAGGGACTGAGAGGCGCTGGATTATACGAGAGGGCTCGAGCATGCTGGCCGTCTGCCATATACTTGGTCGAATCATCGGGTTCGGCCGTGTTAGCTTCAGTGGTGGTACAGCATGCGGTGTGGTAGCACTGGGCAATGGGCAGGAGGGGAGTCTCTAGAAGGAGGGGCTGATGGAAAAAGGATCAACTAAGTATATGGATGCATCCATATTGCTTCTTCTGTCGCTTACTCCTGTTGGTGGGGAATATACCGAGGCACACGGCCCGATGTCTGTCTCTGTCTCGATCTAGACTTCAACACTCGCTCACCTTCAACTCTGTCATGCTGTCACTCTCCCCATTGCACTTTCCTTAAGATGAATGACTTTCTGGCGTTTGCCGGTTTCTGCCTGACAAACGCCCCCAGGCAGCCGGCATGAATGCAACACACTCTCTTTCCACCCATTCACAGGGTGAATTTCACCCTCCCAGTGAAGTTCCATTCATGGGTCCCTCTCCATCTCTCAGCTTTTCTCCTCTCTCTTTGACCTGTCATTTTCTCCCCTTCTTCTTCTTCTTCTTCTTCTTCTTCTTCTCTTCAGTATTTCAAACCTCTATCTAGGCGTCAGCTCGGCCAACTATCGCCTCCTTCCAAGTCACTTGAATGACAGACGAAAGTCTTAAGGAGGACAGTCAATCTGTCACCAAGATGGCGGACTCTCAGGATGCTCCAGCCACAAACGAAGACATCTCTGTTCGTCTGGCAAAGCAGGTGACCTTTGCGGATACGGAGCCGGAGGAGAAGCCAAACCCTCCCCCAGCTGATCAACCAGACTCGGATACATCTGGCTCGACTAAGCCTCCACGCCCAAAAAAAGAGGAGGAGGAGGATGCACCCGTGCCACTGGAATGGGTTGAGGGCCAAAAGAAGAAGAAGAAAAGCAAGCCCCGTCCAAAGAGCAAACGAGGAAAGGTGAGTATATCCGGGAGACCTCAACGAAGCTGGCTGACTTCAGTAGAACAAGCCAACAGGTTTTGAAGACTGGTTTGGCGATGCTCCCATGACTCCCGACGAATTCGAGGTCGAAAAGGAGCTGTACGATATGTAGGTTATTCCTATCACCATTCTTTCTAGTTACTAACACCCATTAGCTCCCGGTCTCCTCTTTGGTACGTACGTTCAGTGCACATTAATACCTGGCTGCTAACTTCATCAGCCGCATGGAGGATGCTCTTCTGCGCTACCAGAAAAAGCGCCGCATCGAGTCCGACAGAAGAGAGGTCTTCCTGAAGTATCTTGCGTATGGGGGTGTGGACGTGAGCCAAAATATGTTCGGAGGCATGGACGCGCGTGACCTCAAGGCACTGGACAGTGAGCAGATTCTTCAGGCGAGAACCCAGGCGCGCATGAGAAAGGACCTCTCTCATTTGACTATCGATTTCGATGCCGTGGCCCGAGGCTTCCTGTAAATGGTGGACTATACACTGCTGATGTGAATGTGGCTGACTGCCGATAGGACTTCCTTCTTTCCCTACTACTTCAACCCTGATACCGAAGCCGCGGTCAAGCTGGCGACTGTCACCATCCGAAACTTCCTGTCGTACCTCCTGTACCACGATGTGTGCCCGGAGTATAAAGAGAACATCGACCAGGCCAGGAAGTCGTGCGACATCGCTGCAAAGGAGCTTTGGAAGAACCAGCAGCTCATGGCCAAGGGCCCCGGGAACTTCAATACGGCCTGCTCCACTCTCTTTGCTGGAGTCCTCTTCGACTCAAATATGGGAGAGAGCGACTGGGAAAACCCCCTGGATGATTCACCTCGCATGACGAATGAGGTGGCCCGCAAAGTGGTCAAGTTCGCCCTTGCCGGTGCAGGATCCGACACGCAGGCCCGCCAATTCCAGGAAATGGCGAACCAGCACTCCCTCAAAGCAACGCGTGTCGAAGACATCGGCGGGTTTGAGATCACTGCCGTCCACCCACCCGACGCGGTCGATTGCGAATTCTACAAGCGAAACGCTCCGGATCTCGTGCCTGTCGGACGACTGCTGGCAAAGTCCTACCGGGATCCAGGGCAGCCTGAATTCGACCTCAGTCCGGAGGAATCTCTGGCCGGGCAGCCCGTGCTGGAGTTCCAGTTCTTCTTGGAGGGCAGTCTGCTCCAGTATTGCTACCCGGGGATGAAAGTGATCAGTCCGGTGTGGAGGATGAACGCAGGGTTTGACTATTTCGAGGATGTATTCCGAGTTTACGGTTCCATCTATACGGTTCTGGCGAACGACCTGATGCTGGGATGGAAAGAGCCGAAAGATATGACTACCGGAAGCAGTGCTGGAGAGAGTGACAAGAAAAACGAGAAAGCAGACGACGGTGATGGCTCGGACTCCTCCGTGACCTTGTGAGCACGACCAAGGAGGCCACGAACCTCTAAGCCTAGTTGCATGATGATGATGATGTTGTTGTTGTTGTCACAAGCACCACATCGGATATCACTCATAGTTACTCATAGTTACTCATAGTCACCGATAGCCAATCTTATTCACATTACAGTAGTAAACACAATCATCTCTGTCCAGATATACACTCATGACAAAGCCCCTACGGCTTCAGAAGGGGCTTGCCGGTAGTCTTCCGGCCCTCCAGATCCGTATGCGCCTGAGCAACGTCCTCCAAAGGATAGACCTTGTGCACCTTAACCTTCAGCTTGTTCGACAGCAGAAGCGAGAACAGTTCATTGACATAGAACTCAAACTCCTCACGAGTCTCAATGTAGCCGAACAGCTGAGGCCGAGCGACCTTGACACACTTGGGGGAAAGTTTCCTGCAGCACCAACTTGGTCAGCCAACTCCTCTCTCATCCAGTGTAGCACCCAGCAAACCAGGACGGAGACGGAGGACACAACTTACTGCAAAGGCAACGGCGGCACAGGCCCACTAGCATTCCCAAACCAAACAATGGTCCCCTTGCGCTTCACGGCCTCCAAGCTCCCCTCCCAGGTATCCTTACCCACGGAATCAAAAACCACATCGACGCCCTTACCGCCGGTAATCTCCTTGACCTGCTTGACCCAATCCTTGCCCTCCTCGCTGCGATAATCGATCACCACATCGGCGCCCAGATCCTTGGCAATCTGGCACTTCTCCGGCCCGCCCGCGGTGCCAATAACCTTCGCCCCGATGGACTTCAGCACCTGAGTCAACAGGGATCCGGCACCCCCGGCCGCCGCATGCAGCAGCACCCACTCGCCCGCCTGCACGGGGTACGTCTCCTTGGCCAGCGTGATCACCGTCAGTCCGCTCAGAAACGACGCCATCACGTTCTCGTCCGTGATGCCCGCCGGGATCTTCACCGTCTTGGCCATCGGCACCGCCGTGTATTCGGCGTATCCGCCGGTGCTGAGCCAGGCCACCCGGTCGCCGATCTGGAAGTCGTACGGGTTGGGGCCCGCGCCCAGTGCCACGATCGTGCCCGCGCCTTCACGGCCCAGGATCTCCGGCTTGGCCGACGGGTACAGACCCGTCCGGAAGTAGGTGTCGATGTAGTTGATGCCCGAGATGTTGTTCTTCACTAGCACTTGGCCCTCTTTGGCGGTCGGGACCGGGTGGTCGGCTTTGAATTCGAGGACCTCGGGCCCGCCGAGCTGCGTCACCTGGATGGCCTTCATGGTTTGGGGGACGGACATGGTGGGGGGTGGGTGGTGGTGGTTGTTGTTGTGGTGGTTGTTAGAGGACGGGTGAGGGAGGTGGGACGGAGGTGGGAGGTGATGGAGGCGAGGCGGAGGGCTGGGGGGGAGAGGGTTGAAATAGTGGTGGTGGTGGTGGTGGGTTGGAGGAGACGAGGGATGATGCGATGGAGGGGCATTGGTGGAGGAATGAGGGGGGTGGATGGATGGCTTATATCGTCGGGGGGGGGGCGTACTTTTTTATCTGAAGGTGACGGAGGGCTAAACTACGGGCCATCCGCTGGATTACCGAGGAGGTCTCGAGCCATTCAGTGAGATTGAAGCTGGAGGTTGGTGGATTGCCAATCTTCCCCGCAGTTCTTCATTACGTCGTCGTCGTCGGCTTCCGGATGAGTCGGGGGTTTCGGATCGCTTCCGCTCTTTGTCACGCTTGAAGCTGTCCACGGGGTTCTGTTGATTGGTCATCTCCATGGTGATATTCTCCTCCGCAACTCAGTCACCCACTGTTTTTTTCTTACTGCTTTGTACTCAACCACTGCTGTTGTCTTGATCCGTCGGGGTGACGCCATTGGCCGATGGCCACTTTTCCGAACCGTCGGAAATATGCTGACTCATCCCGTCTCCTTCCGCCCGCCGACGGACCGTTCCGAGCATAGCTGAGTCATGCGCGGCATCCAGCATAAATCACCGGACTGCATAAACCCCGATCGGGAAATGGGTGGTCTACTTACTTACTTCTCTCTCCTCGCCTGCAACTCTCCTCCTTCAACTCTCCCTCCCCCTCCCCTCCCCCCTAAAGCAGCTCATCGTCATCTCACTTCACCCTCATTCCAGGCAGACAACACAGCACTGCCGGTGTCACCCCCTCCGTGCATATTGCCACCATTGCTCTCACCGTCTTTCCCACTGATATCATCGCAGACTCAATTCCAGCGACAGATCGTATCATTGGAAGCCACTTACCCTGCTCCCAGCATCATCAAGTCAGGGGGATGCATCTCATCCCAAAAGGTGGCACCTGTAGCCAGCAGCGCCCAATGTAGCCCGGGATATCCCTTGGACAGAACGCACACGCTGTGTGGCTTCGCGACAGCCTCGCTTGGCCAACACTGCCTCCGAGGCCTCAATGTGGCGCCTTTCCCGCAGACTAAATCGCTTCTGCAATTCGGGACTCGCCATTGGCAGCGGGCCAGTCCACCCCAGGCGCAATGACGAATGAGTCGCCCGATGCGCACACCCCGTCCCACCGCTGACACTGACAGAGGGCAGGGCACTTGACCTCACCTGCATGGGGTCGGGGATGGTTTCATCTGGGACGTCTCCTGTTGAGTTGGCCCAAGCTGGGCCACTCGTTCCCACGTTGACATCTGGCCACGATCGTCGCGTTTCAGTGCGCGTGGGGGTGATTCGTTGCCTGTTAACGCCCAATGTCTGGGCCCAGGCCCTGATAGGGCCACCATCCCCGGAGAGGCGCTGCCCGACCAGGTTCTCATTGGGGGTTGTTTACTTTATATAGCCCGGCCAGAAATCTCTTCGCTCTCCCTCATCCTCGGACAGTGTCCTCCAGAAACTAATCCTTAATTCTAGCCGCTTGCCAAAGGATCTTCAGGCCATCTGACTGTCCGCTCTGCTAATTGATTGATCGTTCCCCGTTCCATCTGGTCCCAGTCCGTTTCAATTGCGGTCTCCAAGCGCCCCCCCCCCTCCCCCCGTGTCTGCTGCTTTTGCTCTTTTCGAGACCTTTTCTCGAGTGAGTCCGACGCACGACGGATACCATATAATGCCAACTGCCTGGAAACTGTTTCTGATCCGCCGTGCCACCACAGGATAATCCCAGGACCGATCCCATCCGCTGGAGCTTGCTTGCAGTTTATGAAATCCTTTTTGCGTTGCTTTCCTTACCATGTACCTTTCGGCCAAGATGAACTTGCGCTGGCGCAAGCAGACCCACTGGCCCCCGTCGCCGTGCGTGGAGGACGAGATTGTCTCCCTGTCCCGCGAGCTACACGGATTGTCCCAGCTTGGAGAAAGGCCCGGAGTCGAAGGCGTTTGCTCCCGAGGAACTGTCGACCAACACCCAGTCCTTGTGGATGTGCTTTCCTACTCTTCATACTCGCAGACAACCGTCTTCTTCGAGGATACTTACCGTGACAGCGGCTCGGATGACAATGTAGGGCCGCTGACGCCGACGGATGAGAGACAGGACCCGATGCTCTACTACCTCGGGGGTGACCAGGCAGTCCCACTATCTGCTCCACTCGCGGCCCAGAAGCCCTACCCCCTCCCCTCCAAGCCAGCTGTCCGGACAGAGGTTCCCACCCGTGGCTACCGCCCCAGCCTGGTGGAGACTAGTGCTCACAGAGACAGCACTTCCAAGAAGCCAGTCATCTGGAATCCAGAGGCTCCCACCCGGGGCCGTCCTGGCCGAGCGGACACCCATGTTCAGAGAGACATCCCTCCCAAGAGGGACACGGCCCAGAGTTCCCGGACTCCCCCGACGTCCTCCAAGCCACGCCCTCCTGCAGTCCAGAGCAAGTCTACCACGTCGTCGCCCCAACGACCGGTAATCGTGAAGCATGGCCGCTCCATTGACACCCTTGCCTCCAAGTCTGGCTACCAGTCCGACACGGCGGCTACCAAGCCCAAGAAACCTGGCCAGCCTGAGCCCCAAACGGACAAGACTGAGCCCCCAGCGGACAAGAAGCCGTCCATCAGTCCCAGCCTGGCGGCACGGTTGGAAGAGAAGATACGCCAGAGGCAGGAGCTCCGTGCGTCGAAGGAGACCTCACAAGGCGATGCCCTGGCGAAGGCGAGTCCTAGTCCGCCGGCGGCTGCCCAGCCAAGGCCCCCGATCCAGCATGCGGTCACGGAGCCACCAGTGGCCTCATTTAATCCAGTCCCACAGCGGCCTGCTCCAACCTCACAGCCCAGGTCATCGTCGCTGCCAAGAGAACCGACTACTGACCGCCATGCAGAGGCAAATGTCGTGTCATCCTCTTCGACGGCCGCCCCGGCACCAGTCCCACAACGCCCACCACTAGGGGACATTAAGCCAGTCGCACGATCCGTCTCTAGCGACAGGGGAGAGTCGTCCGCCCAGCTGCCAGCTCGACGGGCCGTGTCTTTTCTAGATCAAGTGCCACAGAGGTCCTCTTCTCTCCCGAGAACCACGGAGGATGCACCAGAGCGTCCGTTGCTGCCACCTCGGCGGAGCTCATCCCAGGGACCTGCCCGCCAGACATCGCCGAGACGCCAATTCTTCCTCTCTCCTTGTCCCCGGTCAATTGCCGTGGCTGGATACCAGGACTGGCACACGATCAAAGGGCTGCCTCACTTGGACATCTGCCCATCATGCATGAAGCAAATGCGCAAATCGAAGTTCCGTGACCTCTTCATCCTGGGCAGTCCCCGACCCCGCGGCGAGAAAGTACGCTGCTCCATGAGCGAAGCGTGGACGCGGCTGGCGTGGATGCAAACCCTCAAGAAGCAGCTAGACCACCTCGACCTCCTTCACCAGATCACCCGGTCATCCAGCATCAAACCGTGCTCGGGACGCACCATCACTGACCAGCACTGGTACCGGGTTGTGGACCCCGAGACGGACATGTATCTGCCCCAGTTCAACGTGTGCTCCGGTTGCATCCGCAACCTAAGGGCTCTGATGCCCCAGCACCGGGACACGTTCAAACGGGGCTCAGTTAAGCAGGAGCGGGCCTGCGACTTCGTGACAGACAGCCCGCGGTTCGTGCGCTACATCGACTGTCTGGACATGGCGGCGAACCGGGCCGAGCTGGAACACACTCTGCGACCAGACGTGAGCGAGTTCCTCTCCTACGCGCGGCGCAAGGTGGTGCTGCGGGACTGTCGGCGGGACCGACCGATCCTCAGCACGTGGCACTACATGCCGCAGCTGCCGGAGCTCACCGTGTGCGAGGACTGCTACGACGACGCGGTATGGCCATATGTCAAAGCCAAGCAGCCCATCGCGCGCCGGTTCTCGACGGCGATGCGCCTGCTCCCGGGCGACGGGCCGTCGCGGTGCCGCGAGGCCACGTGCCAGTTGTACTCGCCGCGCATGCGCGCCAAGTTCCAGGAGGCGGTGCAGCTGAACGACCTGACGTACCTGAAGCGGGTGGCTCTGCGGCGGTGCGAGGCCGAGCAGCTGTTCCGGGTGCGGCAGGAGGAGCTCCTCGAGGACGCCAGTCGGGGGTATGATGTGGAGGGCGAGCTGCGGAAGAACGTGGAGGAGTGGAAGCGGTGCGAGTGAGGGACTGTATAATTTTTTTTTTTTCTTCTGGCTTTTTGTTTTGTACATTTCTTTCCTTTTGTATGTACATGGTCAGGACCAGCCTGTATGCTATGAACGCTCGACTTGGGTATATACAACATGTATAACTTGTATAACATGCACCATGTCAATCCTCCGTATCCTCCAAAATCGACCCTCCTCCCGTATCCGTATCCGTATCAAAAATCAAACTCCCACCCTCACCTCTTCACCCCGCTCTTCTTCTTCTTCTATATCCCCAGTCCCAGACCCAGTCTCACTCCCAGCTTCAATCCCACCCCCCTCTATCCCCGTTCCTCTCCCCAACTCCACCAACTCCCCCAAGGTAACAACCCTAAACCCCCTCTCCCTCAACCTCGGCAACAAAATCCCCAACATGTCGACCGTCCACCCCCTCCTATCATGCAACACAACGACACTCCCCCCCTCACCAAGCTGCCCACATGCCACGTATTCAACGCCGCCCAACCAATCTGCGCATCATGCGGATACACACTCCCCAGCACAATGGTATACCCGACCCTTTCACAAACCTCCCTCATGGCGGCGGTAAAAAACCCCGAGCCAGGCCGGAACCACTTCCCGGTCCTGTTTACACCAGCCGCGTAATAGGCGCGCTCGATGACGCCATCCACGAAGCCGATCTGCGCTTCCAAGACCCCGGGGGAGAGATCCTTGGAGGGCTCGTCGCGGAGGGCGTGGTTGGCGAGTTCCATTCCGTTGGAGAGGAGGGAGGAGAGCAGCGGGGTGGTGGAGGGGGTTTGGGTTTGCGAGCCGATGAGGAAGAAGGTGGCGCGGGCGTGGTGGGCGAGGAGCGTGGAGAGGATGGCGGGCGTGTGTGGCGAGGGCGCGTCGTCGAGGGTCAACGCGATGGTGTTTTGGAGCGACGGGGGGAGGGTCGTTGGGAGGGGCACGTGCCAGATTGTGGTCGGGTTGAGGTGTTGCAGGTAGGTGATTAGGAGGTGGGGGGGCGGTACAGGAGGTAGAGCGGCGTGAGGAGGAGGAGGAGGAGCAGGAGGGGGAGCAGCATCGTGAGGGTTCGCGTGCGGTGGTGGTGGTGGTGGTGGTGGTGCCGGTTGCGGTGCGGGGGGCGTCGGAGGAGGGTTAGGCACGGGCGGAGTGGGAGGAGGAGGAGCGTTGTTAGGTGGAGGCGGGGCATGCTGGGGGGGTGTTTTGGAGATAGGGTGGTTGTGTGTGGTGTGGTTGAGGTGGTGGTGGTGGTGGTGGTGGTGGTGTAAGATGCGGCGTTGAGAGGGAGGACTCGATTAGATTGGGTTGATTTGATTTGTGGATGTGGAATGAGCGGGACTGCGGAGATACTCTCGCAGGTAACTGTTTGGATTGTTCGGAGCTGACGAGCAGCTGGGATGCTCAGTCCATGGCGAGCTGGCAGGAGGAAAGGAAAGGGATGGAGGGTGGATGGTAGATAAGTAAGTGGTGGATGATGGATGCCTCGGAGGGGTCACGTGCAGCCAGGGCGGGTGGGCCCCTGGTTGGCTGGAAGACCCACTCCATTACTCGAACGGGTTTGACGCCCGCAAGCTTGGCTGCTGTAGCTGCCTATCCTATCGGAGACACCACTATATAGGCCTTTTTTGAACGAAATTCATCCGTGTACAAAGCAGGTGTCACAATGGGAGAACCAGTTGCACCGTGGTCAATGATTTACATAAGTACTCTGGCACGGTCGAATGGACATGCTTTGCCGCCAGATCAAGGGGTTCAACTCTGCATTTGACATTGACATCTAGATATGATATAGTGCGAGATTAGCGGTATCAGATCTGACACCTCGATGGGTTTTCATTTGCAATCCACTGATTGTGTAGCCCACACTTCATCATGCTGATAGTAGTAGTTATCATCGACAGTTTCTCCGATCTTCTGACCGTCTTCATCGAGACGACTGACAGTTGTAGCAACTATGATTTCACACATTTATTAGTTCATAAGCCATCAACTAGAATGTCAGCAGAGACCATACCATCTTCCATCATATCAATTGATCCGACCACCCGCAACAGATCCTTCGCATACGCCGCCGCAACAACAGCAGCATAAGCCTGCCACCTCTTACTCTTATGACTATCCGAATAGTCACACAACCCCCGAATCACCAGACACGGGAAATGGAAATGCTCCACGAGTCCTGCCGCCTCCATTTCAAAGCACAGTACATTCCACGTGTCCCTTAATCGATCTCGAAGCGGCGCATTTCTCATCACCGCGTTGCCGGAAGCGATCAACCCATAATGCACTACAGGGCTGCTGGAAGATCGGGCCAGTCGAGTGATGGTTTGTGCTGGGTCGCAGTCGCTGCACTCTCTATCTGCGTGGAAGTGCTGATATTCTGCCTTGAAGAGTCGATCGCTCTCCCATCCTGGGAAGGTGGGGTCATCGATATCAGCGAGGTCGCTTAGCTGGGCTAAGGCGCGTTCTATATATGGTGCCATTTGGCCATTGTGAGACTGATGGTCTGTTCGAACGGTTTTGATTGCGTTTAGTAAGATGCTAGGAGGGCTGTTTAGATGTGGTTCAATTGATAGTTCGTTTTCAGTTTCCCATTTGCCCGTGTCGTAGTTCAGAATGCCCCCTGCTCGGTGGACATTGTTAGCTTTCTCTCCAATCCCCCCCTCTCCCTCTATAATCTACCTGCTGAATACAAAAAAAAGAAAAAAAAAGAGTCCCCTACCATGACCCCCATCAGACACACCAACCACAACATCCCCCAAACGAACATCCTGACCAGGATCCACAGGATGCGGCAAACCTGGAACAGCCCCCGCGACACCAACCATCAACCCAAACCGAATCTTCGTAAACGTACGAACCAAATCCGTAACTGCACAAGCAGTAGCATTCGCACCATAGGTAACCGGAAAAGTAACCACAACGTTATGCTTCCCGCATCGACCAAGATAATAGAGATTGTTGTCGTTCAGATCCGAATCCAATAGTTCATGTTCCTCGTCAAGAAGCGCTAGGGCCGCGTTTAATTCGCAGTCGATGATGCAGATCCATCCCACGGTGTAGGCGTCGTGACTGAGCTGTTTTTGTGGACTCATGTCTCTTGGGTTGGGCTTGGGATGGGAGACGGGTAGAAGAGGATGCCGTGTATATCTCATAGTAGGAAGTACTGAGCCTTGCTGATGGGACTCGGTACTTGGTTAAAGTAGGTTTGGGAGCCCAACTGAGTGGGGTACACGGGTTCGAAAACATCAGCCTTGCAGCTTAGGCGGGGTGACATTCTGGGAAATGGGTCTCATGGGTCTCATGGGTTTGAAGGCTCTCCCAAGAAGCAAAGAAGTGTGCAATTGTATTCTACGTAAAAAAAAAGAAAGAAAGAAAGAAAACCATGTTGGAAGCCAGAGCACATCAATAATGGCTATCCAAGTCAGACGACTAGCAGCCATTATGGAAAGCGATTATTTACTGCAAAAGTAATCAGCCAGTGGCAATAAGATCCAGATCAGGCCTGATACAACCCACCTGGGTATGAAGTCAAATAAGTCCATTACCTATCCAACGCCTAGATAGTAGATACAGTACACCCAAGCTACAAGAGATATCATCAACCCACCAAGCCCACCACCTCCCCAGGCCAATTCTTCCCCCATACAACCGCCCGCGGAGGCACGCGTCCACCTACCGGAGCCAGCGCCCTGATCTTGCCCTTCTCATTGTCCACGTCCGCCACATACAAGAACCCCATGATGCTGGCGTCGCGCACCTCCGCCAGACTAGCCGTCGGGGCCGCGTTCGTGATCGCCAACAGGGAATTAGCCAGCCCAGACGGCGCGGGAGGCAGGAGCTTCTTCAACGGCACGTTCGAGTTCCCGGCCGGCGCCACAGCCTCCTTCACGGGAACAATAACACCCGGCAAGGTCGGCGTCGCGGAGCTCTCCTCCTGGTGCTGGGTCCGGCTCAATTCCGTATCGTGGGTGCCACCGGGGAGGAAGGAGTCACTGGTGCCAAACTGTGACGGGTCGTAGTCGTCCTCGTCTTCGTCCGTTGAGGCTATTGTGTAGTTGTAGACGGCGAGCGAGGCAAAGTCCAACTGCTGCGCGTGCGGGGACAGGGTGACGTTCGTCGTCGACGACGCAGACAGCGAAAGCGCAGCAGACGCCGTGGAGGGGATGGGATTGCCGAAGAAGTATGTCCGGATCTGCGTCTCACTGACAGCCTTCATGAACGCTGCGTCGCGGTCCACACAGCCCCCGGACTTGGACAGCTTCACGACAGATATCCGCTCATCCGACGCCACAGCAGACGCGCTGGCGGTGGGCTTATTATCGAAGTTCTTCAGCATGATGCTGTAAAGTCGCTCAGAACCAATAACCAAGATCGTCGTGACTGTCCCACCGTCAGCATGCACACACCAACCAACATCGAAACCAAAAAAACCCACTCGCAAACTCCGTCACAATATGATTAATCATCTCCACATTCCCAGCCTTACTCTGGCTCAGGATGCCGGGGGTATCAACGATAATGCCCGTCTCCCTGGAATCCTCATCCTCGGCCATCCTCCCGGTCACCGACAGCGCCAATCTCGACACAATAGACCGATAAACCGACCCATCAGCCTCGAGCGGATTCTGCATCGGGTAGAAATACACCAAGGGCAACTTCACCGGCACCGCGCTCGGCCCGGACATCGGACTACTCCCCCAGCCCTCCTCGACATCAATCATCGAGCGAAACGCCGTAGCCGTCAACGTCCCGGGGACACTGAGCATACCCTCCGTCGGGTCCAAATTCACCACAATAGGCTGTCTCCCGACCTTCGTAGCATACGCCGTCAGAATCTTCGCCAAACTCGTTTTCCCCGCATCCTCGGACCCCAGAATCAGCACCCGCGGGCCATCTTTCCCCGTCGCTTTGGCTTCCTGTCGCAGCGACTCCAGCGCGAAATGTACGTTGGCGTACTCGATCATCGGCGTCTCCTCGGCCACGTATTCGCTCTGGCAGCCGCCCGCGCCGAGTCCGCGAGCCGTGGTGCCGTTGGTGCCGCCGGGCGCGAGGCCATCGAGCGAGGAGATGGTATCGCCGGCGCTGACTTCCAGGGTGCAACCGTGCCAGGTGTAAATTGCGGCCTTGGTGCCGGAGAAGGTGTAGGTTTGGGAGGGGGCCAATTCGGTGCCGAAGAGTTCGGCGATTCCGGCGAGAAGCTAGTCCTCCATTGAGTAAGTAGGTCAGTCGTGGGGGTCTTTGGGGTTGGAGAGGGGAGGGGCTATGGGTATGGGCGTTGGAGAGTGTGATGAGGAGGAACTCACCTTTACTCGGACGGTCGTGCCAAAGGCGACCTCGAACCGCCACTCGGAGCCTTTCGAGAGACTGATCTGCGAGGGCGGGGCGGGGGCGAATTCCCGGTCCGCCGAGGGTTGGGTCAATTCCAGGCCTGGGAGAGACATGGCATCACCGATTGAGGGAGGATGAGGGGGGAGAATGGAGAGCTGAGGCAGTGGTTCATGAAGCTCGGGGAGAACAAAGCGGAGAATGACGATGTTTTGCTTGTTTGCAGCGCGGAACCGTCCCGATGACTACACATCACTACGGAAATTGAACAACTTTCTCTTTCTGCTTCTGATCTGATATAATATAACTAGATTTACAGATAAAAGATTGTTCTGCTCTGGCTTACTAAGAATAGAATATAGTTATTTTATTTCAGCTGAGTAAGTATATAAATTAATAAACTCTTAAAAAAATTTACTAGTAGACTAGTTACTAGATAGAAATCTCTAAATACTTAGAATATTAATATTATAATACTAAAAAATATTTATTTTATTTATTATTAGTATTCTGCACCTGTATCTTAGATTATATATAAATAAAATATTTAAAAATTTTTATATCTTTAAGAATCTACTTTATTAATTATAAATCTAATTTTATTAATTTATTAAATTATTTTAAATTCTATATTTTAAGAAATTTATATTAGCTTAATATTTTATATAAATTATCTAATCTCTTTTATTTATATATCTAATTCTTGATTTATTTTTATAAATATTATTAGTTAATATATTTCTAATAATTAATCTTAAATTATTAAAATATTCTAGTTATAAAACTTAAGCTAGTAATAAGATAATTAATCTTAAATTTTAATATTAGAATAAATAAGTTTAAAATTAATAAATTAACTAAAAAAAATATTTAATATTAATTCTATATAATAAAGTAGTAATTATATATATAATTTATTTAATAAATAATTAAATTTTATAATAAAATTTTTAGAGTAATTCTAAATAAGCTTATTATATTAGATATTAAATAATAAAAAATTAATATAAAAATCAGAATAATAATTTAAATAAGACTTAATAAAAATATAATCTTGACTATTAAAAAATTTAAATATATTAAAAAAATATAATAATATTTATAAAAGATTTATATAAAATTCTTTAAAATCTTAAAAATATAATAACTACTGAAATTAGTTAATTTAAAAAAGAATCTTAATTATATTAAAAAAAAATATTTCTTAAAATTAAAAAACTATATTAATAATTAATTAATATTTATAAAGAAAAAGTATTAAATCTTAATAATTTTTTTATTATATAATATTTTAATAATTTATTAGATAAATATATTAACTTTAAAAATATAATAATTAATTCAAATATTTCTCTAATTCTTAATTATCTTATAAATTATATAGATAATTGTAATAATATAATAATAAATATTAATAAAAAGAAGAGATTTAAAATATCTAATTTTAAGAAAAAGAGTATAATCTATTTTAATTATAAAAAAAAAACTATATAATAAAAGATTACTATTAAAAAAAAAATTAATATTCTAATAACTTAGAAAATAAAGTTAAAAAAAAAATATTTTAATAAAAAATAATCTATTAAATATAAGAGATAATTTGTTAATTATTAATTTAAAAAAAATTAAATTAAGATTATAATAATAAAATATTTATAAAATAATTATCTAATTCTCTAGAATAATATATTATTATATAAAAAAAATTAATATTTTCTTTAGTAACTATAATATTAAAATAAGATTAATAAAGAATATTAATATAAAGTTAAGTAATTTTAATTAATTTAATTAATAATATCTTAATAATAAAGTAATTTATTATATAATAAAATAAAGAGAAATATTTATTTCTCTGAATTTTATATAAAAAGAGACTTTCTTAATAATTAATAATAATAAATTATTAATTAAAAGTTATAAAATAATTAAATTTAAGCTTCTAAATAATTTTATAATAAGATTAAAAAATATTATATATATTTTAAATTTAGTAAATAATTTTCTTTCTCTAGAAGTACTTTATATTAATAAATATAAATTATAAAAAATTAAATATAATTATCAGATTCTAAAAAATAGTAAAGTAATTATAAAAATAAAAGATTAAATAGAATAATATATCTTAATATAATAAGATATTTAATAATCTTAGTTATTAATTTATAGAGAATTAAATATTATATATATTTAATAATTTATAAAAATATAGTTAAAACAGAGAAGCAAAGCTTAATTAGAGTGGCTAACAGCCAGATCAGATCAGGTTAATTAGAATTTTTATATCTAACCGCCAGATTATAATCAGATTAAGAAAATTTTTATATCTAACTGTAATATAGCTAAAAATTAGATAATTAATTATTTTAATTATTCTTAATATTAAGATTTATTTATTATATCTTTTTAAGCTCTAGTATAATTAAGATATATTTAGATTAAATAATTATTAATCTAATTATTTTTATTATTATTTAAAAATATATAAAAAGAAGCTTTTTAAATTAAAAAAATATAATTAAAAAAAAATTAATATCTTTTTTATTATTATTTATTAGAAATAATAAGAAAATCCTAGTTATATTAATAAAATTCAGCTTTTTATAAAATTATTATTCTTATAATAAAAAATATATATAAAGATATATAATTACTGCTCTGTTTTAGCTGTATATTTTAATTATATTATAAAATACTAGAAAAGTTATATATTAACTACTAATTAGAATACTAAGAATAAATATATTATTTTTATTCTACTATTTCTTCTGAATCAGATAGAGTGGCTAACAGCCAGGTCAGATCAGATTAATTGAAATTTTTATATCTAACCGCCAGGTTATAATTAGATTAAGAAAATTTTTATATCTGACTATAATATAGCTAAAAATTAGATAATTAATTATTTTAATTATTCTTAATATTAAGATCTATTTATTATATCTTTTTAAGTTTTAGTATAATTAAGATATACTTAGATTAAATAATTATTAATCTGATTATCTTTATTATTATCTAAAAGTATATAAAAAAAAGCTTTTTAGATTAAAAAAATATAATTAAAAAAAATTAGTATCTTCTTTATTATTATTTATTAAAAATAATAAAAAAATTCTAGTTATATTAATAAAATTTAGTTTTTTATAAAATTATTATTTTTATAATAAAAAATATATATAAAAATATATAATTATTACTCTATTTTAGCTATATATCTTAATTATATTATAAAATACTAGAAAAACTATATATTAATTATTAATTAGAATACTAAGAATAAATATATTATTTTTATTTTATTATTTCTTCTGAATCAGACTATTCTTAGATTTATAAATAAGATATAGCTTAAAAAATTATTAATAAAATTAAAAATAAACAGATAATTAAAAAGATTATAAATAATTAAATTATTAGAATAGAGCAGATTAAATAGATTAAATAAATTAAATAAATTAAATAGATTAAATAAATTAAATAGATAAAATAGATAAATAAAATAAATAAAATATATTAGATCTGTACTATAATATTATAATTTTTATAAAAAATTTTATAAAAATCTTTTATAAATTTTTTTTATAAATATTTATTTTTTATTCTAGTTTATTATATCTTAAACAGCTCTGTTTAAGAGAAGAGACTATTTTATAATTTTAAGTTTTAAATATAAATTTCTGCTTGCTAGATCTATTATTAGATTTATAATTAAAAACTAAATTTTATTTTATTATTATATTAAGCTCTTATTTTAATCTAATATTTATTAAATAGAGTTTTCTGCTTTTATCTTTTTATATTTATTATTTATAAAATAGCTTTAGAATTATACGTTAATTATAATTATTTAATTTATTTTTAAAAAATATTATTAAGTCTTTTTCTTCTATTTCTTAGATTTTTATAAATTATAATAATACTTAAATTAAGATAAGCTTTTTAAATTAGATTTTTTTTTCTTCTTTAAATCTTAAGATTATATATATTATAAAAAATCAGAAGATTATTCTATATTTAATTTTTTAAAAAAAACTCTCTATTTTTTAGAATTAGTAATAGAAAATAATCTTTTTTAAAGATTATATATAAATTAAAAAACTATTATTTTACTTTAATCAGAAAAAATTATTAATAATATAAAATAATTTTTAAAAAGATATATTATTTTCTAATAGAATTTTTTATATCTATTATATTATATATTTTTATATCTTATAATATTTAGAAATTAAAAATTTAAAAATTAATTCTATAAACTACTATCTCTGTAAGAGTTATAAGAAAAAATTATTATTAATTATATCTAAATAAATAATTAATTAAATACTAAGTAAAGAACTATTATAAATATTTATTTATTTTTTTAAAATAAATCTTTTTTAATTATTATCTTTCTTTAGATCTTTATAATTTATAATAAACAGGATTTTCAGAATTAAATTTTATACTTTATAATTATTTATTATTTATTATTCTAAATTATTAAGTATATTTAATTTAAATAAATAATTAATCTTATTATTTTATTTTTTTATTAAAAATTAAGTTCTTCTAATTAAATATAGATTAAAGAATATTTTATAAAACTATTTAAAAAAATATATATATAACTGCTATTAAAGTTTTTAGATATTAAATAAATATTAATTATAATAGACTACTGAATCAGCTTTAATTAGAAAATATTTTTTAATTTAATTAAATATTTTTTAATAAAAAATATATATTATTATAAGATTTTACTAGATTTCTAATCAGTATCTAAATCTTATATTAATAGAAATCTAGCTAAAATTATTTTATCAGTCTTATATAAATATAATCTTATTTATTAATTATTAGATATAATAACTAATAATATTAATAATAATAATATAATATTTAATATAATCTTAGCTGAACTCTGAACTTAACTTAGTCAGAATACTTAGTTTTATAATATTCTAGTTAATTTTAATCTTTTAAAAATTATTTAAAACTAGAGTGGCTTAACCTGACTGTTATATCTTAACCTTAACCTGGCCATAATCTGATAATCAGATTAAGATATAAAAGATTTTTAACTATATAGTTAAGATCAGATTAAGATATAATTATTATTATAATTATTTATATTTATTAATTAGAAAGATCAGATATAGCAGATAAATTAATAATTATAGATTAATTTATAATATATATATTCTTTTTATATAGATAATATATAAAATATAATATATATTTAATTATAATATAAATATAATAATATTTTTTAAATATAGTCTATTATTTAATCTATTTAATTAATTATTTTAAAAGATATATTATATTCTAGAAAAAGTTTTTATAAAATCTAATATAAAAAAAATAAAAAAAATATAAAATATTTATTTTTTATATTATCTAAGATAATAATTATAATAATATAAAAATTATAAAAATCAGATCTTTATCTTTATCTAAGTAGATATAATAATTAAAGATTTAAATAAAATTAGTTTTTTTAATTTTAATAATAATTTATTCTCTAAATTATTTTTAAAATTATTTATATTTTTATTCTTATTAATATAAAAGATAGTAATTATCTTATTTTTTTTTATTTCTTAAATATAAAAATAATTAAATCTAGATTAAGATTATTAAATATATCTTAATATTTCTTATTTATAATAAAATAATTAATATATATTTAAAATATAACTACTTTAATTATATCAGAATTAAGATAATTCTAATAATAATAATAAATATCTTAAAAATTATTAAAAAAATATTTAATATTAATATTATTAATTATAATTAAGAGAAAATCTCTAATTATTTAATAAAAAATAAAAAATTAATTATAGCAGAACTTTTAATAAGCAAAAATATTAATATATTTTATAATATTTAAAATTATATTAATTTAATTAAAAATATCTTAAGAAGCTATATATTTTTAATATTTAAATATATTTTAAATTTTTTATATATCTTAACTATAAATAAGAGTCTTTAATATTTAAAGATATTATAAAAGATTTTATCTAGATTTAATAATAATCTAAAGATTATTAATAATATATTAATTATTAGATTTTAACTAGAATAGAAAAAGAATATCTTTTTAAAAATAGTTTAATATTTATAATATTAATTAATATTATTATTTAATTATATATTTTTTTTAAATTTTTTAAGCTTTAATATTAGGTTCAGAATAATTATAATTATATAAATATAGTTTTTTATTTAATAAATATAATAATAATATTTTCAGAGCTTTTAATATATATTATATAAGTTCTTAAAAATCTTTTTTTTTTAGAATATTTATTTTCTTTTTAGTCTATTAATTAAGTAATCTAAATAATTAAAAAGATTATTATAAATATTATAAATTTTATAAATAATAGATCCACTGTTCTTAGAAAAATAGAAAATAAAAAAAAAAAAGATATAAAAATTTAAGAAGATATTTTATTTATTTTTATTTAATTATAATAAAATAAAGATAATTAATATTATTATATTTATAATACTGAATAAAACTTTTAATTATTTAATAAAAATTAAATATTTAATAAATTATAAGATAGATTAAGTTTCAGCAGATTTTATAATTAAAAAAAAAATAATAAATTAAACTAGATTTAAATTATTAAATAAATAAAAATTTTTTATAATATTAAAAACTTATATTTATAAATTATATAATCTTCTGAATTTATAATTAAAAATTAGTATAATAAATTAATTAATAAAAAATTTTTAGAAACTTTTTATAAAAAAAGATTTTATATTAATTTTTTATAGACAGCTTTTAGAATATATTTTTTTAAAAATTTTTAAAATATTAAAAGAGACTTTAAGATTTTTATTATTATTTTTTTATATATATTTAACAGTATTATTTAAGATCTTAATCTAAAGTTTTTATAGAAGAATATTAATTATAAACTAAATTATATAAATAAGATAGAAAATATAATACTGATTTTAAATAATCTTTAAAAAATTAGAATTAACTAGAGTATTATAAAATTAAATATTTTAATTAAATTAAGTTTAAACTTTAAAATTTAGCTGAGATTATACTAAATATTATATTATTATTATTAATATTATTAATTATTATATCTAATAATTAATAGATAAGATTATATTTATATAAGACTAATAAAATAATTACAGTTAGATTTTTATTAGTATAAGATTTAAATATTAATTAAAAGTCTAGTAAAATTTTATAATAATTTATATTTTTTATTAAAAAATATCTAATTAAATTAAAAAATATTTTTTAATTAAAGCTGGTCCAGTAGTTTATTATAATTAATATTTATTTAATATTTAGAAATTTTAATAATAGCTATATATATATTTTTTTAAATAATTTTATAAAATATTCTTTAATTTATATTTAATTAAAAAAACTTAATCTTTGATAGAAAGATAAAATAATAAGATTAATTATTTATTTAAATTAAATATATTTAATAATTCAGAATAGTAGATAATACATAATTATAAAATATAGGATTTAATTCTAAAAATTCTATTTATTATAAATTATAAAGATTTAGAGAAAAATAATAATTAAAAAAAATTTATTTTAAAAAAATAAATAAATATCTATAATAACTTTTTACTTAATATTTAATTAATTATTTATTTAAATATAACTAATAATAATTTCTTCTTATAATTCTAATAGAGATAATAATTTATAAAACTAATTTCTAAGTTTTTAATTCTTAAATATTATAAGATATAAAGATATATAATATAATAGATATAAAAAATTTTATTAGAAAATAATATATCTTTCTAAAAGCTATTTTATATTATTAATAATTTTTTTTAATTAAAATAAAATAATAGTTTTTTAATTTATATATAATTTTTAAAAAAGATTATCTTCTATTATTAATTCTAAAAAATAAAAAGTTTTTTTTAAAAAGCTAAATATAGAATAATCTTCTGATTTTTTATAATATATATAATCTTAAGATTTAAGAAAGAAGAAAAGATCTGACTTAAAAAGTTTATTTTAATTTAAATATTATTATAATTTATAAAGATTTAAAAAATAAAAAAAAAAAACTTAATAGTATTCTCTAAAAATAAATTAAATAATTATAATTAACTTATAATTCTAAAGCTATTTTATAAATAATAAATATAAAAAAATAAAAACAGAAAATTTTGTTCAGTAAATATTAAATTAAAATAAAAATTTAATATAATAATAAAACAGGATTTAATTTTTAATTATAAATTTAATAATAGACTTAGCAAGCAGAAATTTATATCTAAAGTCTAAAGTTATAAAATAGTTCTTTTTTTTAAATAAAACTACTTAAGATATAATAAATTAAGATAAAAAATAGATATTTATAAAAAGAATTTATAAAAGATTTTATAAAAATCTTTTATAAAAGTTATAGTATTATAGTATAGATCTAGTATATTTTATTTATTTTATTTATCTATTCTATCTATTTAATCTATTTAATCTATTTAATCTATTTAATCTATTTAATCTGCTTTATTTTAATAATCTAATTATTTATAATCTTCTTAATTATTTATTTATTTTTAATTTTATTAATAACTTTTTGAGCTATATCTTATTTATAAATTTAAGAATAATCTGATCTAGAAGAAATAATAAAATAAAAATAATATATTTATTTTTAATATTTTAATTAATAATTAATATATAATTTTTCTAGTGTTTTATAATATAATTAAGATATATAACTAAAATAAAGTAATAATTATATATTTTTATATATATTTTTTATTATAAAAATAATAATTTTATAAAAAGCTGAATTTTATTAATATAACTAGAATTTTTTTATTATTTTTAATAAATAATAATAAAGAAAATACTAATTTTTTTTTTAATTATATTTTTTTAATCTAAAAAGCTTCTTTTTATATACTTTTAGATAATAATAAAAATAGCCAGATTAATAATTATTTAATCTGAATATATTTTAATTATACTAAAGCTTAAAAAGATATAATAAATAGATTTTAATATTAAAAATAATTAAAATAATTAACTGTCTGATTTTTAGCTATATTATAATCAGATATAAAAATTTTCTTAATCTAATTATAATCTGGTGATTAGATATAAAAATTCTAATTAACCTGACCTGATCTGGCTGTTAGCCACTCTATTTAAAACTAGTATTATATTCTCTATCTTATTTATATAATTTAGTTTATAATTAATATTTTTTTATAAAAACTTCAGATTAAGATCTTAAACAGTACTATTAAATATATATAAAAAAATAATAATAAAAATCTTAAAGTCTTTTTTAATATTTTAAGAATTTTTAAGAAAATATATTCTAGAAATTATCTATAAAAGACTAATATAAAATTTTTTTTTATAAAAAATTTTTAAAAGTTTTCTATCAGCTAGTTTATTATATTAATTCTTAATTATAAATTTAGAAGATTATATAATTGTCAACAATATGGGCAGACTGGCCAGTTCGCTGCCTAAGGCCCGCCAGTTGGCTGCCTAAGGCTCGCCAGTTCGCTGTCTAAGGCCCGCCAGTTGGCTGCCTAAGGCTTGCCAGTTCGCTGCCTAAGACTCATCAGTTTGCAGCCTCAGGCTAGTTAACTGTCTTAGATTATTAGTTAACAGACTAATAATTCTGAGTTCCGCCTATTCTGCAGCAAAGTAAAAGATCTTATTTTTATTAATTATTCTAGTCTCTATTTAATTACTGGTTCTATTATTCTTGGCCCTGTTTTATTTATATGATTTTTATATAATTTTTATATAATTTTATATATTTTTATATACTTTTGATAGTCAATTGGCTATAAATATAAATAAAAAAGATTTCTTAGTTTTTAATTAGTTTTTTAATAAGTTTTAATCAAGTTAAATCAGTTTTTAGTCTTTTTCTTATTTATCTAATCTTTAATTCTTTTTATTACTTCTTTTATCTTTCTCTTATCTTTTTTTTATCTTTATCTTACTTTTATCTTACTTTTATACTTAATTTATATAAGAAAGTAAGAGTTTAGTAAAGTCTTTCTGAGAGATTAGAGAAAAGTTTTTATTTAATTATTTAATTTTTAATTTTTTTTTATTTTTTACTTTTTTTATTTTTCTCTTACTTTTATCTTACTTTTGTATCTAATTTATATAAAAAAATAAAAATTTAATAAAGTCTTTTTAAGAAAAATTCTTACTTTTTAAAAAAAGTTCTTAGTTATAAGTCTGATTATATTCTTATATTAATTCTTTATTAATATTTCTAAGATTTTTTATATTTTTTTATTCTTCTTATTTTTACTTTATCTCTGACTTAAAATTTATATAGAAAATTATAGAATTTTTAAGTAAAAAATAAGATTTATCTAAATTTTTAAATTCTTTTAACTATTTTTTTATTATATTTTAAAATCAGTAATTTAAGAAAGTTTTTATTATTTTTAATAATTAATTTGATTGGTTTCTTTGGATTAATTAAATTTAATTATTTATTATTAATAAGAGTATCTAAGAATATATAAATCCAGATTTATCTGAGAAATCTAATTATTTTATTAAGCTAGTTGCTATATTTATTTTAGACTTTAATTATTATATTATTTTAATAATAAATCTTAATAAATTAGACTATCTTCTATATCAGAAAATTATAAATTAATTTAATTATTAATTTAAGAAATAGAAGAAAATCACCTCTGGACTAGTCTCTTTAAGTTTATTAATAAATTCTATATTAAGTAAGCAAAATCAGTATACTATACTTAATTTAAAAAGATTTTATTAAATTTTATAAGTTCTAAAAAAAAGAATTATCTCTATTAATTAGTTCTATATAAGAGAAGTTATTAATAAATATTATAAGCTGTAATTCTTAGAAATAAAGAATTCTATTAAGAATTATATAATTTAATAAAAGCTTATTTATTCAGAAATAATAAAGCTAAAATTAAGTAAGATTACTAGTTTTATTTAGATAATTTATAACTTTCTTAAATTAGTTCAGAAAATAATAAGTAATTTTATAATAATTTAATAATTAAAATTAATTAATAATAA
The DNA here is from genome assembly GCF_003184545.1 of Aspergillus heteromorphus CBS 117.55. Lineage (NCBI taxonomy): Eukaryota > Fungi > Ascomycota > Eurotiomycetes > Eurotiales > Aspergillaceae > Aspergillus > Aspergillus heteromorphus. The sequence goes on along the minus strand of NW_020290414.1, from coordinate 485,923 downwards.
GAATAATTAGAAAGAACTATCTGAGTTTCTTAAGATAATATAAAAAGTATATAATTAAATTTGTCTAAATTCTTAAATTAGATAATTTATTAAGTTAATTAGTAGTAACAGTAGCAGAATTAGTTATATTTTTTTTTAAGATTTTTTAGATAATTCTAAATCAACTGTTTTAACAACTGTCTTAATAACTAAGTTAAAATAAATTTTTTAAAATAGTAAAATATTAATAAAGAAACAAAGATTTAAAAATTAGCTCTGTCTATATAAATCAGACAAGAATAATAGATTTTATAATTTTAATAATTATTTTTATATTAATAAGAAACTAAGAGATTCTAAATAGAAGCCTGAGATTAAAATCTTAAACTATTTTAGAAATATTTTTAGAAATAGTCTTAAACTAAGATATTTCTTTAAATAATACTGCTAGATTTATTAAATACTATTTTTATTTAATAAGAATAATAAAGTAACTGACAAAGCAGAAAAGATCTTTTTAATAATAAGTTAATAAATTATTTATTTAGAATAATTATTAATATTTTATTTATTTTAATAAGCTTTTAATACTGCTTTAGATAGCTATATCTGTAATTTCTTAAATTTCTTTATTAATTATACTTCTATTATAAATAGAAGTAGATTAATAAGAATAAAAGATACTGTCTTAGTTATTTAAGACTATAGAATAGTTATTTTTTATTCTATTTATTTAAATAAAAAAGATTTATATTTTAAACTTAAAGAAGTAATTTATATTTCTTAATTTTATATAAATATTCTCTCAGCTGCAAAAGCTGACAAAAAGAAACTATTTTTAAATAAGAAAGATAAATTTCTTAAATAAGCAGATAGAACTCTATTATATTAAATTAAAAAAATTAAAAAAATATATTATATTTAATAGAAATAAAAATCTAGTTCTGCTATAATTATTATTATTAAGATAAATTAGTTAGCTATCTCAGACTTGTCAGTTCGCGGTTTTAAGTTAATTAAACTCTTAGAATACTAATATATAATATCTGAAACAGTTAAAGAATAATATAAAAGATTAAAATATCTTAATAAAAAAGTTTTAAATTATTTAAGTAATTTAGTTCAGAGAATTAATATTACTAATTTGTTAAAATAGACTAGCTTAGATAAGCTAAGTTAAATTAAAAAATATTTTATATATAAAATTAGCTAATCAGAAAGATAAATTTTAAGATAAAAATTTAAGAAAAAAAGTTAGATATTTAAATTAATTTATTAGAACTTGATTTATATAATAAATAAAATTAATAAACAGAGATATATCAGTTATCTTTATTATTTTTATTTAAAATTTTATCTAGAATAAGCTCTAACTTTTAAATTAGATATTTTAGAATTAATTATTAATATAATTTAATTAATTATTAATTAGTTTGAAGTAATATCTAAGAGATTTTATTCTAATTAGAATCAGAATCTTGATATTTTTCTAATCTGGGCTAATATTAAAGATTTATTAATTAGTTATTTATCAGTTTATTAGTTAGAGTAAAATCTATATATAGAAAGATCCAGAGTTCTAATTATTTTTAAAATAAGAAGTTTGTTAATTAATTCAGGGCTTTTTATATTTTTATAGTCTAAAATAATAGATTTAGCTATTTTTATTCTAAACAGAATATTAAATAAATAACTAAATTAGAAAATATTATATAAAACTATCTAAAAAAGTCTTTTATAGTTATCTGAAAAATTAGATATTTCTTATTTAAGAAAGTATAGATTATATATCTATATTTAAATTAATAATTTACTTAAAGAAGATAAACTAAGACTCAGAGTTCTAATTAATTATCTAATTAATTATCAGATAATTAATATTTAGCAGATCTGGGTGTCTATTCTTAAAAGAATAATTTCAGCTTATAATATTATTTTTAATAAAAATTTTAATTATAAATAATATACTGAATTAGAAAATCTATTAATAAAATAAAAAATAACTAAATTAGTTAATTCTATTTAGTTAGAATAATTAGATATCTCTATTTCTAAAGAATCTGAAGAATCTGATATAGATAAGAATCTTTTTAATTTAGAAATATTAAAATAAATATCTGAATCTTTATCAGATAATTAATTAAAATAAGATTAGTTAATAATCTTAGATTAGTTAACTATTAAATCAAGCCAGTTAGCAGTCTCAAGCAATTAATTAAATATCTTATAAAAAAATAATATAATTATAGAGAATTTATTATTTTTATTATCTGATTTATCTTTTTTATTATCTTAGATTTTTATTAATAATTTAAATATTAATAAGCTGATTAATAAAACTAAGTTTTTAGATATTAAATTAATTAGAGATCTAAAATAAATCTACTTAGAATTATTTAATTTTAATTCTAAAAGAGCTAGACTTACTCTTCAAGTTATTTAAATAATAATTAATTATATTAATAAGAATAAAATTCTTTATATTAATTTCTTATTACTTCTATCTCTGTCTATTAACTGGCGAGAAATAAAAAATTATATATTTTCAAGCTAATTTATTCAGGCTGTTAAAACTAAAATTAATTAATTAAAAGCTCTAAATACTTAAAATATATATTTAATTTATAAAACTAATAGAGCTGAAGTATTATTATTAAAATAGATATTTTTATATAAATTTAATAAAACTAATTATCTGACTAATTTTAAAGCCTAAATTTATATTAGAAGTGATTTGCAGATATTTAATTAATTAAAAACATATACTAGTATTCTTGCGGCCAGATTTATATAGATTCTTTTAATTTTAATTACTGTATTTAATCTGAAAATTAATTAACTAAATATAATTACTGTCTTTTTTAATAATCTTATTAAAAAAAAATCTATATAGATTTAATTTCTGAATTAGAAAATAAATAAATAGTTTTTCTATTATAGAAAATTCTATATAGATTAAGATATTTATTATTTCTTTAATAAAATATTCTGAAATAGAGACTAATAGTTCTAAAGCTTAAGTCTATTTAGAAAGATTAATATATTTTTATTAATAAATTTATAATTTTAATAATTTTTATAGATGATATGATTTATATATTTTATAAATTAAATTATTAAAAATTTAATAAATTTAAGTAAGAATTAATAATATTATTTAAATTCAAAGATCTTGAAGAGATTAATTTATTTCTTAATATTTAAATCTTATATAATTGCCTAAATAGAAAGTTGTGGATTTAATAATTAAACTATATTAATAAGATTATTAATAAATTTAATTTAGAGCAAAGAAAAAGCTCTAAATTCTTATTTTTAAATAAAAAATTAGTAAAAAATCTACTTTATCAGACTATTACTAATTAAATTTATAAATTTTAGTAGAAAGTAGAATTAGTTCTATATTCTGTAGTTTAGACTAGATCTGATATTATTAAATTATATTAGTTAATTTCAGAATATCTAATTAATTCAAGTTCTAAATATCTCAGAACTGTGAATTATTTGATTTTTTATTTAAAAGAAATAAAGAACTTAACTATTGAATTTAGTCCTAGCTCTATTTTATTTTATATAGTTAGTAATACTAATTTTGCTGATAATCAAGATCGCGCTAGCTTAATAGAATATATTATTTATTTATTTAATAACTTTATTGATTGACTAAGTAAGAAATAATATTATATAATTCTTTTAATTACTAAAGCTAAATTATTAGCTCTAACTACTGCAGCTAAGTAATTTTTTTAATAAAGAAGATTTTTTAAATAAATAGAGTTTAATTTTAATCAATACTTCTCTATATTATCTAATAACTATTAAATAGTTAAAATTCTTACTAATAAGAATTTCCTATTTTAGACTAGTCTGAAATATATTAATATTATTAATTATTAACTAAGATAAGAAGCCCTGAATAAAATAATTAATATTTAATAAATATTTATTAATAAAATACAAGCAGATAGCCTGACTAAGTAGTTTCTTGATTAGAAATATACTTAATTTATTAAATAGTTAAATATAGTAATTTATTAAATTCTATTATTATTTTCTATTTTTAATAATTTATTTACTCTAGTTTTTTCTGATATTTTATCTTATTAAAACTATAAAAATATATTAATAATATAGACAGACTGGCCAGTTTACTATCTAAAATCTGCTAGTTGACTGTCTAAGACTTATTAATTCACTGTCTAAAATCTGTTAGTTAGCTATCTAAGACTTGCCAGTTTATTATCTAAAACTTACTAGTTTATGATCTCAGGCCAGTTAATTATCTTAGATTATTAATTAGTAGATTAATAATTCTAAGTTTTATTTATCCCGCAGCGAAGCAAGAGATCTTATTTTTATTAATTATTCTAATCTCTATTTAATTATTAATTCTATTATTCTTGATTCTGTTCTATTTATATAATTTTTATATAATTTTTATATAATTTTATATATTTTTATGTGCTTTTGATAGCCAATTAACTATAAATATAAATAAAAAAGATCTCTTAGTTTTTAATTAGTTTTTTAATAAGTTTTAATTAAGTTAAATCAGCTTTTAGTCTTTTTCTTATTTATTTAATCTTTAATTTTTTTTATTATTTTTTTATCTTTCTCTTATCTTTTTTTATCTTTATCTTATTTTATCTTATTTTTATATTTAATTTATATAAGAAAGTAAGAGTTCAGTAAAGTCTTTCTAAGAGATTAGAGAAAAGTTCTTATTTAATTATTTAATTTTTAATTTTTTCTTATTTTTTACTTTTTTTATCTTTCTCTTACTTTTATCTTACTTTTGTATCTAATTTATATAAGAAAGTAAAAATTTAATAAAGTCTTCTTAAGAAAAATTCTTACTTCTTAAGAAAAGTTCTTAGTTATAAGTCTAATTATATTTTTATATTAATTCTTTATTAATATCTCTGAGACTTTTTATATTTTTTTATTTTTTTTATTTTTACTTTATCTCTGACTTAAAATTTATATAGAAAATTATAGAACTTTTAAATAAAAAATAAAATCTATCTAAATTTTTAAATTCTTTTAACTATTTTTTTATTATATTTTAAAATCAGTAATTTAAGAAAGTTTCTATTATTCTTAATAATTAATCTAATTGGTTTCTTTGGATTAATTAAATTTAATTATTTATTATTAATAAGAGTATCTGGGAATATATAAATCTAGATTTATTTAAGAAATCTAACTATTCTATCAAGCTAGTTGCTATATTTATTTCAGACTTTAATTATTATATTATTTTAATAATAAATCTTAATAAATCAGACTATCTTCTATATCAGAAAATTATAAATTAATTTAATTATTAATTTAAGAAATAGAAGAAAATTATCTCTGGACTAGTCTCTTTGAGTTTATTAATAAATTCTATATTAAGCAAGTAAAATCAGTATGCTATACTTAATTTAAAAAGATTTTATTAAATTTTACAAGCTTTAAAGAAGAGAATTATCTCTATTAATTAGTTCTATATAAAAGAAGTTATTAATAAATATTATAAGCTATAATTCTTAGAAATAAAGAATTCTATTAAGAATTATATAATTTAATAAAAGCTTATTTATTTAGAAGTAATAAAGCTGAAATTAAGTAAGATTATTAGTTTTATTTAGATAATCTATAACTTTCTTAAATCAGTTCAGAAAATAATAAGCAATTTTATAATAATTTAATAATTAAAATTAATTAATAATAAGAATAATCAGGAAGAACTATCTAAGTTTCTTAAGATAATATAAAAAGTATATAATTAAATTTGTCTAAATTCTTAAATTAAATAATTTATTAAGTTAGTTAGCAGTAATAATAGCAGAATTAGTTATATCTTCTTTTAAGATTTTTTAGATAATTCTAAATTAACTGTTTTAATAACTATTTTAATAACTAAGTCAAAATAAACTTTTTAAAACAGCAAAATATTAATAAAGAAATAAAGATTTAAGAATCAGCTCTGTTTATATAAATTAGATAAGAATAATAGATTTTATAATTTTAATAATTATTTCTATATTAATAAAAAACTAAGAGATTCTAAATAGAAGCCTGAGACCGAAATCTTAAATTACTTTAGAAATATTTTTAGAAATAGCTTTAAACTGAGATATTTCTTTAAATAATACTGCTAGACTTATTAAATACTGTTTTTATTTAATAAGAATAATAAAGTAACTAATAAAGCAGAAAAGATCTTCTTAGTAATAAGTTAATAAACTATCTATTTAGAATAATTATTAATATTCTATTTATTTTAATAAGCTTTTAATACTGTTTTAGATAGCTATATCTATAATTTCTTAAATTTTTTTATTAATTATACTTCTATTATAAATAGAAGTGGATTAATAAGAATAAAAGATATTGTTTTAGTTATTTAAGACTATAGAACAGTTATTTTTTATTCTACTTATTTAAATAAAAAAGATTTATATTTTAAACTCAAAAAAATAATCTATATTTCTTAATTTTATATAAATATTCTCTCAGCTGCAAAAGCTGATAAAAAGAAACTATTTTTAAATAAGAAAGATAAATTTCTTAAATAAGCAGATAGAACTCTATTATATTAAATTAAGAAAATTAAAAAAATATACTATATTTAATAAAAATAAAAATCTAGTTCTGCTATAATTATTATTATTAAGATAAGCTAGTTAGCTATCTTAGACTTATTAATTCGCGGTTTTAAGTTAATCAAACTCTTAGAATATTAATATATAACACCTGAAACAGCTAAAGAATAATATAAAAGATTAGAATATTCTAATAAAAAAGCTCTAAATTATTTAAGTAATTTAGTTCAGAGAATTAATATTACTGATTTATTAAAATAGACTAGTTTAGATAAGCTAAGCTAAATTAAAAAGTGCCTTATATATAAAATTAGCTAATTAAAAAGATAAATTTTAAGACGAAAATTTAAGAAAAAAAGTTAGATATTTAAATTAATTTATTAGAACTTGATTTATATAATAAATAAAATTAATAAACAGAGATATATTAGTTATTTTTATTATTTTTATTTAAAATTTTATCTAGAATAAGCTCTAACTTTCAAATCAGATATTTCAGAATTAATTATTAATATAATTTAATTAATTATTAATTAGTTTGAAGTAATATCTAAGAGATTTTATTCTAATTAGAATTAGAATCTTAATATTTTTCTAATCTAGACTAATATTAAAGATTTATTAATTAGTTATTTATTAGTTTATTAGCTAGAGTAAAATCTATATATAGAAAGATCCAGAGTTTTAATTATTTTTAAAATAAGAAGTTTGTTGATTAATTCAGAGCTTTTTATATTTTTATAGTCTAAAATAATAGATTTAACTATTTTTATTCTAAACAGAATATTAAATAAATAACTAAATTAGAAAATACTATATAAAACTATCTAAAAAAGTCTTTTATAGTTATCTGAAAAATCAGATATTTTTTATTTAAGAAAGTATAGATTATATATTTATATTTAAATTAGTAATTTACTTAAAGAAAATAAACTAGAACTCAGAGTTCTAATTAATTATCTAATTAATTATTAGATAATTAATATTTGACAGATCTGGATATCTATTCTTAAAAGAATAATTTCGGCTTGTGATATTATTTTTAATAAAAATTTTAATTATAAATAATATATTAAATTAGAAAATCTATTAATAAAGCAAGAAATAACTAAATTAGTTAATTCTATTTAATTAGAATAATTAGATATCTCTATTTCTAAAGAATCTGAAGAATCTGATATAGATAAGAATCTTTCTAATTTAGAAATATTAAAATAAATATCTAAATCTTTATCAGATAATTAATTAAAATAAGACTAGTTAATAATCTCAGATTAGTTAACTATTAAATCAAGCCAGTTGGCAGTCTCAAGCAATTAGTTAAATATCTTATAAAAAAATAATATAATTATAGAGAATTTATTATCTTTATTATCTAATTTATCTTTTTCACTGTCTCAGATTCTTATTAATAATTTAAATATTAATAAGCTGATTAATAAAACTAAGTTCTTAGATATTAAATTAATCAGAGACCTGAAATAAATCTGCTTAGAATTATTTAATTTTAATTCTAAAAGAGCTAGACTCACTCTTCAAGTTATTTAAATAATAATTAATTATATTAATAAAAATAAAATTCTTTATATTAATTTCTTATTATTTTTATCTCTGTCTATTAACTAGCAAGAAATAAAAAATCATATATTTTTAAGCTAATTTACTCAGGCTGTTAAAACTAAAATTAATTAATTAAAAATTTTAAATACTTAAAATATATATTTAATTTATAAAACTAATAGAGCTGAAGTATTATTATTAAAATAGATATTTTTATATAAATTTAATAAAACTAATTATCTAACTAATTTTAAAGTCTGAATTTATATTAGAAGTGATTTGCAGATATTTAATTAATTAAAAACATATACTAATATTCTTGCGGCCAGATCTATATAGATTCTTTTAATTTTAATTATTATATTTAATCTAAAAACTAACTAACTGAATATAATTATTATCTTTTTTAATAATCTTATTAAAAAGAAAATCTATATAGATTTAATTTCTAAATTAAAAAATAAACAAACAGTTTTTCTATTATAAAAAGTTCTATATAGATTAAGATATTTACTATTTCTTTGATAAAATATTCTAAAATAGAGACTAATAGTTCTAAAGCTTAAGTCTATTCAGAAAAATTAATATATTTTTATTAATAAATTTATAATTTTAATAATTTTTATAGATAATATAATTTATATATTTTATAAATTAAATTATTAAAAATTTAATAAATTTAAATAAGAATTAATAATATTATTTAAATTCAAAGATCTTAAAGAGATTAATTTATTTCTTAATATTTAAATCTTATATAATTGTCTAAATAGAAAGTTGTGAATTCAATAATTAAACTATATTAATAAGATTATTAATAAATTTAATTTAGAATAAAGAAAAAGCTCTAAATCTCTACTTTCAAGTAAGAAATTAATAAAGAATTTACTTTATTAGATTATCGCTAATCAAATTTATAAATTTTAGCAGAAAGTAGAATTAATTCTATATTCTATAGTTTAGACTAGATCTAATATTATTAAATTATATTAGTTAATTTCAGAATATCTAATTAATTTAAGTTTTAAATATCTCAGGACTATAAATTATTTAATCTTTTATTTAGAAGAAATAAAGAATTTAATTATTAAATTTAATTCTAGCTCTATTTTATTTTATATAATCAGTAATATTAGTTTTGCTGATAATTAAGATTATACTAGTTTAATAGAATATATTATTTATTTATTTAATAGCTCTATTAATTAACTAAGCAAGAAATAGTATTATATAATTTTTTTAACTATTAAAGCTGAATTATTAGCCCTAACTGCTGCAGCTAAGTAATTTTTTTAATAGAGAAGATTTTTTAAATAAATAAGATTTAATCTTAATCAATACTTTTTTATATTATCTAATAATTATTAAATAGTTAAAATTCTTACTAATAAGAATTTTCTATTTTAGACTAGTCTGAAATATATTAATATTACTAATTATTAACTAAGATAAGAAGCTCTAAATAAAATAATTAATATTTAATAAATATTTATTAATAAAATATAAGCAGATAATCTGACTAAGCAGTTTCTTGATCAGAAATATACTTAATTTATTAAATAATTAAATATAATAATTTATTAAATTTTATTATTATTTTCTATTTTTAGTAATTTGTTTACTTTAGTTTTTTCTAATATTTTATCTTATTAAAACTGCGGGAGTATATTAATAATATAGACAGACTAGTTAGTTTACTATTTAAGATCTATTAGTTAACTATCTAAGACTTATTAGTTCACTGTTTAAGATCTGCTAGTTAATTATCTAAGACTTATTAATTTACTATCTAAGACTTACTAGTTTATAGTCTCAGGCCAGTTAGCTGTCTTAGACTATTAATTAATAAATTAATAATTCTAAGTTCTATCTATCCCGCAGTAAAGTAAGAGATCTTATTTTTATTAATTATTCTAGTCTCTATTTAATTACTGATTCTATTATTCTTAATTCTGTTCTATTTATATAATTTTTATATAATTTTTATATAATTTTATATATTTTTATATATTTTTGATAGCCAATTGGCTATAAATATAAATAAAAAAGATCTCTTAGTTTTTAATTAATTTTTTAATAAGTTTTAATCAAGTTAAATCAGCTTTTAATCTTTTTTTTATTTATTTAATCTTTAATTCTTTTTATTACTTCTTTTATCTTTTTTTTATTTTTCTTTTATCTTCATCTTACTTTTATCTTATTTTTATATTTAATTTATATAAGAAAGTGAGAGTTCAGTAAAGTCTTTCTGAAAAATCAGAGAAAAGTTTTTACTTAATTATCTAATCTTTGATTTTTTCTTATTTTTTACTTCTCTTATCTTTCTCTCACTTTCACCTCACTTTTGCACCCAATTTATATAAGAAAGTGAAAGTTCAATAAAGTCTTCTTAAGAAAAGTTCTTACTTCTTAAGAAAAGTTCTTAATAATTTATAAATATAAGTTTTTAATATTATAAAAAATTCTTATTTATTTAATAACTTAAATCTAATTTAATTTATTATTTTTTTTTTAACTGTAAAATCTACTGAAACTTAATTTATCTTATAATTTATTAAATATTTAATCTCTATTAAATAATTAAAAATTTTATTTAATATTATAAATATAATAATATTAATTATTTTTATTTTATTATAATTAAATAAAAATAGATAGAATATTTTCTTAAGCTTTTATATTTTTTTTTTTTATTTTTTATCTTTCTAAAAATAGTAGATCTATTATTTATAAAATTTATAATATTTATAATAATCTCTTTAATTATCTGAATTATTTAATCAATAAACTAAAAAGAAAATAAATATTTTAAAAAAAAAAGATTCTTAAAAGCTTATATAATATATATTAAAAGCTTTAAAAATATTATTATTATATTTATTAAATAAAAGACTATATTTATATAATTATAATTATTTTAAATCTAATATTAAAACTTAAGAAGTTTAAAAAAAATATATAACTAAATAATAATATTAATTAATATTATAAATATTAAACTATTTTTAAGAAGATATTTTTTTTTTATTTTAATTAAAATTTAATAATTAATATATTATTAATAATCTTTAGATTATTATCAGATCTGGATAAGATCTTTTATAATATTTTTAAATATTAAAGACTCTTATCTATAATTAAGATATATAAAAAATTTAAAATATATCTAGATATTAAAGATATATAGTTTTTTAAGATATCTTTAATTAAATTAATATAATTCTAAATATTATAAAATATATTAATATTTTTATTTATTAAAAGTTCTGCTATAATTAATTTTTTTTTTATTAAATAATTAGAGATTTTCTTTTAATTATAATTAATAATATTAATATTAAATATTTTTTTAATAATTTTTAAGATATTTACTACTATTTTTAAAGTTATCTTAATTTTAATATAATTAAAATAATTATACTTTAAATATATATTAATTATTTTATTATAAATAAAAAATATTAGAATATATTTAATAATCTTAATCTAGATTTAATTATCTTTATATTTAAGAAATAAAAGAAGAATAAGATAATTATTATCTTTTATATTAATAAGAATAAAAATATAAATAATCTTAAAAATAATTTAAAGAATAAATTATTATTAAAATTAAAAAAACTAATCTTATCTAAGTCTTTAATTATTATATATACTTAAATAAAAATAAAGATTTAATTTTTATAATTTCTATATTATTATAATTATTATTTTAGATAATATAAAGAATAAATATTTTATATTTTTTTTTATTTTTTTTATACTAGATTTTATAAAAGTTTTTTCTAGAGTATAATATATCTCTTAAAATAATTAATTAAATAAATTAAATAGTAGACTATATTTAAAAAATATTATTATATTTATATTATAATTAAATATATATTATACTTTATATATTATTTATATAAAAAAAATATATATATTATAAATTAATTTATAATTATTAATCTATCTACTATATCTGATCTTTCTAATTAATAAATATAAATAATTATAATAATAATTTGTCAACAATATGGGCAGACTCGCCAGTTCGCTGCCTAAGGCTCATTAGTTTGCGGCCTCAGGCCAGTTAGCTGTCTTAGACTATTAGTTAGCAGACTGATAATTCTGAGTTCTGTTTATCCTGCAGTAGAGTAAGAGATCTTACTTTTATTAATTATTCTAATCTTTATTTAATTACTAATTCTATTATTCTTGATCCTGTTCTATTTATATAATTTTTATATAATTTTTATATAATTTTATATATTTTTATATACTTTTGATAGCTAATTGGCTATAAATATAAATAAAAAAATCTCTTAGTTTTTAATTAATTTTTTAATAAGTTTTAAATAAGTTAAATTAGCTTTTAATCTTTTTCTAATCTTTAATTCTTTTTATTACTTCTTTTATTTTTTTCTTATCTTTCTTTTATCTTTATCTTACTTTTATCTTATTTTTATATTTAATTTATATAAGAAAGTGAGAGTTTAGTAAAGTTTTTCTAAAAGATTAAAGAAAAATTCTTATTTAATTATCTAATCTTTAATTTTTCTTATTTTTTATTTCTCTTATCTTTCTCTTATTTTTATCTCACTTTTGTATCTAATTTATATAAGAAAATAAAAGTTTAATAAAGTCTTTTTAAGAAAAGTTCTTATTTCTTAAGAAAAGTTTTTAATTATAAGTCTAGTTATACTCTTATATTAATTCTTTATTAATATTTCTGAGACTCTTTATATTCTTTTATTTCTCTTATTTTTATTTTATCTCTGATTTAAAATTTATATAAGAAATTATAAAACTTTTAAGTAAAAAATAAGATCTATTTAAATTCTTAAATTCTTTTAATTATTTTTTTATTATATCTTAAAATCAGTAATTTAAAAAAGTTTCTATTATTCTTAATAATTAATCTAATTAATTTCTTTGGATTAATTAAATTTAATTATTTATTATTAATAAGAGTGTCTGAGAATATATAAATTCAGATTTACTTAAGAAATTTAATTATTCTATCAAGTCAGTTGCTATATCTATTTTAGACTTTAATTATTATATTATTTTAATAATAAATCTTAGTAAATCAGACCGTCTTTTATATCAGAAAATTATAAATTAATTTAATTATTAATTTAAAAAATAAAAGAAAATTATCTCTGGACTAGTCTTTTTAAGTTTATTAATAAATTCTATATTAAGTAAGTAAAATTAATATACTATATTTAATTTAAAAAGACTTTACTAAATTTTATAAGTTCTAAAAAAAAGAATTGCTCTTATTAATTAGTTTTATATAAGAAAAATTATTAATAAATATTACAAGCTGCAATTCTTAGAAACAAAGAGTTTTATTAAGAATTATATAATTTAATAAAAGCTTATTTATTCAGAAATAATAGAGCTAAAATTAAGTAAGATTACTAGTTTTATTTAAATAATCTATAATTTTTTTAAATTAATTCAGAAAATAATAGGCAATTTTATAATAATTTAATAATTAAAATTAATTAATAATAAAAATAATCAGAAAGAATTATCTGAGTTTCTTAAAATAATATAAAGAGTATATAATTAGATTTGTCTAAATTCCTAAATTAGATAATCTATTAAATTAGTTAATAATAACAGTGACAGAATTAGTTATATCTTTTTTTAAGATTTTTCAGATAATTCTAAATCAACTATTTTAATAACTGAGTTAAAATAAACTTTCTAAAATAGTAAAATATTAATAAAGAGATAAAGATTTAAGAATTAGCTCTGTCTATATAAATCAGACAAGAATAATAGATTTTATAATTTTAATAATTATTTTTATATTAATAAGAAATTAAGAGATTCTGAATAAAAGTCTGAGACTAAAATCTTAAATTATTTTAGAGATATTTTTAAAAATAGTTCTAAACTAAGATATTTTTTTGAATAATACTATTAGACTTATTAAATACTGTTTTTATTTAATAAAAATAATAAAGTAACTATTAAGACAGAAAAAATCTTCTTAGTAATAAATTAATAAACTATCTATTTAAAATAATTATTAATATTCTATTTATTTTAATAGACTTTTGATACTACTTCAGATAGTTATATTTATAATTTTTTAAATTTTTTTATTAATTATACTTTTATTATAAATAAAAGTAGATTAATAAGAATAAAAGACACTGTTTTAGTTATTTAAGACTATAAAATAATTATTTTTTATCTTACTTGCTTAAATAAAAAAGATCTATATTTTAAATTTAAAGAAATAATTTATATTTTTTAATTTTATATAAATATTCTCTTAGTTATAAAAACTGATAAAAAGAGACTATTTCTAAATAAGAAAAATAAATTTTTTAAATAAGTAGATAGAACTCTACTATACTAAATTAAAAAAATTAAAGAAATATACTATATTTAATAAAAATAAAAATCTAGTTCTATTATAATTATTATTACTAAATCAAGCTAGTTAGCTGTCGAGACAAGTTAATTAGCTATTTCAGACTTGCCAGTTCGCGATTTTAAGCTAATTAAACTCTCAGAACACTAATATATAATATCTGAAATAGTTAAAGAATAATATAAAAAATTAGAGTATTCTGATAAAAAAATTCTAAATTATCTAAGTAATTTAGTTCAGAGAATTAATATTATTAATTTATTAAAACAGACTAGCTCAGATAAGCTAAACTAAATTAAAAAATATCTTATATATAAAATTAGTTAATTAGAAAAATAAATTTTAAGATAAAAATTTAAGAAAGAAAGTCAGATATTTAAATTAATTTATTAAGACTTAATTTATATAATAAATAAAATTAATAAACAGAGATATATTAGTTATTTTTATTATTTCTATTTAAAATTTTATCTAGAACAAGTTCTAACTTCTAAATCAGATATTTTAGAATTAATTATTAATATAATTTAATTAATTATTAATTAGTTTAAGATAATACTCAAGAGATTTTATTCTGATCAGAATCAGAATCTTGATACTTTTCTAATTTAGACTAGTATTAAAAATTTATTAATTAATTATTTATTAATTTATTAATCAGAGTAAAATTTATATACAGAAAGATCTGAAGTCCTAATTATTTTTAAAATAAAAAGTTTATTAATTAATTCAGAACTCTTTATATTTTTATAATTTAAAATAATAGATTCGGCTATTTTTATTTTAAATAAAATATTAAACAAATAACTAAATTAAGAAATACTATATAAAATTATCTAGAAAAATCTTTCATAGTTATCTAAGAAATTAGATATTTTCTATTTAAGAAAGTATAGATTATATATCTATATCTAAATTAGTAACTTATTTAAAGAAGATAAACTAGGGCTTAGAATTCTAATTAATTATCTGATTAATTATCAGACAATTAATATTTAATAAATCTGAATATCTATTCTTAAAAGAATAATTTTGACTTGTAATATTATTTTTAATAAAAATTTTAATTATAAATAATATACTGAATTAAAAAATCTATTAATAAAGTAAGAAATAATTAAATTAGTTAATTTTATTTAATTAGAATAATTAGATATCTCTATTTTTAAAGAATCTGAAGAATCTGATATAAATAAGAATCTTTCTAATTTAGAAATATTAAAATAAATATCTGAATCTTTATCAGATAATTAATTAGAATAAGATTAGTTAATAATCTCAGATTAGTTAACTACTGAATCAAGTCAGTTAATAATCTTAAATAATTAGTTAGATATCTTAGTTAGATAAGATAATAATATAATTATAAAGAATTTACTATTTTTATTATCTAATCTATCTTCTTCACTGTCTCAGATTCTTATTAATAATTTAAATATTAATAAGCTGATTAATAAAACTGAGTTCTTAGATATTAAATTAATCAAAGACTTAAAATAGATCTGTTTAGAATTATTTAATTCTGATTTTAAAAAAGCTAGACTCACTCTTTAAGTTATTTAAATAATAATTAATTATATTAATAAGAGTAAAATTCTTTATATTAATTTTTTATTATTTTTATCTCTATCTATTAACTAATAAGAAATAAGAAATTATATATTTTTAAGCTAATTTACTCAGACTATTAAAACTGAAATTAATTAATTAAAAGTTCTAAATATTTAGAATATATATTTAATTTATAAAATTAATAGAGCTGAAGTATTATTATTAAAATAGATATTTTTATATAAATTTAATAAAACTAATTATCTGACTGATTTTAAAGTCTGAATTTATATTAGAGATAATTTATAGATATCTGATTAATTAGAAATATATACTAGTATTCTTATAATTAAATCTATATAGATTTTTTTAGTTTTAATTATTATATTTAATCTAAAAATCAACTAATTAAATATAATTACTGTTTTTCTTAATAATTTTATTAAGAAGAAAATCTATATAGATCTAATTTCTGGATTAGAAAATAAATAAATAATTTTTTTATTATAGAAAGCTTTATATAGATTAAGATATTTATTATTTTTTTAATAAAATACTCTGAAACAGAGACTAATAATTCTAGAACTTAAGTCTATTTAAAAAGATTAATATATCTTTATTAATAAATTTATAATTTTAATAATTTTTATAGATAATATAATTTATGTATTTTATAAATTAAATTATTAAAAATTTAATAAATTTAAGTAAAAATTAATAATATTATTCAAATTCAAAGATCTTAAAGAGATTAATTTATTTCTTAATATTTAAATCTTATATAATCGCTCAAATAGAAAGTTGTGGATTTAATAATTAAATTATATTAATAAGATTATTAATAAATTTAATTTAGAGCAAAGAAAAAGCTCTAAATCTTTATTTTTAAATAAGAAATTAGTAAAAAATCTACTCTATCAGATTATTATTAATTAAATTTATAAATTTTAGCAGAAAATAGAATTAGTTCTATATTTTACAGTTTAAACTAGACCTAATATTATTAAATTATATTAATTAATTTTAGAATATTTAATTAATTTAAGTTTTAAATATCTTAGGGCTGTGAATTATTTAATCTTCTATTTAAAAAAAATAAAGAACTTGACTATTAAATTTAGTTCTAGTTCTATTTTATTTTATATAGCCAGTAATACTAGTTTTACTGATAATTAAGATTATACTAGCTTAATAGAGTATATTATTTATTTATTTAATAATTTTATTAATTAATTAAGCAAGAAACAGTATTATATAATTCTTTTAATTACTAAAGCTGAATTATTAGCTTTAATTATTATAGTCAAGCAACTTCTTTAATAAAGAAGATTTTTTAAATAAATAGAATTTAATTTTAATCAACACTTCTCTATATTATATAATAATTATTAAATAGTTAAAATTCTTATTGATAAGAATTTCTTATTTTAGACTAGTCTGAAATATATTAATATTATTAATTATTAGCTAAGATAAGAAGCCCTGAATAAAATAATTAATATTTAATAAATATTTATTAATAAAATATAAGTAAATAACCTGACTAAGCAGTTTCTTAATCAGAAATATACTTAATTTATTAAATAGTTAAATATAGTAATTTATTAAATTTTATTATTATTATTTCTTATTTTTAGTAATTTGTTTACTTCAGTTTTTCTGATATTTTATCTTATTAAAACTGCGGGAATATATTAATAATATAAGTAGACTTGTCAGTTTACTGTCTAAGACTTATTAGTTTATAGTCTTAGATTAGTTAGCTGTTTTAGATTATTAATTAGCAGATTAATAATTTTAAGTTCTGTCTATCTTATAGCAGAGTAAGAGATCTTACTTTTATTAATTATTCTAGTCTTTATTTAATTATTAGTTTTATTATTCTCAGCCCTGTTCTATTTATATAATTTTTATATAATTTTTATATAATTTTATATATTTTTATATATTTTTGATAGCTAATTAGCTATAAATATAAATAAAAAAATCTCTTAGTTTTTAATTAATTTTTTAATAAGTTTTAAATAAGTTAAATCAGCTTTTAATCTTTTTTTAATTTTTAATTCTTTTTATTACTTCTTTTATCTTTTTTTTATCTTTCTTTTATCTTTACCTCACTTTTATCTTATTTTTATATCTAATTTATATAAGAAAGTAAGAGTTTAATAAAGTCTTTCTAAGAGATCAGAGAAAAGTTCTTACTTAATTATCTAATTTTTAATTTTTCTTATTTTTTACTTCTTTTATCTTTCTCTTACTTTTATCTTACTTTTGTATTCAATTTGTATAAGAAAGTAAAAGTTTAATAAAGTCTTCTTAAGAAAAGTTCTTACTTCTTAAGAAAAGTTCTTATAATTATATCTTAATCTAACTTTAATTATATAGTTAAAAGTTTTTTATATCTTAATCTAATTATTAGATTATAGCCAGATTAAGATTAAGGTATAACAGTCAGGTTAAGCCACTCTAGAATCAGACTATTCTTAGATTTATAAATAAGATATAGCTTAAAGAGCTATTAATAAAATCAGAAACTAACAGATAATTAAGAAGATTATAAATAATTAAATTATTAGAATAGAATAGATTAAATAAATTAAATAGATTAAATAGATTAAATAGATTAAATAGATAGAATAAATAAATAAAATATATTAAATTTATATTATAATACTATAGCTCTTATAAAAGATTTTATAAAAATTTTTTATAAATCTTTTTTATAAATATCTATTTTTTATTCTAGTCTATTATATTTTAAATAGCTTTATTTAAAAAAAGAAATTATTCTATAACTCTAGACTCTAGATATAAATTTCTATTTATTAAATTTATTAAAATAAATAAAATATAACAGATATCTTAGCTGTATATTAAAATATAATAAATTATATTTATATAAAATTATATCTTAAAATAAAATAAATTATTTTTATAAAGTTTTTTATTTTTATTTTTTTATATTTATTATTTACAGAATAGCTTTAAAATTATAAATTAATTATAATTATTTAATTTATTTTTAAAAAATATTATTAAGTCTTCTTTTTCTATTTCTTAGATCTTTATAAATTATAATAATATTTAAACTAAGATAAGCTTCTTAAATCAGATCTTTTTTTCTTTTCTAAATCTTAAGATTATATATATTACAAAGAATCAGAAGATTATTTTATATTTAATTTTTTAAAAAAAGTTTTTTATTTTTTAAAATTAATAATAGAAGATAATCTTTTTTAAAAATTATATATAAATTAAAAAACTATTATTTTATTTTAATTAGAAAAAATTATTAATAATATAAAATAATTTTCAGAAAAATATATTATTTTTTAATAAAATTTTTTATATTTATTATATTATATATTTTTATATCTTATAATATTTAGAAATTAAAAATTTAGAAACTAGTTTTATAAGCTATTATTTTTATAAGAATTATAAGAAGAAATTATTATTAGTTATATTTAAATAAATAATTAATTAAATACTAAGTAAAGAGCTATTATAGATATTTATCTATTTTTTTAAGATAAATCTTTTCTAATTATTATCTTTCTTTAAATTTTTATAGTTTATAATAAATAAGATTTTTAGAATTAAGTTTTATATTTTATAATTATTTATTATTTATTATTCTAAATTATTAAATATATTTAATTTAAATAGATAATTAATCTTATTATTTTATTTTTTTACTGAAAACTAAGTTCTTTTAATTAAATATAAATTAAAGAATATTTTATAAAATTATCTAAAAAAATATATATATAACTGCTATTAAAATTTTTAAATACTAAATAAATATTAATTATAATAAACTACTAGATTAATTCTAATTAGAAAATATTTCTTAATTTAATTAGATATTTCTTAATAAAAGATATAAATTATTATAAGATTTTACTAGATTTTTAATTAATATCTAAATCTTATACTAATAAGAATCTAGCTATAATTATTTTATTAGTTTTATATAAATATAATCTTATTTATTAATTATTAAATATAATAATTAATAATATTAATAATAATAATATAATATTTAGTATAATCTCAGCTGAACTCTAAACTTAACTTAATTAAAGTATTTAATTTTATAATATTTTAATTAACTTTAATTTTTTAAAAAT
This sequence comes from Aspergillus heteromorphus CBS 117.55, assembly GCF_003184545.1. Lineage (NCBI taxonomy): Eukaryota > Fungi > Ascomycota > Eurotiomycetes > Eurotiales > Aspergillaceae > Aspergillus > Aspergillus heteromorphus. Next base: position 465,728 of record NW_020290414.1, on the reverse strand, counting down.
TATTTAAAATTAGTATTATATTTTTTATTTTATTTATATAATTTAGTTTATAATTAATACTCTTCTATAAAAACTTTAGATTAAGATTTTAAATAATATTATTAAATATATATAAAAAAATAATAATAAAAATCTTAAAGTCTTTTTTAATATTTTAAAAATTTTTAAAAAAATATATTCTAAAAGCTGTCTATAAAAGATTAATATAGAATTTTTTTTTATAAAAAGCTTCTAGAAGTCTTCTATCAGCTAGTTTATTATATTAATTCTTAATTATAGATTTAAAAGATTATATAATTTATAAATATAAATTCTTAATATTATAAGATTAAGAAGTTCTTGCTTATTTAATAACTTAAATTTAATTTAGTTTATTATCTTTTTTTTAACTATAAAACCCGCTGAAACTTAATTTATCTTATAATTTATTAAATATTTAATCTTTATTAAGTAATTAAAAGTTTTATTTAATATTATAAATATAATAATATTAATTATTTTTGTTTTATTATAATTAAATAATATTAATTATTTTTGTTTTATTATAATTAAATAAAAATAGATAGAATATCTTCTTAAGCTTTTATATTTTTTTTTTATTTTCTGTTTTTTTAAAAATAATAAGTCTATTATTTATAAGATTTATAATATTTATAATAATCTTTTTAATTATCTGGATTATTTAATTAATAAATTAAAAAAAAATAGATATTCTAAAAAAAGAAGATTCTTAAGAATTTATATAATATATATTAAAAGCTCTGAAAATATTATTATTATATTTATTAAATAAAAGACTATATTTATATAATTATAATTATTCTAAACTTAATATTAAAGCTTAAGAAATTTAAGAAAGATATATAACTGAATAATAATATTAATTAATATTATAAATATTAAATTATCTTTAAAAAAATATTCTCTTTTTATTTTAGTTAAAACTTAATAATTAATATATTATTAATAATTTTTAAATTATTATCAGATCTGAATAAGATCTTTTATAATATCTCTAAATATTAGAGACTCTTATCTATAATTAAGATATATAAAGAACTTAAGATATATCTAGATATTAAAAATATATAGCTTCTTAAGATATTTTTAATTAAACTAATATAATTTTAGATATTATAAAATATATTAATATTCTTATTTACTAAAAATTTTATTATAATTAATTTTTTATTCTTTATTAGATAGCTAGAGATTTTCTCTTAATTATAATTAATAATATTAATATTAAATATCTTTTTAATAATTCTTAAGATATCTATTATTATTATTAGAACTGTTTTAATTCTAATATAATTAAAATAGTTATATTTTAAATATATATTAATTATTTTACTATAAATAAAAAATATTAAAATATATTTAATAATCTTAATCTAGATTTAATTATTTTTATATTTAAGAAGTAAAAAAAAAATAAAATAATTATTATTTTCTATATTAATAAGAATAAAAATATAGATAATCTTAAAAATAATTTAGAGAATAAGTTATTATTAAAATTAAAAGAACTAGTCTTATCTAAGTCTTTAATTATTATATATATTTAGATAAAGATAAAGATCTGATTTTTATAATTTCTATATTATTATAATTACTATCTTAGATAATATAAAAAATAAATATTTTATATTTTTTTTTATTTTTTTTATATTAGATTTTATAAAAGTCTTTTTTAGAATATAATATATTTTTTAAAATAATTAATTAAATAGATCAAGCAGTAGACTATATCTAAAGAATATTATTATATTTATATTATAATTAAATATATATTATACTTTATATATTATCTATATAAAAAAAATATATATATTATAAATTAATTTATAATTATTAATTTATTTATTATATCTGATCTTTTTAATCAGCAGATATAAATAATTATAATAATAATTATATCTTAATCTAATCTTAATTATATAGTTAAAAATTTTTTATATCTTAATCTGATTACTAGATTATGGCCAGATTAAGATTAAGATATAACAGTCAGGTTAAGCCACTCTAAGCTTAATATATTAATATTTTAGATATTCTAAAAGATATTATTTTAATAAATATATAATTTATTTAAATATAAAGAATCTATAGCTTAAAAAAAAGATTAATTACTTAAGAATAAATATAAAATCTATATTTATATAAAATAAATTAAGAAATAGAGCTATATTTTTATTTTATATATTATTTAATTTTTTAAATATATTTATATAGACTTCTGGGACTTAAATTATAAAAAAATAAAAAAGAAATATTATTTTTTTTAATTAATAATTATAGCTATTTCTTATAAATATATATTATAAAATTTTAAAAAGTAAAAAATATTTAGAAATAATTAAATATCTAACTCTAATATATAAAATATTAAGTAGAAAAAATATTTATAATAATCTAAATTAATAATATAAAAAAGTTTATTATCTTAATTTCTTAAGATTAATTTAAAGATATTAAGTTTAAATTTATTAAAATAAAGATATTAACTTAAAATAATATTATTAAATAATTTAATTAAATTATTCTAAAGATTATATATATTCTGCTAATTAAATCAAAGATTAATAAAATATATTAGAAATAGATTATAAATATAGTTAATTATTTAAAAAATTATATAATTATTATAAAAAATTTAAAAAAGATTTATAAAAAATTAAAGATTTTATTTAAACTCTAATTTAACTATTTATTTAATATTAAATATTTATAAACTTAAAAATACAGAGTACTGTATTATTATAAAAATATAAATAAATTAAAAAATTATATATCAGAAGATATATTTCTAAAATATAAAAAAAATAATAAATAATATATTATTATATTAAAAAATAATAATATAATAAGATTTATTATAAATCTTAAATTTTATAAAAAAGAGTTAGAATATTATTTAAATATTAATCAGATATTTTATAATTTATTTAAAGAATAATAATTATTTTATATTATATTAAATAATTTTATTTTTCTGAGTAATTATTAATTTATAAATTTAGATTTAAAATTTATTATAAAATCTTAATTAATAGCTATAGACTTAAGTATAAGTTTATTAAAAACAAAATTAAATTAATAATTAAATTATTTAATTTTATACTTCTAAAGTAATTAATTACTATAATTAATAAAAATAATTTTATTATTAATAATATAACTAATAAGAACAGTTCTATTATTTTAAATAATAATATTAAAAATAAGAAAGAGATTATAACTTCTGAAAATAAATCTTTTAAAAAAAAAAATAATTAAAGATTAAATTTAAGAACTTTTCTTAAGAAGTAAGAACTTTTCTTAAGAAGACTTTATTGAACTTTCACTTTCTTATATAAATTAGATATAAAAGTGAGGTGAAAGTAAGAAAAAGATAAGAAAAATAAAAAATAAGAAAAATTAAAGATTAGATAATTAAGTAAAAATTTTTTTTTAATTTCTCAGAAAGACTTTACTAAACTCTTACTTTCTTATATAAATTAAATATAAAAATAAGATAAAAGTAAGATAAAGATAAAAGAAAGATAAGAAAAAGATAAAAAAAGTAATAAAAAAAATCAAAGATTAGAAAGAGACTAAAAGCTAATTTAACTTGATTAAAATTTATTTTAAAAAATTAATTAAAAACTGAGAGATTTTTTTATTTATATTTATAGTTAATTAACTATCAAAAGTATATAAAAATATATAAAATTATATAAAAATTATATAAAAATTATATAAATAAAACAGAACTGAGAATAATAGAATTAATAATTAAATAAAGACTAGAATAATTAATAAAAGTAAAATCTCTTGCTTTACTATAGAATAGATAAAACTTAGAATTATTAATCTATTAATTAATAATCTAAGATAGTTAACTGATCTGAGACTATAAACTAATAAGTCTTAAATAGCAAACTAATTAGTCTGTTTATATTATTAATATATCCCCGCAGTTTTAATAAGATAAAATATCAGAAAAAACTAAAGTAAATAAATTATTAAAAATAGAAAATAATAATAATAGAATTTAATAAATTATTATATTTAATTATTTAATAAATTAAGTATATTTCTAATTAAGAAACTGCTTAGTCAGGCTATCTATTTATATTTTATTAATAAATATTTATTAAATATTAATTATTTTATTCAGAACTTCTTATCTTAATTAATAATTAGTAATATTAATATATTTTAGACTAGTCTAAAAAAGAAAATTCTTATTAGTAAGAATTTTAACTATTTAATAATTATTATATAATATAAAGAAATATTAATTAAAATTAAATTCTATTTATTTAAAAAATCTTCTTTATTAAAAAAATTACTTGACTATAGTAGTTAGAGCTAATAATTCAGCTTTAATAATTAAAAGAATTATATAATATTATTTCTTACTTAGTTAATTAATAGAATTATTAAATAAATAAATAATATATCTTATTAAGCTAGTATAATCTTAATTATCAGTAAAATTAGTATCACTGATTATATAAAATAAAATAAGACTAAAACTAAATTTAATAGCTAAATTCTTTATTTCTTCTAAATAAAAGATTAAATAATTTATAATTCTAAAATATTTAGAGCTTGAATTAATTAAATATTTTAAAATTAATTAATATAATTTAGCAATATCAGATCTAGTCTAAATTATAAAATATAGAACTAATTTTATTTTCTATTAAAATTTATAAATTTAATTAATAATAATCTAATAAAGTAGATTCTTTACTAATTTCTTACTTAAAAATAGAGATTTAGAGCTTTTTCTTTATTTTAAATTAAATTTATTAATAATCTTATTAATATAGTTTAATTATTAAATCTATAACTTTTTATTTAAGTAATTATATAAGATTTAAATATTAAGAAATAAATTAATCTTTTTAAGATCTTTGAATTTGAATAATATTATTAATTCTTACTTAAATTTATTAAATTTTTAATAATTTGATTTATAAAATATATAAATTATATTATTTATAAAAATTATTAAAATTATAAATTTATTAATAAAGATATATTAATCTTTCTGAATAGACTTAAGCTCTAGAATTATTAGTCTCTATTTCAGAATATTTTATTAAAGAAATAATAAATATCTTAATTTATATAGAGCTTTCTATAATAAAAAAACTGTTTGTTTATTTTCTAATCTAGAAATTAGATTTATATAGATTTTCTTCTTAATAAGATTATTAAAAAAGGTGATAATTATATTCAGTTAATTAGTTTCTAGATTAAATATAGTAATTAAAATTAAAAAAATCTGTATAGATCTGACCGCAAGAATATTAGCGCGTGTTTTTAATTAATCAGATATCTGTAAATTATCTCTAATATAAATTCAGGCTTTAAAATCAGTCAGATAATCAGTTTTATTAAATTTATATAAAAATATCTATTTTAATAATAATACTTCAGCTCTATTAGTTTTATAAATTAAATATATATTCTAAGTATTTAGAGCTTTTAATTAATTAATTTCAGTTTTGGCAGTCTGAGTAAATTAGCTTGAAAATATATAATTTCTTATTTCTTGCCAGTTAATAGACAGAGATAGAAGTAATAAAAAATTAATATAGAGAATTTCACTTTTATTAATATAATTAATTATTGTTTGAATAACTTAAAGAGTAAGCCTAGCTCTTTTAGAATCAGAATCAGATAATTCTGAGTGGGTCTGTTTCAGGTCTCTGATTAGTTTAATATCTAAGAACTTAGTTTTATTAATCAGCTTATTAATATTTGAATTATTAATAAGAATCTGAGGCGGTGAAGAAGGTGGATCAGGTGATAAAGGCGGTAAATCCTCTATAATTATATTATTATTTTATAAGATATTTAACTGATTGCTTGAGACTGTTAACTGGCTTAATTTAATAGTTAACTGATCTGAGATTATTAACTAGTCTTGTTCTGATTAATTATTTGATAAAGATTCAGATATTTATTTTAATATTTCTGAATTAGAAAGATTCTTATCTAGAGTGGCTAACGGCCAGGTCAGGTCAGGTTAATTGGAATTTTTATACCTAACCGCCAGGTTATGGTCAGGTTAAGGAAATTTTTATACCTGACCGCGGTATAGCTAAAAACCGGGCGGTTAACCGTCTTAACCGTTCTTGGCGCCAAGACCTACCCGCTATACCTTTTTAAGCTCTAGCACGGTTAAGGTATACCCAGGTTAAACGGTTATTAACCTGGCCATCTTCACCGTCGCCTAAAAGTATATAAAAAGAAGCTTTTTAGATTAAAAAAATATAACTGAGAAAGAAATTAGTATCTTCTTTATCACTATTCATCGGAAATAATAAGGAAATCCTAGTTGTGTTGATAAAATTCAGCTTTTTATAAAATTATTGTTCTTACAGCGAGAAACATGTGTAAAGATATATAATTACCGCTCCGTTTTAGCCGTACACCTTAATCATATCATAGAACACTAGAAAAACCATATATTAACTACTAATTAGAATACTGGGAATAAATATACTGCTTCTATTCTACTATTTCCCCTGGGTCAGGCTATCCTCAGGTTCATAGACAAGATGTAGCTCGAAGAGCTACCAACAGGATCAGGAACTGGCAGGCAGTTAAGGAGGTTGCGGACAGTCGGGTTGTTGGGGTAGAGCGGGTCAAACAGGTCAAACAGGTCAAACAGGTCAAACAGGTCGAACGGGTAGAACAGGTAAACAGGGTACACTAGGTCTGCACTGTGATACTACAGCTCTTATAGAAGATCCTGTAAAAGCCTTTTGCAGACCTCTCCTATGAATATCTACTTTCTACCCTAGTCTATTATGCCTTAAGCAGCTCTGTTTAAGAGAAGGGACTATTCTATAACTCTGGGCTCCAGATATGAATTCCTGGTTGCTAGGCCTACTGAAATGAATAAGATACGGCGGGCGCCTCAGCTGCATGTTAAAATATGATAGATCACATTTACGCGAAGTCGTGTCTTGAAGCAAAACAAACTGCCTTTGCAGAGTTTTCTGCTTCTATCTTTCTATATCTATTATTTGCAGAACAGCTTCAGAATCATGAGTCAATTGCAGTCATCTGGTTTATTTTCAGAGAATACTATCGAGCCTTCTTCTTCCGTTTCTCAGACCTTTACAAACCATGATAATGCCCAAACTGAGATAAGCTTCTCAAGTCAGATCTTTCCTCCTCCCCCAAATCTCGAGATTACACGCGTCGCGAAGAATCGGAAGATTGTCCCATATCCAGCTCTCGTCGAGACGTGCGAAGAACTTAAGGCATATCTAGATATTGAAGGTATGTAGCTTCTTAAGACATCTTCGATCGAACTAATACGATTCCAGGTACTACAGGGCATACTGATATTCTTGCTTACTGGAAGTCCCGCCGTGATCAGTTTCCTATTCTCTACCAGATAGCTAGAGATTTCCTCTCGGTCGCAACCAATGGTGTCAGTGTTGAACGTCTTTTCAACAGTTCTCGAGATATCTGCCACTATCGCCGGAGCCGTCTCGATCCTGATATAATTGAAGCAGTTATGCTTCAAATGTGTATCGATTGTTTTACTATAAGTGAGGAGTATCAGGATATGCTTGATGATCTCAATCCAGATTCGATCATCTTTACACCCAAGGAGCAAGAGGAGGATGAGGTGATTACTACCTTCTATATTAGTGAGAATGAGGATATAGATGATCTTGAAGATGACCCAGAGGATGGGTTATTATCAGAATTAGGAGAACTAGCCTTACCTGAGTCTTCGACTATCACACGTACTCAGGTAGAGATAGAGACCCGGCCTTTACAATTCCTACGCCATCATGATCACCGTCCCGGACAGTATAAAGAATAAATATTCTGTATCTTTTCTTATTTCTTCTATACTAGGTTCTGTAAAAGCCTTTTCCAGAGTGTAGTATACCTCTTAAGGCGACCGGTTGAGCAGGTCGAGCAGTAGGCTATATCTAAAGAATATTACTATGTCTATACTGTAATTAAATATATATTACACTTTGTATATTATCTATGTAAGAAGGATGTATATATTACGAATTAACCTGCGGTTATTAACCTACCTGCTATACCTGACCTTCCTGACCGGCAGGTATAAACGGTTATAGTGACGGTTGTACCTTAACCTGACCTTAACCGTACGGTTAAAAATTTTTTATACCTTAACCTGACCGCCAGGTTATGGCCAGGTTAAGGTTAAGGTATAACGGTCAGGTTAAGCCACTCTATTCTTATCTATATCAGATTTTTCAGATTCTTTAGGAATAGAGATATCTAATTATTTTAACTAAATAGAATTAACTAATTCAGTTATTTCTTACTTTATTGATAGATTTTCTAATTCAGTATATTATTTATAATTAAAATTTTTATCAAAAATAATATCATAAGCTGAAATTATTCTTTTAAAAATAGACATCCAGATCCGCCAAATATTAGTTGTCTGATATTTAATCAGATAATTAATTAGGGCTCTAGGCCCTAATTTATCTTCTTTAAGTAAATTACTAATTTAAGTATAAATATATGATCTATACTTTCTCAAACAGAAAATATCTGATTTCTCAGATAACTGTGAAAGACTTTTTCAGATAGTTTTATATAATATTTTCTAATTTAGTTATTTATTTGGTATTCTGTTTAGAATAAAAATAGCCGAATCTATTATTTCAGGCTATAAAAATATAGAGAGCCCTGAATTAATTAACAAACTTCTTATTTTAGAAGTAATTAGAACTCTGGATTTTTCTGTATATAGATTTTGCTCTGGCTAATAAACTAATAAATAACTAATTAGTAGATTTTTGATACTAGCCCAGATTAGAAAGATATCAAGATTCTGGTCTTGATCAGAATAAAATCTCTTGAATATTACTCTAAACTGATTAATAATTAATTAAATTATATTGATAATTAATTCTAAAATATCTGATTTGGAAGTTAGGGCTTGTTCTAGATAAAATTTTGAATAGAAATAATAAAAATAGCTGATATATCTTTATTTATTGATTTTATTTATTATATGAATCAAGTTCTAATAAATTAATTCAAATACCTGACTTTCTTTCTTAAATTTTTGTCTTGAAATTTGTCTTTCTGATTGATTAATTTTATATATAGAATATTTTTTATTTTGATTTAGCTTATCTGAGCTAGTCTGTTTTAGTAAATCAGTAATATTAATTTTCTAAACTGAATTACTTAAATAATTTAGGACTTTCTCTTTAGAATGTTCTAATCTTTTATATTATTCTTTAACTGTTCCAGATATTATATATTAGTATTCTGAGAGTTTAATTGGCTTAAGACCGCGAACTAGCAAGTCTAAGATAGCCAACTGGCTTGTCTCGGCAGTTAACTAGCTTGATTCAGCAATAATAGTTATAGCAGAACTAGATTTTTGTTTTTATTAAATATAGTATATTTCTTTAATTTTCTTAATTTAGTATAATAGAGTTCTATCTGCTTGTTCAAGAAATCTATTTTTCTTATTTAAAAATAGCTTCTTTTTGTCAGCTTTTGCAGCTGAGAGAATATTTATATAAAATTAAGAAATATAGACTATTTCTTTAAGTTTAAAATATAGATCTTTCCTATTTGGGCAAGTAAAGTAAAAAATAATTATTTTATAGTCTTAAATAACTAAGACAGTATCTTCTATTCTTATTAATCTACTTCTATTTATAATAGAAATATAATTAATAAAAAAATTTAAGAAATTATAGATATAGCTATCTGAAGCAGTATCAAAAATCTATTAAAATAAATAGAATATTAATAATTATTTTAAATAGATAATTTATTAATTTATTACTAAGAAGATCTTTTCTGCTTTGTTAATTATTTTATTATTTTTATTAAATAAAGATAATATTTAATAAGTCTAGCAGTATTATTTAAAGAAATATCTTAGTTTAGGATTATTTTTAAAAATATCTCTAAAGCAGTTTAAGATTTTAATCTCAGATTTTTATTCAGAATCTCTTAGTTTTTTATTAATATAAAAATAATTATTAAAATTATAAAATTTATTATTTTTGTCTGATTTATATAAGCAGGGCTGATTTTTAAATCTTTGTTTTTTTATTAATATTTTATTATTTTAGAAAGTTTATTTTAACTCAGTTATTAAGATAGTTATTAAAATAGTTGATTTAGAATTATCTGAAAAATCTTAAAAAAAAATATAATTAATTTTATTATTATTATTATTAACTAACTTAATAGATTATTTAATTTAAAAATTTAGATAAATCTAATTATATATTCTTTATATTATCTTAAAAAACTTAGATAGTTCTTTCTGATTATTCTTATTATTAATTAATTTTAATTATTAAATTATTATAAAATTACTTATTATTTTCTAAACTAATTTAAGAAAATTATAGATTATTTAAATAAAACTAGTAATCTTACTTAATTTTAGCTTTATTATTTCTAAATAAATAAGCTTTTATTAAGTTATATAATTTTTAATAGAATTTTTTATTTCTGAGAATTACAGTTTATAATATTTATTAATAATTTTTTTTATATAAGACTAATTAATAGAGGCAATTCTTTTTTTTAAAGCTTATAAAATTTAATAGAATCTTTCTAAATTAAATATAGTATACTAATTTTACTTACTTAATATAAAATTTATTAATAAACTTAAAGAGACTAGTTCAGAGATAATTTTTTTTTATTTCTTAAATTAATAATTAAATTAATTTATAATTTTTTAATATAAAAAATAGTCTGATTTACTAAGATTTATTATTAAAATAGTATAATAATTAAAGTCTGAAATAAATATAATAACTAATTTAATAAAATAATTAGATTTTTTAGATAAATCTAGATTTATATATTCTTAGATATTCTTATTAATAATAAATAATTAAATTTGATTAATTCAAAGAAATTAATCAGATTAATTATTAAGAATAATAGAAACTTTCTTAAATTACTAATTTTAAGATATAATAAAGAAATAATTAAAAAAATTTAAGAATTTAAATAAATCTTATTTTTTACTTAAAAGTTCTATAATTTTCTATATAAATTTTAAGTCAGAGATAAAGTAAAAATAAGAGAAATAAAAAAATATAAAAAATCTCAGAGATATTAATAAAAAATTAATATAAGAATATAATCAGATTTATAATTAAGAACTTTTCTTAAGAAGTAAGAATTTTTCTTAAGAAAACTTTATTAAATTTTTATTTTTTTATATAAATTAAGTACAAAAGTGAGATAAAAGTAAGAAAAAGATAAGAGAAATAAAAAATAAAAAAAATTAAAGATTAAATAATTAAATAAAAATTTTTTTTAATTTCTTAGAAAGACTTTACTGAACTCTTACTTTCTTATATAAATTAAATATAAAAATAAGATAAAAATAAGATAAAGATAAAAGAAAGATAAGAAAAAGATAAAAGAAGTAATAAAAAGAATTAAAGATTAGAAAGAGACTAAAAGCTGATTTAACTTAATTAAAACTTATTTTAAAAAATTAATTAAAAACTAAGAGATCTTTTTATTTATATTTATAGTTAATTGACTATTAAAAGTATATAAAAATATATAAAATTATATAAAAATTATATAAAAATTATATAAATAAAACAGGATCAAGAATAATAGAATCAGTAATTAAATAAAGACTAGAATAATTAATAAAAATAAGATCTCTTACTTCGCTGTAGAATAGACAGAACTCAGAATTATTAATCTGCTAACTAATAGCTTAAGACAGCCAACTGGCCTGAGGCTGCAAATTAATGAGCCTTAGGCAGCGAACTGGCCAGTCTGCCCATATTGTTGACAAAATTATTTTAATTTAAATATAATAAATATTTATAATAGCTGTTTATAAAACTCTTAAAGAGTTAATAATCTAAAAAAATATATAAAGACTTAAGAAAAGATATTAAATATTTTATTATAAAAAAATATAAATAACTATTTAATATAATATATTAAGATTTTTCTTATTTTTATCTCTGAACTTTAAAAAGAAGATTATAAATATAAAATAATAAAAAAATTATTATAAAATTAAATATTTAAATATTTAGATTATATAATAAAATAATTAATAATTAGATTTATAAATCTAAATAAATTAAAGCTATATAAAAAAAACTTATTATATTAATTAGTTTTAGAATTTAAAGAATTATCTTAAAAAAAATAAAAAAAACTATCTTCTTTATATACTAGATTTTTAATATTAAGATTAATATTAATTTAGAGTGGCTAATAGCCAGATCAGATCAGGTTAATTGGAATTTTTATATCTAACTGCCAGATTATAATTAGATTAAGAAAATTTTTATATCTAATTATAATATAGCTAAAAACTAGATAATTAATTATTTTAATTATTCTTAATACTAAAATCTATCTACTATATTTTTTTAAGCTCTAGTATAATTAAGATATATCTAAATTAAATAATTATTAATCTGGCTATTTTTACTATTATCTAGAAGTATATAAAAAGAAGCTTTTTAAATTAAAAAAATATAATTTAAAAAAAATTAGTATCTTCTTTATTATTATTTATTAAAAATAATAAGAAAATCTTAGTTATATTAATAAAATTTAGCTTTTTATAAAATTATTATTCTTATAATAAGAAATATATATAAAAATATATAATTATTACTCTATTTTAGCTGTATATTTTAATTATATTATAAAATATTAGAAAAATTATATATTAATTATTAATTAAAATATTAAAAATAAATATACTATTTCTATTCTATTATTTTTTCTGGATTAGATTATTCTTAGATTTATAAATAAAATATAACTTAAAGAGCTATTAATAAAATTAAAAACTAATAGATAATTAAGAAGATTATAAATAATTAGATTATTAGAATAAAGTAGATTAAACAGATTAAACAGATTAAATAGATTAAATAGATTAAATAAATTAAATAAATAGAATAAATAAATAGAATATACTAGATTTATATTATAATATTACAGCTCTTATAAAAGATTCTATAAAAATCTTTTATAAATCTTTTTTATAAATATCTATTTTTTATTCTAGTCTATTATATCTTAAGTAATTTTATTTAAGAAAAGAGACTATTTTATAAGTCTGGGCTTTAAATATAAATTTCTGATTATTAGATTTACTAAAATAAATAAAATATAATAAATATCTTAGCTATATATTAAAATATAATAGATTATATTTATATAAAATTATATTTTAAAATAAAATAAACTATCTTTATAAAGTTTTCTGCTTTTATTTTTTTATATTTATTATTTATAAAATAATTTTAGAATTATAAATTAATTATAATTATCTAATTTATTTTTAAAAAATATTATCAAGTCTTTTTCTTCTATTTTTTAGATCTTTATAAATTATAATAATACTTAAACTAAGATAAGTTTTTTAAGTCAGATTTTTTCTTCTCTCTTAAATCTTAAGATTATATATATTATAAAGAATTAGAAGATTATTTTATATTCAGCTCTTATTAAAATATATAAAAAATTTAAGATATATCTAGATATTAAAAATATATAGTTTCTTAAGATATTTTTAATTAAATTAATATAATTCTAGATATTATAAAATATATTAATATTCTTATTTATTAAAAGTCCTGCTGTGATTAGTTTTTTATTTTTTATTAAATAACTAGAGACTTTTTCTTAATTATAATTAATAATATTAGTATTAAATATTTTTTTAATAATTCTTAAGATATCTGCTATTATTATCAGAGCTGTCTTAATTCTAATATAATTAAAGCAGTTATATTTTAAATATATATTAATTATTTTATTATAAGTAAGAAGTATTAGAATATACTTAATAATCTTAATCTAGATTTAATTATTTTTATACTTAAGAAGCAAGAGAAGAATAAGATAATTATTATTTTTTATATTAATAAAAATAAGAATATAAATAATCTTGAAGATAATTCAGAGAATAGATTATTATTAGAATTAAAAGAACTAGTCTTATCTAAGTCTTTAATTATTATATATATTTAAATAAAGATAGAGACCCAGTCTTTATAATTTTTATATTATTATAATTATTATTCTGAATAATATAAAAAATAAATAATCTATATTTTTTTTTATTTCTTTTATACTAGATTTTATAAAAGCTTTTTTTAGAATATAATATATTTTTTAAGATAATTAATTAAGCAGATTGAGCAGTAGACTATATCTAAAAAATATTATTATATTTATATTATAATTAAATATATATTATACTTTATATATTATCTATATAAGAAAAATATATATATTATAAATTAATCTGTGATTATTAATTTATCTGTTATATCTAATCTTTCTAATCAATAAATATAAATAATTATAATAATAGTTATATCTTAATCTAATCTTAACTATATAATTAAAAATTTTTTATATCTTAATCTAGAGTGGCTAATAGCCAGGTCAGATTAGATTAATTAGAATTTTTATATCTAACCGCCAGATTATAATTAGATTAAGAAAATTTTTATATCTAATTATAATATAGTTAAAAATCAGGCAGTTAACTATTTTAATTATTCTTAATATTAAGATCTATTTACTATATTTTTTTAAGCTCTAGTATAATTAAGATATATCTAGATTAAATAATTATTAATCTGGCTATTTTTATTATTATCTAAAAATATATAAAAAGAAGCTTTTTAAATTAAAAAAATATAATTAAAAAAGAAATTAGTATTTTTTTTATTATTATTTATTAAAAATAATAAGAAAATTCTAGTTATATTAATAAAATTCAGCTTTTTATAAAATTATTATTCTTATAATAAAAAATATATATAAAAATATATAATTACTACTCTGTTTTAGTTATATATTTTAATTATATTATAAAATACTAGAAAAACTATATATTAATTATTAATTAAAATACTAAGAATAAATATATTATTTTTATTTTATTATTTTTTCTAAATCAGACTATTTTTAAATTTATAAATAAGATATAACTTAAAGAACTATTAATAAAATTAGAAATAAATAAATAGTTAAGAAGATTACAGATGATTAGATTATTAAAATAAAACAGATTAAATAGATTAAATAAATTAAATAGATTAAATAGATTAAATAGATAGAATAAATAAATAAAATATCTAGATAGAATATATTAGATCTGTACTGTGATATTACAGCTCTTATAAAAAATTTTATAAAAATTTTTTATAAATCTTTTTTATAAATATCTATTTTCTATACTAGTCTATTATATTTTAAATAGTTTTATTTAAGAGAAGAAATTATTCTATAACTCTGAGCTTTAGATATAAATTTTTATTTACTAGACTTACTATTAGATCTATAATTAGAGACTAAATCTTATTTTATTATTATATTAAGTTTTTATTCTAATTTAATATCTATTAAACAGAGTTTTCTGCTTTTATTTTTTTATATTTATTATTTATAAAACAGCTTCAGAATTATAAATTAATTATAATTATTTAATTTATTTTAAAAAATATTATTAAATCTTCTTTTTCTGTTTCTTAGATTTTTATAAATTATAATAATATTTAAATTAAAATAAGCTTTTTAAGTCAGATCTTTTCTTCTTCTTTAAATCTTAAGATTATATATATTATAAAAAATTAGAAGATTATTTTATATTTAGCTTTTTAAAAAAAGCTTTTTATTTTCTAGAATTAATAATAAAAGATAATTTTTTTTAAAAATTATATATAAACTTAAAAACTGCTATTTTACTTTAGTTAGAAAAAATTATTAATAATATAAAATAACTTTTAGAAAGATATATTATTTTTTAATAAAATTTCTTATATCTATTATATTATATATTTTTATATCTTATAATACTTAAGAATTAAAAACTTAGAAACTAGTTCTATAAGCTATTATCTTTATAAGAATTATAAAAAAAAATTACTATTAGTTATATCTAAATAAATAATTAATTAGATATTAAGTAAAGAATTATTATAGATATTTATTTATTTTTTTAAAATAAATCTTTTCTAATTATTATTTTTCTCTAGATTTTTATAGTTTATAATAAACAGAATTTTTAGAATTAAGTTTTATATTTTATAATTATTTATGATTTATTATTTTAAACTATTAAATATATTTAATTTAAATAAACAATTAATCTTGCTGCTTTATCTTTCTGCTGAAAATTAAGTTTTTTTAATTAAATATAAATTAAAGAATATTTTATAAAATTATTTAAAAAAATATATATACAGCTGCTATTAAAGTTTCTGAATATTAAATAAATATTAATTATAATAAACTATTAGATCAGTTCTAATTAAAAAATATTTTTTAATTTAATTAAATATTTTTTAATAAAAAATATAAACTATTATAAAATTTTACTAGATTTTTAATTAATATTTAAATTTTATATTAATAATGACAATAATATAGGCAGACTGGCCAGTTTGCTGCCTAAGGCTCGCCAATTGGCAACCTTAGGCCAGTTGACTGCAGAGCCAAGCCAGTTGGCTGTCTTAGATTATTAGTTAGTAGACCAATTTTAAGTTCTGTCTATCTTACAGTAAAGTAAGAAATCTTATTTTTATTAATTATTCTAGTTTTTATTTAACTACTAGTTCTATTATTCTCAGCCCTGTTCTATTTATATAATTTTTATATAATTTTTATATAATTTTTATATAATTTTTATATAATTTTTATATAATTTTATATAATTTTATATATTTTTATATACTTTTAATAGTCAATTAGCTATAAATATAAATAAAAAGATCTCTTAGTTTTTAATTAGTTTTTTAATAAGTTTTAATCAAGTTAAATCAGTTTTTAGTCTCTTTCTAATTTTTAATTCTTTTTATTACTTTTTTTATCTTTTTCTTATCTTTCTTTTATCTTTATTTTACTTTTATTTTATTTTTATATCTAATTTATATAAGAAAATAAGAGTTTAGTAAAGTTTTTCTAAGAAATTAAAAAAAAATTCTTATTTAATTATCTAATCTCTAATTTTTTTTATTTTTTTATTTCTCTTATTTTTCTCTTACTTTTATCTTACTTTTGTATCAAATTTATATAAGAAAATAAAAGTTTAATAAAATCTTCTTAAGAAAAGTTCTTAGTTATAAGCCTGATTATATTCTTATATTAATTTTTTATTAATATTTCTAAGATTTTTTATATTTTTTTATTTTTTTTATTTTTACTTTATCTCTGATTTAAAATTTGTATAGAAAATTATAAAATTTTTAAATAAAAAATAAGATCTATTTAAATTCTTAAATTTTTTTGATTATTTTTTTATTATATCTTAAAATCAGTAATTTAAGAAAGTTTCTATTATTCTTAATAATTAATCTAATTAATTTCTTTGGATTAATCAAATTTAATTATTTATTATTAATAAAAATATCTGAGAATATATAAATCTAGATTTATCTAAAAAATCTAATTATTTTATTAAGTCAGTTACTATATCTATTTCAGACTTTAATTATTATATTATTTTAATAATAAATCTTAGTAAATTAGACTATCTTCTATATTAGAAAATTATAAATTAATTTAATTATTAATTTAAGAAATAAAAGAAAATTATCTCTGAACTAGTCTCTTTAAGTTTATTAATAAATTTTATATTAAATAAATAAAATTAATATATTATATTTAATTTAAAAAGATCTTACTAAATTTTATAAATTTTAAAAAAGAGAATTATCTCTATTAATTAGTCTTATATAAGAGAAGTTATTAATAAATATTATAAGCTATAATTCTTAGAAATAAAGAGTTCTATTAAAAATTATATAATTTAATAAGAGCTTATTTATTCAGAAGCAGTAAAGCTGAAATTAAGTAAGATTATTAATTTTATTTAAATAATTTATAATTTTCTTAAATTAGTTCAGAAAATAATAAACAATTTTATAATAATTTAATAATTAAAATTAATTAATAATAAGAATAATTAGAAAGAATTATCTAAGTTTTTTAAGATAATATAAAGAGTATATAATTAGATTTATTTAAATTCTTAAATTAAATAATCTATCAAGCTAGTTAGTAATAATAATAATAGAATTTATTATATCTTCTTTCAAGATCTTTTAGATAATTCTAAATTAACTGTTTTAACAACTGTTTTAATAACTAAGTTAAAATAAATTTTTTAAAATAGTAAAATATTAATAAAAAGATAAAGATTTAAGAATCGATTCTGTTTATATAAATCAGATAAGAATAATAAATTTTATAATTTTAATAATTATTTCTATATTAATAAGAAACTAAGAGATTCTGAATAAAAATCTGAGATTAAAATCTTAAATTATTTTAGAAATATTTTTAGAAATAGCTCTAAACTAAGATATTTCTTTAAATAATATTATTAGACTTATTAAATATTATCTTTATTTAATAAGAATAATAAAGCAACTAACAAAGCAGAAAAGATTTTCTTAGTAATAAATTAATAAATTATCTATTTAGAATAATTATTAATATTTTATTTATTTTAATAAGCTTTTAATACTGCTTCAGATAGCTATATCTATAATTTTTTAAATTTTTTTATTAATTATATTTCTATTATAAATAAAAGTGGATTAGTAAGAATAAAAGATATTATCTTAATTATTTAAGATTATAAAATAGTTATTTTTTATTCTACTTATTTAAATAGAAAAGATCTATATTTTAAATTTAAAAAAATAGTCTATATTTCTTAATTTTATATAAATATTCTCTTAGCTGCAAAAGCTGATAAAAAGAGACTATTTCTAAATAAGAAAGATAGATTTCTTAAACAGACAGATGGAACTCTACTATATTAAATTAAGAAAATCAGAAAAATATACTATATTTAATAAAAATAAAAATCTAGTTCTGCTATAATTATTACTATCAAGACAAGCCAGTTAGCAGCCTCAGGTGATTAGTTGAATATCTTATAAAATAATAATATAATTATAAGGGATTTATTATCTTTACTATCTAATCTATCTTCTTCACTGCCTCAGGTTTTTATTAATAATTCAAATATTAATAAGCTGATTGATAAAACTAAATTCTTAGATATTAAATTAATTAGAGATCTAAAATAGATCTGCTTAGAATTATCTAATTCTAATTCTAAAAGAGCTAGACTTACTCTTTAAGTTATTTAAATAATAATTAATTATATTAATAAAAGTGAAATTCTTTATATTAATTTCTTATTACTTTTATCTCTGTCTATTAATTAGTAAGAAATAAGAAATTATATATTTTCAAGCTAATTTACTCAGACTGCCAAAATTAAAATTAATTAATTAAAAGCTCTAAATACTTAGAATATATATTTAATTTATAAAACTAATAGAACTGAAGTATTATTATTAAAATAGATATTTTTATATAAATTTAATAAAACTAATTATCTAACTGATTTTAAAGTCTGAATTTATATTAAAGATAATTTATAAATATTTGATTAATTAGAAATATATACTAGTATTCTTATAGTTAGATTTATATAGATTTTTTTGGCTCTAATTACTATATTTAATCTAGAAATTAATTAACTGAATATAATTATTATCTTTTTTAATAATCTTATTAAAAAGAAAATCTATATAGATTTAATTTCTGAATTAAAAAATAAATAAATAGTTTTTCTATTATAGAAAGTTCTATATAAATTAAGATATTTATTATTTCTTTAATAAAATACTCTGAAACAGAGATTAATAGCTCTAGAGCTTAAGTCTATTTAGAAAGATTAATATATTTTTATTAATAAATTTATAATTTTAATAATTTTTATAAATAATATAATTTATATATTTTATAAATTAAATTATCAAAAATTTAATGAATTCAAGTAAGAATTAATAATATTATTTAAATTTAAAGATCTTAAAGAGATTAATTTATTTCTTAATATTTAAATCTTATATAATTGTCTAAATAGAAAGTTGTGGATTTAATAATCAAATTATATTAATAAGATTATTAATAAGTTTAATTTAGAGTAAAGAAAAAGCTCTAAATTCTTATTTTTAAATAAGAAATTAATAAAGAATCTATTTTATTAGATTATTACTAATTAAATTTATAAATTTCAGCAAAAAATAGAGTTAGTTTTATATTCTATAATTTAGACTAGATCTGATATTACTAAATTATATTAATTAATTTCAGAATATTTAATTAATTTAAGCTTTAAATATCTTAGAGCTGTGGATTATTTAATCTTCTATTTAAAAAAAATAAAAAATTTGGCTATTAAATTTAGTTCTAGCTTTATTTTATTTTATATAATCAGTGATACTAGTTTTACTAATAATTAAGATTATATTAGCTTAATAGAGTATATTATTTATTTATTTAATAACTCTATTAATTGACTAAACAAGAAATAGTATTATATAATTTTTTTAATTATTAAAGCTGAATTATTAGCTCTAACTACTATAGTCAAGTAACTTCTTTAATAAAAAAGATTTTTTAAATAAATAGGATTTAATTCTAATTAATACTTTTTTATATTATATAATAATTATTAAACAGTTAAAATTCTTACTGATAAGAATTTTCTATTTTAAACTAGTCTGAAATATATTAATATTATTAATTATTAACTAAGATAAGAAGCTCTGAATAAAATAATTAATATTTAATAAATATCTATTAATAAAATATAAGCAGATAGCCTGATTAAGCAGTTTCTTAGTTAGAAATATACTTAATTTATTAAATAATTAAATATAATAATTTATTAAATTCTATTATTATTATTTTTTATTTTAATAATTTATTTACTTCAGTTTTTTCTGATATTTTATCTTATTAAAACTACAGAAATATAATAATAATATAGATAGACTGATTAGTTTACTATCTAAGACTTGCTAGTTCACTGTTTAAGATTTATTAATTAATAATCTCAGATTAGTTAGCTGCAGAGCTAAGCCAGTTGACTGTCTTAGATTATTAGTTAACAGACTAATTCTGAGTTTTGCCTATTCTATAATAAAATAAGAAATCTTATTTTTATTAATTATTCTAATCTCTATTTAATTATTAATTTTATTATTCTCAGCCCTGTTCTATTTATATAATTTTATATAATTTTTATATAATTTTTATATAATTTTTATATAATTTTATATATTTTTATATACTTTTGATAGCTAATTGGCTATAAATATAAATAAAAAAATCTCTTAGTTTTTAATTAGTTTTTTAATAAGTTTTAATTAAATTAAATCAGCTTTTAATCTTTTTTTAATTTTTAATTTTTTTTATTATTTTTTTTATCTTTCTCTTATCTTTCTTTTATCTTTATCTTACTTTTATCTTATTTTTATATTTAATTTATATAAAAAAATAAGAGTTTAGTGAAGTCTTTTTAAAAAATTAAAGAAAAGTTCTTACTTAATTATCTGATTTTTAATTTTTCTTATTTTTTTACTTTTCTTATCTTTCTCTTACTTTCATCTCACTTTTGCACCAAATTTGTATAAGAAAGTGAAAGTTTAATAAAGTCTTCTTAAGAAAAGTTCTTAAATAAAAATCTAGCTATAATTATTTTATTAGTCTTGTATAAATATAATCTTATCTATTAATTATTAGATATAATAACTAATAATATTAGTAATAATAATATAATATTTAATATAATCTTAGTTAAATTTTAAACTTAACTTAGTTAAAATACTCAGTTTTATAATACTCTAGTTAATTCTAATTTTTTAAAGATTATTTAAAGCTAGTATTATATTCTCTGTTTTATTTATATAATTTAGCTTATAATTAATACTTTTTTATAGAAACTTTAAATTAAAATCTTAAATAATATTATTAAATATATATAAAAGAATAATAATAAAAGTCTTAAAAATTTTTTTAATATTTTAAGAATTTTTAAAAAGATATATTCTAAAAGCTATCTATAAAAGATTAATATAGAATTTTTTTTTATAAAAAGCTTCTAGAAGTCTTCTATCAGCTAGTTTATTATATTAATTCTTAATTATAAATTTAGAAAATTATATAATTTATAAATATAAGTTTTTAATATTATAAAAAGTTCTTATTTATTTAATAATTTAAATCTAGCTTAGTCTATTATTTTTTTTTAATTATAAAATCTGCTGGAACTTAATCTATCTTATAATTTATTAAATATTTAATCTTTATTAAATAATTAAAAGTTTTATTTAATATTATAAGTATAATAATATTAATTATCTTTATTGTATTATAATTAAGTAAAAATAAATAGAATATTTTTTTAAACTTTTATATTTTTTTTTTTATTTTCTATTTCTCTAAGAATAGTAAATCTATTATTTATAAAATTTATAATATTTATAATAATTTCTTTAATTATCTGAATCACTTAATTAATAGACTAAAAAGAAAATAAGTATTCTAAAAAAAAAAGATTCTTAAGAATTTATATAATATATATTAAAAACTTTAAAAGTATTATTATTATATTTATTAGACAAAAGACTATATTTATATAATTATAATTATTTTAGATCTAATATTAAAGCTTAAGAAGTTTAAGAAAAATATATAGCTAAATAATAATATTAACTAATATTATAAATATTAAATTATTTTTAAAAAAATATTCTTTTTCTATTCTAGTTAAAATCTAATAATTAATATATTATTAATAGTCTCTGGATTATTATCAGATCTAGATAGGATTTTTTATAATATTTCTAAATATTAAAGATTCTTATTTATAGTTAAAATATATAAAGAATTTAAGATATATCTAAATATTAAAAAATATATAGCTTTTTAAAATATTTTTAATTAAATTAATATAATTTCAGATATTATAAAATATATTAATATTCTTATTTATTAAAAATCTTATTATAATTAGTTTTCTATTTTTTATTAAATAACTAAAGATTTTCTTTTAATTATAATTAATAATATTAGTATTAAATATTTTTTTAATAATTCTTAAGATATTTATTATTATTGCCGGAATTATCTTAATTCTAATATAATTAAAGTAATTATACTTTAAATATATATTAATTATTTTATTATAAATAAGAAATATTAGAATATACTTAATAATCTTAATTTAGATTTAATTATTTTTATACTTAAAAAGTAAAAGAAAAATAAGATAATTATTATTTTTATATTAATAAAAATAAGAATATAGATAATCTTAAAAATAATCTAAAAAATAAATTATTATTAGAATTAAAAGAATTAATCTTATCTAAGTCTTTAATTATTATATATATTCAGATAAAAATAAAGATCTGGTCTTTATAATTTTTATATTATTATAATTACTATTTTAAATAATATAAAAAATAAATATTTTATATCTTTTTTTATTTCTTTTATATTAGATTTTATAAAAGTCTTTTCTAAAATATAATATATCTTTTAAAATAATTAATTAAGCAGATTAAACAGTAGACTATATCTAAAAATATTATTATATTTATATTATAATTAAATATATATTATACTTTATATATTATTTATATAAAAAAAATATATATATTATAAATTAATCTATAATTATTAATCTATTTACTATATTTAATTTTTTTAATCAGTAAATATAAATAATTATAGTAATAATTATATCTTAATCTAATCTTAATTATATAATTAAAAATTTTTTATATTTTAATCTGACTGTCAGATTATGGCCAGATTAAGATTAAGATATAATAGTCAGGTAAAGCCACTCTATCTTAATCTGACTGTCAGATTATGGCCAGGTTAAGGTTAAGGTATAACAATCAGGTTAAGCCACTCTAATATTAATAAAAAAATTAACTAATTTAAAATAAGATTAATAGTCAGAAAAAACAAATAATTAAAAAATAATTATAATAAGATATTTATCTTAATATTTTATTTAAATAATCTCAGAATTATTATAATAATATTAATAAAATTAAAATATAAAATCTATTTTCTAAATATATTAAATATCTTTATTAATTTAAAGTTAGATAAATCTAATTATATAAAAATATTCTAGAAGCTTTAGAAATTTAATTATAAAATAATTAAAAATATAATATTAAAACTAAGAAAATCTTTATATAAATTTAAATAATCAGTTAATCTTTAAAATTATAAAATAATTAATTTTCTTAAAAAAATTAGATTTAAATTAATTATTATTAATTTAAATATTTTTATTAATATATAAAAAATAATTATTACTTTATATATTAATAATATTCTTATTTTTAATTATAAAAAAGCAGAAATTCACAGTATTAAAAAAGAATTAAAAAAATTCTATTTAATAATTAATTCCAGCTTAGTTTAAAAGCTTCTAGATATTAGATTTATCTAAAAAAAGAACAAATTAATTAAAATAAATTAAAAAATCTATATCAGATAAATTCTTAATAAATTTAAAATAATAAATTATAAGTCTATCAGTATATTAATTAGAGTGGCTTAATCTGACTGTTTGTGATAGAATAAACCAGCTATCGGGATAAAGGTCATCGGGATGACGTATTATAGTGGTTGTGAGAGTCATGTCATCGGAATGATATGTTATAGTGGTTGTGAGAGTCATAAGATTATTAATAGTGATTCTATATCTCTTCGGCATCTATAAGATACTGATCTCTCTATAAGAAGCTACTGATTCTTCAAGAATCAGTCTATCTTATAAATATAGGCTATCTTTATTATTATCAAACAAATATATAATATTTTATGATTGATTTCTTATCTAGTCGACAGGCTTTCTACTCTGATAAGTAGATCCTATTATATTCTAATTCTTCTCTTTTTAACTATCTAAGAAAGATGCTACTTATTAAAAATAATAAAGAAATAGAAGCACTCAGCAATCAAATTAATTCAGAATCCTTGCTGAATACTGTTTTTATTATTAAAGAGATTTAATAGCTAGAAGATTATATTTATTAATTAAAACAAGCTATTAACTTACGGCGAAAAATAGCTTATCTTCAAAAAAATAACTCCCCAAGCAAAATCTTCTCGAGATACTATTAATCCTCTCCCAAATCAGAAAAAATAAAAAAAAGATTAAATTTAAAAATATCTCTTACTTTGCTCTGAACTTCAATCTTCAAAAATATCAAGAATAAATTATTAATTTAGAATATATATTCAGAGATATATTTAAAAAATATTTATCAAAGAAACACAAGATTCTCGCTGCTATCAGCTATATAAATCCAGTATATAAACAGAGATAATATTATTTTATAAATAATAAGAGTCCAGAAGAGAGACAATTTCTTAAGAAATTATAATCTTAATTCAAAGATTAGATTTTTATATTAATTCAGAACACTGCTATTCTTTAATTAAATATTATAGTCTAATTTAAACAGACTCACCAGTAATATAACCAGGATCCGCGAGAGTTCTATACTTATCTTAATATCTTAAAGCAACACTTTTCTTATCAAGCAAAAAAGAAAAAAGTTTTATTCTACTTTGCTAAGCTATTACTAGATTTAAATTATTATATTCAAGAGCATATTCTCTATTTATCAGAGAAGCAGAATAAAATAATAGCTATTATTACTTACTATTATAAATTATAAAAAAATAGAGAAAAACACAAGCAAAATAATAATTAATTCAGTAATTATAAATCACACAAGCGCTTCCAAGAAACTACTAGTAAAACTATTAAGAAAGATATCCCAAATCGCAGAAAAAATCTTATCAGAAAGAATAATAATCAATTATAATACTTTATATATAAAAATACCCAATATCTTGCGAATCGACACTCTATCAAAGATAAAAGAATTTAATTTATTAAAATCTATCAATTCTTATCAGATTCAGAGAGAAAAATAGAGAAGTTAGAATAGACTCTATAATTTTAACTTCTTTATCTACAGTAGGGATTATATATTATTTTTATATTTCTATCCATATCTAAAACAGTCTCAAAACCTTTGCGGATCTGAATAGCTGCGCCGAAGTAGATATTATTAGTTATCAGTTTGCCAAAGTTTATAATCTTCAATATACTCTAATTACTGCGCCAAAGATTAAAGCTATTAATTAAATTACTACTCCTATTTATAATATATAGAAAGTCCCTATTACCACTATTGATTCGCGAGGAGGCACCTATATTTTTGAATAATATTATATAAAGATTAATTAAGACTCTCAACTAAAAGACAGCCCTGTACTACTTTTAATAACTATACTTTATAATTTATATATTATCTTATCAGTATAGAACTGCTAGTAATAATTTAGTATACTATCTATTTTACTGCTTTCTATTATTTAATTTATTAAAGCAACTTAAAACTCAGCAAGAGTATATACTATTATTAAGCTCTCTAAAAATATCTGACTATCAGAAGAAAAACCTCGCGATTTATTATTAAATTCTAAAATAATTCCTGTTAAACTTAAGCAGTTTTAAGATATATTTTTTATAGATTTCTTCCAATAGCTATCTCCTCATAACCCTGCGGATTATATTATTAATATTAAATTTAATAAAATACTCTCTTATAGTCTAATATATTTCTTATTTAAAGCCAAACTCAAGATCCTACAAGAATATATTAAAGAGAATCTGAAACTAGATCAAATTTGATTTTCAAAGAGCCCTGCTGAAGCTTCTATTCTCTTTATATTTAAAAAAAATAATAGCTTATATCTTTGCGTAGACTACAGAGATCTTAATAAGATTTCTATTAAGAATCACTATCTTTTATCTTTTATTTCAGAGATTCTTGACAGGGTTTCAAGAAGTATCTACTTTTCAAAGATTAATATCAAGAATATATACTATCAAATCCGCATTAAGAAAGATAATAAATAGAAGACAGTATTTTGCACTTGATATAATTATTTTAAATATATAATTATATTATTTAGATTAACTAATACTCCAGCAACTTTCTAAAACTATATATATACTGTGCTTTGAGAACTTCTTAATAACTTTTATATAGTATATCTGAATAATATTCTTATCTTTTTATCAGATAAGAAATCTTATACAAAGTATATTTATTAAGTTTTAAAGAGGCTTCAAGAAGCTCAGTTCTATATAAAATTATTAAAATATTTATTCTATTAATCTCAAGTTAAATTCCTGAAATATATTATTAACTCTGACAGAGTATTTATAAATTCTTAACAAATAAATAATATTATTTTATAGCTGATTCCCGAAAATTATTATAATATCTAGATTTTTCTTGGATTCTGTAATTTTTATTAATAATTTATTTAAGACTATTCTTATATTATCTTATCTCTTACTTCTTTGCTTTATAAAATAATTAACAGGCGGAAGTCAGAGAAGATTTATCTAATCTTAATTAAATAAACTACTTTCCGCCGTTTTATTACTGTTTTTTAATAAATATTTTTATTAATATATTTTAATCCTATAAAATCCCGCCGTTTAGAAACTGATATATCAAAAAAAAAAATAAGTAATATTTTATTCTAATCTAATATTAAGAATATATTTTATTTAGTTGTATTCTGGTTCTGTAAGTTCTCTGATATTAAGCTAAATTATAATACTCTAGATCAAGAGCTATTTGCTATTATTTACTCTTTTAAATAATAGTAATAATATTTAGAAGATGCTTTTTAAATAATTAAGATTCTATCAGATTATTCAAACTTATAATCTTTTATATATCAAACCCGGATTAATAAGAGACAAGCTTAATAGCTTATAAATCTAATTCTCTATAATTTTATTATTAAATATAAAACAGAGAAATTAAATTCAGCAGATAGATTCTTCAGAATATCTTCTAAATTTTAAATAAAACCTGCTTCTCAAGAGAAACTGTTGACTCTAATTTAAGTATGATTTGTGGGTGTATTATCTCTGATAATAAAAGATCTTATTAAAAAAAAAACCCAGTTTAAATCTTAAGATATATAAGATTATTCTGAATTTAATATCTGTATTGTGTTGAGCTCAAAGAATTCTAATAATCAAGCTAATATAAAGACAGCTGACTGGGCTGCTTAAGAAAACTTATTTTAAGAAAGATTTATTTCTTAATCTACAGTATTATAAGTATATACCGCGGAAGTTTTATACTTGAATATATATAATTCTAAACTTTAAGAAATAATCTTGTATTTATAGAATAATAATCCAGAGATATAATAATAAAAAACTACTGTTTAATAAAAGCAATCAGATCAAAAGTATTAAATTATTAAAATAACTGATTATATCTGTTTTAAAGATTAATACTATATTCTCTCTTCTGAGATACTATATCAGATACTTATTAAGCTATATTATAATAATCTATTAGCAGAATACTTCAAAAAGATTTAAACAGAAGCACTGCTATATAAAAAATTTCACTGAAATAGATTATAGTATAATATAGCTGAATATATCTAAACTTATTTAATATATTAAAAAATCACTGCTTCAAAGTATTAATTATATAATAGTCTTAAATTATTATTAATTTTATTATATCTCTTTGCTGAATTAGTAATAGATTTTATTACAGGGCTGCTCTTTATTGTTTAATATAGAAAAACTATTAATACTATTCTAGTTATTATTAATTAATTCTTAAAATACTGTCTTTTCTTTGCTATTCTGTCCACAATAACTATCTCAGATCTTATCAAACTATTCTATAAACAGATTAAATTAATCTTCGGACTCTTAAATAGAATTATATCTGATCAAGAATTAATCTTTATTAGTAAATTCTAATTAAATTTAGTCTATAATAGCTATATAATCTTAAAGCTTTTGATTGTATTTTATTCTTAAACTGATAATTAAACAGAATAGATAAATTAAATACTTGAATATTATCTCTGATATTACTCTAGTCAGTATAATATTAACTGGCTATTAATTCTTTCAAGTGCTTAATTTACCTGCAATAACACAGATAATATAATCACAGGCTAATTATTTTATAATATTTTTTATAGCTTTTCGCCGGATTTTTATATTAAAATTAAGATTAATTCTCAGTAGCAAGAAGTCCCAGCAGTATAGAATAAAATTAAGAAACTTAGAGAAATAAGAGAATAACTATAAAAGATATGGCAAATAGCTATAGAAAAGCAAAAAAAATATTATAATAAGCGCAGAAAGCTATTCTATTTCAAAGAAAGAAATCTAATTAAGCTATTAACTCAGAACTTATAACTTAAAGAATTGAGAAAGCTGGCTTTAAAATTTATAGAATTTTTTCAGATTCTTAAATATATCAGATCTTAGATATATTGATTATGTTTATCTGAGAAATATAGACAAATTTATAATATATTTTATATTTTCTTATTAAAATTATAGAATACTAAAAGAGATTATAAAGAACCGCTCCTGATACCTGAGCTAGATAATAAAGATAAATAGAAAATTAAAGAAGTCAAAGACTATTAATACTATGACAGTTAGAATTACTATCTAATTAAGTAAAAAGAATAGCCGAGCAAGTACAATTAATAGATTTCTAGTAAAAATATAAAAAATATACCCGAAGCTATAAAGTAATACTGAAAATATTATAAGAAGTATTATATATTAAGAAAACAGAAGATAATTACTAGTAAATTACTCTATATTCTTAAGAAATAAGCTACAGAAATATCAATCTCTTGATATTTCTTATTAATTATATTATCGCGGATTAAATATACTAATAGATATAAAATCATTCTGTTATAAGACAGCAGAAGACGCCCAAATATATTTAGTTATATTTATTATTTATTTATAAGATAAATAATAATAATAATCAGGCCTTTTTATTATAACTCAGAAATATTCACGGGGAAAGTAGACTTCAGAAGAAGAATATAAGGATTTGTGATTAATTTAATAATATTATTCTTATTATCCGAAGTCAATTTATTATTATTAATATCCAGATATTGAATATATACTATAGCTCTTATTAAATTAAGAAAATTCCGCAGAGCAGAAATCCAGCCTATATATTTCAGATTATTAGGCAGTAAATATAATAATATTTTTGTTTTATAAATATAATAATTCTTCAGCAAGGCGCGGAGGCCAGAATAAAGAATTAACTATGTTAAAAAAATATGATGGGTCTTAATAAACTTAATATACTTGATAATAAATTTCTAACAGAATATTAACAATAGAATCACAAAGATCTTATTTCTTAATTATAATAAGAACTTACATGCTTGATAATCTTGATATTCTTTAATAAGAATTTATAAGTATAAATACTCTCTATACTGTTAAATATCTTCGCAAGAATATAGATCTCTTCATAGATAGTCTATTTAATATTACTATTCTAATATTTTTTCTTCAGAATCAGAGTGGTCTATTTAATAATTTTTATAAAATTGCGAGTGTTTTTTAGCAGACCAGTTGCAGGCTCGAGAAATATTAATAAATTATATATATATAATACAGAGTATGCAAAATCTATAGAATTATAAGTCTTTTTTCTCGCGGAATAGAAATAACACAGAACAGATATCTTTATATTTAATAAATAACTAATATTATACAGAGTGCTTTTCTTAGAATCAAAGTTATTATTTATATATCTTAGACAGTGTATGCAGAAGTTATAGCGGGCTTTAATAAGAATATTTTGCTTGAAATATACTGTTCTCTTTATTATTATAAAGTAATCAAGAACAAGACTGATATCTAACAAAGAAGGGAATAACAGCGATACAGTATAGATAGAAATAACAAAAATCACGCGAAATAATAAAGAAATATAAAGAGAACGATTACAAACCATTAAAGAAATAATAATTATAAAATAGAAGAGAAGAAGAAAGAGAAGTAATATAAGAGATTCTTTTATTTATACTTCTTCGCAGGGGATTTATCTATATAAATATAATATAAAAAATTCTTTTATTTATACTTCTTCGCAGGGGATCCATTTATATAAATATAATTAAATATTTATAAAACTATACAGAAACAGCATATAACTCTATTTATATTATATATCCCGCGAGTTTTCTATCTTTTGCTATCGAATTCTTACTGTTCTGAATCAGAAATATATAAAACTATTCCTAATATCTAAGCTAGATAGCTTGTCCCAGCAGAGAAGAGCACTATTTATAATAAAATAAATCAGCTATTGGAATAAAGATTATTAGGATGATATATTATAGTAATTATAAGAGTCATATTATCAGGATAATATATTATAGTGATTATAAGAGTTGTAAGATTATTAATAGTAATTCTATATCTCTCTGATATCTATAAAATATTAATCTCTCTGTAAGAAGCTACTGATCCTTTAAGAATCAGTCTATCTTATAAATATAGACTATCTTTGTTATTATCAAACGAATACACAGTGTTTTATGGTTGATTCCTTACCTAGTCGACAGGCTTTCTACCCTGACAAGTAGATCCTATCACACTGTTATATCTTAATCTTAATCTGGCCATAATCTAATAATTAAATTAAGATATAAAAAAATTTTAACTATATAATTAAGATTAGATTAAGATATAATTATTATTATAATTATTTATATCTATTAATCAGAAAAATCAAATATAATAAATAGATTAATAATTATAGATTAATTTATAATATATATATTTTTTTATATAGATAATATATAAAATATAATATATATTTAATTATAATATAAATATAATAATATTTTTTAAAAATAGTTTACTACTTAATCTATTTAATCAGTTATTTTAAAAAATATATTATATTTTAAAAAAGACTTTTATAAAATCTAGTATAAAAAAAATAAGAAAAAATATAGAATATTTATTCTTTATATTATTTAGAATAATAATTATAATAATATAGAAATTATAAAAACTAGATTTTTATTTTTATTTAAATATATATAATAATTAAAGACTTAGATAAAACTAGTTTTTTTAATTCTAATAATAATCTATTCTCTGAATTATTTTTAAGATTATTTATATTTTTATTCTTATTAATATAGAAGATAGTAATTATCTTATTTTTTTTTTATTTTTTAAATATAAAAATAATTAAATCTGAATTAAAATTATTAAATATATTCTAATATTTCTTATTTATAATAAAATAATTAATATATATTTAAAGTATAATTATTTTAATTATATTAAAATAAAAACAGCTTTGATAATAATAATAAATATCTTAAAAATTCTTAAAAAGATATTTAATACTAATATTATTAATTATAATTAAGAGAAAATCTTTAATTATCTGATAAAAAATAGAAAACTAATTATAATAAGATTTTTAATAAATAAAAATATTAATATATTCTATAGTATCTAGAATTATATTAATTTAATTAAAGATATTTTAAAAAATTATATATTTTTAATATCTAGATATATTTTAAATTCTTTATATATCTTAATTATAAATAAAAGTCTTTAATATTAAAAAATATTATAAAAAATCTTATTTAAATCTGATAATAATCTGAAGATTATTAATAATATATTAATTATTAGATTCTAACTAAAATAAAAAAAGAATATTTTCTTAAAGATAATTTAATATTTATAATATTAGTTAATATTATTATTTAATTATATATCTTTCTTAAATTTCTTAAGCTTTAATATTAGATTTAGAATAGTTATAATTATATAAATATAGTTTTTTATTTAATAAATATAATAATAATACTTTCAGAGCTTTTAATATATATTATATAAATTTTTAAGAATTTTTTTTTAAAATATCTACTTTCTTTTCAGTCTGTTAATTAAGTAATCTAGATAATTAAAAAAATTATTATAAATATTATAAATTTTATAAATAATAGATCTATTATTCTTAGAGAGATAGAAAATAAAAAAAAAATATAAAAATTTAAAAAAATATTTTATCTATTTTTATTTAATTATAATAAAATAAAAATAATTAATATTATTATACTTACAGTATTAAATAAAACTTTTAATTATTTAATAAAAATTAAATATTTAATAAATCATAAGATAAATTAAGTTTTAATAAATTTTATAATTAAAAAAAAAATAATAAATTAAGCTAGATTTAAGTTATTAAATAAATAAAAACTTCTTATAATATTAAAAATTTATATTTATAAATTATATAATCTTTTAAATTTATAATTAAAAATTAATATAATAAACTAGCTAGTAGAAGATTTCTAGAAATTTTTTATAAAAAAAAATTCTATATTAATTTTTTATAGATAGCTTCTAGAATATATTTTCTTAAAAATTTTTAAAATATTAAAAAAAATTTTAAAACTTTTATTATTATTTTTTATATATATTTAATAATATTATTTAAGATCTTAATTTAAAGTTTCTGCTAGAGTGGCTAACGGCCAGGTCAGGTCAGGTTAATTAGAATTTTTATATCTAACCGCCAGATTATAATTAAATTAAGAAAATTTTTATATCTAACTATAATATAACTAAAAACTGGATAATTAATTATTTTAATTATTCTTAATACTAAGATCTATCTGCTATATTTTTTTAAGCTCTAATATAATTAAGATATATTTAGATTAAATAATTATTAATCTAACTATCTTTATTATTATTTAAAAGTATATAAAAAGAAGCTTTTTAAATTAAAAAAATATAATTAAAAAAGAAATTAGTATCTTTTTTATTATTATTTATTAAAAATAATAAGAAAATTCTAGTTATATTAATAAAATTTAGCTTTTTATAAAATTATTATTTTTATAATAAAAAATATATATAAAAATATATAATTATTGCTTTATTTTAGCTGTATATTTTAATTATATTATAAAATACTAGAAAAATTATATATTAATTATTAATTAAAATATTAAGAATAAATATACTATTTTTATTCTATTATTTCTTCTGAATCAGACTATTTTTAGATTTATAAATAAGATATAGCTCAAAGAGCTATTAATAAAATTAGAAACTAGCAGATAGTTAAGAAGATTATAGATAATTAAATTATTAAAATAAAATAGATTAAATAGATTAAACAGATTAAATAGATTAAATAAATTAAATAAATAAAATAGATAAACAGAGTATATTAAATTTATATTATAATATTATAACTCTTATAGAAGATTCTATAAAAGTTTTTTATAAATTTTTTTTATAAATATCTATTTTTTACTCTAGTCTATTATATCTTAAGTAATTTTATTTAAAAAAAGAAATTATTTTATAACTCTAGACTCTAGATATAAATTTTTATTTATTAAATTTATTAAAATAAATAAAATATAGTGGGCGCCTTAGCTATATATTAAAATATAATAAATTATATTTATATAAAGTTATATCTTAAAATAAAATAAATTATTTTTATAAAGTTTTCTACTTTTATTTTTCTATATTTATTATTTATAGAATA
Organism: Aspergillus heteromorphus CBS 117.55; assembly: GCF_003184545.1. NCBI lineage: Eukaryota > Fungi > Ascomycota > Eurotiomycetes > Eurotiales > Aspergillaceae > Aspergillus > Aspergillus heteromorphus. The sequence goes on along the minus strand of NW_020290414.1, from coordinate 431,358 downwards.
GCTTTAGAATTATAAGTTAATTATAATTATTTAATTTATTTTTAAAAAATATTATTAAGTTTTTTTTTTTTATTTCTTAGATTTTTATAAATTATAGTAATACTTAAACTAAGATAAGCTTTTTAAGTCAGATTTTTTTTTTTTTTTTAAATCTTAAGATTACACGCGTTGCGAGAAATCAGAAGATTATTTTATATTTAGTTTTTTAAAAAAAACTTTTTATTTTTTAGAATTAGTAATAGAAGATAATTTTTTTAAAAATTATATATAAATTAAAAAACTGCTATTTTATTTTAATTAAAAAAAATTATTAATAATATAGAATAGCTTTCAGAAAAATATATTATTTTTTAATAAAATTTTTTATATCTATTATATTATATATTTTTATATCTTATAATATCTGAGAATTAAAAACTTAGAAACTAGTTTTATAAGCTATTATCTCTGCAAGAATTATAAGAAGAAATTATTATTAATTATATTTAAATAAATAATTAATCAGATACTAAGTAAAAAATTATTATAGATATTTATTTATTTTTTTAAGATAAATCTTTTCTAATTATTATTTTTCTCTAGATCTTTATAATTTATAATAAATAAGATTTTTAGAATTAAATTCTATATTTTATAATTATTTATTATTTATTATTCTGAATTATTAAATATATTTAATTTAAATAAATAATTAATCTTACTGCTTTATTTTTCTGCTGAAAATTAAGTTTTTTTAATTAAATATAAATTAAAGAATATCTTATAAAACTATCTAAAAAGATATATATATAACTGCTATTAAAGTTTCTAAATATTAAATAAATATTAATTATAATAGACTACTAAATTAGCTCTGATTAGAAAGTATTTTTTAATTTAATTAGATATTTTTTAATAAAAGATATAGATTATTATAAGATTTTACTAGATTTTTAATTAATATTTAAATCTTATATTAATAAGAATCTAGCTATAATTATTTTATTAGTCTTATATAAATATAATTTTATCTATTAATTATTAGATATAATAATTGATAATACTAGTAATAATAATATAATATTTAATATAATCTTAGCTAAATTTTAAACTTAACTTAGCTAGAGTACTTAGTTTTATAATATTTTAATTAATTCTAATTTTTTAAAAATTATTTAAAGTTAGTATTATATTCTCTGTTTTATTTATATAATTTAGCTTATAATTAATATTCTCCTGCGAAAACTTTGGATTAAGATCTTAAATAATATTATTAAATATATATAGAAAAATAATAATAGAAGTCTTAAAATTTTTTTTAATATTTTAAAAATTTTTAAGAAAATATATTCTAGAAGCTGTCTATAAAAAATTAATATAAAATTTTTTTTTATAAAAAGTTTTTAGAAGTCTTCTATTAACTAGTTTATTATATTAATTCTTAATTATAAATTTAGAAGATTATATAATTTATAAATATAAGTTTTTAATACTGTAAGAAGTTCTTATTTATTTAATAATTTAAATCTGATTTAATCTATTATTTTTTTTTAATTATAAAATCTGCTGAAACTTAATCTATTTTATAATTTATTAGATACTTAAACTCTGTTAAGTAATTAAAAGTTTTATTTAATATTATAAATATAATAATATTAATTATTTTTATTTTATTATAATAAAATAAAAATAAATAGAATATCTTCTTAAGCTTTTATATTTTTTTTTTTTATTTTTTATTTCTCTGAGAATAGTAGATCTATTATTTATAAGATTTATAATATTTATAATAATTTTTTTAATTATCTAGATTATTTAATTAACAGACTGAAAAGAAAGCAGATATTTTAAAAAAAAAAGATTTTTAAGAGTTTATATAATATATATTAAAAATTCTGAAAATATTTTTCTTATATTTATTAGATAGAAAACTATATTTATATAATTATAATTATTCTGGATCTAATATTAAAGCTTGAGAAGTTTAAGAAAAATATATAACTAAATAAGAATATTAATTAATATTATAAATATTAAATTATTTCTAAAAAGATATTCTCTTTCTATTTTAATTAAAATTTAATAATTAATATATTATTAATAGTCTCTGGATTATTATTAGATCTGGATAAGATTTTTTATAATATCTTTAAATATTAGAGATTCTTACCTGCAGTTAAGATATATAAAGAACTTAAAATATATCTAAATATTAAAAATATATAGCTTCTTAAGATATTTTTAATTAAATTAATATAATTTTAAATATTATAAAATATATTAATATTCTTGCTTATTAAAAATTTTATTATAATTAGTTTCTTATTTTTTATTAAATAGCTAGAGATTTTCTTTTAATTATAATTAATAATATTAGTATTAAATATTTTTTTAATAATTCTTAAGATATCTGCTATTATTATCAAAGCTGTCTTAATTTTAATATAATTAAAATAGTTATATTTTAAATATATACTAATTATTTTATTATAAGTAAAAAATATTAAAATATATTTAATAATTTTAATCTAGATTTGATTATTTTTATATTTAAGAAATAAGAGAAGAATAAAATAATTATTATTTTCTATATTAATAAGAATAAAAATATAGATAATCTTAAAGATAATCTAGAAAATAAATTATTATTAGAATTAGAAAAACTAGTCTTATCTAAGTTTTTAATTATTATATATACTTAGATAAAGATAGAGACCCGGTTTTTATAATTTTTATATTATTATAATTATTATCTCAGATAGTATAAAGAATAAATATTTTATATTTTTTTTTATTTTTTTTATATTAGATTTTATAAAAGTCTTTTTCAGAGTATAGTATATTTCTTAATATAATTAATTAAAAAAATTAAATAGTAGACTATATTTAAAGAATATTATTATATTTATACTATAATTAAATATATATTATATTTTATATATTATCTATATAAAAAGAATATATATATTATAAATTAATCTGCGGTTATTAATCTATCTGCTATATCTAATCTTTCTAATTAATAGATATAAATAATTATAATAATAATTATATCTTAATCTAATCTTAATTATATAATTAAAAATTTTTTATATCTTAATCTGACTGCCAGATTATAGCCAGGTTAAGGTTAAGATATAACAGTCAGGTTAAGCCACTCTAGTTTCTGCAGAAGAGTATTAATTATAAATTAAATTATATAAATAAAATAAAAAAATAATATTAGTTTTAAATAATTTTTAAAAAATCAGAATTAATTAGAATATTATAAAATTAAATACTCTAATTAAATTAAGTTTAAAGTTTAGCTAAAATTATATTAAATATTATATTATTATTACTACTTACTAGTATTATTAATTATTATATTTAATAACTAATAAATAAGATTATATTTATATAAAACTAATAGAATAATTATAGCTAGATTCTTATTAATATAAGATTTAAATATTAATTAAAAATCTAGTAAAATCTTATAATATTCTATATTTTTTATTGAAAAATATTTAATTAAATTAAGAAATACTTTCTAATTAAAACTAATTTAATAATCTATTATAATTAATATTTATTTAATATTTAAGAACTTTAATAATAGCTATATATATATCTTTTTAAATAGTTTTATAAAATATTTTTTAATTTATATTTAATTAGAAGAACTTAATTTTTAATAAAAAAATAAAATAATACAATTAATTATTTATTTAAATTAAATATACTTAATAATTTAAAATAATAAATAATAAATAATTATAAAATATAAGACTTAATTCTAAAAATTCTGTTTATTATAGATTATAGAGATCTAGAGAAAGATAATAATTAAAAAAGATTTATTTTAAAAAAATAAATAAATATTTATAATAACTCTTTACTTAGTATCTAACTAATTATTTACTTAAATATAATTAATAATAATTTTTTCTTATAATTCTTATAAAAATAATAATTTATAAAACTAGTTTCTAAGTTTTTAATTCTTAGATATTATAAAATATAAAAATATATAATATAATAAATATAAAAAAATTTATTAAAAAATAATATATTTTTCTAAAAGCTATTCTATATTATTAATAATTTTTTTTAATTAAAATAAAATAATAGTTTTTTAATTTATATATAATCTTTAGAAAAAATTATCTTCTATTATTAATTTTAAAAAATAAAATTTTTTTTTTAAAAAGCTAAATATAAAATAATTTTTTAATTCTTTATAATATATATAATCTTAAGATTTAAGAGAGAAAAAAAATCTAATTTAAAAAGCTTATTTTAGTTTAGATATTATTATAATTTATAAAGATCTGAGAAATAAAAGAAAAAGACTTAATAATATTTTTTAAAAATAAATTAAATAATTATAATTAATTTATAATTCTGAAGCTATTCTATAAATAATAAATATAAAAAAATAAAAATAAAAAACTCTATAAAGATAGTTTATTTTATTTTAAAATATAATTTTATATAAATATAATCTATTATATTTTAATATACAGCTAAGATATCTTTTATATTTTATTTATTTTAATAAATTTAATAAATAAAAATTTATATTTAAAGCTTAGAGTTATAAAATAGTTTCTTTTTTTAAATAAAATTACTTAAAATATAATAGATTAGAATAAAAAATAAATATTTATAAAAAAAATTTATAAAAGACTTTTATAAAATTTTCTATAAAAATTATAATATTATAATATAGATCTAGTATATTTTATCTATTTTATTTATTTATTTTATTTATTTTATTTATTTTATTTATTTAATTTATTTAATTTATTTAATCTGTTTAATTTATTTAATCTTAAATCTATTTTATTTTAATAATTTAACTATCTGTAATCTTCTTAACTATCTATTTATTTCTAATTTTATTAATAGCTTTTTAAGTTATATCTTATCTATAAATCTAAGAATAATCTAATCTAGAAAAAATAATAAAATAAAAATAATATATTTATTCTTAATATTTTAATTAATAATTAATATATAATTTTTCTAGTATTCTATATAATATAATTAAAATATATAGCTAAAATAAAGTAATAATTATATATTTTTATATATATTTTTTATTATAAGAATAATAATTTTATAAAAAGCTGAATTTTATTAATATAACTAGAATTTTCTTATTATTTTTAATAAATAATAATAAAAAAGATACTGATTTTTTTTTAATTATATTTTTTTAATCTAAAAAACTTCTTTTTATATATTTTTAGATAATAATAAAGATAGTCAGATTAATAATTATTTAATCTAAATATATCTTAATTATATTAGAGCTTAAAAAAATATAGCAGATAGATTTTAATATTAAGAATAATTAAAATAATTAATTATCTGATTTTTAACTATATTATAATCAGATATAAAAATTTTCTTAATCTGATTATAATCTAGCAATTAGATATAAAAATTTTAATTAATCTAATCTGACCTGGCTGTTAGCCACTCTAATATTAATAAGATTAAATATCTAACTTAATATTAATAGCTTATAACTAGATAAGAAAAATTATAAAATATTTAGAATAATAATTAAAAAATTAATATTTTTAATATATAGAATATAATTAGATATTATATTCTTAATTAATTAATTATTTTAATATTTAATTAATCTAAGCCAGATTTATTTATCTATTATAAAATATATTTTAAGATATCTTAAGATTATAAAAAGCTATAAAATAATATTTCTTATTAAGAAAAATAAGAAGAAAATCTTTATTATATATATTAATTTAGTATATATTAATATAAGATTAAAAAGATTAATTACTAAATATATAATAATAATTAATAATTTATTTATTTATTAAATTAATAAAAAATAAATTATTATTACTCAGAGCTTTATTAAAATAAAGTATATTATTATTATTAAGATAATTAAATAAATAGTCTGATATAAATATTTTTTATATATAATTAAAAAAATACTATATATTAAAATATCTTTATTATATTATATAAAAATAATTAGAAAGTTATTAAAATTATAAAAAATCTAATAAATTATTAATAAATAAAATATATTTTTATCTAATATTATACTATTTATAATTATACTATAAATAAAAAGATTTAGATTATCTATCTATTTACAGAGAATATAATAATAAATAAATAAATTAAAATAATTATATAAATTAATTAGATATATTTTATTAAAGATTTAGAACTTAATTAAATAAATAAAAAAATTAATTTTAATATATTAATATATCTAAATTTTTTAAATATTTAATATATCTTTAATTTATACTTGTTTTAATTATTTTAATTTTAAAAGATTAATTATATTTTAAATAAAAAAAAATAATATAATATAATTAAATTTATAAATAAAAGATTATTTTACTTCAGTTTATTAAAAATAAAATATAATTATTTTATTCTAATTAAGTAAGTATATAAACTAGTAAATTCTTAAAAAGAATCTACTAGTAATTACTAGATAGAAATCTCTAAGTACTTAAAATATTAATATTATAATACTAAGAAGTACTTATTCTATCTATTACTAATATTCTATATCTGCGCCTTAGGCTGTGTACAAGTAAAGTGTCCGGAAGCCCCTACACCCCTGAGGATCCACTTCACAATCTAACTTGACACTGCTTCTTGCTTATTAAACAGTCTGGAGTATAAGAAAACACAAAAAATATATATATTCGAAATAATCTCCGAGTAAGTCTCAATTACTCTGAGAATAAATATAAAAAAAGATAATTAGTAATTGTAAGACATCAACCTAGGGTAGTTGTTGCCACTGAGCCAAAAGACTAACATCATTACCCGCAGTTAGTACCTGCGGACCCCTAGAATCCCATTATATACTCATGTACACTCGGGAGGAGGCGGGCTTCACCCTTGTAAGTATGCAGACCCCGCGGATATCATATCTTACGGCCGATCTCGAACGGTTGGAACCTCGGAATATCAATGGAGCGATTTTTTGCCGACTTCGTTTTTGTATGGCGTCACTATATTGATGATCCTTTGACATGGAGATACAGTTCCGCGGTTTTCAGGGTACTAGGTATAGCGTTTCTGCGTCTTGCAGCTTGGGATTTCGAACTGTCTCCTACTAACAACGCTGAGCTTCCAATCTCCTTCTCGTCGATTCCTTCTTGGACTTATCTCAAAACGGACACATATTGATTCCATGGATTTCTCATTGTCCTACAAGAAAGCGTTGAATCCGATGCTATGATACACGGAGCTCTCAAGAAAGCGAAACCATATATTGACAAATATGGTGGGCATCGCCAAATCTGCTTAATTCTTATCTCACCACATCATGTCACTTTTGTGGAGGTTTCTCATGGTGTTGCTTTGGCCTCCAAGAGTATTTGTACTACTCAACAGATTTTTGGCAGTCAAATGCTCACCTGGATTCCGCGCTCTGACCCGGATTATAACATCAGACTGCTGGAAAAAGCCTTTGCTTGACAGAGAAAGGTGGAAACAGAACATTCCGCCCGAGATCTTTCACAAGATCTTACATGACTTGGAACCTCGAGATACAGTAGCATTTTCGCAAGCTTCCAATCACAAGGCTGGAAAAAGAAGGGGGGTGATAGTGCTCACGGCTTATCCAACCCGCATAGATCTTCTTACTGTGTTAGTATATGCAACAGGATGATAGAATCACAAGTGGCTCCAATTATTGATCAGCTATAGCCGCTTTGATTCAAAGTGGGGATAACCACACAGCCTTCAGATGCGGAAACACTATTACGGCATTCACTAGACTGGACAGAACGAGTGAAATCTCTGGATGTCTTGTTTCTCGCTGGGGTTGCTTTAACTTTGGTGTCTATTATAGAATTTTTATAATAAGATAGTCCTATCTATTTTTGAGTGGGAGAAATATCCGTGCGCTGTTTTATTCTGTTAAACATTATCTGATTTCTTTGTCTAGTATTATCATGCTAATACTAGTGTGATGGATGATTGGCTCTACATGATACAGCCAAGGCCTGCAATCATCATCATCACTTGAGAGGCGGCGGTTTGATATGTTCTGTACAACACTGTTGATAGGCCAGGAACAATACTACAGCCTATTAACACAGCACAGATACAGGAATAAGGCTGAGAGCCATAAGATCTGAACAAGAGAGATAGCTTGCATCATCAGGGAGAGAGAGAGGAAGATAGTATTTGGAGCAATAATAAAATATGCGACGTCCAATCGTCTCCCCAATCCACGGGACCTTGAGGAAAGGGTGTCAAGTCTTCTCAGCTATCAATGTCAGATGTAATTGTCCAAGCACAAGCATGAAGAGAGGCTGGCCCCTTGAAACCACTGATGCTAGGATCAAATCGAACGCACTAAGAATGGCAGATAAGTGCCTTGTTGTATTAGTGCATTCATGAACTGCAGCTCTTTCTATAGAAAATCCCCAATCAGATAGAACTTTTATCTATTTTCCTATCTTCCTGTTAGTACCATGATTCGTCCTCTCTTGTGTTCATTCCATCTGGAAAATGCCGAACTACAGTAAGAGTCATTACCAATCCTTACTACTTGCATTAATCCTAACTTTGCATAGTTTCATAAAGATGTACGCAGCTATCTCTCAGAACTTGAGTGACTCTGTCTTGCAGCTGGAGACTATGTCAGTCATAATTCTTGTATACAGCCAAACTGTATGCTAACACAAAGCCTCTACAAGGAGACTGTGCATGAGTTAGGGGAAATTCTAGATTCATCAGACCAGATCACTTCACTGCATTCAGCTCTAACTAGAAGGTTTCAAAGGCAAAACCAGCAGGACAAGTCGTCGTCTGAACGCTATAGGTTTTTTTTCAACTTTCAAATCCCCCAATGGAAATCAGTTAAACGTTGCTCAAGTAAAGGATCTTGTCACTATTACGAGCAAAGGGAAGTTACATGAGCAAGATCTGAAGGTGCTGACGATATACTCAGTGATATGGGCCGAGGAACCTAGGAAATTCTGGGATGGAGAAAAACATAATAATAGTATTCTTTGGCGTTGATTCCATGACTTGGAAAGAATGCGAAAAAATAGAACCAACCAGGAGGAAGGTTTTGCTAGTGACATTCTCCCGAGAAATTGAAGAGGAGCAGCATCGTGAAATTATCACACAATCAAGGAGGAAGAGGTCTAAAAAGACTGAAAGTCATGTCCAGCATCGGGAAGGGATGTATCTTACTTCCTCTGTGCAAAAGACCCACAGCTTGAGGGCACCGGAAAAACTAGTTTATCAGATTTTATATTATTAGATCTTGTTTTTTATTTAAAAATTATATTTAAATTCTTTAATTAGAATCTCTAGTAATTTCAAAAATAATATTAGTTAATTAATATTTAGGACCAGGCCCTGCCCATGATTTAAACAGAGAGTTACTCTATAATTAAAGTTGGTAAGGTGGATAGTATAATTCAGAAGCAACTAGAGTAGTTGGTATATATTTAATAAGCAATTAGTAAATACACAGAAATATATATAAAGCACTTATATAATGCCCTCACAAAAGCAGCGGCACCTATATCAGGCAAGTGGACAGGACTTACCACAAAACATTTCAGTAATAGAACTACTACTACTACTACTAGTAGTGTCTAGTCTATCATGTAGACTTACAATCTACATACATCATCATTCATACACAATTGGATTCCGCGTGTACCATCATCTGAAAATCTACCGAACAATAACATAACTCCGAGGGCAGTCCAGTCCATCCATCCGTGCGCATCACGACTCCAGGGTCAGCCCTGGACCAAATGGTCAGAAAAGAAAAAAAGAAAAACCACATTATAGGGGCGTATATCAGGTATCCAGGGGAAATAAGAAACGGCATAGATAAAGAGTGACTCGAACCCAAGGCTTCTCTCGATCTCCAGGACCTCCGCGGCCAGTCCTCCCCGTCGAGGCACATCACTTGCAACCAAAAACACCATTAGTAAATAAAATAGGCCGGTCAATACGATACATCAAGAATCACCATGGTTAAAATGTGCTGATCGAAACGCGCAGGGGAGAATGGACCAAAGCCTGAACTCGGATGGAATCGAGGGTAGGGGGCAGATTTAATTTGTGAACAGAAAAGAAGCAGTTTGGCTGCCTTTCCAAGAGGTCATCCAGTACCATGAAAGTCGGAGAGTGGCGGTGAAGGTGTGAGGGATGTGTTCATGGCTGAATCGTCCACCAATTCAAGAGAGAAGTGCGTTGGCCGAAATGGCATTCAATCACTGCTGTTTGCTCCCAAAGCAATGATCGGAATGTCTAGAAGAAGTAGGGGATTGAGGCACTGCGGATATGGTTAGCGATGTGAATGAACAGGCTGGCACGCCGGGACTTACGCAAGCGCAAAGGCAGCTGTAACACCGACAAGAGCACGGTTCCGCACTCGTTCCTGCTTGAGCTTCTCCTCCAAGACCTTGGCCCTCTTCACACGAAGTGTCTTGGTCTCCTCGTCTTCCTCCTCCTCATCGTCGCTGAGCACATCCGCATTGCGTTTCGTGGCCGCCTTAGCGGATGATGGCGCTCCCGCCTCCGTCTGCGCCTTGACGGCTTCCTGCACCATCGCCTTGGCCTGGGCAATCATCTCTTCGGTCTCGGCCGCAGACGGCGCCTCGGGAAGGCTGATAGGCATCTCGACAGACACCGTGGTCTGGATGGTCTTGGCATCATCGGCCGATTTGCCATTGGTCTCAACGTCAACCTTGACCTTCTCCTCCACTTCCTCGGTTTCCTCAGTCTCCTCGGGCTTCTCTACAATGGGAGCTGTCTTCCGCATCCTAATTGTCGATGGCGTTCTGGGAGCGAAAATCGTCTTCTCTTCACCATCCACCTCCACGCTCTGATGAATGGTGCCCGTGACCGATTCCGTCTCTGCCGTCTCCGCCGTCAGATCGAGAGAGCTTTGGAGGCTTGCGTTGGCTAGGCTTGTCGCGGCAGCGTTGGCCTCCTTCATGGCTCTGGTTTGCCGGGGCTTGCGCGGCGAGCTGGGCTTCTTGCTAGGCGAGGCGGACCGTCCCCTTCTCAGACGAGTCGACGAGGCAGTGAGTATGGCAGGGGCTTCGATTGGCGGCAGGTCGAATCGAGGAGGCGGGGTGATCTGCTTCTTCGCAGATGATGGGCTCTGGATGATGTCGGTGGGGTCAAGCAGCGCTCTAACCCAGTCGTACATGAGGTATTCCTTCGCAAGCTCGAGGGCTATGAGGCGAATCAGAACCTCGTTCACCGTTGACACGGAATGGATGGCGCTTACCGAGCAGAGGTGAAATCCAGACATTTCCAGCAATCTCGTCTTCGCTGGTCTCCGTGCGGGTCTTGAGGTATTCCCGTTCGGCCCGCTCTTCATCCAGCTTCGCCCAGGGGAAGGCAATCTTGAACATGCCAGTCGCACTAACAAAACCATCCTTGCTGCGTCGCTATAAAAACGGAGGTTACACGTCAATTCACCATCCTAGCCGAGCCCACCTCTTCCGGAACCAGGGCTTTCAAGACGCGACTTACCATCAAAAAGTAGGTTTCAGGATGTTGCTGAGGCACGTGTGAGGGGAAAATCTCCGAGCCCTTGAGATCCCTGGGCAGCGGTGCGCGCAAGTGAGCATACTCGAAGGGACCGAGGTTCTCCGGCTTGGTCGCATTCGAGGTGCCAATCTGAGTGGGTTTCACGGCGAGGTTGGTCTTCCCCAGACGACGGCGCGCAAGCAGTTCATCGTCTGAGGTTACAGAGGCATCAGATTAGCCTTTGATCTAGGGGCTAGCCGGTTACGATCGAGCCCGAGCCCGAGCCCGGGCGCTAGATGGGATCCCAACTTACAAGCAGGAGCCGAGTCGGCGAGGACGTGGGGGTTGTTTTTCTTCGGCAGAGAGCGCACCATGATGAATTACAGGCTCCCAGGAAGCGTCAATCGAGGAGCGGGGGGTAATAGTTCGAGGGTGGTGATGGAACGACGATGCGACGACGGCCACGTTGCAGGCGCGTCTGTCGGCGAGCAGCGCTCTCGGTGGGAAGTCGCGAAGACAAAGGCGTCAGTCACCACGAAGGGGAGCACAGGGACAGCACAAGCACCACGATGAGATCGTGGCGAGTAATGGACCGGTCGAGCTGAGGCAGCGCCGCGACAGGCCAGATGAGATGAGAATGGGCGCAGGTCGATAAGCGGTGCAGGCAAGCAGGCAGGCAGGCAGGCAGGCAGGCAAGTAGGGGAGGAAAATAATCAAGGACTTGAAAGTGAAACGGGCGGGCGCTTGCTCCCACCTCCCGTTCCGTGACCGTACCACTCCCCCCACGGTATCGCGCTACGGTGGCACCACCGCCTGTTACGCCAATCCCAGCCTCGACCGCCCCGGGGCGCTAACCCAACCAGGCCGTATCTGCGCCGCCAGCCCATCCCCCGGTATCGGGTGTGACGCGTATTGTGCTGGCTGGTATTGCTGCCTTGGGGCCTCACGCGGCGGTTGTCCCCGTGACGCGCCGCCATAATAATAATACTCAGTCTTGCGCTCGTCCGCGGTCGACCTTGCTCTGCTCCAGCCCGAACCACGGTTGCTGCTCAGTGAGAGCTTTGTTGACACGGTCCCCAGTCTTGGGCCGCTGCAGATGTGCAGGCAATGCAGTCAGGCACTGTTTTGCATGCTCTGGGCCTGAGTGAAACGGTCTATCTGTTGCGAAGGATGAAACAACCCACTAGATCCAGTCGGGTCCTTTCCTACGGCTTCCCATCACAATTGACCGCGGAAATACACTCCATCGATATTCTACAGACTCAAACGGTCCGCGGATGGCCATGCATGCGCGAATGCGGTCATTGTCCTATCTGGCCTTGAGAACCAAGATGGGTCAAGACTTAAGGATGACGCATGGGAATCAATGATATCGAGAACCACGACGCATTGGCTGATGAGGGAGGGAGTGACCGCGAAACCATTGTCCCCCGTGCAGGCAGAGAGAAAAGGACATGGTCTATTGAGGACTCGATATGCGTGGATGACCCGGCACGGTTCGGCACTTCCCCTTCCCATGAGTTCAGTCGAGAGTGTAGCCTCCCCTCCGCATTTTGAGCAGCAAGAAGCGGAAATCCACCATACTGTGTAATCTTCACCTCTCCGGGGTCCCGGTAATCCAGGCCATTAATATCATACCTAGCATATGGACTCACCGGGGGCTTCCTGTCCGGTAGAGCGGATCAGTCTCATAGCGCCTCATCTCTTGCAGCTCCATAAGTAAGGCGAGGTGGACCTGCGGTCTGGTATAGCGTGGGAGTCCGTTGCAGGTTGCAGGTTGCAGGTTGCCCGAACCATCCATCTCTCCAGGCTGAAAAGAAAAGCCGACCGGCCGCAGCAAGAACGGCGATGACAGCCTCTAAATATAACCATTATTGCGTGGCCTCTGGCTGGTACTCCGTCCGGATCCCCTTAATATTCAGAGGACAACAATGCCAATAACAATAATAATAATAATAATCATCGCTGGGCAGGCGATGGTCTGGCCCATCTGATCCTCCACCGCCTTTCCCCCCACTTGTACTTTAGTCGACTGCTGCCACTCCAAAACATCCCCAAACAATTCTCTCCTCAGCCATTTCCCTCGATTCCAACCTTTCTGTGCGTGCTGCTCTGCATTCCCCCGGCTCTCCTGTCCAAGACTAACCCCATCACTAGCCCCTTCGACCCTGTTTGCGAGGAGCATATCTGCCTCTCCTCCGCCTCCCCCTACTACACTAGCTGTCCACTACCCCACCACGAACCAAAACAACCACCATGCCCGAACACGAGGACGACCTCGTCGCCTCTCAGACCGAGGGATTCAAGGTCGGCGAGAAGAAGACCATTGAGGAGTACCAGAATCTCGGTATGTGGACATCGCCGCCTGTCACCCACTGGCATTCCAGCCCCCCTCACGGAGGGTGGCCCGCCTCGTGGCCATTGTTGCCCCTTGCTTGCTTGCCAGCTTTCCCCCCCCCCCCCCCCCCCAATGCAGAGGAGAGCCGTCAAACACCACCCCAGCGAGTAGATACTATACGCGGGGAGGTTTCTCGCGCTGCAAGATTGATTGGCCCCCTCTTCTTCTCTCCTCTCCTCTCCTCTCCTGCATATCTGCACCCCTATTCTAACGCAATCCCCTGCAGACAAGAACGATGAGTCCCTGAACCGCTGGAAGGCCTCCCTGGGTCTGAACACCGGCAACACGGTCGGCGACCCCAACGACCCCAGAAAGTGCATCATCAAGTCCCTTGCCCTGGAGGTCGCGGGTCGCGACGATGTTGTCATTGAGCTGTCCGCCCCCGGTGCCGTCGACACCCTCAAGGAGAAGCCCTTCAAGATCAAGGAGGGCTCCACCTTCCACATCAAGGTCGTCTTCCAGGTGCACCACGAGGTGCTGAGCGGTCTCAAGTACCTGCAGGTTGTGAAGCGTCACGGTATCAGAGTCAGCAAGGACGAGGAGATGCTGGTACGTAACCCTCACCCTGACCCTAAATACACACCCTCGCCTCGAACATACCATTAACAAATCCCAGGGAAGTTACGCCCCCAACACCACCGACAAGCCCTTCTACGAGAAGAAGTGTAAGCACCCCTCCTTCCTTCTCCCTCTCCCCACCCAATACACTAACAATCCCCAGTCAACGCCGAGGAAGCCCCCTCCGGCATGATGGCCCGGGGCCACTACAACGCCGTGTCCAAGTTCCTCGACGACGACCAACACACCCATCTGCAATTCGAGTGGTCCTTCGACATCTCCAAGGACTGGTAGATGTGATACGACGCGATGCGATGCGATCCAATGCGCTGTGAATATCCTCTCTCTGTCTCTGTCTCTGTCTTTGTCTTAGTCCCTATCTCTAGCTATCTGTGTCTGTCTGTCTGTCTGTCTCTCTGTGTGTCTTTGGCTGGCCTCCCTCATATATGAACACTATGAACACTATTATCATTACCCATCATCTTTATCATCCCTGAGCAAGCAGCATATATTATCCCTTCGCGGGCTTTTTACCTACTTTATTATCATAAGCGTTTGGATGCGGATGCGGATTTACCTTCCTAAGTACCTTCTTTTCTTTCTCTTCATTCCGACACTTTGCGTTCCTTGTTTGTCTGTCTGTCTGTCTGTCTGTCTGCCTGCGCTGCTACATAGGGCTTCTTGTTCTGCTTGATAAATCGATTGATTGATTGATTGTTGGGATTTGTTTGGATTGGTTTGGTGGTGGGCCACTTAACCTGACCTCACCCGATCTGATCTATGGAGTACTTAACCTACGATAAAAAAAGATGGACAATGCACAAGTTCAATTACATCTGGTTCTGAATCTGGTTCTGGCTCTGTTTATCCGTAGGGGTATATCTAATGATCAGATACGGGATATTCTGATTTCTCAAAAGTCTATCATCTCTTACATCGCACCGGGGGAAGTCGTCTATAGATGTTATGATATTTACCAAACTCCCAAAAGAAAAGACGAAAAAAAAAACAAAGAAAAGGGGAAAGAAAAAAAAAGATTCTCATGGGCAGTATAAAAAGGGGGTAGGGGTCAGGGTACCAAGACACAGAAAGATAAGAAAAGAAAAGAAAAGAAAAGAAAAGGGTATCACAGAAAGTAATCAATCACCGGACTCTGGCCATCCTTATTCTGCTGGGCCTGCTGTTCACCGCGATGGATATCGTTCTCGGGAGCGGCGTCAAAGATATTGAAATACCGCTCGCCGGTATCACTGACCTCGAGGACACTGGCCAGATTGCCGCACCGATAGCAGTAGTTGGGGGCACTCCAGACCGTACTGAGCCGGTCATCATAGAGCACCTGGTAGCCCTCCTGGCACAGCTGGTGGGCGCGCAGGATATGCGACATGCTGTTGACCTCGAGGAACTTGCGCACGACCTGGGCGCCGAAGGTGTAGCCGGCGCCGCGGGGCGAGAGGGAGAACTCGTCGCGCTCGGTGTCCGGGTCGGACCAGACCAGATCGGCCATGGGGCCCTCGTGGGGGATTTCGCGGAAGCGGTCGATGATCTTGATCTGGTCGATGGAGTGGATGGAAGGGGAGAGGCCGCCGTGCACGCAGAAGATCTGGTCGTTGATGACCACGCTCAGCGTGAGGAAGTCGAACATGTCCGTGAAGTAGTGCCAGACGTTGGCGTTGCCGTATTTGCGCGCGCACTCGGTGTAGAATCCGTACGACTGCGTCACGCCGCGCGACTCGTGGTTGCCGCGGATGAGGTGCACGCGTTGCGGGTATCGCAGTTTCAGGCACACCAGGAGCGAGATCGTCTCGACGCTGAAGAGTCCTCGATCTACGTAGTCGCCTGTTTGTTTCGAAGCACATCCGTCAGTATTCGGCCACAGTCGGGTCGGCGCGTTTCCTCCATTTTCACCACCACCGCCGTCGATAGAGTGTCGTCATGCGAGCGACTCACCCAGGAATAGGTAGTTCGTATTCGGACAAAACCCCCCGATCTTAAAGATTTCGAGCATATCGAAGAATTGACCGTGGATATCTCCGACGACAGTCACGGGGGCCGCAATGTGGACGACATTGCTCTCCTTCATCAACAGCTCCTTGGCTTTGGCGCATATAGCTTCGATTACCGAGTCCGCCAGCAACTCTTTCCGGTAGAGTCTCTCAATGCACTCGTCGAGGTCGATACTAGCTGACCCAATAATGAGTTTCCGCGCGGGACACGAAAGGGGCGGGGCAGGGGGGGGGGGGGTTGGGATGGGATCCCCAGAAGAGAGGCAGGGCAGGACAGGACAGGACGGGACGGGACTTACCCGGTAGTCCAGGCATCTCGGATCAGACGAAATCTATATGTTTCTAAAAAGCGGTCGTATATTCGTATACTGTGCAAGGCACGGTTGAAATCAATGGCGGGTGGGGTGGTTCACCCGGAAATCGTGTCCACAAGCTCGAAAAGAATCAACAATAGACAGACAGAGAGAGTGAATGGAGGGCGAACAGGAGGCGGGTCGTCTCGAGAAGGGATATGTTTGTCTGAAATGTTCCTGCAGTAGCTCGCATCATGGCCGACGGAGAGTCCGCAGGAGAACAGGGCGGGCGCGTCTCGGGGAGACCTGTGCGGGATGACGAGGTCTGGACGCGGGGAGGGTGAAGTTTGGCGAGTCGATCGGAGGGGTTGCGCAGGGCTTATTCCATGGTCGTAGCAGGATCTGGCCTTCAGGTGGGGATGTGTTGGAACCAAGCAAAGCAGGAGGAGAAGCGAGGCCGGAAAGCTGGAGAGCCCGTCGGTCGCTCCCCGTTCTGCCGGCGGGCACCGCCTGCGTGTGTGTTCCCCGACGCGATGGACCGAGTAAGTAGTTACTCTCTACTCTGCTCTGTCCCTTGGAGTGATGAACACGAATGTGACTGTCTTTTTCATCTCGTCGAACTAAAAGGCCCACTGGCTCTTATCCCAGAAGTCCAGCGGCTAGCAGCTACTGATCACTATCCAAACTCAATCACCTAAAGTATACAACTAAAAGACTTTATAAATGAACTGCTCTCTGCTCGCGCCGATGCCGCATACAAATTACTCACCACGCCCATCCTGATCCTATGCGTTAGAGACACATTAAAAGAGCTTAGACAGGATCTAGGACCCGACCGACTCTTCAAACTTGATCATCGGTAGGTCGGTAACCGCCGAACGCAGCAATTCAAGGTGAGTCGGGACCCAGTCCTTGTAAAGGGCCATAACGAACTTATACGGTCTCCACCTGTCCTCCCTGGATAGCAAGTCAAACGACTTGAGCAGCTCACGATGATATGTTGTTCTTCCGTCTTCAATCACCGGATAATGGACAAAGATTTGCACTCGGAGGTGATCGTGAGAAATCGAAAAGCCTAGAGGCCTTCGATGCAATTCATCCTGACGCCCAGCCAGTTTGAAAAGCTCAACCACGCCTCTGAGTGCACGAGTCATGCTGTGGGCATTCTTTCGGCTTGCTATCTCCAGACTTCCGGTACTGGACCTCAGCTCTGCGGTAAAGAACGGGAAAAGCATATCATCGGTGCCCTTGAAGGCAGATGTCTTGTTAAATTCACCCAGGAAGGGCTCAAGCTTGTCGAACTGCTCGGAGGTAAACGCACAACTCCAAAGTTTAAATCCAAGTGCATAATCCGGCTGCGGTGTTGGGAGTACGTATCGCAAAGCTCGTGGAGTTTGTCGTGCTCGTGGTTTCCTCGGGTCCTTGGCGTCCAGGGAAGTCGATCCATCCCAAGGCTCATCCATACTCTCTACCAAGCCCACCAAGCCCAGCCGGCCGCTGCAAACCTCCAGCTCGGCCGAAGGAACAATCAATTGCGCAATCATGCGAGTAAGGGCGGTTTCGTTTTTCTCTGGCAGTCCATCTTCCAAATACTCCAAAGCATCATCGTCGAAAGCTGTGCCCGCGGGTGTCATGCATTCTTTTTCTAAAAGCTTCCGACAGGAATCTTCATGGCCACTTGCAATCCCGTCCTTGTGCCTTGTCATATAACCGCCCTTAGTCTTGAGGTATTTCCCATAAAATGGCCTATCATAGGCCCAAGTCACGGTTCCTTGTGTATCCGTTTTGGTTGGGTACGAGTTGGGATGGATTCCTGGAGATTCTAATTCATCCAGCTGGCCCGTAGATCTCAATCCGAAGAGCTCTCTGGGCCACTGCTGATTGTTTACCCAGTAATCGACGGAGGCGTTCTTTCCTGTATGTGGCTGGTTTTCAAGCTGCTAGAATGGGGTCAGCCTCTGCTTCCCGATTGGAGAGACAGACATACCTCTTGATCAATCTTCTTATCCAAGTTAGGGATGTGTGGCGGTTGCATCTCTCTAGACGGGCCTTCTAGGTGCTGAGACGTTGCTGGTGCTGGCGATGGTGCGGCTCGCTTCTTAGATGGCAATGTTGCCCCTGCCGCTCGCTTCCGTTTAGAACTTGATGGCTGCTCCTGAGATGAACAAAATCAGTCAGTCCTCCTCACAGACTTGAATTGGGCAGCGTCTTTCAATTTCAACCATACATGGCTCTGTTGCTTAACTGCAGAAGACGGCTGCTCCTTTGAGTCGGTGACTCGTTGTGCTTTCTCATGGAGACGTGCACTTCGCCGGCAGCCCTGCTGGTTTTGTTCCATGCGGAATGGGAAGGAGGTCTTGTGAAATTTCCTGGCTGGGATGGTGTAACTGAGATATGTTTGTGTTTGCTTTGGAAAGGGGCATGGGGCCAAACAAGAGGGCTTATATCCTGCGGGCCGGGACAAAAGAAACACGAATGAAACGAAGTGAATGCGCCAGACCAACAAACACAAAGGCTCCTGTCTCCTTTGTCTTTAACACCACAAAGCTGCAACACAAAGCCGCATCGACCGCAACGAAAGATGTTCAGCACCATAAAGCTACACCACAAAGCTGCATCTTAATGAACCAAAGCAAAAAATGTCCAAAAATATAGCACAATAAGTCTGGCACTCACACCCGCTGCCTCTATCTGCCTTTGAACCACGCGTGTGTGTCTACAAATCTGTCTGGTCCACAATCCCCTCAAACTCGGAACAGCCTAGATAGTTAACCTCTCCTCACAAGCTTTCCGGATAGCCTGCAGCACATCCTTCCCGATGGGCAGCCGCAGCGGGAGCTGCTTTCCCTGGCATCTGCCCGTCCCCTTAACCGCCTCCACCACCACAGTGGCCGCCTTGCGAGGATCGCCTGGCTGGTTCCCGTTTGCAGCCGCACATCCAGCCACTACCAGCCGGTTCAAATCCGGATACTCGGGCAATTGACGAGGCGCCCGGTGCTGGAGATTCCCAGGGGTCATGACCTCCGTGCGAAAGTAGCCGTAAGTCAGCAGCGAGGTGCGGATGCCGAATGCCGCCAGCTCGAGGGCCAGGTTTGGCACAACCACTTCGATCAGACCCTTTCCGCCTGTATAGCATGAGGCACCGGGTGCTCCATAATACACGCCTACCGAGCTGGTGAATAGGACGGTGCCGGATTTCCGGGCACGCATCATTGGCAGGAAGGCCCGGGTGAGGTTGAGGGGGGCGAAGGCATTGGTGCGGGGGGCATTGATGAGGAAGGGCTCGCTGGAGGGGAGGATGTTCAGATCAGAGGCTCCAGAAGGAAAGTGGGTACAGAACTGACTCGAATCCTTCGACTATCCCCGCGTCAATATATCCCGCGTTGTTGATCAGCACGTCCACCTTTCTGTAGATGTCCCAGATCTCGCGCGCCTTGGCATTCAGCTCGTCCTGGGGTGTGGTTCCGTCGAGGTCGAAGACAGCCGCACCGGCATCTTTTAGAGAAGAAGACGGTTGGGACCACTGATTCCGTGGCGGGTTCGGGCTGTGGCGATGACTTGGTCGCCCTGTGATGGAGAAAAGTGAGTCTCGCAGTCAGAGAATGGTGGGGGGTAGCCCACCTCGGCCAGAATGGCGCGGACTAGGGCTTCGCCCATCCCGGAGGAACAGCCGGTGACGAGCCAGGTAAGAGCTTGCGTTTCGTTTGACATGGCTAAAGGTGCAGGCTTTTCTTGAGGAAGAACTTGATAATTTCTGGTAACCGACAGTTTTTTACTTGGTCTCTCTTGAGTTCATGAATGCATGCCCTGTTCCTAGCAGGAGAGGGGCATGGCCAACCTTTTAGACCTTACAGAGGCTAAAATTAGGCCAGATTCATCTACACTTAGTCGATTGACAAGGAGCCGAGAATGGTGTAGCACTATTCCACAGCAGGGCAGAGATTCCTGCCAAGTGGATGATTCGTGCATTTGTTTCTGGCAGATCAGCACGGTAAGCGCTACAGGCAAGCCTCGATGCATGGATGGTCATCCCTGCCCTAACTAGAGATGACCACAGGACACATCCCTGTGCCCAACTCAGTGTTCTTTGTTCTCTATTGCCTCTTATCAGGGACTAGATGCATCCAGGCATCCAATATATTATCTTGCCTGACTTCCCCCCCTCCTCTCATCTGCTCTCCTCCCCGATGTCAACCAACGCACCATGTCCTGGAAACAAGTCTCTCCTACTCGCTACGAGCGTTCCTTCGACTCGCTTGAGCGCTTTTATCACACCGTGGCCGACGCCGGCGCCCCCCTGAACAAAGAACATTACTTGATCTCCTGCACTGCTCAGCTGCAGTCACCGCTGCCTCCCGCCGATGCCGTCCAACAAGCCTGGAAAGCCTTGCGCCTGCAGCACCCACAACTAGCCGCTGAGGCCGAAGCCGAGGCCGAGGCCGGATCTGGCCAACGCTTCGTCTACCAGGTACCAACCTCAGTGGCCGACCTGGACGCCTGGGCGACAGCCACCTTCCACGTTGTGGCCGATCAGACCGCCGACGAGCTGTACGAGAGACTGCCACCGTCGCCGCGCTTCCATCTCTACTATCTGCCACGCACCTCAGCGCTCGTCTTCCGCACGCCGCATTGGCGCATCGATGGCATCGGCCTGCTGCATCTCCAATCGGCCTTCTTCCAACTGCTAGCAGATGGCGCCGCCCCAGTCCTCGATGGCTCCGAAGCCTCCCGTCTATGTCCCGCCCTTGATTCCGCCGTCGCCGCCTCCCTGTCCCCGCCAGCCGCGGATGGGGATGCATCCACCGCAGCAAAGGCAGAACTCCAGCCCATCCTTTCAGCCCTGAAAACAGAAGGGATACTCTCCCTTCCCACCCTCCCCAACATCCTCCCCACCACCTCCAAACGCCTCATGATCTCGCTCTCCCCCGAATCCACCGCCCACATCCTGGCTGCCTGCTCCGCCCGCAACATCACCGTGACCGCCGCCGCCCACGCTGCCCTCGCCCTCGCTGCGCTCCCTTACTCAAAGCCCCCGTCCCCAAACCAGCATCAACAACAACAGCAAACCTACATCGGCTTCAACGCCTTCGACCTCCGAAAATACCTCCCTCCACCATGGAACAGCCCCGCTGCCGCCGTCTCCCCCTACCACGTTGGCCTCCCATTCAGCATCCCCCTCCCCTCCCCCGCCTCCACATCCACATCCACATCCCCATTTACCTACCTCTCCCAAACCTTCACCACCTTCTACCGGCGCAACCTCACCCACCCCTTCCCCCGCAACATCTTCACCTTCCTCCCCGAGTTCATAGCCCAAGCCACGCAGCTCCTAGCCTCCCCGCAACCAGATCCGCTCCAGGCGCCCGCGCACCCGGGACTGAGCTCTCTGGGCCGCGTGAACGAGATCCTCCCGGCCGTGGTGCGGGGAAAAGCGCGGGAGGTGAGGCTGCGCGAGTGGTGGATTGCCATGGAGGTGATTGATCGGTCGGCGTGGATGCATGTGTGGACGTGGGAGGGACGGTTGGTGTTGGCGGGGTGTTGGAATGGGGCGTTTTATGAAGAGGGGTTCGTGCGCGGGTTGTTGGAGGCGTGGAGGGGGTGTTTGGTTAGTAGTTTGGTTTGACGTTTGACTTAAATTAAGTGAGAGAGGGGGAGGGGGGGGGGGCATGTATGTAGAGCAGAGCAGATGAGAGATTTGGGGGATTGGGATTGGGGGGGTGAGGGGTAAGGGGGTCTTGAAGGCATGGTAGGGTAGGGTAGAGTATGGTATGGTATGGTATGTAGGAATTCTTGTGTGAGATGGGGTTATGGGTTAAGTAGGTAGGTAGGTAAGTACTAAGTACTCTGTAGTAGTTTTGCTGATGGTTGAGGGAATATAATATGTTTATGGCTTGTTGTTCTTGTTCTTGTGTGACGTGACGAACCGAAACATACCTAGCAGTACGGAGTAGATAGCTTGATTCTAGTACTAGTAGTTATAGTATCATTCTAGAACTTACCTTATGTAGTATCTAGTTACTGCTAACTACTTTATGGAGATGTTCCCGTGCCCGCTCCCGCTCCCGCTCCCGATCCAGACACCCACCTAGTAGATACTACTTATAGATGTGATGATTGCTGCACACAGTCTGACAGTATATCACGTTCTAATTCCAAAGCTATATATACGCGCAAATATCTAGATGGAAATCGCGCCCGAGATACTAGAGAGCAATATATACGTTTTGATTCGATTCGGTTAGCTAGAGTATTCTCTATACATCGATCATCTTGCCTGAAAGGGGAAAGATGGCTCATGGTATGGTATGGTATGGTATGGTATGGTAAGGGAGAAGATGGTGGTATCACTGCTTCAAAAGCCCGGCGGCTTGACCGCGCTCTTCCGAGTCAGTTTCATATTCCTCATCTGTCTCCTCTTCCTCCTCCTCCTCATCTGTCTCTTCGTCTGTCACCTCTTCGTACTCTGAACCAGTCACTTCTTCCTCTTCCTCGGTTTCCTCTTCGCTCTCGGTCTCGGGCTCGTCCAGCCACTGGTTCAGAGATTTCCCCTTCGACGAAGCGCCTGGACGGGCACGCCCATTGCCCGAGACTGCAGCGCTTGTCTCATGGTCTTTGAGGGCGCGGTCCAGTCGCTCGCCCGCCGTCATGGAGGCCTTGTCGGTGGAAGTGAAGTCCGGCTTGATTTCGTTTTCCCGGAGGCGGGCATCAGGCTCCTGTCCCAGCTCGACCCAGTCGGGGAGGTTCTGGTAGCCCTTCAAGCCGAGCATGCCGGCGTCGGGCCCTACGACCAGGGTGGCGGAGCCGATTAGCAGATCCTTGCGCGTCTCGGACGGGCTGGGAGCGTGCGGGACGGGTTTGGGTGCGAGGAGGAGCAGGTTGGCGAGCTGGGTGGAGGAAGGAGTGCCGAGGAGGGCTTTGTATAGGCGGGCACGATCGCGAAGGTCGTAGGATGTGTCGTATCTAGCGAGCATGAGGATGTAGCGCCATAGCAGGGTGATTCTGTCTTCTGGCTCGTCGGTCTGCGGCGTTTCTTCGTTGGTTGTATTCTCCTTGTCTGCTTCTTCCTGTGCGTCGGCATTGTCGGCCCATTCGTTGACGATTGCCTCGGCTTTGGGCTTCGGGTTGGACTCCGCTGGCTGGGGCGCTTCCTTAGGGGGGTTTCGCAGCAGATGATGCAGGTAGACCTTTGCACCTAGGAGGACGATCTGCTGCTTCACGGCCTCGGACTCGTTCGCAAAGTCTTGTACCAGAATGCGCAGGACATCGGGGGCGATGTTCCTCTCTGGCTCGGCTCCCGCGAACTCTCCGACCAGCCAGACGATGGTGGCCCTAGCGTCTGGGTTCTTCGTCAGTCCCAGATGCTTGACTAGTTGGATGACGGTCTTCTCATGCGAGGCTGGGTCCTGTTGGATAAGGTGTCGAATGACAGTCAACGACTCCGCAACAAGGTTGTCGTCGAGACTCGTGATTTGGCTAAGGAGGACGTGTAGACAGTGATCCGCTGTCATGGGATCGCTCTGTGCGCAGCGCCCAATGGCACGCACGCTTTCCCGCACCAGATCGGGATCTGCGCCCTGCGAGAAATGCCCCAGTTCGCTGAGAATCACGCCCTTCAGATGTAACCCGCAATGGGGAAAGAGTATGGTGAGGACCTCCAGCTTGAGACGCCAGATGTGGCGAGGATCTATCGCGTGAACCAAGAAGTGGGTGACGTATTTTGTAAACGGTTTCGGGTGGCTTAGAGCAACAACAACGATATTGTAGAGCGCAACATGCTGTGTATCCTGCGGGCCCCTAAGCAGTGCGACCAAAGGACCAATAGCGGTATCCAGGTATTCCGGGGTGCCGAGGTAGAGAAAACACCGGACAACACTGACAATCACAGCTGAGTTGCGGTTCTGCAGCAGCAACTTGCAGGTGCGCAGGAAGAACTCAAGATCGGGATCCAACACAGGCACTTCGTACTCGTCGCCATCACCGCTTTCAGTGGCCTTTTCCTCTTCGTAGAAGTCCTTGGATACCACAGCTTTTTTCCCTTTCTCCATCCTGCGGGGAAAGCACTGGCGAGCATAGAAGGTCAGAAGGCGCAACGTCGCAATTTGGCTCCATTCATCCATATCAACGAGCTTCTTGACGAGACTCCGGTAATGCTTGTGAATAAGATCGATCCGGTCCGGGCAGACATCCAGGAACGCAGCAACAGCAGGCCCCAGGACAAAATACTGGCTATCACCCAGCAGAGTCGACAGGTATTCGACCAAATTCGGCAGGGTGGTGGGGTCCAGGCGATAACACTTCGGAATGGCCAATGCTGCCGCTTTGCGAACATGAGGGCTCATATCGCCGCAACCTCTCTTGATTGCCAGCGACACAATCTGGCTGATGACCGGGACACGGATGCCGGACATTGTGCGCAGCGCCATGGCCCGCGCCATGGGATTCTGGTCCGTAAGTGACTTCTGAATTGCATTGATGGACAAGAGCGCGAGGTCCGGTTCCGCCTCCGCATGATGCACCAAGTAGATATAGACCAGCTTCTTCACCTCGAGGTTCGCACTAGCCACGTTTTTGACGACGGCGGAGAAGAACGGGTGGGACGGTTCGGATCGGTACATCAACTGTATTGCGCAAACGCAGTCAGAGTCAGCCAATGCACTGCACGGAGGTTGGGCCAGATCGGGGATTCCGTACCGTTATCACTCGGCGCATGCCATCCAAGATCTCCCGGTCATTGCGGCTATCCAGGAGCTTTTTGATGTGTGCTGTCGTCAGGTTTCGAGACGACAAGCCCGTGCTGGACCCTCTACTCATCGATGCAGACTGGGCTGCTTCCAGGGTGAGCTCTCGAGCTGCTCGCAAGATCAGTCAGTTGGTCTGCGCAGGCACGGAGGACAGACACCTAGACACTGCTAAGCGAGCTCGACCACGTACCTGTTTCCAGCATCGAGGAAATCCTGGATATGGTCTCCATTCTGGCCCCAGGCCCTTCGTACGGGCACGATCACGGACAGGTCCTGGTGGGGGAATGGGGGGGATTTGGGTGGAGAAGAGCAGGAGGAAGTTGGGAGTTCCGCGGCGGGCGGCGAGCGGCGGGCGGGCAGCTGGCATGACGAGGGACGATTGGGTAACGTGAACGTGCTGCTTTTCCGCCGTCTCCTCCGCCCTCCCGTCCATCCCACCAACAACCAACAACCAACTACCAACTACCGAGGGATGGCTTGATGAACCTCAGCCCACTAGCTCGTGGATAGCATAAACCATGTTCCTCTTCGGCCCAGCCTCTGGAAGCTCTACCAACCAATCTCCATTGTCTCGTGGCCATGGGCTCCGTCCGCCGTATACACTCTAGCGACTGGGTGACGGATTTCTTACGACACGTTCTGGAACAAGATGCGCCTTCGACGCTGCTACTTGTATGCTCGTCGAGGGAGCAGTTCCTAGAGCAGCTGTTTGCTGCGAGTCACATGCAGCAAAGGGAGACTGGAGAACGCCATTACATACTTACAAAAACCATCGGATTACTTTCCAAGTCGACTAGGATCAAGCTGGTCTTTTGTCCCACACTGGAGCATCTCCGGGCCTATATGGTGGTGATACAACCACAAGAGCCCCCCCAGCAGGGGTTAGACATGGAGGGAAGGCAAGCAGCACGTCCTATGATGGCGATCCTGGATCCTCTGGCGTTGCACCTCCCTACCTCGGAATTTTCTGCTCAAGGCCTGTCCAGAACGTTGGCCGCTGCGGTGGAGGTATCCTCACGAGCGGGGATGGATCTCGTGCTCTGCGAATGCCGAAACGCCACGGATCCTTCCGACAGGCAACGGGGCGAGGCATTGTGGCACACGCAGGTGCCACTCCTGAACAGTTTCGCACGGATAGGGGAGGAAACCGTCTCTTTTCGGAGAGGAGTGCCTGTGAAAAGAGTTGCACAGCGGTGGTTTGACTTCGAGAACGAGCATCCGGCCACTGACACAATGGACGTCTGAGTGTTTCGCGGTAAAAGAAATAGGAATTGACAGAGCTAAATGCAGCCGAGCGAGTATGTACTACAACTTATCACACCATGTAAACCCCAATAATCAACCGGGTATCCTTGAACCGACCCTTAACTCCCTAAAAACAATGACAAACCCCAGACTTATAGACATTTCTCCATGTCGGTGATGTAAAGCTTGATGTGCGACTCCAGTTTCAGGTACTCATCGTGGGCACCTTGAATCTCGCTCTCAATGTTCTCCTTGAGATCGGCCATCTGGGAAAGGTCAGTCGTGTATGCGAAACAGAGACAGGGGAACCTACCTTCTTCTCGGTCTGTTCGATCCGAATCCTCCTTCTCTCCATGTCGCGCTGCTTATCAGCACGCTCCTCGCGCAGCTGCTTCTGGACCTCCCGGAGCTCCTCCATACGGGTCTGCGCTGTCTCTGCCTTCTCTTGGGCGTTCTTCCGTAGAGCTTCGATCCTTTCGTTCCACCGCGACAGCTGCCGCTGCAGCAGCTTCTCTGTCTGCTCCACCTCCCTCACGTTATTTCCTCGCTCGGAAATCGCCTCCCTGTTCCTGGAAGCCCTCGATTCCTCCTCGTCCTCCTTTTGTATTTCCACAGAGATATCTTCGAGGAGCCGCACACACGCCTGCACATCGTTACTGACGACAGTGAACGTATCCGACGAGGTCTGCAGAGCTCTCGCCCGTCTCTCCATCGCATCAATCTGAGCCTTCTCGCGTAGCAAATTCTCCGAGAGATCAGTCAGGGATGACTGGAGAGAGAGCGGGCTCTCCATGACGTAGGGACGCAGTTTCTCAACCTCCTGTCGGGTACGGACGACCTTCTCCGTCTTCTCCTCCAGCTGTGCCTGCCGCCTCGCCTTGTCGACCTTGACCCGTTCCAGTGTCTCCGCCACGCGCTCCTGGTTCCGTCTCAACTCAAGCAGGCGGGCTTTCAGCTCGTCATTCCGTCTAACCTTGTCCTTCACTTGTGCTTCGTTGGCCTTCATGGTCCGGCGCATCTCCTCGAGACGCACCTCCATCTCTTGATTCTCGGCGTAAAGCGTATCGATGCGCGACTTTGTCTTCTCCGCCTTGTTGAAATGCTCATCAATGACAGGGGTTTGAGACTCGCGGAACCGGACGAAATTGATCAGGTAGGAGAATATCCGGATGAGTCGGTCGTGTGTAGGCTTCGTCAGATCTGTGAACGTAAAATCGTTGACACCGCACTGCATTAACGTATAGAGAGTCAGACATTGCTACTTCTGCTAGGGTCACTCGGAAGATCAGACGTACCTCCCCCATCAACCGTCGTAGACTGGTGAAGAACCCCATCAGATTGCGCGTGTCCGTGGGTACAATGTCGGGGTAGTCGCCAGAGACGTCGTCGGCTGCGGCACGCATGGCTGGCTCTACCGTTTCGCGGGTCATGTTCATGAGGAGTTCCGCAAACCATTCGAACACCATTTGGATCTGTTGCGGATTCGGCTTGATCAGGTCGGCGGCGGTGAACGGGATACCGATGTCGTTGATACATCCTGCGATCTCCTTGTCGGGCTGTTGACAGCATTAGAGCACTGTACCGCGTGGACAGACCAGCATGGCAGTAAACTAACCAGGCGCATCAGCGCATCGTTCTCGTCCTCCTTCTTGCGACCTCTGCCATGGTGTTGCTGCGAGCCATGGAACTGCTGGCTCATGCGTTGACTGTACGACATGGTTTCGCGCAATCCAGAAAGGAATTCTCAAACCGAGCAGCGGGGACCAGGGAGAGAATCAGTGCCGCGGGGTTGTGAGGGGGGCGCTGTCGCTGGGAGGGAGATGTTATGATGATTGTTTACTGCGCAGGACTCGCATGGCAACCGGAAGGGGACTAGTGCGGCCGGAGAGGGGCACGGCAGACAAACAGTGCAAACCTCCTCCACGCTTCCTTTTTCGATGACTCTTTGCGGCGGCATTCGGGATTCACGACAAGTTCCAGCTCAGCTCAGCTCAGCTTAGCTTGCATCTCTCAGCTGCTCGCCCATCCTCGGACACCATGCCAGCTCCCACATCAGGCGCGTCGGACGCCGCCAAGCCGTTCGAGTAAGCCACCCCCCTCAACTTTGTGCGAACTACCTTCTGCCCGCCGCTGCTAATATTCGCCGCCAGCATTGTCGCAACCTACAATGAGCTGCTCCGCTCCGACCCGGACTTGACGATGCCAATTGCGGCCATCGAAGCTTTGGTCCTCCTCCTTACACACTCCCCCTCGTCGACGATATCCGAGACGCTCGACCTGCTTGAGAAATCCACCGCACACTTGAAACAGTCCATCCCCAACCCCATTGGCCTCTCTGCCGGAACCGACCTCTTCCAGCGATACCTCATCACGACTCTGCAGCGACCGGGCCAACTCGGACCGGCGGGCGATTTCAATGCGATCAGGGCGCATCTGTTGTCGAACGGGCGGCTGTTCATCCGACGTGCGAAGGAGAGCCGAGACAAGATCGCGGCGTTTGGAAGAGGGTTCGTCCGGGACGGAAGCACAGTGTTGACGAATGGTGGATCGCGAGTGGTGGCGTCGCTGCTGCAGAAGGCAGCGGACGAGAAGGGAGGCCCGTCGGCCGTGCGCTTCCGAGTGATCTACGTCCTGTCGTCCGCCAAGCACGACGTCGACAGCTCTGGCGAGCCGGAGGGAATGCAAATGGTGCGCGCGCTCCGGGCGAAGGGCGTTCCGGTAGCGACGATCCCGGAGTCTGCCGTGGCGTATGCCATGGGAAAGGCCGACATTGTCATCGTGGGTGCCGAGGGTGTGGTTGAGAACGGAGGAATCGTGTCGCGGATGGGAACCTACCAGATCGGTCTTCTTGCGAAGGCCATGGACAAGCCGTTCTACTGCGTGGCGGAGAGTCACAAGTTCGTCCGCATCTACCCGCTCGGACAGTACGATCTGCCCATCGAACAGCGCGTGATCGACTTCAAGACGGAGGAAGAAGTGGCCGACGAGGCGAAGCAGCAGCAAGCGGCCACGCCCGCAGTCAGGCCCGTGAACTCGGCGGACAGCTCGGACGTGGTTGACTTCACACCGCCCCATCTGATTTCCGCGTTGATCACGGACAGCGGTGTCCTGACGCCGAGCGCGGTCAGTGAGGAGTTGATTAAGATATGGTTCTAGTTTTGTTTTTCCGACTCTGTGCCCGGTACTCTCCCGACAGATATGGAGTGCAGGGCTTGCGATGTTTTCTAAAAATGAATGAAGCGGATTGGCGTTAAGGTCATGATATATCCGGACGCTCAGGGCGTTTGTCGGCTTGAAATGTTGTGTCCGCAAATCTCAAAATTCAATAGACTAATGACTCGACTTGAGTCTTGAAAGATCTGGCCCATCGATTGCCGTGGAGATCGTTTGTAGGCTACCTGGTTGCTTACGGCTTTTCGCAGTCAATGTGTACTATTAGCCCGGCACAGGTCGAACACTCCTCTGCTCTCACGAATGCCGGCGGATGCAAGAACCGAAAAATCCGGACATAACAATTAACCCATCACCACACCTGCAGACTTGACTCTTATGTATAGCGACTTACAGCTTCGCTTGCTTTCCAAGTCCCCAGCAGCCATCAATGCCTGTCAACACTAACCCACAAATCCATACATCACGACCCAACTATCCACCTCCACAACAACACAAACCATCAAGAGCCATCCATCCATCCATCCATCCATCCATCCGTCCGTCCTCATAATCATACTCACTCCACGAAAACCCCCTCCCCCTCCGCCTCCCCCACACTCCAACCACAATAACCCCAAATACAAGCAAGGGCGACCATCCCCTTGCGTTATATCGACTACTACGTAAGTAAGTAAGTAAGTAAGTAAGTAAGTAGATGGGTATGTATATTCAAAGAAACGTGCGCCGGGACATCCACTCTCCAAATGCCAAACCAAACCAAGCCAAGCCGGGACTGGTTGGTTGGTTGGTTGGTTGGTTTCTACTCCGACGCCGACTGGTGCATGGGACTATTGACGGATGGTAGCATATCTACTTCCTTCTATGTATGTGTCTAGTCCGTACTGGTAGAGATGGTTCGCTGGATAGGTGATTCAGGAAATCAAGGTCCCGAAACATGGCGATCTTTTTTTTTTTTTTCTCTTTGCTGGATATAGATAGGTAAGGGATGTCTACTATTAGATGTCTTGAACAATTGAGAAATGGGCTAACGGTAGCGATGTATAGATAAGTAGTACCTGGGTAACCTAGGTATAGTACATATATGTATCTCTGCCAAGAGGACCAAATATAGTGCACATCATCACGGCCACGGTGCACGGGTGCACAGATACATACACAGTGTCCCCAGATCCTGGAACTGAAAAAAAAAAAGAAAGAAAGAAAGAAAGAAAGAAATTCAACTTTTGGGTAGTACGTAAGTAAGTACCTCCACATATCCCAAAGTCACAGTCCCAGATACCATTCGTCTAACCAAGACCATAAGGTAGTAAATATCCATGATGTATTTGCGAATATCATGCAGCAAAGAACTGTCATTATAATGAGTCGTAATTCATAACACGTCCAATCGAGGGGACTGTTTAACCATCATCATCATCATCATCATCATCATCATCATCATCATCATCATCATATCTCCAGGTAGTCGTAATCATAAACATAAGTCGTAACAAAATTTCCCAAATGCCATGGGAATATGGGATGTCCGCTCCGGATTCGGTCCATGCAATATATCCATCCCACTGAAAGCCCGAGAGATCACGAGGGCGAGCGAAACCGCCTGGTGAGAGTGAGAGAGTGAGGTCACCAGACATAGTCTCAGATCTCAGACCCAGGCACAACAGCGCAGCGACAAGCCAAGCGACTTCATCGGCAGCCACGAGAGTGCACTTCCACGCCCACATCGTTCATCACCCGATAAGATAATCCCAATTCCATTGCAGGGACAGGCCATGTCATGCCATATCATAGCATAGCACGACCGACTCCACGAATCCCAAACCCAACCCAGCCATATCATATCATATCATATCGTATATCCAGACGCTCCCTCAAAACGGATACACGTTCCACAAACAACCAGACCAAATAAACGATCAGGTGGCCTGGCCCAACCTCCCCGAAAAGCGGAGCGAGAAACGGATATCATCGGACGAGACACAGCGTTTCTATTTCCGACTCGTCTTCCAGAGACTTCACAAGCCCAGCTTAGCCTGGGGAGTCATGCGCTGCGCTGCGCTGCTCAAGCGGCGGCGGACATGCAAGTCGGGGTTCGGGATCAGTTTGAAATGCGACCAAGCTGGCAGGGGAAGGGGAAGGGGAAGGGGAAGGGGAATTTCTGGTCCAGGGAGGCAAAGGCGTAGAGGAGGAGGTAGCCGAAGGCTACGAAAAGCCATAGGGCGGCCATGGTTTGGTTTGGTTTGGTTTGGTTTGATTTGGGCTTGGGTTTTGTTTGGTGGAGGGATAGTGCTCGGGCTCGGAGGGGTTCGGATTCGGATTCGATGGTGTCGATAGTCAATAGTAGTTATGCTGTGTTGTGCTATGTTGTGTGCGCTGGGCTGGGCTGCAGTCTGCAGGGCCGTCGACAGGCGACAAGCTGGGGCTGGGGGAGGGGTACAGTGCTTTTGGATATAAATAGGATGGGATATGTATGTTGGTGAGCGAGAGTCGGGCCCGGGGATGTCACAGGCCAGATATAAATGTATTGTATATGGGGGTGGGGGCCTGGGAGTGTGAGCAAGAGCAAGAGCAGCTGCCCTTCTTGTCTACTTATGCTGTAATGTCTAGACCCTGCACGGTATCGAGAGGGGAAATCAGGGGCGGGGTTCGGTGTGATTGGAATCATCAGGGCCGCTGTCTGGTACCTAGTTTTACGCCGTACGGTGCAGTGGTTTGCGGGGAGAGGCCCAATCGGAGTCCCATTGCCGGTGGTCTGACTGAGGGTTTCTTCATGATGCGGTAAAAGGTGCATATTTACACAGGAGTTGATCTGCACCAATGTTCTTCGGTGGACTTGATCGGCTGCGTGATGTTGATCTGCTGATGGAGAGCCGAGCTGGCTGTCGGCATATCAACATAGACAGTGGGCGATGGGTCATGTACATAGTAGATACTGATAGTGTAGAAAAGAAACAGATGTCGAAGTCATTGTGACTGCAGTCGACAGCCCCAAAGTGCCCTGTAGCGGTGCCTGCATCTATTAATCTGGCGGTGTGATTAGGCCCTTATCAGATGGCGATATAGTACTTTGCACTTTGTATAGTAGTCAAAGACCAGGATGCGATCCTGGGTGCTTCATCGAGGTGTCCAGACAAGGCCAATCAATAGATCGACGATCTCAGATCGGGATTTATGTCATGGTGATTTATGCTCAACTCCCATGTGCCTATCCACCACTTACCACACACACACACACAGTAAGTAAGTGACCCGAGTTTAGCACTGGATTTTTTCCACGTCAGCCGATGGATCCGGCGGGCTTATCAATCGGCAACAACACATCATCTATTCCAGACAGACGAATCACACCGCCGGATGGGGCCGATGAGCAATCGCTGCCATCCACGGCTCCCCGTGCTCGCGGAAATGACGACGCCGGGTGATCATATCATGCCAGCAAATGGTTCCCCAGAATAATAATACAAAGGTCGAAGGCTTGAATTCGAGTCTTCTAGAAAGAAAAGAAGGCCGTCGCGGGGGTGGGTGAACCACACGTGCCTCTGGGAGGCGTGAACCATGGTTCCCTCGCGCTTTAGCCTTCAGGTCCCGCCGCCCCTCCGCGCGACCCGAAAGCGATGCAAAACAATGAGGCTATGCGTTTGACTTTGAGGCATGGGATTGGATTCACTGTCTGCCCGCGCCCGGCGCCCGCCGTGAAGGACGCTCGCTCATGTTAGGCAGCTCGCCCGATGGCCGTACGCAGAGGTTCTGCTAGATACTTTGGTTCTGCTGCGCGGCGTGCTTACTGCTGCCTCATACCTTGTAGCGAGTACCGTACCTACTTGCCTACCTGTCCACATACCTACTAGCCCTCCAAACCTCTCATCCCCTCCAGCATCTTCATGTCCTCTATCAACTTATATCATACTCTTTAAGCCCGGCCGTCCAGATTGTTAGCGTCACTGACAACCGCAATCCCCTGCAGCATCCATCCATCCATCCATCCGGACCAGCCCGACAAGACCGACTTTTAATTATTATCTATTGTGCAATCGAACCAACCCCGCCTCCGAGAATTCTCGCTGCCTGCCCTGTCTTGTCCGTCTGCGGCCCAAATTCGCAGAGATCCCGGTCCATCCGCAGCGCCAGGCCTGTACCCTACTAACCTACCCACCTAAGATCCGTTATTGCCTAAACCAAGACCAAATCAAAGAAGAAGAAAAAAAGAAAAAAAAAAAAAAAAAAAAGGCAGGCTTTTTCTATTCGATCTGTCCAGTGGCGTACAGGAGGGGTCCGGCATCTAAACCAATCGATTTACGACATCTCTTAAAGACACGGACCACATCACAGTACGACCACCAACCAGTACGGAGTCTCCGTACTACTGCTGTGTAGGAGCGCCAGCTTCAAGCCACACCCACCCGTACTAAGAAAGTATGGGCGCCGAGTCAATGCCAACAACGACAATGACAACGACAACAGCAGCAACAGCAACAGCAACAGCAGCAACCTCGCACCCACACGAGCCCTGCAAACGACGACGAGGGTCATCCTTCTTCGGCCTAGACGGATCCAACCCCAACCCCAACCCCAACCCGGGCCACACGCAGCCCACCACCACCAGCAGCGCCAACAATAACGCCCACAATAATCGTGGTCAGGACAGCCACGATTATTCCTGGTCAATAAAGAAGTTTCTGAGCCGCCATGTGAGCCGTCGATATCGGGTTCTGGAACGGGAACCGAACCGTCTCAGGAAGCGGTTCACTCAATAATTTTTTATTTTTTTGATTATCCCCTATTTCCTCCGGTCATACCTACAGTACCTACCTACTATACCTACTCCGTATATACCGTATATTAACGGAATGCGGGATGGGGATGGGGATGGGGATGGGGACGGGGACGGGGACGGGGATGGGAGGGAAAGGGAAGGAAATACACCTGTCACTTTTGATGGGTCCCTTATTACCTACTTTACTGACTGACTGACGGAGCTCAAGACAGGAGGAGTATGTACGGAGTACTACGGAGTACACAGCCTGCTATTTATCTACCTACCTACCTACCTACCTACCTATCTACTTGCTACTTGCTACTCCCTAAATATGATCCCGGACTGGGACTGGGTATATTACGGTCTACTACGGAGTGCGGAGTGTCATACTCATCTCACCATCTCGATTCCATGCTTACTTACTTACGGAGTACCTACCGGTATATGGCCGGCTGATCCATCCATCCATCCATGCCACCTCAATCAAACAGGGCAAGTCAGTTCATTTCTCGGAGAAGGTGGTGGTGGTAGTGGTAGTGGTACTGGTGCAGTGGATATCGTCGGGTTCCGCAGGACTTTCCATCCTTCCCACTCCTTCGCACGGCGCAACTTCTATTGGACCATCTGTAACTCTTATCAGTCAGTACCTACCTACCCAGGCGGTGTCGGTGTCGGTCTTCCGATTCTATTTCTTCCATCATCCTTTTCTTCTCTCATCAATATCGTCCATTAGTATGTGTCTGACAGTCGGTGTTGGTTTCTTTCCTTCTGTTTTTTTTTGTTTTCTTTCTATTTTTGCTTTTTCCCCCCCTCTACTGTACAGGTACTAGGTACTCTTGGCGTTGGTTTGGTTTTGATCCGATTCCGGGGGTTCTCGGCGGTACTTTGGGTATGTATGGACATATGTATATAAGTATTTTTCAACTTAGGTAGGTAGGTAGGTAGTTAGGCAGTATATCACGTTGTGTTGTGTCTATTGGATAGTGTGTGTGTGTGTGTGTGTGTGTGCTGATAGTGACAATGGTAGTGGTACTCGGTACTTACTATATAAACTTATATACTTATATACCTATATAGTAATGGGTTGGAATAGAGAGAATAAATTCCACCCACCCATCCAACATGCACGCGATAATAGCACGTACCTACTTCCCTATGGACTGCATTGAAATTTCGATACATCCAGATCTTTATAGTATAATATCCACCTCCATAAACCATCCTATATCCTAACCTCGGTAGATGGATGGATAGATAGATAGATATACTTATAGGTACCTCTCTCCTCATTTTCAAACCAACCGGACGCATTCAATACATCCACCCACCTACCTACCCACCGGTACCTAGGTACATACATACATACATACATACATACATACATAAATTCATATCTATTTATACGCGCTATACTCCGTAAACAGACAGACAACGCACAGAAAACCGTTGAACCTAAAGCTCGATGCAGGTGAAAGTGCAAGTACAAGTGCAGCTCCAAGCATGACGAGACCCCATAAATGAACCAATAATATAATACTGTGCATACTGCCACCAGTGCCGTGTCAACACAGCACAGCACAGCACAGCACAGCACAGCAACTCCGGCTGCCGACGTGGTGCCTTACAACAGCCGGAAAAGTATGACAGCGGAAAAAAAAAAAAAAAAAAAAAAAGAGAAAAAGATGCTTTGGGTGGGGTTAGTGTGTATTATTGCCTTAACTCTGATCTGGAAGTGTATTCTGTGGGGGGATTGTTGGTGGTGGTGGGTAGGTAGGTACTATAAGTAAGTAGGTATCTAAGTAGTGTGTCGTGGACAATATCTACTAGATAGTATATAGTATATACTTTACTCCGTACCCAGTAATCCGGAAGCATGAAAGATGGAAGTATAGAAGTGTGGAAGTGCAGCGGTCTGGCTAACTATCAGCTAACTAACCAACCCATTGGTTAGCCAGTCAGCCAGTCAGCCGGTCAGCCAGGCCGTCAGACACATCACATCGTGTTAGAAGTCAAGCTTGCAGTATGACCCAATCCACTCACGCTCGGAGGGAGGGAAGAAAACACCTGCGCTTCCCGTACTTAACCTCATGCGTCATTGTTGGTGCTGGTGCTGGTGCTGGCACGCCGCTCTGTGGGGAACATGATGCGTGGTATCTATCTAGGGTCTGGATGAGAGAGTCTTCTCGGAGAATTTCGGGCCACTGGGTGCCCAGGTGGTGGTGGTGATGATGATGATGGCGGTGGGTTAGTGGAGTCTGTCTGTCTGTCTGTCTGTCTGTCTGTCTGTCTGTCTGTCTGTCTGTCTGTCTGTCTGTCTGTCTGTCTGTCTGTCTGTCTGTCTCCCCGGACTCTATTTTTGGGGCTTCTATAGATAGGTAGAGAGAGAGGTGTTGTTCGGTGGAGGCTGGCTGACTGGCTCTTGGTATGGGTAGATGGATGGATGGATGGCTGCTTGCATCGGAGGGGAGACTGAGAGGGGTTGGAGATTGAGTGGCTGCATTATTTTGGGCGGGTCGAAACTTGAAAGTATCCAGCAGATGCAGATGAATAGATAGGTAGTGGTGTTGCTTTTCTTGGGCATGAGTCTGCGCTTGGTTTGTTTTCCTTAAATGCCTCGATTTCCTGCTGATAAATGTGGTATGACCTAGGAGACGGGTTATCTGCCGTTGAGTTAGCATATTGGCTGCATTTAACTATAGGAGGGTGAAGATAATGCGACACTTAGGCAGTTTTGGTTTTGTATCTGCGGACAGGAATAGCAGAGAGTGCTGTGGGATATTCAGCATTCAATTCACTGACCAGTAGCTATTCATTTTAACTGTCCATAATAGGAAGTTGAACGTGTGTCCAGCATATCCCTCTAGACGAAGAACATGGAGCAATCTTTCACAGTGCGGAGAATATGTAAAGCAGATGAAGAATTTGAGATGCAAGGCGCGCCAATACTCCATGGGAGGTGCGGTGCAGACTGCAGACAGAGTATTACCTAGTAGGCAAGTGCAGAGCTTTGCACATCGCACATACTCCACGTCCTGTTAGTTGTTGCATGCGCTCGAGTATTGGAAATGGAATTGGCATTTACAGTCATACCGTGCCAGCGCATTGGGGTTACTGCATATAGATATAGGTATGTGCCATGATGGCCCTTCCCTTCCCCTCACTTATACATTGGATGTGATATCCTAGGTAACTAGGTAGGTGTGTCTGTTTGTTTGCATGTAGATACTCCATACATCCTGCACAGACGGACTTGGTACAGTGGGTTGGGCTGTACTACCCGCCCTCAGGCTCATCAAGTCGATCGCCGGGTCTGTCGGTTAGAAACGCAACGGCCTTCAAATTCAATACCCACTGACTTACGGCGTATCTTACTATATAGATACAATCTAAAGACATGGGAAGTAAATTCTGGCCCGACCCACCCCACCCAAGGAAAAAGGAAATTAATCCGCCTATCAACAAAGGCGATCCTGCCGAGTTCGAGGGGCGATGAGGATTTTTTTTTTTGCAATGGATAGAAATCTTACTAGTGGGTTGAAATTGTCACAGCAAAAAACCCACATCGAGATACTCGATACTATCTACTGTGTAGTGTGCACATTAGATGGATACACGGAAGGCCGATGGGGATGACGTGCATGACGGAGACATGGTACTATCTCAGATGGATACGAGGACCGGGCCTTGATTGATTATTGTTATTTTAAGCCGATCGATAACCATGGTACTGGGGTAGGTACCTGACTTGCGGTACGGAGTATTGCTTGAGCCTTGGTTTTGATTAATGTTTACTATTTACACTTTACCTACATAGGTACTAGGCACCGAACAAGTTTTTCACTACTCCGTACTTCACTGCTGTCTGTCCACTCGTGGAGGGAGTGAAACCTCGAACTGTAAAAAGTGGAAAGCGCAAGTAAACAAGGGCCGGCCGGGGATGGATGGCATACCCGCTGTCCCATCCGTCCATCCACTCCGCACCTGCAAGGTGAAAGAGGCCAGAGTTCCAGTTAGTGTGGTCTAAGTCGGCCGGAATGTTTCACCTCCCCGTCTCTTTTCGGCGTCCAGATTGAGATCTGGCCGGGTCTTTGGGCCATCAGATGCAGGAACACTGAACTCTTGATCCACTGATTTGCGCTGGTCGAGCTCGACCCTGAGACCAATGGTATCGCCACGAAAGGGGGGGGTGTTGGTCAGAACTCAACGGGCTTGAAGGATACGCCTGACGCCATGGCTGTATTGAGATTCGAGGTGGCTTTGTCGAGCAGCCAGGATGGACAAGCTTCGTCCCTGTGCTTGCTTGAAAGCAATAGTATCGAACTACTTTTAGGCGAGAAGGCGTCATGGGTACCGGCGCATTGAACCTGCCCGTGGTACGTAATGCGTGAGGGAACGGTATACCTACGGAGAATCGGAGTACTGCGATAGTACCCTAAGGTGGTAAGTTAGTTGAGTGAAGGGAGACCCGGGTCTCCGATGGACTGGAACACCAGTAAGATTGGACTGCAATGGATCTTTGCAGTCTTTCCCGCACACGCGTCAGGTGGCTCGCGTGTGCCTGGCTTCGGCATTATCGGGCGAGTATATTTATTGTATAAGGGAGGAATAGTGGTAGGGAGGAGTGAGGGCAGCTTCTGCCCTTTGTGTGCGGGTGGGCGTCGCCACATCTGCAAACTGCAAGGACTGGCAGTAAACAATCAACATTATTAGACCCGAGGAAATTGCTTCCGCGGCCGGGTCGAGCGACGACTCAGGCCCGGCTAATTTAATTGATTGATTGCAGCTGACTTGAACGAGCCCATCGATGCACGTTGCCAAGTTGATGCCGTCCATCCCCGCCGGACGGACTTCATTTCCAGGACGATATAACAGGATGGGTCGTCGGGACGATCGACGCACATGGTGCTGAATTCGCGATGCTTGGAGGTTCGCAATCCTTGGACCCTAAAGACAGGAAGGAGGACAGGCGGACAGGCGGACAGGCGGGCTTGGGTCGGGAAATAACACCGACCCACAGGGAACAGACAATGAATTGGGAGCAGCAGCTCCCTAACTCACAATGGCGACTCGACCGTTAGGGGCTACGGGTCGTTTTACGTTATTGTCCTGGTGTGCACGCTTTGGCCACTGCAGACTGGACCTGTCAATGGCTGTCAGAATTGTCAGGTTAGTGGTCTAGCGAGCGGAAATTGAATGGGTTGGCGCGGGAAGTTAAACGCTGGACGAACGCCCATCGTGGTGGATGGGGGCGTGGCAGACACGATACCTGACTGACTCGGTTCCTGGGTAAGTAGATAGTATTGCCGAAGAGGATGCTTACCTACGTATGTAGGTAGGTACTAGGTATCTAGTAGGTGGTATGTGTGACCGTGTGGAATATCAACCCCAGCCACCAATCTCTCAGGTACTTACTTGTACCGATACCTGCCTAGTACCCATCTACTAGCAGCAGCAGGTGTAACGAACACCATGCCCCCGATGCATCTCTGGCAGGATCTCTCGATCTCCCAGTCCCCTCAGTTACGGTGATACCGGCTGGTAACATCGCTGCTCGACTCCGTATTTTCGTCGGGCTAAGCGAAACCAAGAGATTAGCACCACTTTTGGCTTAGGCCTCCCCACTGCAGGAGTCCATTGCTGCCATTGCATCGTCATTTGGCCCCTCCGCTGTTCCTCATGCTCCAGGTGGAATGATGGGGCCCAAAAGCTTAGGTAAGGTACGTGGTAGCGCTGACTGTATCGACGATTTCCCCGATTCCAGGATTTCAAGTAGTATGTTGGCCGAGAGTCATCCATCCAGCCTGCATGCGCCTCAGTCAGAAAGGATACCACCAGGAAAGTACCTTTTACGGGGTACTGCGACTCCCGCCGGTAAGGGGAGCGGAACCGGTGTGCTTGCATCCGCCTCCTGTAGTTATGGGAGTCATGAGCGGTGCGTCCCGGCGGTATGCCAATACTCCGTCGCTCGACAGAGTGCAGACAGACGGAATGTCGACATCAGCAGCCATTACCATTAATATTATTATCCAAACGCAAGCAATCTAGACCAGAGAGGGTCAATTGACCAATTGGCATACTGTACTTAGAGAGCGGGAACGCCAAGCGCTGCTAGTTGCGCATACATGATCCCGTCTTTTTAGATCACAATGCTCTCTCTCCATCCATGCTCATCAATCTCGATAGCCCATCGTACTGGTCGATTGTATCTGGCCGTAAGAAGATGCCCGAGTCGTGGAAGTCCAATTCCATGGAATATTCCATGACATCACACCCGATCGCAGAGCCGGGCACCAAAGCGGAATACGGCGAGTAATGAACCACTAGGAGATAATACGATCTTCAAGGGAGAGAGCGCCTTACCTCCTGCCAGTGCCCGGGGCACCTGAGGCTGTATGTAGATTGTATTGATG
Source organism: Aspergillus heteromorphus CBS 117.55 (assembly GCF_003184545.1). NCBI lineage: Eukaryota > Fungi > Ascomycota > Eurotiomycetes > Eurotiales > Aspergillaceae > Aspergillus > Aspergillus heteromorphus. The sequence goes on along the minus strand of NW_020290414.1, from coordinate 390,281 downwards.
ATTATCGTCTTGTCCTGGAGTGGTACTGTAAATTTGCCAGTGTCTGCCAGTGTTTGTCTGTCTGTCTGTCTGTCTGTCTGTCTGTCTGTATGGAGTAAGCCGCAGCGCGCAGCGTCGTGCAGAAGCCCGGGCGGGCAGTGTAAGTCAGTCAGTAAGCAAGCAAGTAAGCCAGTCAGCAAATCCGCCTTGAAGGCCCCGAAAATACTATACATTACCATACGAGCCTTCCCGGGCAGTTTTGCTTACTGTTGTTCCAGACTTCCAGTGTTGTGTTTACAGTGTTTACAGTGTTTACAGCGTTAGCTTCGTTTCTAAGTATGGAGTTGTGGAGTACGGCAGATACCATGGGTCACGACTGGCTAAGCGGTCCCTAAGGCAGGTACCAATGAAGTTGCCCCTAGTCGCTGTCTAACAATAATCGGATTGGGCTGCAATCTGGGCTGTCGAGAGTGCGACTACTAGTGCAGTAGTGAGTGACCTTTTTTTTTTTCTCCACACTGGATGAAAGAAATTTTTCTTTTCTCGACAATCGATTTTTGCGCCCGTTTTGAGTTGTTGTTCCCCACCCGATAGATATTACCTACTTAGAAAAGTAGATACACCTTGCTAGTTGAAAAAAACACTGTCTAGTCTGTAGTGGGTGTTCTATTGTTGTTGTTGCTGCTGCTGTTGCTGCAAGTATGTGCTGGCCCTCTCAGGCTGGTTGGTCGGTCGGTCGGTCTCCAGACTCTCCAGAAGGAGGAAAAGCCATTGGCGGAGGATTCGAGATGCTGCGGGAAAGGGAAAGGGGGGGCCAAAGGGGAGCAATGAGAGCGATGTAGGGCGGGTTGGTGCATATCATCCATCATCTGAACGGCCATCAATACAGTAATAATTTCGCCCAGCGATTAATAAGAATCCTCAGTCTCCAGTGGGTGGTTCTGCTGTGACGGCCGGCCCCGGGGGTCGACGGTGTAACCAACCGAGGCGATCCCCTGGTTCAGAAACGGGCGGGTTTGTTTGTCTCGGCCCTCGCAGTCCCTCGCTCTCGACCTGGACCGTTTGGGTAGTGCTGTGATGCTGTAGCGCTGGAGTAGTCTGGCGCTGTGCTGTATGCTGTCAAGTTCACAGTTAGATAGATACCTACTCGTCAGGCTCATCTCTTTCTCTACATCTCGTCTCCCTTTCCTCCCTCTTTTCCTCCTTTCTTTTCTTCCTCGCTTTCTACGGCCCCTCTTCCCTCCCATCCCCCATCCCCCCCCTTCCCCTTCCCCTCGTTCCCACTCGTTCACTCTTTTCTTTCGCTCTCCTTTCTTCCTCTCTCTCTCTCTTTCTCTCTCTCTCTCCTCCTTGTTCTGTTCGTTATCCTCGTCGTCGAGCTGGGTATCTTTTCCGCCACCCCATGTGGCGTGGCTCCGGGTCTCACTATTGCTACTAAACGGATTCCCACGCACTAGATACTTCCTGCTACGATTACCCGTTCGTTCTAAACCAATAGTGACCTGCTACGACCCCCTTCCCTCCCCCCTCCCCCCAGTCCAGTCCATACTACCCAGTAGTATCAGCGGCACACACACCACCCACACCCACACCAACACACCAACACACCAACACACCCACACCCACAACCACAACAACTACTTCTCCCTCTCTCCCACCGCTTTGGATGTCTCGGCTCGCCTCCGTGACCTGAATAAACCACCTGAGATCCGTGAATCCTCTCCTCTTTCCTTCTCCCCTCCGCCTGCGTATCAAGTTGCTTTGTTCTTTCTGCCCTTCGCCCCGTGCCTTGCCGTCCCTCGCCCTCGGATTCGCCTGCTGGTCGCGTGTCTACTCCACCACCCCCCCCCCCCCCCCGGTCCTTCCTCATGAGTCCAGTCACCCGGTTCATCTTCGCCTCCGACAAGACAATACCAGTGTCCACGTTTGACTCGTGAGCGGGACGAGGCACCCCTGACCAGACGTCATGGCGATATGGCCGTTTGGTCGCAAAAATAAGCGGCATACGATTCAGCTCGATGCTCCGGCCGCCGTGGCAGACGTCCCGCCGACGCAGGACCCTCGCCACAGCCTCGACAACAGCAAGTTAGGCAGGAAACTGTCCCGGAAGCATTCCAAGCGGCAGAAGAATCGGCACGCTCAGCCGGTGGATGAAATCCCGAGTGCCCTGCGCGATGCTGCCCATCCGGCGGCCTCACAGCCTGTCCAGTATCCTCCACCTACGTCACATGGTGAGCAGCCGGCCCCGATGAAAGAAAACCACCGCCTTCCCGCCTCCCGGACGGGCCAGCACTCCGACGGCTACACCACTCACTCCAACATGAGCCACGATCCTCCGTCGGTGTCTCGGTCTGCCTCGTTGCTGAGATCCAAGCGGAGCGAAAATGGCCCGGCCGTGCTGAAGAAAAGGCTGAGTAAGCGGAAGGCATACGAAATCGCCAGGGAGCGCGAGATTCGCATGATGGCTTCCGCTCCGATCGATATCCCCCGTCGTCCCTCCCCGCTGCCCAGTGAGCAGTTCTCCGTCGAGACGCGCAGGGGTGCCGGAACTCAAAGTCGACGTTCGGATCGGCACGTATCTGACGTCAGTCTCTCCGGGCGGGACTCGGCGGCATCCTCCCTTTCCGACGTCTTCGAATCCTATACCTTCAAGGTCAACACCTTCGCTGCCTGGACGCCGCGTCCTATCATCCGCTATGTGGAAGCTCCGCGGGTGTCGACCGCCAAAAGCCAAAAGCCGACCGAAGCCTCCATCCGGAGGGACAAAACCACACCGCACACCGCTCACGACGAGAACATCCACTCGAAGAAGCGGGTAGATAGGCTGGCCGATGATCTCGATGCGGGCGCTCTCCGAGAGTTGCTCGATCGAGACCGCCGGCGTCGGGAAAGGAAGCAGGTCGACGACCAGGAAAAGCTCCATCGCAAGCTGCAACAGGCGGCTGAACAACAACGACAGCAGGAGGCAGCTGAAGAAGCCTCTCAGAACCCGCAGACTCAACCCGAAGCCTTCTCGGAATCTCAGCGTGGCCGGCCTGGTGCTGAAAGCCGCGTGGAGCCCGACCGGGAGGGCGACGATGCCCCGCGCATTAAGGCAGCCAACACGTTCCCGGGCGGCGAACCTTCGGGGTCATGGCTGAGAGGCGCTTCCAAAGACACCGCACGGCATGCCCATGAGTCCATGGAAAGCGTTCATGTCATCGGCAATATAGATGATAGCTCCATTCGGGGACCGAAACTCGGCATGCGCCGCAGCTTTGCTCCGTCCCAGGACATGGGGATGTCCCGTAGCGATCTGTCTCACTCTCCCTCCCGACGTGAGCTTTACAGCCCGACTTCTTCACAGCTCTATGGCATGGGCCGCGAATCCACATCCGATGTGTCGCGGACAATAGACTCGGACCGGCGCCTGTCTGACCATAGCAGCGGACGTGTCAACACCATAACCTCCATCTTCCGACGTGGTAGCTCGCGTCTCAAGCGGAGCTACCGCGAACGGTTCCATGAACGCACCCCGGAATACTCGAACCCGTCGCATGAATCTTTCTTCAAGGTTCAGACGCAATCGTCGGGTCCGCCGCCGTTTGTTCCTCCACGCACCTTCCTCGGCTCAGGCACCATCAAACGGTCGCAGTCGAAGTTTACCGAGCACTTTGGCGACGAGCCCCTGTCTCCACCTGACTCACGCCTCCAATCTCCTGATATACCTGAAGTGTTGGACGAATTCGAAAGAGAGAATGAGATGGCCGATATGAATGTGGGAACACAGTATCCCATCCCTAGTTCTGGGTCTGAAGCCCAGGATATCCAAAATAACCGACATCAGTCTTGGACGGGCGAAAGCTGGGAAAGTAACCCGGACAACGTTCCCTTGTCCCAATCCTTAGCGTCGATCGACTCTGAAGGGTCTTGGATGTCGGGGCAATTCCTGCGGCGTATATCCCAAAAGAAGGCAAGCAACCCCCTTCGAAGCAGCCTGAGTTCGTCGCAAAATATCATGGAAGAAAGACGCGACGGCCCGAAGGACGAGGAGATCCCCACCAACGAGCCGCTCGTCCGATTCGGAACCAACCAGGAGGATACCCCCAAAGCCGACACGGATAGGCCTGGTGCGGAGCCCGACAAGGAGATGGCCATGGGCCAGGTACCTGAACACGCAGAAGAAACCTGGCATGATCAGATTGCACGGCGACCGGTGCTCGTGGCTCCGAGCATTCGTCCCAAGTCTAACGAAGGTCTACTGAGGAACGTTCAGTCGTTCTGCGCCGACGAGGAATTCAGCCCCATCGAAGAGCATTCCGGGGAGTTTGAGTTCGAAATGCAGGACGAGCCCGACAGCGGACATCTCAACTGAGCCAGATTCTCCGTGGGGGAATCCTACTTCTTATCCCTCGGGGTCGACATCTGTGACGCCATGATCTTCGGGGGACGTTCACCAGGACATGGTTGGAACCACGGGTGCCATGCTCCGTTATTTAATCTTTCCACTTTATACCCCAGTCACTCATTTAACCCTTTCCTATGTCACTCCTTTGTTGCAACTGCCCCCTTCCCCTCTCCCCCTACATGGCGGGTTTTGCGAAGACCATGGCGCTTGACGTAGCCATGCTTACATTCTCAGACGCTCTCACCAAGTCCGGCACGCGGCTTGCCCGTGCTCCTGTCTTGTTGGTGGGCTTTGTTAGTTTTCGAGTTTGTTGATACCCCCACATCAGCGGAAGTTTGAATGAGTCGCCTCGATCACCCAAGAATGGTGCTAATCAGCACTTGTGTGTGTGTGTGTGTGTGTGTTTGTTAGACTTTGAAGCATTCTCATTCTTCAGTTCAATGCACATATTGTGACATAATCTATCTGTTCTAGTTTCTCGTGTTGTCTAGTATGGGCCGTACCCGACCCTTCTTTTTTTTTTTGCCCCTATCCCCCGTGCTATTGTTTAATGTTTGTTTGGTTCGGAAGAACAACTCGCCGCTCGCTCGATTACCCCGTCCGGTTCTCTGTTCCTGGGAGTCGGACGCAGCTGGATCTCCCGTGGGGATCCTGGCCGAGTTCCTGTATCTTATGCTCAGACCCTTTTCCCGGACCCGTTGTCTCATAGATGGCTTTCCTGATACGCTCCTCATGCATGTAAATAAAGACTACTTGACGTGTCCCATGGGGGCCTGATAATTTGATCAGATCTGATGCTCTTGAAGTTCACTGGCTACTACTACTTGCTAGTACTGCGTACAGAGCAGGAAACCCCCAGCTGTCACATGACCAAGAAGCTCGGTAAGCTGCTTTCTGCCCCAGGCCCGAAGGTTGCTGCCCCAGGCACCAACAATCTGTCCAGACCGGTCGCGATTCATAAGCAAGGGCAGAGCACGTCATTTGCTGCCGCCGCTTTAGGGCCTCCACCGCTGTCAGTCCGCTGCCGAACAGTCTTCACCCTCGAACCGTCCTGCAACCCTTCACCATTGCCGACCAGCCAATTCCACCAGCGTCCCGTAAACATTAGTTTTCTGTCCGTCGCAGCACGATGCCCTCTCCTAGCCTGACAAATCCGGCAGTGGTTCGACTGACCGTGTCGCGCGGCGCCTCTTGGTAAGCACCTCCCTCCCTTGAGGCCCTTCCAGGGCGCCCTTCAGGCTTCTCGCCGGGACACGCTTAGTCAGAGGCGGGCGGTTCCCCAACGTCATGGACGGGCGTATAAAAAACGAATTGTGCCCCTCCTGGGCTGAGCCATGCCCCTCATTCCGAGCTAATCGTTCGTCTGAACCCGTCCATAGTTTTAAACCATCCACTGTCTTCTCCTCTTCTTCTCCTCTCTCTCTCCCCTCTTCCTCCGCTGCTAGATTCTTCTCTGTCCGAACTTCCACTAGAACCGCAGTAGCGCCCTCTCTCCTGCGTCCGACCCCGGTCAAGAACTTCCCCACCACCACCACCAACTTTAACAACAACTGCCGTCGCGCTTTCTCTTCCTCTTCCTCCGCTCAATTCTCCCCTTCGTCCACCATGTCTCACGGAAACGTCGTCTCTATCACCTCGTATGTGGTCCCTCCCTCCCTCTCCTTCCCCATCCCCATCCCTCTCTCCTTCTCTCCCCCTTCTCCCTCCCCATCTCCATCTCCGCCTCCCATCTCCGTCCTTCCCTCCCCCTCCTAAAGAACCAAGCTAACACCCCACTTCCCCCCAGCGCCGCCGAGTTCAAGGAGAAGGTCCTCGACGCCGAGGAGCTTGTCGTCGTCGACTGCTTCGCCACCTGGTGTGCTCCCTGCAAGGCCATCGCCCCCAAGGTCGCCCAGTTCTCCGAGATCTACCCCCAGGCCAAGTTCTACCAGATCGACGTTGACGACCTGTCCGAGGTCGCCGCCGAGCTCGGTGTCCGCGCTATGCCCACCTTCATCCTCTTCAAGAACGGCGAGAAGGTCTCCGATGTCGTCGGTGCCAACCCCCCCGCTCTGGAGGCTGGCATCAAGGCTTTGATTGCTTAGATTTGAGATAATGGGATACATGTTGTTGTTGTTGGTGTATGTGTATGTGTATTCGTGTGTGTATGTGGGCAGACAGTGAATATTAGGTAATGAATGATGGGGTTTTGATACCCGTCTTTCAATGGTTTACTTCTTATTTTTTTGTTGGGGTGGGGTGTGAGGAGTGAGGGGTGAGGATGGAGCGTGTATATGGGGAATGTAGCTGTGTAGTATGTAGAGATTGTCCGGTTTGTAAGGGTGGAGTGAGATGGAATTTCGGTCTGGTGCTGTCGCATCCAGAAGTCTTGAGGGGATCACCGTGGCTGGATATCTATCAACATCTATCGAATTCACATCCCAGTCAGTCAGGGATGAACGGCTACAGGTATTAGCAACATAATCATACTTGCTATACCTTATATACCTTACCTGCCGTAATAACAGCCACTGCTCCTCTTCCTGATATACTAGCCACATTGCACCATGATCACCAGCTCAATACCTACCGACCTTACTTGGGTACTTGTTGAGTACTGTACAGTAGATATAGTAATCTGCCCCTGCCCAGCCCTGGCAGCTTGATGTACCTATCATCCATCTCCCATGCCCCCCCTTTGCACCCCTGCAAGTGCACGAAGTCCCCTCCCCTCCCCAAGGATATGACTTTTTTTCTTTCAGCCCACACTTCCCTCCTCTCTTCTATATTATCATTTTTATACCCGTCCCGGATGAATTGAAATTGACAATACCGTGCAGGTGGTAACTTAATTAATCCATCAATTTGATCAATTAACTGATAAATTTTGTTTTCTAAAAACAAAACAAAACAAAACAAAACAAAACAAGATCCGGTATGATTGACCATCTCATAGAACTGAGTTCCCATTGGCATTGCACAGGCAAAAGAGTTGTTTGTTGCATCGGTGGACTTATCTGTTTCTGTTAGATAGTATCAGTAAATAGGATGTAGGCATGGTTAAATGAGAGTTTTATACGCATCTTAGTCTATTTGTTTCTACCGATAGTCTATCTACCTCTCTTGTTCGGTTACCGCGGGGGTTTCTAGGTAGGTAGGTAGGTAGGTATGAATTCTGTACCGGGGTAGAGGGCGAGGGGGGGCAGGATGTGCATATGAGTTGAGTGCCTTTGCCATTGTTAGATTCCTTGGTGCTGTGTATGGAATGGAATGGGGGGGGGGTATTGTTGCCTACGTTCCTACCTATACCTAACTAACCAACTACCTCGAGAAAACGGCACAGCTCCGCGTGGGGTAGACTGTCCAGTAGGCGCCTACCTACAGAGATACTGATGCTGTCCGCTTGTATCTACCTAGGGTACTCGGAATGACTTACCCCTATTGACGGGGTATTCGCAAGGATGGAAATTATGCACTAAGGAGGACTTGCCGGGAGTGAGACTTGGAATTAAACTATGTGTCAAACCCAGTATCATTGAGTATCACGGCTACTTAGGTGTCTGGACACCTTTTTAGTCGAGTGGTCTTTTTGGTCTGTCACTATGTGTGATCATCATCATACTTACCTTATTACTTCATTTGGGGGGGGGGGGTATATATACTAATAGGATGTCGCATTCCAGTGCCCACTGTTATAAGCTGATAAATTTGTACCCGAAAGAAAAAGTCTACTTCGGCCCCGGCCCTCTTGCTATGCCTATATAGAAAAAAATTTTCTTAGTAGACTTCAATACTGAACTCAACCCATCTCCTTTCCAGCGGTGAGCGCCAAACCCACACACACCCCGAGGCCATTCAAGGGCCCCAGACATACAACACAACATAGAATATCTCTCCACTTGATAGAAACAGACGGAAATACCTACGAAGTCCACTGCTAAGTCCAATAAGATCCATGCACCGCATCACCGAGGTTAACCCGCGGATGAGGTGAACTATCCAACTGCTTGACTGGCCTAGATACTTACTCAAGCCACGCGGACCTGGTGGGTATGCGATGTCAAAGCTTCTGGAGAGACACGTAGTTCAGATAAACAGTATATTAGGTTTTAATTTGCGTAGATTAGAGATCGTCGGTTGGATTTTCGATTGATTATTTACTCTGTAGATAGTTACTCTGTAGATGAAATTTCCTTACTAGAAGGAATCATGTTATACGTTCATTTGCCCATTATTGAGCCTGCAATCTGGGATCTAGAATCTAGAATCTAGAATCTAGGGCGTGGGGGGTGTGGGTAGATGGAGATAGCCTAACTCGACAGTATGGATGGGATGGATAGATAGATGGTAAGTTCCACGAGGTGCGATCGATAGTAATCTTCATACTCTAATAATGTCCAACAATAGGGTTGAATACATTAATTAAAATAGAATTATTACCTCAGCCTCATACACACCACCTCTAGATCTGACATCCCAGGGCCCCGGTATCATGCATGCATACTGCATAGACAGGGTAGAAAGTGAAGAAGAAGAGTTCTTGGCTAGAACTTTCCTCAATCCCTGGCCATAACTATTCCTCTCGTAGTAATACTGTGTGTATAACTAACCGGACCCATCAACGGACTCATGCCACTAGCCACATGCGGGCGGGTTCCGATGCCTCATTTATGGAGTACATACTAAGTAGGTAAACGGGGGCTTGATTGAAATATTGATTGATGTTCGGGTTGCTCCGCAGATCAACATGACTATTTGACTGACTACTCCGTACTCGGTACCGTATTGTAGGTGGGTGAGCTCAATATTGGGGTATGGGCATGCATGCTTGTTTCTTTGTTCTTGCTATCCTACCTATTCCACCTCTGTCTTAAACTTGTGCTGTAGAGCTCTCTGTACGCAGCTCGATAGCTACAGCTACAGCCCCCAATTTGTCGATCCCCTTACTACTCCATATCGGCGCTGGTCCCGCCCGAATGACGGACATCTCTCGGTCAAGCTAGAGCTCCAGTCCAGGATGCGGGCCAAACAGCAGTAGTCAGTTAGTCAGTTAGTCAGTTAGTAACGCGGCAGTGACACCCCCCCCCTCCTTCCTTTAGCACCACGTGCAGGAAGGATTGCACTACTGTTGGGGTGGTGTTTTGTTGTGTTGTGTTGTCTTGGGTTTGCATTATATTATCTATCCTGCGACTGGCTTATTTCCCTCCCGCAGGAGAAACATTTCTAAAAAGCATTAGTCGAGGAATCGCCTTCACGTGCGTGCGATATTAGATAAAACTGGAGTTAGTACTTTGTACTCCGTAGGTTGCCCCGTCATATAATTTAATCTAATCGTGGGTAGTCCGGCCCGGGCGAGAGTGCAGAAGGCCGAGCTACTCCGGGGGCCGTTTATGCACGGCCGCGGATGTAGAAAGACAGACAGACAGACGGGTGTTGGGTTGGTCAAAGGGGGAAAGGAGAACTATCTAGGACCAGGGAGGGTGGCATGATAGAGATATGTCTGACTCGAGGTAGATATTTCTGGAGGGAAGGATCGAGGATCTTCCTAGGTGACGCTGCAGGATTCGAATATTCAAGTAGCGTGCCTGGTGGCGTGCTGGTTTCCAGGGGGCAAGGTCGACTACTAGACTATATCTAGTAGTCTGATTATCTGCTGGTGATATCACGTACCAACCCGGTGGGCACTCTTGACTCTGACAGGTGACGAATCAGTTCTGGCCCCTGCGTTTGTCTGCGGACTGAACGCTCCTGCTGATCCGGGCCCAACTACCACTGTTGGGTGGGTCAGTGCCAACATTCGCCGACTGGTTGGATGCCATGCAGTGTGATTCAATATTCAGTCAACAGTGATTCACAGCCTTATCCATGGTTGTTCAACGTCTCTATTCAGCCCAGTGTTATCTGATTGGCGACAAATGAGACAGAAAGCAAGGTTTATCCAGAGTGGTCGAACGTTAACCGTGCTCAATAATTGGGTCTCCAAATCCCGGAGAGCCCAGCCCAGCCAAGACCGGATTGTCAGGATCGTCGAGCTTATGTAGAATAAGAATAGCGTGACGAGTAAGGATGGTTTGTTTTTTGGTTCTGACCATGCTTATCCGGCGTAAATGGATGGCTATTGAGGAGTCAATGGTCACTGGCCGGTGGCCAGACCGATTGATGACCCAGGGGCCAGAAACAGGGGGCTATCGGCAGGTTATTTATCTGCGGGAGTTTCTAGCCTGGCGTACCTATTCGTGGCTTCGTGGGGAGTGTCACTGTTACCCCGTCCATTCCGCCGCGAAGGAAGTAGTTCCGACTTCAGACCGCGGACCCAGGCCCTTCCTTGTTCTAGACGGCGAGACGGAGGGCGCGGTTGAGCGTCCGGAGTAGGGAGTCCTCCGGGCATCGCATCCAGGGCTAGTGGCCTGTGCCACAGTCCAATGCTGTCCGGTGCCGGTCCGGCTCCCCGGTATCAGAAACGGTGCGTTTGACAGCTGCATGGCGCCATGTGGATCGGGATATAGATAGAATAGTCCGAGACGGTGATGTTTCACCTTCCAGGCAGCATGATATCGTAGCTGCAGAAGGGTGAAGGGCGAAGGGCGAGGAGGGCGAGAAGAAGGTCGGGATCCGGCACTAGATGGATAGATGCCTGGCGGCCTGCGGCCATCGTTTACACACACACAGGCGGGTGCAGCCTTCCTAAAGGGGCTTAGCGTGCGCGTGGCTGCCTTGCCGGTCAGTGCAAATGTGCACTAGCCAGATCGGGATTGGGCGATCGCGCGGCGGAGAACCGATCGGGGTCACGGGACCGGCCACTAGGCCTAGCCAGGACTAGCCGGGCCGGGACGACCAACGGGATTGCATCTCCGGGGGTCCGCTTTGGTTCTTCTTGGCCACATTCAGCTTTCTCTCTCTCCCACTCCCTCTCCCACTCCCAAGTGTCCACTGCGGCGCTGCTCGAGATTGATTGTGTCTTACCCGTGCCATGAATCGCATGAATCGCATGATTTGCCAGAGAACATGCCCGGACCCAAACCTCGCAGGGTCTTGCGTTCCCCGTTGACGAATCCAGGCCTCCCCTGCCCTCCAAATCCTGGTACGCTGCACATGGCCCTGGGGCCTACCCTGGTCTTGTGGCCCCCGCGCGCCCTGATTTATTATTCCTGATTCCATTTTTCTTCTCTGCGCATGGGGCCGAACGGCTCACTCGGATCCATTTACCCATGCTGTTACGTATGACTGACTGACTGGACCTGGGTATGCTGACGGATATCCTGTCTGCTGGAACGAGGAGCGCACTGCTGACGCCCCCCCGTTCAACAGGGGAGGTGTGTCTTTTGAGGATGGAATTCGTAATGCGGTCTTCCCAGGCAACAGAATGCTTCTGTCGACAGCGGTTTTTCAACGGCGTTATCATCGGAGAAGAGCGAAAGGGTGACTGCCGGCGCAGCTGAACCTTGCTTAGCGTGTCCGATAAAGTCGCTTCGCCGGGTCTGATACGCCGGGAACCACAATTCAGACCCATCCGGGCCCGCCACGAAAGGATCTTGATAGTTACAAACTTACAATGGGAGGTTGTCACTTGGGCTCTGGGCTGAAGCGACCTTGCTTGTCCACTCCTGCGTATTTCCGAACTTGCCAGATCACGCGGGATTGACTTGGCAGAGCCAATGCCCCATCGTTCTTAATTATCAGCACAGATGGGCCCAATCGGACACCGTCCACTCTCGGAGACTTTCTGGATGGAGGCTTGCAATTCGCCCTGCACACACCGGACGCGGGCCGGCAATCGTGCTGGGAGCTTCCATCAGCAAATTGAACGTGCATGGCCCAGCACGAGAGGGGAAATGATCCATGGCTGGCTCCCCGGCAAATTAATTTACTTTACTCGGACATGGCCTCGTTTAGCCTACTCGTTAATTGTCTTCCCTAAGCGCATTACGGTCCGTCATCCTGGTACCTGGAGAAACTGGCTAGTACATGGCCCGGCCGCCGCGTGGAGCACCGGGCAGGTGAATGCCATTGTTATATTAAAACAGATTTCCCGCACTATAGTTGGCCTGCTCACGTCAAGCTTACTCATTGCTCTGTTTCGCCTCATGCATCACCCCGTTTCTGCTTCCTGGTAAGCCCTCGTGTCTGTAAACACACAGATGCAGTGAGATTCCCCGTTACTCTACCATCATCAATGCCTTGCCGGTGACACACTCCTTACTCAACTTCTCTCTCCGAGAATGTGGCTCGCCGATAGGTCCCCGCATGGGGACTATGCCCATGTATCGTACATGGGCGGGTTCATCTTTCTTGCATATGTGGTCAGCGTGATGGGATGTACAACCACCCTGGAGCTTCTTCATCGACGGACATCCAGGGCTGGCCTGTATAACTGGTACGTTCTTCTGCCACGTGTGTTTGAAACAGGGATGTGTCTGACTGTGTCTATAGGTACCTCCTGCTTACCTCCTCCATTACCATGGGCGGTGTCGGCATCTGGTGTATGCATTACATCGGGAATCGCGCCATTGTCCTCGGTGATGGACAACAGCAGATGCAGATCATCTATAGTATGAAATTTACAGGGGTGTCTTTTGTGCTGCCGGTTGTCGTCCTGCTGGTTGCCTTCTACTCCATCGGAGCCAGCGAGAAAGCAAGCTATGTTCGAATCCTGATTGGTGGTACATTGACCGGAGGTGCCGTGTGTGCTATGCATTACATCGGTCAACTTGGCATCAGCAACTATAGTTGCAGCTACCAATCTGCAAATATCGCCGGGGCCACCATCATCGCCGTCTTTGCCAGCATAGTCGCTTTAACAGTGTTCTTCCGATGGAGAGCCACTTGGACAGATAGCTGGTGGAGACGTGCTATCTGCGGCTGCGTCCTTGCTCTCGCTGTCTCCGGCATGCATTGGACTGCCGCGGTTGGCACTCGTTATCGGAATCGTGATGAGTCGATGACGCACAACGGCCAGTTGTCTCGAAGCCAAGTCGTCATCATTTGCTCCGTTTTGGTAGGTCCGCTCCATGTTGTCGCTCCACTTGTCGATGAAATTAACGAAGTCAGGCATGTGCCGCCTGCGGGCTCCTGACGGCATGCGCCGTAGTGGCTGGGGGAAACCGAAGACGACTGAACATGCAAGCCCGCCAGCTGGTCTTGACTTGCGCTTTCTTTGACCAGGAAGGGCGAATCATGGTCACCCCACACGCACTGCTTCCCAGTCGGAAGATTGTTGACCGTTACGTTGGCAAGGTATGTACATGACCCGGCTTCTGAAGTCTGTGTGCTGATATGAGACCTTGATGCACCTCTTCAGACTTTCAATGACGATGACCTTACCCGCAGCCATCCCGCGTTTCTCTGGGCTTTCCGTGCGAGTAGGAACTGGAATCTAGTCAAGGATGTTGTTCCTTTCATGAGAAGTCGGATCGAGTCGGAAACGGCCTCGATAGAACACTACATAACCAAGGGAGATACTATGGACAACGACACCGAGATGCAGCACGACTTCGACGAGCTATTCAAGCGACACTTCTGCGTGGCTGCCCAGGATCTTGCCGACGAAGTTCGACAGCCGCTGCCGTCCCTTGGAAAGCTGTACGACAACGTTCTCATCACAAGCGCACCGACCTCGCGCTTCTCTCGCGCGATGGGATACTCCAGAATAGGCAACAGCAAGGGTCAGATGCTATTCACAGTGCGTCACCTGGACAAGCTGGATTCGAACCGACTAGCCGCGGCGGGATTCCGTTTCACACGGGTCGAAAACGTCACTTCAGCTTTGTCGAGCCGGATGCATATTCCGCTACCGATTCTAGGCGAACATCTCAGGGATATGAGAGATTACGCGGCCTCCAGCCGGAACTACGAGGCTGGAGTCCACCTTGTCTCTTTCATCATGCGCCCTACCGTCTACGACCACTTCGAAGTGCTAACAGCTAAAGGAACAGGTAACCCGTTGCCTTCCGCGACGCTGCCGCTCAAACGTCTGCACATCCATCACCTAGATCTCATTTCCCATATGGAAGGGTGGACGATATCGACCTGCCTGAGTTGGCTGAGATCCGACGCCGCACAGGCTAATCCAGATCTCGACGACTTCCGCGAGCAGCTGATCCACGCAATGACGACGCTTTCCAGCTCGCTACCCCCTAGCATCAACCTCGCATCGAAATTCTCCGCCCGGCCTCTGATTGCCCCATGTCGCACCTCAAGCCCCTCGGACTCTGCGAACTGCATCATTCTGCCATTCTGCGCCGTCGGAAACCTAGACACCCAAGTATCGAACCCCGAATACGTCTTCACGCCCCTCCGCCTCTTCCGCGTCCAGCAGCAAATGAACGACGTCAACGTCGGGGGCGACGGGTTCGCAAAGGAGCTCGGCAAAGAGCTCTACTTTTCGAACGCGCGCAGCAGCTCCGCCACGGATTCCGAAATCGCGCCCTCCGTCCGAGCCGGCCTGAAATTCTGGCAGCGCAAGCGTTCGGAGTCCACCAACAAGCGTGGTAACTCCCAGGAGACGCTGACCGAGCTCTCGCAGCTAGGCGATATCGTCGTTCGCAGGGAGGTCAAGGTCGATGTCTCGAAGCTGTCGCAGCCCGCGATGGAAACGAGTACCCTTGGTAGACACACGTCGCACACCACTGTGGTCGCTGGAGATTTGGCTATTAGCACGTATGTGGATGAACTCTACAATATGTGCTATTCGCCTGGTGTGCGCTTGCGACCCGACACTGGCATCACGAGGATCCCGACGGGTTGAAGCGTGTCTGTCGGCGATCATCATATTCGATCTTATGCAGATGGATACAGACCCGTCGTGCATACAAGGGCGGACCTGACCTATCGGCCTAGGCTTAAGGGTTGATCTGCACGCAAACCAGGGTCCATGCCATGCCATCCCACCTTACTCATCCTCCCTCCTCCCATTTGGGACTCACGCCCGCGTGGTGATAGCTGCTCGGCGTCCGCACAACCTACCATCTACTGGCTTCCCAACCCTAAGTCAGCCAGCCAGCCCGTCTGGGCCAGACTCAGAAACCACTGGCATCATAACCGTCTCACTGCGAAGTACCTTCCATATCTATCACAATCAGCGCATTGATTGCCATCTACTCACGCCGATCAAGTACTCAGACGACTTCTATATCCTCACTATCTATCATCGCTACATCCATCTACGCGGCCTTTTCTGTTCCTTTCTCGCCTCTCTTTCTGTTTCTGTTTCTCCTTCTCTATACATTTCTTAGTTTCACTTCCATCTTCATTTCCTTGTCTCTTTCTCCTACTCTCTATCATCTGATGGAAAAAACACGGGTATGACCCCGCCTGTATGATACCTATACACCGTCCTGTCCAGCACACGCCACACACATAGACTTGTATATACACATATATGTATACATACATACATACATACTACCTATACTAAAGAGCAAAAAAAGCAATGCAGAGCAATGCACAACAATACTCGCTCACTATCCTAGGAACGTAATCATGAGCCTAAGCATACAGAACTATTGCACAACGTAATCCAACCAAATCTAATCCAACCCAATCCAATCTAATCCAACCCAATCCAATCCAACCCAATCCAACCCAATCCAACCCAATCCAACCCAATCCAACCCAATCCAACCCAATCCTCAACCCCCCTCAAAACCTCCAACCCTCAAAAAGCCCAAAGACCACACACATACACACACACCGCACCGCACCGCCAAAAGCCCCACCGCACCCAACCAAACCTCACCCATACATACCCCCCCAAAAAAAAACCACCCCCAAAAAAAGAAGATTAAAAAAGAAACCTCCCTGACTGGGAGTCGAACCCAGGTCTCCCGCGCTTGTTCCCAAGGGGAGTGACAAGCGGAAATCATGACCGTTAGACCATCAAGGATTGATGAGGTAATTACTCCCATAATCAGGTATATCAATCTTTCTAAAGGTTGGGGTTCGGGGACTCGTGTGGCGGCGGCGAAGGGTGGTGCTTTTATATGATGCTGTGTGTGTGTGTGTGTGTGTGTGTGTGTGTGTGTGTGTGTGTGTGTGTGTGTGCTGGCCGCAGTAGTTAGGAGAAGGCTAGAAGCTTAATTCTGATTCGGTTAATCCCCTCCTCTTCTGTTTATGTTTTTTACACCAGCCATACTTCATACTCTGTCCGTAGAATGAAGCGGTATGCAGATTAGGGAATGGATGGGTGGATGGATGGATGGATGGATGGTTTATGTGCATCGGCTATATCTGTCTGTTTGTCTGGGGTTTAGGTAGGTATATATGGGGTTAGCTGGATAGATGGATAGATGGATAGATAGATATAGAGAGGTTATTTATTACCCACCAACCCAGACCTAGGCCCAGGCCCAGGCCCAGCCTCTACAGGAACCGGAGTAAACTGAACTGAACGGAACTGAATCAAATCAAATCAAATCAAATCAAAGAAATAGAGCAAACTACAATACAACGGACAAGAAAATGTGGACATCACATCATGTTGTGTTCAGTAGAGCATAGTATAGCATAGTGTACTATAGTACACATAACATAGCATAGCAAACCATCTCTATCCAGAGAGCCAGAACTACCTACCTACCTAGGTATCTATCTGTGTATATATGTATGTACATATATATGTACGTATGTATGTATGTATCCATCAGATGCCACCAATATCATATCATGTAACAGTCCCCTTCCCTTTCCCTCCATTCCCCTCCCCCCTCCTCCCTTGTATGTCCCACGACAGAAGGCCCGGGGGTCTAGGCACAGTATAACAATAGGAAGAGAGGGAGGGAGGGTGCGCAGGATGACATGAAGTAAGAAGGAAGAAAGGAAGGAGGGGAGGAACGAAGGGAGTAAATGAAGGAATGAATGAATGAATGCAAAGCCGAAAAACCATCCATCCATCATCTTTCTCTATGTTCGAGTTCAAGAAATGTATAAAAAAACTTTTCCGTGCGTGACATGCAACCCAACCAGACAACCACGCAACCGACCCAATGCAAGCAAAAAGCAGATACAGAAGATGTTATTCGATTTATGCAAGGTGTGTGTGTGTGTGTGTGTCCTTTTGAAAACGCCTCGGGGTGTATGTGTGATGTAATGCATGCGATGCGGTGTGAATTCAGGTCAAAAAGTCGTTATTGACTGTCGTTTGAGGATGGAGGCGGAGGTGGAGGCGGAGTTGAAAGAGGTATGAGAGGGTGGGAGAGAGAAAGAGAGAAAGAAGGAGGGCAAAGATTCAAGTCATGAGCGCTTTATTCGCCAGGAGTCATATGAACAAGGAAGAGGAAAGAAAACGTCAATTATGCTCTAACCTATCAGAGGGAAATAAAACAACACCCGACGCGCTAATGCAAGGCCCCGCCAGCTATCTGGCCGGCTCGAGGGCTGATATTTGTCGTAACGTCGTATGCGTGAGCTCTTGTGTCGGAGAGCCCGGGTGGGAGATGAGGTGAGGTGAGGACGAGGAAGAGGACGAAGGGGCCTGGAGGCTTAGGTGCTCCTAGGCCGGACGAGTTCTCGAGAGTCGCTTGCTCCGCCTCGGAGGCTTTGGGTCGATGCTCGACTCGCCCGCGGGGATGGAAGCCTCGGCTGAGGCCGCTTTCGAACGCAGCCGCAGCTTTCTATCCCGCGCGGGCGAGTCGGCGGCAGAGGATGGCTCGGGGGCGGAGGCCGGCGAGCCACCCTCTGTTTGCTCCGCGGTCGGGCGGACAGAGGGCCTCTGTACCCCGGTATCTGGGCTCACCCGCAGGCGCAGGGACACCAGGTCGTTCTGATCGTCCCGGAAGGCGATCCCGACCGTGACGTCTGGGAGGATCCGGCGCTTGGTCTCGCGCACCCGGGTGCGTCGGACGGCAGGCCGCGGGTTTTCTTCCGAGTCGCTCTCGTCGGCCGAGCGCTTGCTTCCGGTGCTGAAGGGGGAGGAAGACCGCGAGGAGGGTTGCAGACGCGATTTCATGATCGCCTTCGACGCAGGGGCGTCTGCGAGAGAGGTACCGGTGCCGTCCCCGAGGAGATTCATGAACGCCCGATCGATGTTGCCGCGGCATTGCTGTAGCATCTCCACGATGGTGTCTTGGTCAAACTTGCCCCCAAGACCCTCCTGGATTGCGGAGATCTTCCACGGGGTAGCCACGTCCACGGTGGTAGGGGTGGTCGACGCCGCTTTTTCAGCCACTTCGTCGGCCTTCAAGACACATGGCAGACCCTGGTGAGGCCCTTTGACATTTCGTACGGAGGAGTAGTGTTGGAATTCCTGCCGTCTCGTTAGACACCGCATGAAACTAATCGGACGAGAACTTACGTGATATGCAATATGTACGACCTCTCTCACCTCGTCCTGAGGAGCATGGACATCGCGGAACGTCTGGATGCCGTACATGGTATAGACCTTGACATCTTTCTTGAAAGACTGGCAAAAGGCCTGAATCTCTTGAGCTCCACCCCAGACGCCCTTCTTGCGGGACTCAGCCACTTTAGTATCAAAGGTCCGCTCCTTATCCTGGTCTGAGGGAGGCGCCGGGCTCGCGGACGAAGAAGAGCTGGTGTACATGGCGGCGGCGGCAACGGCAGCGGCACGTCGAGGGGCCCTGCGCTCCCCGCCACTGGCAGAGACGAAGCTCATGAAGTACCCCTTATTGGCAGCGATGTGGTCCGCGAGGCGGATACGAATGTCGTCGGCGTGAGTGAATTCTCCGTACTCCTGGTCGGAGAGCGCGTAGTATAGGCAATTGCCTAGGGTTGGCCGTTAGAGACAAGACCCAATTGAGCCAGACGAAGCCCCGAGCGAGGCCGCGAGTCCAATTGACAGGAAGTACGTACCGTCCCCTTCAGTGGGAAGAGCATAGAGATCGAGCTCTTTGAGACAGGCGAGTTCCAGACTCTCTGCCTCGGTAGTCTTGCTGCGGCTTTTGCGGTTTGACTTCATGTCTTCCGAGGGCGGTTGAGCTTGTACTTGAGCTTGTACTTGAGCTTGAGCTTCTGGATGTGGTTCCGAGGGTGATTGAAGTGGTTTGGAGAGAGAATCGTCCGTGGAGGAGCGCGAGAGTTGCCGGGGGGTTGCAACTATAGGCACGATTCTGCCACCGTTTTGAACGTCCGCCATTGTTGGAGTAGAGCCCTGCCCGACGAACAGCCCTCATTTGGCAATCAATAGGGAAGAGAGCCTCGTCGAGCAGAGAGGGGGCTGGAGGACAATAGGGAGAGGATAAGGCAATAGCACGTAGCACGGAGGAGGGACCAGTGGGGCAATGGAGGAGTGAATTGGGGGGGGAAGGGAGGGGAGAGGGGAGAGAGGAGAAGGGAGGAGTAAGAAAGAGGTAATCGTGACGGGGGAAAGAAAGCGAGAAAAGCAACACGCACGATCTACACACGCGAGAACGGCGAGACTTTTCTTGTCCGGACGGAGAACTGCGGAGGGAACTTACTGGGCGCCAGTATCTTACCGCCGCTTTCCGTACCGAGGCCGGGGCGGTGAGCTAATAACGGACCGCTGATTGGCCGCGCGCGCGACCAAGGGTCGATGATGACGAAAGAGGTACGGCGCGGGCGTTGGTGGGATCGGTTGAGCGGTCAGGCCAGACGGAGGGGGAGACGGTCTATGCAAGCCTACCTGATCGGTGGCCTGAGTGTACATAGTAGTGGGTAGTACGGAGTAGACAGTATGTAGTAAGTAGTAGGGATACTAGCTTCCAAAATTCAATCCTGTCTGTATCCCTCCCCCGCGCCATGCATATCATACTTCCAGAACAATGGCATGGCCGCCTCCCGACTGAGACCTGGCCTATACTCTCTCTCTCCCTACCCGCGGGAGGGGGACGTCGGACGCGTTCCGTACGGTACGGTACCCGAAGTGCAGCCGCCGCCTTGACCTGCTTTCGGTGCTCAACTCTTATCAAATCGCGGGATCGACGGCCGATAGGATCAACTCCTCCGCACTCACCACCAGCTTGGCTTGACTTGACTCACGCTTTTTTTTATCTAGCGCTTACCAGCTATCTCTGCTCTGCTACATATACAACCATGTCCCAGTAACATTGCTCTCAACCCAATCCCTCAACTACTATATAAAAGAAAAACTGCAACCTCCACCATGGCTACCGCCACCAACAACATCGTGATTCTGGGGTAGGCCTGTTTCCCCGCAAGTCGACAGCGACAGACTGTACCCAAGCCCAACTAACACCATCATTCCAGCGCCGGTGTGTCCGGTCTCACCACCGCATACCTCCTGTCCAAGGATGCCGCGAACAGCATCACCGTGATCGCGAAGCACATGCCGGGCGACTATGACATAGAGTATACCTCGCCCTGGGCCGGAGCCAACTTTCTCCCGTATGTCAGCCAAGGGTAGGCCCCATCGATTCTGCGTTCTGGATCCCTGCGAGCCCATTAGTCTAATGCAATTGCGTCGCGCAGGGTAGGGAAATCGGGAAGTGAACATGAGCGATGGGAGCGAGACACCTGGCCCACCTTGCAGGAGTTGACAGAGAAGCATCCTGAAGCGGGCATTCATTTCCAGGGTACGTGCCTCCTACTTCTGCCACCATCGTCGTGTCAACTACCAGGATGAAGTACTCATCGACACTCACCAGAATCCATTGTCTACAACCGCACCAAGGACCAGGGCTCCGCCACTGGCGAATGGTTCGCCGAATTGGTGCAGAAGGACCCCTGGTATAAGAATGTTGTTCCTGACGTGCGTCCCCTCAACACCTCGCCTCACCTCCCCTCACTAACCACCCCACCCACCCAGTACCAAGACATCCCCGCCTCCCAACTCGCCCCCGGAATCAGCAACGCCTCCAAATTCACCTCCGTCTGCATCAACACCGCCATCTACCTTCCGTGGCTCGTAAGCCAATGTCTCAAGCACGGGGTGATCTTCAAACGGGCCGTGCTCAAACACGTCGCTGCGGCCGCAATCCACCACCACAACGGCCAGCCCGCCGACGTCGTAGTGAACTGCACGGGGCTCTCATCGCGCAAGCTCGGCGGCGTGCTCGACGACAAGCTCTACCCGGCGCGGGGCCAGATCGTGGTTGTGCGCAACGACCCGGGAAAGATGGTGTCGATCTCGGGAACGGATGATGGCGAGGACGAGGTCGTGTACGTGATGACGCGCGCTGCGGGCGGCGGGACCATCATCGGAGGCTCGTATCAGAAGGATCAGTGGGATCCGTTGCCGGATCTGAACCTCGCGACACGCATCATGAAGCGCGCGGTCAAGCTTTGTCCTGAGTTGGTGGGCGAGGGGCAGGGAATTGAGGGGTTGGATGTGATTAGGCATGGGGTGGGGTTGAGGCCGATCAGAGAGGGGGGGCCACGCATTGAGGGCGAGATGGTTGAGGGGGTCGCGGTCGTGCATAACTATGGTCATGGGGGTTTTGGATACCAGGCTTCATTTGGGTGTTCGAGGGATGCGGTTAGGTTGGTGCAGGAGGCTTTGAGGAGGAAGGATCGCGCGAAACTGTGAGGGGTGGATTGATGCTGCGGCCTGCGGTGCCCTTTGAATACTACGTATTATTATTAAAATGACAAGATATTATAATAAGCTACCCATGGAAACAGTAGTAGTAGATCCTTACGGGTACGTAGAATTTCAGAACTCCGATCCAGCCATGACGGGACGGCCAGCCATCGGGACGGTCTGAATTCATCATGACGCCATGGCTGCGGTAGTATAGACGTCAACCCCGGATGCCCTCTACGCTGTTTTCGCCCCAATCCATCAACCATTCTTGATACAAATCCAATCTAGTTATCGCTCAATTGGCATCGAATCCCCAATCCCCCCCCCGGTCCGACCAACGTACCTTGTTCAGATCACATCACTTAATTGTGTCTACAGCAATAAAATGAAGTACAAATCACCCCAGGTAGAGGAATACCCCGAGACGGACGCCACGCCTGACGCGCCCAAGAGAAAGCTCGATCAGCGCGATCCCGGGCAGGCGGATACGACCGGCGAGGGGAGTTTAGACGCGGAAAAGGAGCAGGGGCAACCGCCTGCCAAAGCGTCCAAATTTTCGTCCGCGAAAGACCCTTCTGGTGAAGTCGAGGTGATTGAGATCAGTGACTCCGAGGATGGGGATGAATTGTTTGAGGGGGAGGGGGACGAAGATGTTGTTGATGTAGATGAGGACGAAGGGGCAATGCAGGAGGAAGATGAGGATGAAAGACAGGGGTACGAAGACGAACAAGACCAGGAAGAGGAGGATGAAGATGCAGAGGGGGAAGAGGAGGGTGATCTGATGGGAAAGCCGAAACTGGAAAAGGCAGTCAAGGAATTCGGCCGCCCTCCGCTCTACGGCACAACCATCGCGGAGGAGCCTCTGGAAGACTCGCCCGATACACTTCTGGCCATGGCGATCGATGCGATACTGAAGTCGCGGCCCATCTCTCATGATCTGTCTCAGCGGGCCGTACATAAGGTCATTGAGGTGGGGTATCATGATATACGGAAGCTGGGGGGGAGCAGCTGGGAGGAGCGAACGAGGGTGCTGAGTGACGGGGGATATAATCGATATAGGGAGCAGGGGGCGACGAATCTGGGCGATTTGGCGGAGTTGGTGAATGATAAGTATGGTATGTATTGTTTATCCTAGTTGAAGTTGGTGTGGGTAGCTGACTGGGACTGCAGATGGAGATCTCAACAACCTCTTGAAGAAGGCCCACAACGATCGCAATGAGACCAGGCAGTTGGTCAAGGAGATTAAGGGACTCGGTGATCTGGGCGCTGATCTGTTCTTCAACAATGTGCAGAGCGTGTGGCCCTCGATGGCCCCGTTCATCGATGGGCGCAGCTTGCAAACGGCGGAATATGTCGGGATCGGGACGGATCTGGACGCCATCTATGCGGACCTGGGACGCGACTCGATGCGGATGAGTCGATTGGCCAATGGACTGTCTGCTGTGAGACTGGAGCACAGGCAGGGGGATTTCACGGCGGTTTGAATGTGCAATTCTAGGGCCGATCCTGGTTGAGTCATTTAGGCATCAGACTGAAGCAAGCAACTATACCCAGCGCTATCACTAGATATCTTTCGGACAGCTTAATCGTAGCTGCCTGTCCGCTATGACGTATGCGGGCTCTCTATCTTCTGGACCGATGAAGGAGCCCCCAGGCTTCTGGGGGAGCTGTTCATGATAAGAGACAGATGGAGCGAGTCAGTGACAGAGAGAGCATGCAGGACTAGATTGGAATTTAGCAGAAAACGAACACACGAGCAATGAGGAGTCCCGTTCTTTGTACTCCACCTCTTTAATCCGGCCAACCACCCGGGACCGCTGAGTCAGCCGGTGACGGTGCGGGCTTGGCAGACCCGCTGCTTGCGACAGCGCGACATCGATGCTTGAGCCTCGCCATCTCCTTGACTTCCCTCCCGCACTCTTCCTTCCGGCTCGTACTTGTCAAAGACGCTTGGCTCCAAAGGTGAGTTTCCATCCCCTGCTGTGCCGTTTTGTATGTCCGCAGCTCAATCGGTGCTCCCCACTCGCGACCATACCGTACGCAGCTGTGAAGCTAGGTATCTTGTCTACCACCACAGCTCACGGATAATAACCTGCACCGCGTCTGCCTATTCCTATCGAGCTAATGGGACTAACGGTTGCTCCTTCATAGATAAATCTCCTCTCTCAATAACATCCATTGACGTCGATCCCAGTCTTCCGAGATAGACACTCGATCTCCGCCCGAAACCACTGTCAACCAGATACACAGAACGAGCTTGTCCAGCCCAAACAGCTGCGAAAATGGATCTCTCTAACATCTTGTATGTTGATCATGACTGTGGAAAGCACACCTTCTCTCAAAACAAGCCCTAACGTAGCCACCACCCGCAGTCGGATTGTCAACATCGCTGTTGGTGTGCTCATGGTCCTGGGAGGTATCTCGCAGTTCTTCCCGGCGTCCATGAGCTCCATCATCGTTGGCATCTATGTGATCATCTTCGGTCTCAGTAAGTCCTCGCATCGACCAATCGCGCATCGCTGCAGAATACATACTCATACAATAATGTGCCTTAGTTGTCGGTGGACTCGAGTTCCTGCCCAACGTTCCGGACTACGTCTACCGTTATGCGTCTTTCCTCTTCTCCTTCCTGGGACGTGGTGGTTGTA
The DNA here is from genome assembly GCF_003184545.1 of Aspergillus heteromorphus CBS 117.55. Lineage (NCBI taxonomy): Eukaryota > Fungi > Ascomycota > Eurotiomycetes > Eurotiales > Aspergillaceae > Aspergillus > Aspergillus heteromorphus. Next base: position 365,833 of record NW_020290414.1, on the reverse strand, counting down.
AGTTGCAACTATTCTCGCCCGTCGAGCCTCGTTTTCGGTGTATTGACCAGCTGTCCAGTCTACATCTTTGTCGGATCGATCCTGCTGCACGACGCCGTGTTGCGCTACATTGCGGGCTCCCTCATCGGCGTCATCGGCCTGGGCTACCTGGCCCTGGAGTTCATTCCCTCCATCGAGCCTCCGTCCAACATGCGCGAGACCGACCAGGGCTGGGGCGCCGAGCAGGTCTAAATCCGGCAAACACTTGCTCTGGGACGGTAGGACGACGTCTGACGCATGATCCTTTGTCTCCGAAGTTGACCAGTGTCTGCGGATCCTATGGCTGAGCAGGGCGATGCGATCGATCGAAAGGTCGAACGAGGCATGCGTTTGCAGTGTGCGTGAAGGTCGGGAAAGTAAAAATATCTCTGATGCAATGTTTGATGATCGACGAGCGCGATGATTGATTGATTCTCAGCGATGATTCGAGAGCTGTGAGGTTGTAAAGGCCCCGGAGTCAGGTTGGGAGGCGGTTTTTGGCGGCCGAGGGGGGAGGGGGAAGAACCACTTGGCCCATTTCCAATTACGTTATTTTATCCATCTGCTTGTTGTCCTTGGGATAATTCTAAAGGCCCCGTCCAGTGGCCCCGTCCGTTCTGAATGGCGCGTTTTCCTTCTCCATAGCTCTGTACTTATAATAAAGTAGAGGATGAGATTGTACTATATCTATAATTTTTCTTCCCCCCCCACCGTCTGGTGTGGGCTCGTAGGTCTAGATCTGGCCGCGTGGCATGGCGTGGCATGGCATGGCATGGAATGACATGGTGGTGGTGGTGGTGGTAGAAAGGGAAATGGGTCGCTGGATATGACACCTCTTCGGTGTCCACCAGTCAATTCCAGCCTTTATCGAATTACTATTTATTGACACTCCGTATCCAGCCCAGTTGATTGATCAGACAGCCCAAGCGTTGGCTGTCTCGGACCAACCCGGAAGTCGGACGATACTTGTCCTCCGATGCCAACCGCGAGTCGCGACCAGATCCGTGTCATGTGGGCTGGCAAGATTATCTGATCCCGTTTGCTCCCAGAAAAACAACCGCCCACACAACCTTACGTACTATGCCCCATCTAAGCACGGAATACCCTCCCAAGCAAACAAACCACCGCCAAGAGCCATAGTCCTGCTCTAGAAACACTTGACAGCAGTCACAGCACAGGTAACAGGTGGCTCGGCCCTCCTTTCCGGCCCACGAGACCGACCCCCTCAGTTCGGAGATAAGCTGATGGCTGATGTGGTGACTGACTCGCCATCCGGTATCCGGCTGGGCTTGGGCTTCATCTCTGCAGTCTCCGTCCGTCCAGCTCAATAATAATGACTGATTATCAGGACGGGGACGGGGCCCGTTAGTCCGGATATGGAAAGCAACTGCGTCCGTCCGTCCCACCCAGCTCCGTTTACGGCGGTGATACGTCTGCCTCGGCTTCATCTCTCCTCACCACTGACTATCTAGGTAAATACATACTCAAGAATCTTGACTGGTCGGCAACAAGCAAACCCGCTGGTGCCGAATCCTACTGCGTACTATCAGCCCAGTCAGTCTATAAGACCCGTCCAATATAGCCGCTACGGAGGCATACGAATCACAAACAAGCCACCGTCCGTAGCTCACATGCAGCACCATCTCGCTACCGAGCACTAAGGCAGAAAGCACCGTCCAGGCAGCCTATCACTGCGTCCTGTGACAGCCGTGGTAGCCATCTCTGCCGCATGATCTGCTAAGGGTAGAGTAGACGCCAGACGGTAGAGAAGCCGTTGCATTGAGTTGGAACTTGGCGGAGTCCAGTCCTCTTGGCTCTTTTAGTTTTCTTTCTTTTTCTCTAAAGGGGGGGACAGCCTTACGGGTGAACTCCACCAAACAGTGCACATCCGTATCGTCATCGTCATCATATCTGAGATAATCACTGATTTGATCAGTGGATAGATCATGATATGATAACAGCATCCTCCGTACTCCGTACTTACCTACCAATGGACCCGCGACCGGGCGACCGGTGTGTTACCTTACTTACCTACCTTACTATATTACCTCAATCCTCCGTACTGTGTACAGTACTATGTTTCCAGATCCAGAGACACACCACTCACTCGCGATAATAACCTGAAAACTCACCCCAGTCGGCCCTTTTTACGTACTATTGCAACGAACGATGAGAAGACAGACTCAAGCAGCCAGCAGGAGTCAGTCAATCAATCAAATCAGCATCCGGATCTACGGCAGGCAATCAATCCTGCTTTTCTTCTTCCCCTCCGAGGGCGGCTGTTCTCGCCCACCCAAACCCAAAAACCCAAACCCAAACCCAAACCCAAAACTCAAAACCCAAATCAATAATAATCAACGGGCGTAACGCAGGTTACCGTGTTTAGCGCCTGAGTCCGGCGTCGCATCGCCCATCACAAATCGCACTACGGCTCGCTTGTCCTATCGTATCGTATCATATCATATCCATCTCACATCATCATATCATGGCGCCTGCGAGCCTGCGACTGCTGCTGTTGCCCGGTTCAGGTCATCGGCGTCACGCCACGATCGCACTAGTGGCGTCCTTTTGGGGGGGGGTTCGCTTCGCTTGCCCTGCTGTAAGTAATTGTACTTGTCGGGTGCGGCGCGTATCGCTCTGAGTACTATTGGTAATTGAACACGGTGTTTAAAAGGCCCCAGATTGACAAGAATAGGTGAGAGGTGTGGAGAGGGAGATGTCTAGATAATATTAGGAGGACGGAGTAAGGTACTTGAACTTCGTATCCGTACCGAGTGCACAGATTAGTATCTATCTATCTACCTACCTACCTACCTACCTACCCATTCGACCCCTCCGCCCCGACCCCGGGGGTGTGACAGGGGCTCCAAAACAGAGACGTGTGTATGTATGTACGTAAAAGCAAAAAAGAAAAAAACAAGTGTCACTCTCGCAGCTGCGCCTCACTGCATGGAATGGAATAGATACGTAGTTAGACATCGGAAGGTTTGGAAGGCCTGGAAGGCTGGCTGGAAGGGAGTGAGTGATTATCATTATTATTGATTTATCTACTAGTTAACTAGCACTTAGTACTTACCTAAACAGGTCCGTCCTAGGCAGGCATCTATCTACCTTACCTTACTCCGTACGCCACGGCGAATCGGAATCCGGTCAGCAAAAAAAAAAAGTCCTTGTTGGGGTTACGCCACGAGCCAATGACAGGCGCGATAGATCAAACGGGCCTTTCGTCAGCCGCGTCGGAGAGATAACACGCGGGTTCGGTTCCGGTCAAGACAGAATAAGAATAGTCTTAGAAGTATCTATCTAACTAGTGGAAGGGGAAAAGGGAAGAGAAGGAAAAGGAAGGGGAAGGGGGATGGATCAGTCTCCGGAATTCCGGTGGGGTGTTTGTTGCCTTTTTTTTTTTTTTTTTTTTTTTTTTTTGCTTTTCTCTTTTACTTTCCCCTTTTTCTCTTTTTCCCTTTCCTTGTTCTTACTATTCTTAATCTTCATGCAGCTGGCGATTTCACCTACTTACTTACCTAACTAGGTACCTACTTAGGTACATCCGACTATTCACTAGTAGCCACCACTAGTCCAAGTTCCAACACCGTAGGGCGGGCGGCGGATGCTTCGCTGCCACCGACTGCCGAGCCAGAAGGGCATAGTGCTATCTATCTAGTAGTAGTTGCGACTTGCGACCGACCATCCGGGTGGGGACATGGAACGTCGGGATTATCGTGATGGAATCTCCGACGCAGCCAATGTGGTTGCCTAGAATGCCGCTGACTCGACGACTAGAGGTTTTCTCGGCCAATCGCGGACCGTCGAGTAACGCTTATTCTAGAACGGACGCGCTACGCACTGTTCGGGAAGGCGCGCTGCCCCCTTTCCCACCACCACTAAACCGCATCAGGCAGCGGTGGAACCCGGATGATTCGATCTGGGGAGGGTCGGATAGGCCAGGAATCGGAAAACGGCCAAATGGGTGACGGACAGCGACGCAGGCAAATTCGAGCCACCGCGCGCAAAAATTCTGTTCCAGATGGGTATCTATCTACCTAGAGTTTGATTTTTTTTTTGGGGGGGGCTGGTTGATCTAATGCGAGATCAGTTGGTTCCGAACTTTTCGTCCAGTCTTGGGGAAGGCAAATCTACAGTAAGTATGTACTAGGTAGGTACTTTGGTACTTTGCAGGGGCAAAAAAGCAAAAAAGGAAAGAAAAAAAAAAGAAAAAAACCTGGCAGGAAATAGTACTCCGAAGTTGGGAAGAGGAATCGACCCCCCAGTCGTAGATCCCCCTGGGAGATCGATAACAAAGGCTGTCGTTGATAAGACCACTCTGCTGGGAGAAGAAGAATAAAAAGGAAAAAAAAAAAAGAACATGGCCGAAAAGAAAAGACTCTTTCTTAATTTTATGTTTATTTTTATTTTTTATTATTCTATTTGTTCAAAAAAGCAAGACAGGACGTGTTGGTAAGTAATCTGGTACTTTCTATTTGCCCGTCTCATGACAGATCCATCCGAAAAGGGCCTGGCCCGTGGTTCCCGACTATACTTGCGCCTGCTATCAATTTGGGTGGTAGTGTTCGGCCTCCCTCAACCTTGACCCTTCATCATCATCATCATCATCACCACTATCATCACCATCGTCAAACCATCGCTACCCACTTCCCTCTTCTTCTCCATTATCAATCTGCCTACCGCTTCCTCGGCTTTGTCGCCTACCTCTTCCTCACTCCGCCCCCTCCACGCCTCCACGCCTCCTCGCCCCCTCCCCTGGGCCCTCCTTTCTTCTTTCTTCTTTCACACACACACACCCTTTCATCTCTTGTCCTCTACCTACCTAGTACGACTCCGTACCTTTCCCCCCTCCCCATCATATCTGATCCGACATTCCATCGCCTTGGATTGATCGCCCGCCCTGTTACCGCCGATCTTTCGTTTCCTACTTCCGCTGTCCCCAAACCCAACGATCGATCTATCTATCCCATCTCTCAGGTTTCCAGACCGTTCTTTGGAGCCTCCCCCGGTCTCGTACTTTGTCACCTCACCTCACCTCACCTTACCTCCCACCTGCGACCTGTCCCTTCTTACCTGATCTCTGGGGTTCCCGCCCAGATTGCCGACTGCTGGTCGAGCACACCACCCGTCACAACTGGATCGCCACTCAGGCCACATCCCCCCCCATCGTGTGGACTGGCCAACACCCGGGTCTTTCGTGGCAGATCTGCTGCCCATTATTACAGTCCTGCTGCGTGCTGATCCTCTTTTGACTTTCGATCGCTCACCTCTTGCGAAATACGGTTTCTCCTTTCAGTCTTCCTTTGACCCTCGTCAGGGATCTTTGTCTCTCGTCTCCCGGCCCCCGTCTGGTTGGTCTTCGGAGTCTCACTAGCTGCAGTCACCTACTGGCTCGCCCTCCCAGTCAGGCTGTCGTTAGACTTTTCTTTTCTTTTTTTCCTGCACTGTCATCTTGACCGACTTTTGACTTGGTGATACAATCCATTTCTCTCCCCCGACTGTGGTGCGACACCACCATCACGACACACGCCCTCTCCTTATTTCGACTACGATCCATCTCAACCGACCCGGTCGTCTCTCGGAGCTCCCTTGCTCTGCTGGGCTCTGTCGCTAGGAAGTAGAGAAAGGAAAGGACACAACCCCACCAAGCTTGGTTGGCAATGTTAGCATCAATCCCCCAGATGGACACGGTGCGATCGCTCCCCCGGAATCCGGACATGGTTACGCGGCATCCATCGGCGGAGGACTTGGACGCTGCCCAGCAGTTGATCTCGTCCGCTCAGGCTGGTCGGGAACACCTCATCGACCGCAGCCGCGAGGATGAGGCCTCTCGAGCTTTCGACGTCAGACACACTCCATCTCCTTACGATTCAGACCGGACCATGCAAGGTTCAGCGATGCCATCGTCTGAACCGGGTTCCATCCCTCTCTCCGAGAAGTCCTCACCCAAGTCGCAGAAGGACACGTCCTTTCTGGGACATTCTTGCAGGTTAGTCCTGTTCGCCCATACTCCGTATTACCTGAATGATACTGACGACGGTGGCCTCACTTAGTAATTGTGGAACAAAGAGCACCCCGCTATGGCGACGATCACCGACCGGCGCGATGATTTGCAATGCCTGCGGTCTCTATTTGAAAGCCCGAAATGTCGCTCGCCCCACGAAGCGGAATCGCGTCCAAACAAACCCCGAGCCTGCTCAGCCCCAGCCGATACCGCAGCCGCAGCAGCAGCAACAACAGCAACAACAACAACAACAACAACAACAGCAACAGCAACAGCAACAGCCCCCGGTGATCCCCCACCAACACGAAGCCTCCCCTCCACATGAAGGAGGATGCCACGGCTCCAAAGGATCTTGTCCCGGTGGGGGGAATTGCAACGGCACCGGCGGTGCTGAGGGGTGCGACGGGTGCCCGGCCTACAACAACCGGGTGTACAAGTCGACTGCCCGGGGGACGGTGCCAGTGCACGCGTGGAATCGGGCGCCCCTTCCAGAGGTCGAAAAGCCGCTGCCCGTCCCGGAATCGGACGTGGCCGGGAAGAATCCTGTGCCGGCCGAAGGAAATCTGCTGGTGTCGTGTCAGAATTGCTCGACGACGGTGACCCCGCTTTGGAGGCGGGACGAAAATGGTCATCCCATCTGCAATGCGTGTGGTATGTTTTTTTTCCTTATCTCGGGGATCAATCTGCTAGGCTCCGAAGCGGCTGACTTGCGTTTTAGGCCTGTATTACAAGCTCCACGGGTGCTATCGCCCCACCACCATGAAAAAGACCATCATCAAGCGGCGGAAACGCGTCGTGCCCGCGCTGCGAGAACACTCCCCGACCGCGGCCACACACTCGTCCAACGGCTCTTCTGCCTCCCCCGAAGCCTCCCCCGCCACGCTCGCTCACGTCCACGACGACCACTACCGTTACTACAGCGCGGAGCCGATGGAACATTTTCCCATGGTGTCTGGTGACAGAATCTCACCGGCCGCGCCGAGGCAGTTTGGCTTCGCACCTCCGCCTGTTGATTTTACCGGTTTTAGCTCTGGACCCGTCTCTCTGCCGCATCACCCCCCACCACCGAGGCTGTTGGAGCCGGATCGTATCAACGCCCCGAGCCACTCTCCGGTGTCTCAGTTTGGCCGGCGGTCCCTCTCGCCGAATCCATCGGGCAATCCCAAGAAACGCACACTGGCAGAGACCGCGTCATCGGCCGAGGCTTTGTCGATTCCGACGACGCTGGAGAACGGGTCCAACCAACTTCCCCCTATCATGTCGTCCATCAATCCCTCTCCTCCTGCCCGCCTCAGCTCGATCTCCTCCCTCCTCAACCCCAACAACCACAGCGAATCGCGCTTGGATCCCTCGTTGGCTGCTCTTAGCCGTCAGCACCACCCGCCTCACCCTCCCCACCCCTCTCACCAAGCCCCTCCACTTGCCCCTCCGCCCTCACAGCCGTTGCCCGGCGTGTCCGAGCTGGATGGTCTTCGCGATGAGCGTCGCCTGAAGTTGCAGCGGGAAGCCGAAGAGATGCGCGAAATGCTGCGTGCGAAGGAGCGAGAACTGGCGGAGCTGGGACAGCAATGATCATTCATGGGTTCAAATTGTCTGGAATTGATGCACTTTGTTGTTTCTATCTAACCTTGCCTACCTACCTACTACCTACCTACCTCCCTACCTCTTTTTCTCCGACCATACATTTGGCGCAGAGCTCTTTCTGACAAGATACCAATTTTCAACAACGATGAGTTTTTCACTGGACTTGTGTCATATTTTATTCATTTATTTTATTTTTCAAGGGAAAAAAAAAGTTCTTTACTTTCTCCTAGTACTGGTTTTTTGTTTGGTTTTTTTTTTCAATGTTGTTCGAAGCGCTGGCGGGAACAAGCGATTAGGCGATGCGATTACAAAAGAAAGATATTATGGAGGCTGGTGTTTTGTTTTGTTTTCTCTCCTCTTTCTTTTTCTTTTTTTTTTTTACAATTTTCATTTTCCAATTCTATCTCCCCCCTTCCATCTTCTTCCATCTTTCCTTGTATGAGTGAGTGGGATTCACCCACCGGTTCAGGGCTGCATTTTAATGATGGGAATGGGACTGGGACTGGGTCTGTGCCCGAGCTCAGGATTGAGAATGCTGTTTTTTCTTCTATCTTCTTGTCTTGTCTTTATTTCGTCTCATGGGAATAGATCTCGGTATGGGTATGAGTATGGGTCTGGGCGTGGGCGTGGGCTTAATGAATGGGCTTACTTTACTTATCAAGATGACTTGCACGGACCGAACTCAAGCTTTAATCTACTATCTACTATCTACTATCTACTATCTACTATCATCCATCTATCATCTATCTATGATCTAATCTATCCATCTATCTATTATCTATCTAATCAGCAAATCGGCGATCGATCGATCATTCGATCATCCCTTCCCTTCTAAATCAATAAATGTTGGATGTTTTATCTGCCATGGGCTGGGCAGCCCTGGGCTGATCGATGGCTGGCTGGCTGCCAAGTTCCTCCCTACTGATAAGGATTAAGGCCGAGGACAAGGTTATTTAAGGTTGGTTGGGTTGGGTCGGCCCGACGTCGGCGAGTCAGAGTCAGAGTCAGTCAGAGTCAGACAGACTCAGACATCGAGAATTGTGGTAGTGAAGTAGCTAGGCTAGGTCTTGAATTTGAAAGGGGGATTCGTGAGTGATACCGATACATCGGTTGTTTTGGTTTGGTTTGGTTGTTGGTTGGGGTGTGAGAGTGAGAGTGTGGTGGATGGTTGGTTGGTTGGTTGTTGTGGGAGTAAGTAACTAGTTGAGATTGTTGTTGTTTGGGGGGGGGGGGGCGTTTCTGAATTGGTATGGTAAGTAACTAAGGGAAGGGAAGAGAAAAAGAAGGGGAGTGAGATTAGATCGGGTATCGGTCGGTCGGTAACTTTAGAGTGCAGTGCGAATACTACGGAGTACGGGAGTATGGTACGGAGTAGATATCTACGGACGGGCTTGGGGCTTTTGTTTGATTGGATATTGGATATACCCTTCCCAGTAACCAACCCTCTTCCCCCGTCCGTCTCTTCTACCTTTATTTTGTTCCTCCTCCACTGTCTGTCTTGTCCATGATTGTGGGTTTGATACTGCATGTAGATAGATAGGTAATAGGGAGTAATGTTGTTGCTTGCTAGTGTGATCTGGATGGGGCGTTATTGTTTCTTTTTTTATTTGATTTATATTTTGTTTTGTTTTGTCTTGTCTTGTCTTGTTTTTTTTTTTTTTTTTTTTTTTTTTTTTTTTTAAGAAGAAAAGAAAAAAGATCTCTTCTTGAAAGAAAATCTCTTACCTTTGCCGAATGGGATAGTATGGGAGGAGAGTTAATAACTAACTCTAAGTAACTTGACTTAACTTGCCTTACTATAACTACTACTATTGAGTAGTTCGGTATTCAAGTAGAGCTGTGACTCGATTGATATCCGGCAGATTTGATGAGTAGTTGTTTGGTTTCGTTCGATGGAATTTGGATTGATCAAGCTATTGACTGGTTGATTGATTGACAGGTTTTTCTTCCTCTTTTTTTTATTTTTATTTTTTTTTGCCCCGGGGGGCGGGGAGTTAGCTGTGCTTTTGGGATATGATTGGGTATGAGATTTGTGGTATGGCCAAGGGGTCTCTCCATTTATGGGTTGTGGGTAGGGTAGGGTCTGTTGTGGAATCTTGTGATAGAGGTAGGACAGGACAGGACAGGACAGGAAGGGCAGAGTAGGACATGACTCGGGTAGCAAAGTTGAGTTCAGCTTTCAGGGTCAAGACGGCAGTTGTACTTTAGTTGTAGGACTCTATTATTGGGAGCTGGGAGTTGGGAGTCGGGAGTCTGCTTTAGGTTTTTTGGTGGTTTGGGAGAATGGGATCTCTGGATGGTTTTGTATCTTCTCTCTCTCTTTCTTTCTTTCTTTTTTTGGTTGTTTGGTGGTTTTGTGATTTGGTGGTTTTACAGGGGGTATTGAGGGTAAGACATCATATTAAAACTGGCTGGGTTCTTTCTTTCTCGCTGTCTCGGTCCTTTTTTGTTCACTTTTTCACTCTTTGTTTGTGCTATGAAGAAAGAAACGAGAGCTAGGATTGTGACTGTGGATTGAGTATGCCTGCAGCAGGCAGCAAGGCAGCAGGGCAGATATCCAATCCTATCCAGTCCTATCTGCCTACCTACCTACCTACCTATCTACTGACAAGTAGTGGATTTGAAATATTAAAAGGCTGTATATAGATAATCTATACCTAGGGCTGGTATCGAATCTAGATACTTACCTTGCTAACATATCGGCATACCGGCATATCGGCATATGTACCAGTTGTCTACTCTATTGGTGTGGAGAGGTGATCGGAATGGATCTCTCTTTCCCTCTCTCTACCCCGGAGAATTTAAATTTGATGATATGCGGTGGGTAAGATTCTTACTCTTACTCTTACTATTACTTTTACTTCGAGTGTGAATATAAGACCTCCATTGTTATGACTTTCCCTCCTGAGACAGGTCAGAGAAAGAGATTGGCTATGCTTGGTTTTAAATATATATAGATGGAGTGAGGGTATCTGGAAATCTACCTCTCTTCTTACTTCACGCATAGATCAAGGAAAGAGAAGGAGGGGGGGCTTTGGTTTTAAATATAGATATAGATATAGTCATGATAGTCATTAACAATCGGCTGGCCATCGGCAGATGTGAGGATGTAAATCGAGGGGGAGGGAAGGGAGGGGGACATGATCTTGGTCTCGGTCCAAAGAGAAGGGAGGTGGAGGGGTGGGGTATAAAAAACGAGGGGATATAGTGGGAGGTAAGGGTAGCAGGTATAGAAGATGGCGTATATCATGCACCATGCATGCATACATACATATATTCAAGTGAAGATCATCCAGACACCGACCAACCGGCCCTAAACAAAGAAAGGGCGCGGGAAATATCAGAATAGAAGAAAAGGATGTGATCAAGACATGACAAAATCATCAAACATCCTCCACCACCAACCTCCGCTGACTGTTCGCATCCCCATGTCTCGACGACTGAATCATCGTTGTCGTGGTGACCTCGATCCCCGCACACGTGCCCTCATGGCTCGTCTCCCCGGACTTGACATCGATGGTGTACATCCCATAGTCGCGGTCCTGGGAGTAGAGCTCGACTTTCTGGCGGTGCGAGCGCGCGGTCATGCGGGTGGCGGTCATGCGGGAGGCCGAGATGGTGGGGTTGCGGGTGTAGCGGTTGTAGCTGTTTGTGTTGGTGGAGAGGAAGCGGGGGAAGATGCGGCTGATCAGGGGGCGCAGGAAGGGTAGACAGGCGCAGATGATGGCGACGTTGCATTCCGCGGCTGTCCAGTAGGCGGCGCCGACGTTGCTCCCTTTTAGGAGGGGGGTGGTTAGTTTGGGGTCTAGATTGCGGGGGAGGTGGGAGGGAGAGGGGGCTTACAGGATGTATCTGTGTCTTGGGCGACGGTTAGGAGGCTTGAGAGGCGGAGGGCACTGGTGATTATGACTCTGGATGATGGTTAGTATGTATGGATAGATGGATAGATGAGTGGATGGGACGTACAGCCCGCCCAGAGCGAAAATGCCCATCAGGGCGACTTTCTGCATGCGCGGAAGCTGCAAATGTGACAGGAGAGGCATCGGCATGAACAGCAGTATTGTGTCCGTGGCGATGTTCATCGAAGCGTTGAAGAACCACACGGCCTCGAAGCTGAGACAGGAGCCGGGGATCGCGCGGTCCCAGAACCGGGATACTGGGATGCAGTTCAGGAAGCCGCTGAAGACAGCCCACGTTCCGTACGTGGCTACAATGCCCAGCATGATGTAACAGGAAAGTCGGAAGCGGCGGTCAGGGAAGATTCGCAGGTATTGGAAGAGAATGGAGAATTTGGTGAAGATAAGGCTGGCATTGTAGAAGGGGATTGCGGCCCAGAGTCGCTTGAGGAGGGTTAGCCCATGTATGGGTGATGGGTGCGAAGGGTAGATGATCCTACCTTGTATTGTTGTTTTAACTGGGGGATTGTCAGGTGGTATGAGTGTTGTCCAAGACCGAAATGAACCTCTGTTGATGTGAGATATAGGGTTTGGGTGGGCTTGAGAAGGACAAGACTCACCAGCAGCAACGAAACCTAGGTATGTACACGCCAATACCTATACGGGTCATTAGCTGCTCAATTGGCATCTGAGTTGCTTATACATACCAGTGATGTCAAGATCATGTAATCTTCGCGACCAATAAGTTTCATCAGCCCGACTCTCGCGTACATTCGCATCGCGACGATCACAATCGAGAGCCCGGTAAGCACGGCTGTCACCACCAGTGCTTGCTGTCCGCGGGTTGCACCATCCTCTGTGCTTCGAGGAAGCAGCATGCTCACCACTATGTCATGCATCATGTCGTCAAGGAGTGAGTCAAGCAGGCGAGTGCTTTAAGGAGCGTGGTCCGTGATGTAGGTTAGATGCTGTTATTGCATTACTTTCTGCTAGATTGCTTGTTGATCCGTGTAGAGGTATAGTCTCCAGGTTCTCAAAACCTAGAGGCACAACTTGGTTTACCACATGGGTAAAAGAGCACCGACAAGCCTTAAAGAGAGTGGGTAGTTAAGAGCGCTCGCAGGAGATCAAATTCCAGATCCAAAACCAGGAAAATAGAGAGGTCCGGCCTTTTATCTGCTTGGTCTTCTACTTCCTAGGGCCCCCCGCAACGGCTCAAGGTTTGATAGTAGGGAATAGCGTACGAGGACACCTAGGGCGCCCTGGGGAATCATGTTCCGTACATATTGGTCGATTTGGAGTTTGCACTCGGCCTTGTCTGGGAGCAGGTAGCCACAGGACGGAGACTCCTACCAGATTGTAGTAATGATCTATGCCACTAAGCCCGGTGTCTCCACTGATGTCGTGGGCATTGTGGGTGCGGCTGAGAAAGGCATTAGTCAATGACGATGAAGCCCCAGATGACACCCAACGCCCTGTCAGTGGTACCTCGTCCCGGTCCCCAATCCATGGGACGCTACGTTGGTGTCTTCAGAACTTCCCTCGCCGAGTATAGTGCAATTTGATAATGCGGGCTGCTTCGGCCAAGATGTCGCTGATTCGGCCGGTCGGCTCCACCAGGGAGAAATCTTTGGATGCGTTTGTTCGGTTTGAACCAGGCACGTCTCTTGAGCTCCCATATCTAACACGCAGCTGCTGGTGGATGGTCCAAACCGTGCATGGGAAATAAAAGGATCAATAACCCTATCGGCAAAGTTGGGGTGTCCCGCCTTAACCGCGGCCGGAAGCTGAAGGAACTCGGCCGCGGGTTTCATGTTGATGAGACAGACTATCATGCCACGATCGTGCTAGTGTGGATAAGAAGAGTGGATGTACAGAGCCCTAAGCGGCACAGCAATGAGTAAACGCGTAGCATAACGAATGGTCGCATTGGTTTGTGAACGCGAGGGTTCGTCCCTTGGGTATTATCTTTTCCCGTACGGAGTAAAGGATAAAATGATCTGCCCTCCGGCACCGCAGTGGGGCACCAAGCAAGAAGAAACACGATATCTCTGGTCCCATGCCTTCCACGAACTATTCCGGGGGGAAGTGTTAAATATTGCTAGGTCAATCATGGTTTTATTGCCAGTGGCGACAGAAGCGGCCTGGACTCAGACACACTTGCCCGTGGGTTGCGCGAAGAAATTCCGCCATCAGATTTTTACCTAGTGGGACTGGAAGACCCCGAAAGTCTCGCCTGTTTGAAGTTAGCTTGCCCCAGCCTGCAGGTAGTAAGTAGTACCTTTAACGAAGAATAATCCGGGTCCTGCCATGCTGTGGAGCAAACTCGCTCTAGCGTCAGTATTGATTTACGGGATGCGACTGCGTTCGCCTGTTCAGGACAATCGTGCATGTGAAAATCATGGTTTCTTCGGAAGCTTCGCAGAGCATGTGGCATCCTCTATCTGATCGACAGGTCTATGGAGTCTTCTACCGTCGGTTCGAGTGCCCGATAGACAGTGTGTCCGCGCTTTGACGATTGACGCAACTGCTCGACTTATCAAGTGTTAAATAGTCAAGCGGCAGCTAGTTGACAGGGCCTTTTGTTGCCGATATTTCACTTGCGCACGTCGATCACAGGAAAGCCAAAGAGCATGCGATGGCCGAAGTTTGAGACTCGAGAAACAAGGTTTCCCTATGGCCATACTTGCCTGGGGTGGTGTTCGCATTTTCTCACTGCGATTGGCAGTTTGATCCACGCAGATTGTAGTCGGTTAGAAAGCCTGCAGAGGGACTCGTTGCATGGGGATGTGTCATTGATGGGGCGCCGCTCTGCCTGTCTACATGACTCGTGTTCCATGCGGGACTCATGAGCTCCATGATTCCGGCGTGCAGCCATTAGTTTACTATCCCACGAACGAACCAAGCCCCAAGGATCTAAGGTTTCACGTGGAGGACTGTCGTGCAACCCTCGCGCGAGCCTGCAGGGAACCGGGATGGCGCTGCCGATACTCACCCTCGTGACCCATATTTTGAAGATGACATACATGATTCTGGAGAAATGGAGCCCGAAAGACCCTCTGAATTCAGGTGTCTGGTGGCCTTTATGGAAATCTCTTCCACATCCAGCCTGGCCGCAGTGAAATGTGGCCATGATCACCAATCAAAAACGGGTCCCCTTATGCAGGTCCAAGGGGGAAATGGAATCTGAGTGTCAATAGCGCGGCGCTATCCCGCACCAGGCAGGCTATAAGCGGCAAAGGATGCACTACCGGGCAGCCGGTACGAACGCCACTATTGATGACGAAATTCGACAGATGCATGCACATGGCTTGTTGATAAGAACTGCCAATGGATGCGCGACACAGAGACCGGCTGTACAAAATAGGTATATGGTTTCAGCCCAATGTGAGGATCTGCAATGCATCTTGTGGGTAATTATGTGCTTTTTGGCTTGGGATCGGGGCTCAATAGGTTAGAATATGCCTTGGTAAATTTTGACCGTGGCGGTTTAGCTTCTGGGGCAGGTTGGGTGTGATGTGCATCTAGTAGTGCTCGTTGCGAGGCGCGCTGGAATGGCGGGGTCGTCCTGTTGACATGATAAAGGGGAGCTAGCGCTGGGAGACACCCTCCTTCCCTCAGTACCGAAGAGAGCGCGTTCAAGCCTTGGAGGATCGTCGAGGTAGATGTCATGTCAATATTAGACCAGCTCATTAAGCTGTTCTTTTCGGCGACTGTCAAACGGGGGATGATCGTCGCCGGAAGAGGGGAAGAGGAAGAGGAAGACGAAGACGAAGATGGAGCGGTCAGCGAAGTTCCTTTCATCCCTGACGATCGCCGCCCCGCCAGTCAGGGTCAGGTGATATGTCTATTGTCTCTACAACGTAAATATTATTCACTCTACGGAGTAGATGGGGCCAATTTGTCAATATAGTGGGGACATGTCCACATCTATATTCAGCTAAGGGATAGCTGAGTTGCGAACATATTGGTGGCTTCGATTCGACAGGGCAACTATCTATAGCAAGACTGATATTGCATTACCGATGGCCTCTTCGGTGAGCTAGTAGCCCCCTTGCAGTATCTCCCTTCTCAATACCCCAGTGTAGGTGAGTACGCCTTTCAGCTTGACATGCCACGCATGCAGCTGTCCCAGTATCCAGGAAGTTCGGGGCCTAAAGGCTATCTAGCTTCACAGTACCCTTTTATAGTGCCGAATTCTGTTTCGCACCATCGTCTGGCTGCACATTCCAAGTTCCTCCTTCTCCCAGATATTTCCAGACTGGGACCAACCATTGATAAAAGCTTAGATGCAGGTTTCTGATAGACTGGACGGAGTATCGAATAGTAAGTGTTTATAGCCGGATTCACATCTTCCAATCGCATAATCCTGCGCATGTAAGTACATTGTAACTACTTGAAACATGAGCCTCTCGAGCATAGACTGATACAAGTTTATATCCATCCTGTATCTAATACTCATTACTCTCATGTATGTGGAAGAAACGATGAGCTCTAGGAGCCCAGGAATTGGGACTTGCGTTGAAGATGGTGTGATGATGTAGATTCACTCACAGATAGAACTCTGAATCTCATTCATGCACACACCAGACATCGACTCTAATCGGCTTTCTCAGTTCCAGCACATGGAGTGATGTGTAGAACTCCTCTTCTAAGTTTGGTCCCTAGGAAGCCAGTGTGAATGGCGCATATTTTAGGATCTGATTCTGACCGGGCCAAACGAGAACCTTCAAATATTTTGATACTCTATGAGGCTAAAGACGGGTTCTGGAATGGAGGAGAACAGCCTCTCGGTTGAAACATCAGTCGGAGTTTCAAATGTCCGTCAAAGAATCTTCGCACAACGTCTCTTCCTGACGTGTATGACGTATATGTGGGCCGCTCTCCAAAGACCTCCTAACAGCTGCTCGGGTGAATTCAGAGCAGTATATCATTGGAGTACCGGGGGTTTGATTAGTTCTCTCAATGTCCGGTGAAACGGATGGCGTGCAGAGAAATATATTTCAAGACATATAGTATGTAGAGTTGGCAATTGCATATTTATTCTTGGAGCTGGTTCTTATAAAGTCGAATGGCGAACACATCAGTTCCATCTTCAATAACTATCAACAAATTGTCGAGTACTGTGTAGAAGGGGAAGACTGGCGTGGAGGGAAAGCCGAGGCGCGAGGGCCCCGCCGGATCACGACATGGCTTTCC
Source organism: Aspergillus heteromorphus CBS 117.55 (assembly GCF_003184545.1). Lineage (NCBI taxonomy): Eukaryota > Fungi > Ascomycota > Eurotiomycetes > Eurotiales > Aspergillaceae > Aspergillus > Aspergillus heteromorphus. The sequence goes on along the minus strand of NW_020290414.1, from coordinate 349,129 downwards.
CGACCCCCGCACAACCTATCATCTAGCTACAGGCTACGTATGATTCATAATCCCGACTTCCCACCCCGCTCCAATTCCCCCCTCTCCTAACCTCACCCTCACCATCCCAGCTGCAAAGCTCTTTATGCGGTTTCTCCGAGCCTACCATCACACCGTCCGATCCCTACGACAGCTTCCTCTCCCTCACTCCGAGATTCTCTCCGCACCGTCGCGAGCCAACAACCCCTTCCGCACCACCCTCCAGCCCACATTCCTCCACCGCACCATGGCGACCGCAATGGCCAAGCGCCTCGAAGGCAAGACCGTCCTGGTGACGGGCGCATCGTCCGGAATCGGTCGCAGCACGGCCAAGGAATTCGCGCGCACCTCGCCCAAGGACCTGAAGATCATCGTGACAGCCCGCCGGATCGACTCGCTAAAGGAGCTGGCCCAGGAAATCAAGGAGGAGGTCGGCGAGGGCGTCAAGGTGTTGCCCGTGCAGCTGGACGTGAGCAACCCGGAGGAGGTCAAGAACTTTGTTCCCTCTCTGCCCGCGGAGTTTCAAGAGATTGATGTTTTGGTGAACAATGCGTGAGTTGGCCTCGTACATTCATTGTCCAGCGTAGCTTGGGATTATTGAGAGTGATGGATGGATGGATGGATGGATGGATGCTGATGCTAATGACTGGATTCTAGCGGTCTCGTCAAGGGTGTCGCCAAGGCTCCCGAAATTGCCGCCGAGGATATCAACGTCATGTTCTCCACCAACGTCACCGGACTGATCAACATGACCCAGGCCGTGCTCCCCATCTTCCAGAAGAGAGCCGATGGCGGTCGAGGCGACATCATCAACATCGGCAGCATTGCCGGTCGCGAAGCCTATCCCGGTGGCAGTATCTACTGCGCCACCAAGGCGGCCATCCGGTCGTTTACCGATGCCTTGAGAAAGGAGCTGATCGCCACGCGGATCCGGATCATTGAGATTGACCCCGGTCAGGTTGAAACTGTAGGAAGCCATTTTACGCTCTGTCCCGACGGAGATATGCTAATAAGTGTGTGCGTTTTATAGGAATTCTCCGTGGTGCGCTTCTACGGAGACAAGGAGAAGGCCGATGCTGTTTACGCGTAAGATATCTCCCCGATTAGGTGGTAGGAAGAGAGAAATACTAACATGGACTGGCTGCAGCGGCTGTGAGCCTCTCACACCGGACGATATCGCCGAGGTCGTTGTGTTTGCCGCTGGTCGGCGCGAGAATGTCGTCATCGCGGATACTCTGATTTTCCCCAGTCACCAGGTGAGTTTACCGTCGAGTACAGAGGGGTACATTGCGCTGACAAGTGCATTTATAGGCGTCTCCGTCTTCCATGCACCGTAGATCTTAGATAGTGTGTGGATTGGATAAGTTGTACAGTGTGCCAGTGGCAGTATTAGTTAGAATTGACTAGAATCTTTTGGTTATCTAGAAGGATTTACAATAATGGTGATGAATACATGACATTGGTTTTGATCGCGTGTTGGACTACAATGCCGTGTTTTTCTTCCTTAATATTATGTAGTATGCGCTACTTTTGACACATGCAGCCGGATTGCCACTTTGTGGTCATCATTCTTGTTTCATTTGCCATGGAATCATAGGAATTCAGATTCCAGTTCATCCTGAAGATGACACATACGTAAGAAACCAGCCTTTTCTACGCTTCGATTAGTGGTGAGCAGATAGACCTGCCCTGAGGGACATACCTCCAATGCTCTATGACCGACGAATCTCTGGCCCTCTCCCTTTCCTCTCACCAGACTTCCAAGAAATAGCCTCTCATCCTAACATAACCCCGGTATATAACCAACCCCCTTAACATTCCAGCAGCAGCAGCAGTAGTAGTAGCATCACCACCACTACAGAATCGTAGTATTTCCCTCAGACAACGCCGTTAATTCGTTCTATTAATTATATCCCAGTCCAATGTCTCGTACTTAAGACCTCAACCTCAACCTCAACCTCAACCTTATTCGAAGTACACATGTGGAGAATCTTCAATGATAGCTGAAAGCCGAAAGCCGAAAGCCGAAAGCTGAGGGGCATTGTTCTCTGCAGAGCCAGATAACCTGATATAAAAGATTCAGGGGTTCCATACATACCGTGGTAAGTTTGCATGTACTAGCAGTGTCCGACTGCGACTACTACCACTACCGCAGGGGTATAATAGACCTCAGCCCGAACGAAGTTCATGAATATATCTCCAACTTATAAACCCGTTTTTCGACTAAGAGAACCACCCCCACCCCCACCCCCCGTACCTACAACTAAGACAATATCTATGATATGAGAGACCAAGGACGGACGCGATATCCAGAAGATAAAAAAAAAATAAACGGGTGTTCCTCTTCTGTGAGTGTAGAGGGGGGAATCAATTTATTTTTTTTTTACGAAGCGTTGATGATGATGCTGATGGATTACTGAGTAGACGTCGGGGTAACTATAGAATAGAAATAAACCAAACTGTCTTCTTCTCTGGATTTCTTTTAAGAAAAGAAAAAAAAGACAAAAGGTTTAGTAACCATAAGAGAAAAACGATAGGTAGTAGTTAGATCGTGAAGGCAGAATCAAAAGATGTTAATAAGGTCTAAATGAGATGAGAGATATAGATATAGATAGAGATAGATATAGACAGGGTAGATATCGTCCATAATTTGTTCCCTCAAAAAGCCATACAGTATAAGATAGTATTATATGGCCAAACCTAGTAGTATAACTACCCCTATTCGATCCTTTACCCCCTATACATAAGTAGGATTTAACCTACCCACCCTCCGGAATAACTTCAGCGTCACCAGTGGGGTGAAGATTCCAGATTCTACTTCGAGGATTCACACAGAGAAAGATTCTCCTATGTTATGTCGAATATAGGATCATCGAGGCATTCTAGTCCCAGGAAATCGATAGAGAGAGGGTGTGGGGATAGAGACAGACCTACCGGTAGTTACGTCTGTCTACCTTTAGTAGGTACTCTAATCTAGCCCTAGGTACAAGTTTATGTGATTGCACATATAGTACTGTTGCCTTTTCTTTTCCTTTCTTTTCTTTTCAATTTAATTTTTCTTCTTTTCTTTTCAGCCGGTGAACTACGCCATATGGGGTGTGAAGATTATTTACATATCTAGGGTAGGTACATGTGATTATGATTGTGTAACTGTGACTGGTTTATTGTCTATCTATCTAACTACTCTGTATTGATTTATCTATCTATTTACCTAGGTACCTAGGTACCTCACTAATGATTTGGAATCGCCTCTTTTTTTTTAGATCAAACCGCCATTCTTTTTTTAACGCATGACCTGTCACTGATCGATGAGGGAGGGAAATAGTATCCGACCGAACCCAGACCCAAAGAGGGATCCCGGGGAGAGGAGGAGAGGGAAGGGTAGGGTAGGGTCAGTGCTACCTATCTACCTACCTACCTACCTACCTACCTAGGTATATCATATTATATCATACCTGTTGCATAATAGCCCAGGGTCAGTGTGTTGTGTGTTGTGTCTATGTGTACCGGTACCGGTAGCTAAAGTTAGAGGTACCTGAACGAACGGCTGTCCCTATCTTGTACTTACTGTATGTACCGCCGTACTCTGTAGATCATTGAAATCAACGTACCTATGCACCAGGCGAAACAAAGTTATTGTGGACGTTGTTGACGTTGTCAGTGCGGGAGGCGTTCGATGGATGCGTCATATGTGGGTTAGGGATCAGCGGGGGTTGCTCAGGGACTCAGTCTGGACTCGGGGTTGATTGATGGGTGGTGATCAGTACCACTGATGGGTGGGTGATTTGATAAGTAGAGTAAGTAAGTACGGAGTAGGTTATTGATAGATCCACTCGGTGTTGATTTGTCTACCGCGTCTTTGGGGGTGTGCGATGGATGGATGGTTATTTCTGGTAGTCATGCTTGCTGGATTGGATGTTTGTTTTGTATGCATTATTGGCAATTTGTGTGTTTTCCTTTCCGCGAAAAAGACAGAGAATAAATAATAGGATGGATATCCGAGTCCAGTTATCATCAAAGCAAACAAGCAAGTCGGTTCGTCACATCCCCGGAAAGCCATGTTCATGTTAAACAGGCATTCGCCAGTCACTTGTACTGTACTCCGTACCTTTGTACCTTTGTACCTGACTTGTGACTGGTAATGTAATCGGCCGACATAAAAATAGCCGACAGGGACTTACCACCTTACCGGTCCTTCCTACCGGTCGCATTTCCGGTCAACCCCGCAGGTACGGCGCAGGTACAAACAAAGTACCCCGTCCCAGACAGGCGCCGGCACCCCGACTGAAGGCTCTGAGCTCTGAAGCAGCGAAGCGAGCCGTGCTGCCGTCCATGTCCATGGTTCTGTCGATGTGATGGGTCCGGGAAGAGGCCGAATGGAAGAGTTTTCCACGATCAGCAGCTGTTGGCCGACGATCTGTCTTTGTCGGTGGGATGGATTCAGGCCAAGGGCAGGAGATCCCCGGCGGCTGGGACGGAGTCAGATGGATTGGTAGTTTGTTAGTTTGCTGGCCTCGGGGGAAAGACCACGTCGCAGTAATGTAGCAGCAGCAGAAGCAGCAGCAGCAGCAGCAGTAGCAGGAGATGGTACGGGAGCAAGGCGGGATAGACGCAGCTGCGAAGAAGATGCAAGGACGCGAAAAGGGTTCAGAATTGCTGAGTCTATACGGGCGGAACGTTATGTTTTGACACTCGAGGGAGAACTGCTCCGCCTATCGCCAAATGAGCAAGGAGAGTCGATGCCAATGGCTCATTCGCCAATCGTGATTGAGCACCGCTGGTGATGGGATCGCACGGTCTCACAGTCACAGACCAGTGAGTACTGAAGCATATCGCTTATGGCAAGTGGAGGCGGGCGTGGAGCACATCCTGAACTACGATGTTTCTGTCCAAGTATCTCAGGCTAGGTCAAGTGCCAAGTGCCCACTAACTGTTGCAACTTGCTACCTGCAACTTGCGCACGACTCCGTCCTAGTCTGGTTGCACTCAGGGACTGACTCTGCTGAATTCTGAACCCCGAACGAAGCCCCGACAGGTTGATACTCGGGGTTTTATGGTGTAAGTCGGCGTGTCAAGTGGTTAAATCGGAGCTGTCATCTTGCTGCGCCCTCGATTAAGGCTGACGATGGTTCTAGAATAATGTAACGGTTGATGTTTCCACGATGGACACTCTGTCACTCCCAGTCATACGTTCTGTTCTCCCCTCGGAACTTCGGCTGATCCCCTTTCTCGCCATCTAATCGTAACGGCCGTGGGCTTTAGTTCCATGGGCCGTTCCGAGTTTTCAACGTTGCAGACGGGAAACATATTGTCTTTATCAGAGGGAGGTGATTGCTTGTGTGTGTGTGTGTGTGTGTGTGTGTCAGTGACAGACAGACAGACAGCACCCTGGGGCCTCAAGGCGTTCAAGGCATCGGGCTTGAATCCACCGGGCAGGCGTGGCAGTGATTGGCCTCGCGGTCGGGAGCTATTCGTTCGTTTACTGCGTTGCGTAAGGTGAGCACTGAGCAGGGGAGCAGACCCTCAAGGGGGTGGGGACGCTGGGTGATTTAGTCATTTCAAAGCATTAATGACCGGCGCTAAGAGGTGGGACCTGGGTGAAGATTAATCTGTGGGAGATACGATTAATATGGAAGGCTGGGGGGGGGGGGCTCGGAGCCAGCTCTGTATACCACTCGACCGAAGGAGTTAGCCAGGACCGGTCCTGTGCGATATCCAGCAGACTAGCAACGACGACGACGAGATGCCTGTGAACCCCGAGTCAATCCCAGAGCTAAAGGGTTTGTGTTATACTTAATAGGGAACTGAACCTTGGACCGAGCTAATCCCAAACGATCGGGAATGGTGAGCCCTGGATGGCCCCCTTTTTCAGGCTGCCGGCTCATGCTCATGCTCATGCAATCCCTCCCTGCCGGGTCTGTGTGCCTTTCAACCAGCATGGCTGTGATCATGATCGTAGATAGGTAATCATGAAAGGGTGATTATTGGAAGATGGGCGCGAGTCGAGGCCTCGGCGTCAGTGCCAGCCAGTGCCTGAGGGGGCTCCAGCGCCTGGATCGGACGACTGAGGTTAATTATGGGCAGGTGGGCCCGGTGAAATTAAACAGTTGGCTGGTGGCCGAGGAAAACCCACCCGCGCTGCCGGTTAATGCCACTCCCACCCCCTTTCATTATTCGGGCTCGCATGATCTTGTGTACTGCCTGCCTAGGTAGGCACGATGGGATTGCAGCTCTGCAGGTGGAAGATTAGTATTATTGATTGGATTGATTGATTGATTGATTGACTGATTGATTGATTGCTGGCTGGCTGGCTGGCTGGCTGGCTGGCTGGTGGCCGTGGGATTATTATATTCATGGGCGTGTCAATCACGTCGCACCCCATAATATCATCTCGAAATTATGGAGGGTTCCTTCAGGCTACAACCACGACCCTAACTCACGTAGTACCACGATGATAGATTCATCCTTTCTTCTTTTTCTTTTTTTCTCTTTTCTTTTTTTTTTTCGGGGATCCTTCCTCCAGATACTTGAGTGTAAAGACAGTACTCCGTAGCACGCCGTAACATCGTCGACTCGTCCTCCTCAGGCATCCCCACCTCTCGATCCTCAGTTGGTCGAACTCTCCTTAATCATCCCCTTTCCGCTTCTCTCTCCACCCCATCGTTTCCCTCCTTCTCCCTCCCTCCTCGAATCCACCCTGCTTCTCGAAGGTCGCTTTTACTTTTTTAGTGACCTTTGCTGATATCGTGCTCTGTTCTCCTAGACCGTTTGGGACAGGACGAACTGCACCCTCCACCTCCAATCCGTTAATCCGTTACCCTCAGAGTTCAATTCCGTCCGCTGCAAAGTTCCACGAACTCCCTCCCCCCCCCTGGATCCTCCTTCCACTACTACCACCACCTACCCTTCTTACTCCCCCCTCCCCCCCCCCTCCTCCCCCCGTCTGCTGCTTTAAGCTTGGCCTAATCACTAGACCCGCCGTTGCTGTGGACTGCCCTTTAGGCGCCTCTGCTCTGCGCGAAACTCCCGACGACCTGGGCCCCGACTCTTGTCCCTACCACCTGCAAAAGAAAATTGTGTTGCTGCTCCTTCGACCCGCTGTCACAGCTGCTGTTGGGATAGCTTCGATCACCGCTTCTCTTCCCCCCCCCCCTTCCTTCCCCTCCCCTCAGAGCAACAGATTCCAGCCCTGAACCTACCAGAATGGCTTCGAAGGTAAGCCTCCTCCTCGTCGCCATGAGTTTCACTTCCCTGTTATCCGTCCTCGTGTTTCTCATCTATGCCCCCCCCATCACCTCCTTTCCCGGTTTCCCCGTGATCGCGACCTCCTCGCGGCGCTCACACCACGGATGGCTCACATATCCTCGATCGCATCTAGTTTCTCCGAGAATACAAGCTGGTCGTCGTCGGCGGTGGTGGTGTCGGAAAGTCCTGTTTGACAATCCAATTGATCCAAAGTCACTTCGTGGATGAATATGACCCGACAATTGAAGGTGGGCGCCCGCGTCTTGCCCTGACTCCCGACCGTGTGGCTTATCGAGGTTTCCCTGAACAGATTCATACCGCAAGCAGTGCCACATTGACGATGAGGTGGCTTTGCTCGACGTCTTAGATACCGCCGGCCAGGAGGAGTACTCGGCGATGCGTGAACAATACATGAGAACCGGCGAGGGCTTCCTTCTCGTCTACTCGATAACGTCGCGCCAATCATTCGAAGAAATCATGACCTTCCAACAACAGATCCTACGAGTGAAGGACAAGGACTACTTCCCCATCATTGTGGTGGGCAACAAGTGCGATCTGGAGAAGGAGCGAGCCGTGACCGAAGAAGGTGCGTTCGGACCCGGCGTCTACCCCCCGTATTGCCCTGGCTGACAAGGGTGTTCCTGCAGAGGGTGAGGCTCTAGCAAAGCAGTTCGGCTGCAAGTTCATCGAAACGTCCGCCAAGTCTCGCATCAACGTCGAGAACGCCTTCTACGATCTCGTGCGCGAGATCCGCCGGTACAACAAGGAGATGTCGTCGTACCCATCTGGCGCGGGCCTGGGCTCGCGCGCCCCGGAAGGCAAGATGGACGTCAGCGAGCCTGGTGACGACGCAGGCTGCTGTGGAAAATGTATTATTATGTAATGGCCGGGCGTTGGATCTAAAAGAATACATATAGGTCGAGATACGGAAGGAAACAAAACACCCATCTACCCCAACCCCAACCCCCATCTGGAAAGAGAGATCAGCGACAGGAACGGGCCACTGTCGACGCGTTTTGGATTGTGATCATTATACCATACCTACCTTACATGCCTCGCTCTCAGATGATGTCTGCTCCCACCCTAATGCCGCCATCGTCTCCATGAACGTTCGATTCCCCCTTTGTTCTATTTTTGTTTACTATTTCTGAAAGATTGCTTTTCTTGGACGACTTCTTGCTCTTCGAAAGGACGAGAACGGGGCCTGTCAATAGATCTGTGCATTAATATAGGTACATGCTATTGTCGCGGTTCGCATTTTGGTATCCAGGGCTGCAGAATCATCGTTTTCCTTTGTCTGCCCGGTCGGGTCGTGCCGACCGGGCATCAGACTTGTCGAACTAATTGCCCGACTTTCTCTCATCGGTATCTCCTTCGAGGTTTGGGGGTGCGTCTCAGGCCCCTTATTCTTTTTATTACTTTTTTTTTTTTTTTTTTTTTTTTTTTTTTTCCTCTTTCTGTGGCCTTCTTTTGACCTGCTCGGACGGGGCTTATTGCCGCCCCGTCCTGCATCTTCGGACTTTTTGGTTCTCTTGCTCCGCTTCTCGCTCCTCCTTCCTTTCCTTCCTTTCTCCTTCTTTCCTCTCGAACCTGTGTTTCCTTTCTACATTGGCAGCGGCGCGCAACAACTTTTCTATCCAGTTCGTGTTTTTGTTTCTTTCTTCGTGTACACATTTGAGGATATTGGATAATCTCATTGGTCTTGGAATCTTGGTGTTCGCACATAAGTTCAATCTACCACTCTTGGACGCCTGACAAACACACGGCAAGGACTTATGATCGCTTCAATGCTCTGCACTCACGCCAAGGCTGCGTACTGCTACTCTTAACGGACTCTCCCAGCGATCACTACGTCATCCAATCGAAGGCATCGCGCCGCTGACGGAGTTATCCACATACCCTTTATAGTCATCAATGTGCGTGACGTCAACACAAGAAAAAGGTTTAGTCTGACCAAAAATGTCATTGTTTATGTATACGAAGTTATAGCTTGTACGAGGGTGTGATCGCCGGCGGTCCCCTCACTTTTCCTCCTCAGCGTCCGAAGGAGGGTCAAGCTCATCCTCCTTGAGCACCTTCTTTCCGTTGACATGGTGCTCAACCTCCGGAATAAGCGAGTCCATAAACTCCTTGTCGGTGCCCACCAGAGTCACCGTGTTGAGCTTATTCCCCCACCGCGGATAGCTGCCAACTTTGATGTTCCTCGACGACACCTTGGCGGCCAGATCTGTCAGGTACGGCGCGATCTCGCTCTCCGGAAGCGGCGTGCTGAACAAGTAGCGGTAGATGCCCTTTCCCTCGGGGTTGACCAACCGCGGCAGCAGGCTGGGCTTGAGATGCTCGAGCAGTCGCTCGAAAAGGCGAGGCACACCCGGCAGGATGTGCACGTTGCCGTTGATGATGGCGATCGGCACCCACATGTCGTCCGCCACGAATACCGCCTGCTCCTCTAGCGGGATGGCGTCGTCGTGCGGGAGCTCGACCATGCGCAGCTTCGCAGTCAGACTGGGCGACGGTGTCTCCCAGTCGAAGTTCGGCTGCATGGGGTGAGGCTTCGACAGCTTCTTCATCCGCTCAAAGGCCGCTTCGTGGAGCTTCAGCTTCAGACCGAATGCCTTGGCTATCGATTCGTAGGTGATGTCGTCATGGCTGTATTTGTGGCATATGTGTTAGCCGTATTCACATGTGGGTGGGTATGCTCGAGCGATATATGGGGCATGGGTCTGGGGTGCTGACGTTGGACCAATGCCTCCGCTGGTGACGACGAAGTCGTAGCGGTCGCTCATGCGCCTCACGGCCTCAATGATTTCGCTCTCATCGTCGGCAATCACTTCGATTCGTTTCAGCTGGATGCCGAGGGAGAAGCAGTATTTGGCGAGGTAGGCAGAGTTGGTGTCGATTGTCTGTTTATTATTGGGCCGCGTTAGTCTGCTCCAGCCAAGCACATCGTATGCGGGATCTCCAGGGACACGGCCACATGCACAAGAGACAAGGGCGGATAGGGTTTTCTCATCCTACCTTTCCACCAAGGACCTCGTCACCAATGATGAGGCATGCCGCGGTGTGGATGGTCCTTTTGTTCTTCGGAAGCACGGATGATGTCATCTTGGGGGGTGGCCCACGAGACACGGACGACAACAGGGAGGACGAAGCGATCGAGGGGGTGGGACGGGAATTGAGGGCAGGTCGAGAAAGATGGCGGGTGAGCTGACTGAGACGACTAAACATGAGGAAGAAAAGGAGGAGGAGGGGGGGAATAAATGGCGGACTAAGACTCAAGCGCGGGCGGGGAGAAAGAGGATGCGAGGGAAAAGAGGAGAGGCAGCAAGCGGCCAGCAGACAACAGCAGACCCGGTGGGGAAAAGCCACGCGCTCGCCGCCATCCCACCCACCCGACACCGCGGAGCACCACCATTTGCGCCGCTCTTGTCCTCATCTTGTTCTCATTATTCCCTCCCCACTCATCCCTTTCCCAGGATCAGGTTAATTCCGGTCTGGTGCTATCGTCCGATCAGATTCCCCGTCTCTGTCGTGTGCGACCCTTCCTCCCACGGTGACACCATGGTAAGAAAAACTGCCCTGCCCCGCATCGCGTGCCCGCTGTGAAGATCCCCCTACTAACGTCAAATTTGCGGATGCAGTCCGAGTCACGGTTATACTCCTTCTCCCCGGAGACCAAGGAGAAGCTGCGCAAGTTTCGCCTGGGGACCTCCCGCGCAAAGACCCCGCAAGCCATCATCTGTACGCTCCGTCCTCTTCAGCCTCGCTTCTGCAAGCATCCATCCGTTTATCACCGCCGCGCAATGTCATATCATATCCCATAGGGGGGACAGGGACATACCATACCTACCATACCAGGTTGAATGAGGATTGACAAATACTTGCCTGGCAGATATCATCGACAACAAGAGCCAAGAAATCCGGCCCGAAGATGGCGAAGTCTACACCAAGATGGAGGATGTAGCGGACGAACTCCCCGAGTCGTCCCCGAGATTCATTCTGCTCAGCTATCCCTTGACCTTGGTGAGATAATCAACCCCGTCAAGCTCCATAGGGGCTCGTGTTCATGTTCCCGTTCACGTTACTGACTGCAACCGTGACAATAACAGGCCTCCGGCCGTCTCACTGTCCCCTACGTCCTCCTCTACTACCTCCCCGAGAACTGCAACCCCTCCATGCGCATGATGTACGCTGGCGCCGTCGAGCTGATGCGCAACACGGCGGAGGTTAACCGTGTCATTGAGGTGTATGAGGATGAGGATGTCGTTTCGATTGAGTCGAAGTTGCAGGGTGAGGATTAGAGGGGTGGATGGGTGAATGGATGGAAGATTGAATGTGGATGGGAGGACGGGTTTAGGCGGGGTCTTTTTATATAGTCCTTATGCTTTTAATGAGTGGCTGGATGCAGAGTTTGGTGGGGTGTGGTGATATGATGGGGTTGGAAAAGAGGAGAAGAGGAGAAGAGAAGATGAATCTTGAGCGCTCCGGTAGCACCACGCGTCGCTTATACAAAGTACATACCTATGCACATACTTATATCTGCTGCAATAGATTAATGCCATATTGCTTTCGTTACCCTGCCTTACCTACCTACCTACCCTACACCCCATGAACCAACCGTCACCATCCCCATCCACCATCCTCATCCGCCAGTCAGCACATCAACAATACTACTACATACACTACACCACGGCACCATCCACAATCTCAATCTTATACCAAACCCTCTTCAAAACAATCATAAACGGAAATAAAAAAAATACTTCAATACACCATCCAACCCCCCGCCCCAATAATAAACCACACCACTCCAAAGCACAATTTGAAATTGTCACGATCCGATAACTAGGCTACCTCCCGTCCTCACATCCCTTGCATATATCTAGTCCCCGAAGTATCTATCTACCTAGGGAGTAGGTAGGTAAGTAGATAGATGCAGGTACACCGCCAAATCGAACATTCCAATGCGTCGACTCTCAATTAGTTATTAGTCAATCAGAACCATTTATTTATTTAATCCATCAATCACTCGATTAATCAATCAGAACCATTTATTTATTTAATCAATCTATCAATAAATCAATTCTCCAGCCCCACAGTCGGAAATACAATGATCATACCGTACCTATTTACCTACTTACGTATCTAGATACCTACCTACCTACCTACCTTCCTACCTACACACGGAAACCTTTCCCAGGACAAGACGAGACATGAGATCTGCCGGGTAGAATTTCGAGAGGGATCGATCGATCGATCCACTTTATTGTCTCGGTTTCTTGTCTGCGGTGGGGATGGGATGGGGATATTATTGCCGATGGCAGGAGGTTTGGGTGTGTGGACACGGGACTGTGAATGACTGTGGATGTGGATGGTTATTGTTATTTATGGCCTGGATTGAGTTGGATGCCTGGGTCCTGGGGTGGAGTAGGGTAGGGTAGGGTAGGAGGGCTTATGTAGAGTCGAGGTGGAGGGTTTGTTGGATTTTGAGGGTGTGGGGAGGAGGTTATTCAGTACTGGCGGGTACTAGATAGGTACTAGGTAGGTAGATAGTAGGCAGGCAGGCAGGCAGGCAGGCAGGCAGATAGATAAGTATCCTGTGGATTCAAAAGAGCAGGCCGGCAGGTACTGTATGTATTTATCTCATGGCGATGAGATTGTTTTAGACTTTTGAGAGTGATGAAGGGTGGGAGGTACCTAAGTACTACCTACGCATGCACTGAGTGATTCTTTTTTTGTTCATGCTAAGATAGACAATCGGATGGAACCGAGTGTTCTATTCTCACTGCATGTCTTGGTAGACGTAAGTACTATAGATGTTGGCTGAGCTCAGGGACCCGGTATGGTTGGTTGTCTTACTGTAGATCTTCTACAACTCTACTCCGTCCGTACTGAGTCTGAGTCTGACTTGAACATGAACATGACCATGTAAGTATCTACCTGGCTATATGTTAGATATCTACCATACCTAGGTATATATGTAGATAGTACCTCAGCTAAAACCAGCACAAACACAGTACATAACTACTTTGTACTATGTAGTAAGCATCCACACCTCTATAACCAACCCACCTTCCCCCCCCCCCCCGGTAAAACCTAAAACGCATACTAGCCCCATACCAATTCCCCCCCCCCCCACAAGTGGAGATTATTACAGTCTCGGACAGTCTGGTGTGGATACCTGCGTACTTACCTAGGTAGGAGTAGGACTAGGCCATATATTCAGCCCACTAGCCCCCATCCGGAAGGAGTTCTGGTTCTGCGTCTACCCTGACACCTGGCACTGGCACTTGCACTTCACCCCCCCGCTGCGCTGCGTCGGAGTCAACATCCCCGTCTATCCCAGATTCCTCCGGGATCCCAGGTTGGGTTGGACAGGGGCAGACCAATCTTAGGTATAGGATTGGCTGGTTGTGATTGTGATTTGATCGAGCTTTGGATGGGATACCGCGGTTTCTGGGTTTTAATGAAGGGATCCCTGTGGGATGTAGCAGTGTTTTGTTTTCTATTACTACTATTTATGTAGTGTACGGAGTAAGTATGTATAGAAATAGGCGGTTGTTTGGCATGGTGCAGGGGGGGGGGGTGGTTTGTTGTTGGGCCCGGGGGTTTGGGCTGGATCGGGATCTGGGTCGGGGCTATCTTCTGTTTTGGATTGTTTGCTGTTGCTGGGTGGAAGCGTCAAGTCTGCTGTCAGGGTGAGGGACGGTGCCGGGGGGAAAAGTAAACTCTGGGTTACTGCCGTAGGCCCGTAGTTACGGTAGAGCAGGGGGTTCGGATTTATCCGAGTAAGTTGTGTTCTTCAGTCGGATAGTACATAACTAGTAGAAGGAATCGAGATCAAGACAACTATCCAAGTCTAGGTGGTTAGATAGATAGTTAGGAATCTCTCCTCTACTGGACTCCGTAATTCATACTTCCATAACACCTTACCATGTCTATCGTCTAGAACAGTCGCAACAGAAGTAGTTACCTTACATACTTACTGCCAGCTGTACTGTACCGCCAACTCATCGCATCGCCATGTGTCCGTCCCTGACTGAACCCACCAACCCCGAACCCAGACAGCAGACAGTATCTAGACACTTCAACCCAGACAAGGCAACGCAAGGCAAAGCAGGTCTCCCCATTCTCCAACCAACCGGCGGGGAACAAACCCATCGCCTTCCAACCCGGTAGGTAGATTTTCTCCGAGACAGTAGACACCCCCCCCCCCCCCCCCCGGTCAACCCTGCAAGTTAAGGTTCCTCGGGTGCTTCATGCTCTGACAAATTCCTGGCCTGTCCTGTATGATCCGGTGTTGCACCATACATGTACCTTAGTCTGTATGAGCACGGCTTACAGAGTACACAAGACATGCCTATCTAGCAGTATCTACCTAAGATCTAGTCCGCAGCATCAGTGAGTATCTACGGAGTACTATACTGACCGATGACACCCCGTGGACAGTGACAGTGTCAGTGTCAGGACAGTGACACCCACAAGAGCGGCCTGCATGAAGCCGTTGCCGTTTCTAATTTACTTGGTGCGATGGCACTGGCTGCCAGTGGTGTGGGTGGTTGTGTCATGCGTCATGCACGGGCTAAGTCGATTGGGATACTAGTACTGTACTACCTAGTAAGGTAAGTACCTACCTATCTACCTACCTAAGTAAATGATGGAATGCTGCAGTGCGGTCGGTCGCGTCGGCGGTTTATACCATTTTAGTTTAACTGCTATGCAGTCTGCAGTCTTCCCAGTTCCCAGTGGGTTGGTACGCGATACGGAGGGCCCCTTGTAACTGGAGTTGAGGGCGGAGGAGTCGGAGTCCTGGCTTGAGCTGGAGATTGCTGCGGAGGGGAAGGAAGGAAGCGGGCGGGTTCCATCGGCGTGTTGGGTCTAGAATCCTAGTCTCGGTCTCAGTTTCAGCCCGGTTGGGGATGACCATCCATCGATCCATCCATCCATGGGCTAACTAAGGAAGGGATTATTTTATGACGCATTGCATTACTACTACTACTAGTGTTATTGCTTGTCGACGCGTGATGGCGTCGCTGCACCGCTTTCTTTCTACCGCAGTTCCTCATTCCTCAGTTAGATCTGGTCTCGGGGGATCCTCTCTGTTAAATTAATATAGATTATTAGGTTTGAGGCGCTGCCTTCGGCCGGATACCGGTCGAAACCCCAATTGCAGCGGCGCCGGTATGAGGCCGACTGGGAATGGAAGGTTGCACCGATGCTCCTGACGAAAGAATGGCTCTCTGCCAATGACCTCATGGCCCTGGAATTTCTTCAGCCATCGTCTGATTACTGATTAGGGCCCTGACCACCTCGCAGCCCTGGCATCCGACTCGAGCCGTGGTGCGCCTGAGTCAGTGTCCTGCCTCGACTGATCCGAATCATGCACAGGAACCGTCCTGTCAGCCCAGGGCCAGGAATTACTCGGACGGCGGACAGGATCATCGATCCCCGACTCTCATCGCGATCGTCCTGCTGCATCGACCATCCGGCCTGTTGGGCGTACTGTATCTGACGAATCGTTAAATACCGTACCCATTCTAACAGTCACATACCGCGGCATACGCGATAGTACGATACGACTCCTGTCTGCTGGCATCATCCCCCTCGTCACCAAGCATCAATCAGCCCCGACCCTGCAGAATAGTATCAATGTCGAGGGTTTTTCTACAGTCTCTAGCGGTACGGAGTACAGTAGTGTATTATCGGACCAGACTTCTGGCATCCGCCATCCTGAGCCATGGCCCGCGGAAGGGCTACCCACTTCCTGCCGGCGCGGCCATCGTGACCCGCGGGCGAGACCCAGTGGGTTTGGCCCAGTCTCCAGAGTGGGTAGATGCCACAGAGATAGATAGATAGATAGGGAGGGTGCCACTGCCGCGACATTCGATTCGACACCCATCCAAGGCAGCAAGGCTCAAGCATCCTAGGGCGCCCCGTCGCGTCGGTTCTTCCGCTAGTCGCCCGTCGCCCGTCGCCCATTGCTGGCCACACTGCAGCAGGTGAAGAGACCGATATCAACCAACCAGCCCAGGCCCAGCTGATCGCGTCGCCTTGTTCCGTGCCTGACCGGGCCAGAGTTTCTTCTGTCGTCGTGTTATGTCCCCTTTGTCTCCCTCCCGGACCGGGAACGGCCCTGGCTCCGATCGCCTTTCTTCACGGGCTGGATGGGGATCGATCCTTGGATATCCTTTGTTGATATAAAGTCAATGAGGGAGGGCTGCGTAGGTAGGACGTTGGACAACCCAGTCGATCCGATCGTAGCCCCGGTTGGGGAGGGGAGGGCCTTGGCGCCTGGCAATAATTACCAGCAATAATAATCCCTTCTGGCGGTGCATTATTCTTGCGGAGCCGAATAACTGTATTCACCTACAGTAAACTAACTGGTTACTGGACAGGGCAGGGAGGGTTGGTTCCAAACGGTGATTTGGGAGTTCTTATTAATGAGTGGAGGGGAAGTGCTTAAAAGCAATAAGAAAAAGAAAAAGAAAAAGAGGGAAAAGAGAGAAAAAATAAATTCAAAATAAGAAATAGAAGAAAGAGGAAAAAGAAAAAGGAAAAAGGAAACAGAAAAGAGAAATTAAAAAGAAAAGAAAACAAACAGCATCGGGGTTCGCCATGTGCCAGGCCCAGTGTACCGTATTTACGGTTCCATACTCCAAACTTTACATACCAGCTCCAACCCCCTCTTGCTCCTCCCCAGAAAGTCTGTTGTTCGGCTTCTATTTATCTATCGTTCGGCGCGCGCTGGTCGTTTGCCTTCTTTTATCTCCCTCTCTTCTCCCGGCTTCTTGACCAGTCGGTGGCTTCGCTTTTCTTCCTCCACCTCAGACCACCTCACACCCTCTAGGCAGTTACTAGCAGTTACATACCTCCCACCAGGTATCTACCTACACTACTAACTACTGCCCTTCGTCGTACGCCTTGTCGACGCCCGGTCCACACGATCTGACCGCCATTCAGCCAATCACCCGTGTGTGTCGCCCCCCCCCCAAAGAGGCTGTTCCAGTTCCCTGCGACCCTGCCTGTTGGGTTTTCCATTTCACCTCACCGTCTCGGCGGGAGTCCCAGGCCTGCGGTTCGGTACACGCCCGTGCGACCTGCCATACTTAACCGGCGCTCCCCTCGTTTCTCCATCTTAACCCACCCGCCACCCCATCCAAGTCCTCCGCATTCTCGTCCAAGACTCTTCTCTGCATTCTGCTACCTACGCCACCGCCTGTCTCATCTATAAACAATACCAGACAACATGCCGGCTGAGCAGGCTGCCAACCCGCCTAGCGAGGCTAAGGAGGGCCTGTCAAAATACGTCAGACGCATGAAGACCGCCCTTCGGAGACACTCGACTTCCAAAACCCCCGCACCCCAGCCAAAGCCGGAAGAAGCCGAGTCAAGCAAGGCTCCTGCGTAGGTTCAACTCCATGATGTTGGTTCCCCGTGGCACTGACTCGCGTGCAGTCCCCTGCCCCCCACCCCGCAGGCTCCCATCATCAAAGCCGCCCCCGACGCGACCGTGTTCACCAACTGGGGCGCCTTCCAGGAGGAGAAGGCCCGCGCCCTGTTTGCCAAGTATGGAATGAAGATTGAGCCTGGGGAGTGGCAGTCTGGCGACATGACCGTGCAGCGCGTGGTCAGACCGATCCGTATGCGCGTGCGCCGCACCTGCCATCGCTGCGAGACCATGTTCGGCCCTGACAAGGTCTGCGTCAACTGTCAACACGCTCGCTGCAAGTCCTGCCCTCGCTATCCACCTGCGAAGTCCAGCGAGAACCGGGAATTCCGGGACCACCGGCAGCACACCGAAGCGGCGCTCCAGGCCATTGTCGCGCAGAAAGCCGCCGCTCCTGTGCAGAAAACCCAGGAGCCTGCCCTTGCCGAGGCATCCCCTACCGGCAGCCAGGAGGTGCAAGCTCCGGTCCGACCCATCGTTCGACGGACATGCCATCGGTGCAGTACACCATTCGAGCCGGATACCACGGAATGTGGCACTTGCAAGCATCTTCGGTGCACGATGTGCCCTCGCGAGCCGTATGTCTAGTCCAACCCAAGCCACTTGCCCATCCCCACCAGCCGTACTGATGATTCCAGACCCAAAATGACCAGGCACCCGCTCGCCTATCCTGGTGAGGGCGACGTCATGGAACCTCGCCCACGGACGTGGAAGAAACCCCGCCAGCGAGTCCGGTACAGATGCCACCAGTGCACGACATTATACCGGTCGGGGGAGACGAATTGCCCCAATTGCGGGCAGGAGAAGGGCCCTAACACCCTACGAGACCCGTGAGTTGTTCACTTTGCCTATCGTCACGTCTACATGGTTACTAACAGTTGCAGACCTCACAGGGAGCGGCCCCAACCGGACCCAGAGGTCGTTAGACGGGTGGAAGAGCGACTGGCCAAAGTCAGGGACAGTTCTGGTTAGACAATACCGGGGCTTTTCCTTCATTTTCTTTTCTTCGGCATTTCCCTCTGCTCATGACGTGCCTTGCATGCCACCAACTGGCCAGTTAGGCAGGCAGGCAGCAAGCTTCGCTGGTGCACATCTCGAGTGGCACATGCAATCAACGGTGGTTGGCGGGCCTAGCAGCTGTTTGAATCACGATCTTCCTTTGTGACACCCGAGTCATCCCTCCCATCCCATCCCATCCCATCCCTATTTGGTTAGTAGGCTTAGAGCTTAGATCGTAGTACAGAGTATATACTGCATGTATATTATCCGTAAGGTACGGACTCCGTCTCAGCGACGTCCATCTATTATCTATTGGTCAGGATATGTGACTGTGACACAACACCTGTATCAGTGCAGCCTGACAACCTACTAGATACTATAGGTAGGTAAGTAGGTAGTAACCTAGCAGCTGGTCGGGACGGAATATGGTTGATGTCGATTCGATGAGGCCAAACTCAACTCAAAGCCCCGGGTCCGGGTCCGCCTCGAAGGTGGAGATGAGTGCCGTGCCACTGACCACTGTGGGTGGTTCCTGGTCCACTCACTCACTCACTCACTACTGGTCCCGACTGAACTGGACCGAATCGAACCTAACCTAACCTGACTTAAGCTAAACCCGCCGGTGGGAAGTGGGAAGTGGATTGGGAAGTGGGAACTAAGGTGCGATTGGGATTATAGTATTGGGGATTGGGAATCGGGTAGCCCCGCCGCCAGCTGGGTTGTATATTTGTATATTGTATATTAGAAGTAAGTAAGTAAGTAAGTGTAAGTGTTTAAGTACTGTGTTGAGTGTTGTGATTTAAGTGGTTACTGATTTAAATGTCTTTTGTTAAGGACTGTTTTATGTTTTGTGTTAGGTTAGGTAAGGTTAGGTTAGGTAAAGTAAAGTAAGGTAAGGTAAGGTTAGGTAAGGTAAGGTTCACGGTTCACGAATCGGACTCGCCGTTTTCGAATCCGCGATGTCACACCTCTCTCTCTCTCTCTCTCTCTCTCTCTCTCCGAGTCTGAGTCTGGGTCTGAGTCTGAGTCTGGGTTTGAGTCTGGTAATAAGAGTTAGACACGCCGGGGGGTATGGATCTCTCGCTGGGGATGGGGATTTGGGGGGGAGGGGCAGTGGAACCAACCGTCTTCCCCCCCCGCTCCGCAGGATGGGTTGAAGTGATTTATATTTGTCCCGACAGTTTGGTGTGCCTTGTGCCGTGTGGAGGAGTGGATATGCATTGCATGATGCTGCTGGATCTGAATCTGAATCTGAATCTGATGCTTGTGTTGATGATGTTGATGTTGATGATGATGTTGGTGTTGGTGTTGATGTACATGTGCGATGGGAATTCTCCTACAGAATAGGTACAGAGACTGCCAATCATATATGTGTCACCGCGTACAGAGTCGGAGTCAGTCAAGTCCTGGTCCGGAGGTGTACAGACTGGGATGGATGGGATGGATGGTCTTTCATTCATCAGGTATGTGTATGACAGACTCGGGAGGAGCCACCTACCTACCTACCGTAGAGTATACTGTGTACCGTTTCTTGTCCGACCTTCCTTTTTAGGATTGATGGATTATCCATGATGATACTGATGATGATGGTCTATTGGTGGGGATGGGGATGGGGATGGGAATGGGATGTTATGTTCCCACCCACCCAATTACCTGGTAACTCTCCTCCTGGGACCTGCTAAGTTGCTAACTCATTTGCCCTACGCTAGTTAAGTACCTAGTCTATTCTCCCCTTCCGATTCGATTCGATTCGATTTGATGGATTGATTGTTGATTGTTGATTGTTGATTACTCTGTATTCTATACGCAAATATCTAAACAAACAAGATTATCATCTTCTGAAATATCCAAAAAATACTCCAACTATCATAGATACTATACCTAGTAGGTAGTGGTACCTACTAGGTATATAGTCAGTAACATACCAACAAAGCGATTAAACTGTCTCAGTCTATCTACTATACTCAATATCTACCCCATATCCAGATAATAAATCAAAATCAAAATCAATAGTGTCAGTCACCGCGTAGATAGTCAATTGACCTACTAGTTATCTACTTACCTTACCCCGACTTAGACTATCTACCTACTAGTGTGTAAGTATGTGTATTCGTATGTGTATGTGTGGTGTATGTAAATCCCAGCAAGTGCAAACGCCGACCAAATCCCGCAGGACGCGATCCATTCGGCCGGAGAACGGATACGCATCGTGTCCGTGCCGATGGATTGGATGGGGCCGCACGGATTGGGGGGGGGGGGGGGATCTGGGCTTGTTCTGGTTCAGCCGAGGTCCGGACTTCTAGTAGCTTCCTAGTTGGGGATAGTGGGGACTATCTAGATGCCTTACTGTACCTTAGTCTGGTCACTGGTCAGTGGTCAGTGGGCACTGGTGTTCTGGATCCGTAGGTACTAGATATGTAGGTAAGTATGGTCGGTCTACCGTGGGTTGGGGGTTATAATGCCTACCTTATGTTAATTTATCCACTACTCCGTCTCCGTTGTATCTAGCTATCTAGGCTATACGAAGTAGATAGTTTTGGGTGGGTGTAGGTGGCACCATTCTCATTGTCTGGGGCGGGGAAGGTTGGGTTGGGGTGGGACTTGGGATAATCAATAGTAGTTATTGTTATTACTATTATTATCTTTATCGTGGTTGGGACTTATGGAGAGGGGCGATTTCTCCTATCTGGATGGATACTATAGCACGCTGTAGTTAAGGACGACTAAAGTAGGTAGAAAGCAGGGGTGCGGATACGTACAGCCTGAATACCTACGGAACGCCGATGAAGAATCACCAGGGTTGTAACTACTCCGTACATAAGGTAGTTAGTGTAAGGTAGTGTACCTAACTAGTGGAGGAAACGTACGGAGTACTCTGTACTACCGGGCTGTTCTAGGCGCCGACCAGGCCGCTGGGATAAAGAATACTCAGGAATCAGGATGGGTCAGATAGAAGGACTAAAAGGGGAGAGGGGAACCCGCTAGTTTGGATGGCCCTGTCACTAAGTAGGCACTAACTGTATGGATATCTGCACTCTGTCTGCCAGTAGTCTGGTGTCTGGGACCGGCTGTCTGACTGACCGGCCGGGGGGTTATGTTCCGTGCCGTGGTGAGTGGTATTGGGGCGTATTTTTGATTAGTACCTACTGCAGTTTTAGTTTGGGGGTTGGACATTAAGGTAACTACTAAACTTGGGATGGTATTATCTGTATGTACCTAGGTAAATAGAATCGAAACACAAAAGCAGCCGCCCTTGAATTTTTTTTTTCTTTCTTTTTTTTGTCTCTAGAGTCTAGATAGTAACCACCATCCTTGTACTTCGTAACGATCCCAATAATGAGACCCCAAATCCAGCCTGCCAGACCAGACAGCTGTCATACCCCCACCGCGCCTCCAACCGTTACGCTTACCCCATCCGGAAAACAATCACTGCTGATCAGCCCGACAGCGCCGGTCCCGGTCCCTGGGAGGGAAATAGCTTCAGCGATGACGCAGGATCTACGTGGCGTACGTACTGCTGTCTGTCTGTCTGTCTGTCTGTCTGTTTCCTAGATACGCAAGTACTTAGGTAGGTGCTTGAGCAAGGAAGGACGAGTCGAGTCGTGGATCGAAATCTCAAACTCGGGTTGATCTACGGAGTACATACAGGACTATCTGCAGTCTGCAGTCCGCAGTCCGTAAGTAGTCTGTTCTGGATGCATCTACTAGTGCACGGACAGACATCGGGACATACTTATCCTTGATTTAACCCGATAATCCGATGATGTGTAGGTTTTGTGTCCCGCTCGCATTTCTACTGCCGGTCGGGATGGATGGATGGGTGGAGGTGGAGGTGGCGGATGGACGGGCCACTCGGAGGTTACCTGTAGTTGTCATGTATGACTTGGTTGTGGTGTGGTGGTTGTTGTAGGCAGCAATTATAGCGGTCCTGGACTGGGGTTGTGACTGGTGACTGGCTTGGGGCGGTACAGTGTTACCTCGGTTGATTATGTCTTGACTCTATCCGTACTGTTGAGGGTTGTCTGGTCTGGTCTGGTCTGGTCTGGTCTCTCTTCCTGAGGGTCCTGGTACTGGTAGGCGATTAAGGTTCAACGGTGCTGGTGGTGGCGCTGTAGCTTGTGGGACTTGGATGGGCTGGTCTTTGGTCCATGATGTGGTCTGTGTGAGGTTAGGGGTGCTGGTGGGGTTGACGGATGGGTCGGAGTGATGATGATAGCAATAATGGACGGAAGATTGATATTAGTTGCATGGAGTAACTTAACTTGTCTTATTCTTTTGCAAGTACCCGACTACCAGGCTTGGGTCGGTGGATATCACGGGATGGCAGTCATGTATTGAAAACACCCCGATCTGATTACTGTGCGACGCCACTTATGCTTATTTATCATCCTGTCTGCGTCTCGCTGCCCACGACAGTATCTCGGTGCTTGATTACGGGATATGGCTGACGTCTCTAGCGCGGATCAGCTATGACGCATCTGCCTGCTTTGGCTCATCAATTCCAAGAATATCCCTGATGATGATCCAAATATCAGGTTAATAATGGCATCCATGTCGTGTACTTATCTGATAGCCACCACTTGTACGGCGTACTCCGTACAGAGTACACATACTGTAGTTCCAATAATACCTGATGTCCCCAACATGAGAGTCCAATGGCAAATTGAGATGTACCATGGAACTGGCTAACTTGCCCACCCACTGGCGGTCCGATCCGCCTGACCCGCTGGAAGGAATGGGGATTTTCTCTTTTACGTTCCCTAGAATGCGATTCTGTATATCAGTATTCGTACTGTTTTAGTTGAGTGTTTTGTATCTAACCTAATGATGTAACAACTGATATATGATATAGAATAGACAGCTTTCTACTGGCCAAGTACGGAGAACAATCAGATCAGTCGGTGACAACCTCGCATGAATCGCATCCCGATCTGCAGGGCCACTGCGTCACTGCGCATTTTGCTTCTCTTATTGGAGCCTGGAGTTTGTCAGCGGCGAACTGCGGTCCGCAGTAATAGTACCTACTACGAGTACTAGTAGTAGTTAATGTCCTGCTTCCTCAGCAGTGGCTATTGCAGTTTGCAGTGCCCTTCATCACATAGATAGTACACAGTATGTACCTAGGTACATCGAGTCGTACAACCAGAGTCCAGACCTGATCATAACCATCCCTGGTCGTCACGCCCGCAATACATAACTAGTACCACTAACATAACACCTGCGTCCGATCGATCACGTACATGGTACCTACCTACCTAGTAGGTAGATACATACCTATACCTGTACAACCCCCCTCTCCCTCCTATCCCTACCCTCTAGCCATATGTAATATGTGATCCCACCCACACCGCCAGAACCCATCTAGAACCCACATACCATAACTACCCCACCCCCAGCTGACAACCCAGCCTCCGACCTCCGACACAGAGAAGAAATATGCTTGACCCGGCACGCCGGAACCAAATAGGATGTCATCCCTGGAGGGACGGGACCCGACTCATGCGACATGCATCATCGGTTGCCTCCTTGGCAGCCTGGTGCTGGAATTCGCGGTTTCAGGCTTGCGCGCCTGACTCGTGGATGGCGGATGGATGGGCAGCGGGAGGGGGAAAGATGATTAGCTGGAGATTGGTATGTATGATGTTCTGCTTTGGGGATGGTGGGATTCGTTGGTGATTCGAATCCCTGCTTGATTGCTTATGCACTTACACTTACTTACTTTGTACATCTATGTAGGTACTGTAGGTACTATAGGTCGGTGGATTCTTTCGTTTTCGGTAAGGTATGTATGTATGTATGTATGTATGGTAATGTAATGTATAGATGGGCATGGATTGGTACTGCATAGGACTGGATAAACAGAGGAGTGAGTTCTACATCCACATGTTTTGGATTAGGTACCTACTCAGGTGGTGTTTTTCCTTGACGCCGAGAAAGCTACCTAGGTAGGTATATACCACCACGGCTTCAGGTACCGGATAAGGGAAGGCTGGGTTTGTGGCATGCACTGGACTATCTAGGTAGGTATATATATTGTAGAAAGCTTTATTGTTAGAGATGAAGTCAGCAGGTGTGGTGTTTGGGGGGATTATTTGGTAATTGTAATTATATTAGATTCTTTATGGTTAGGTCTTTCTCTGTTTCCAGTATTATAGATGGATTTCGAGGCGATATTATATATCTATCGAGGTAGTAGTGACTCTTGTTGTAGTTGTGGTCTGGTTGTGTTTTGGTACATCACCTTGTCAAAAGAGTAAGTTCTTATCCTTCTGATAATAAGTATTTAGTTTCCTTCTACCGCTCTTACTACATCCGGTCTCGGGAGGAGCATTACACTCTCTAGGGACTTGAGATTTTCCATACCCCCTGTGAGTGTGTGAAGTGATCGGGGATGATATTTCGAGGTCTTATTTCTAAGCCTTGAGTGCTTGTTGTCCACCAGCTGTGTCGCAATTAAAGATGTTCAAAGGAAAAGGTGAGGGCTACTGTGTGCCTGGGGCTTTAGGTACAGTTGAGTAAGCGGGATTCAGGACACAATGTTTCTTCTTTCTTCCTCTTCTTCTTATACAAAAGTCTTTGTCTGTTTCTTCAGCCACCTTGTCTATATCTGCAATGCAGCATTCCTCCCAGAACCACGATGTAGATCTAAAATAAGGATCCAATGGTCCAGCTACCAAAAAGACTGCCGCAACACTGACTGCAAATCCACCACAAGCCACTGATAAGCAGAGTGGACAGCACTCCACACCATGGATGCGATCTACAGAAGAAGATGACATGTATGGCTCCCGGGAGATCTTGGCTTGACTTGAAGGCTGTATGTGCTGTGGGGGCCATCTGAAGATCGCCCTTCACCCGTAGCTGGATGATCTGACATGTCAGCAGGACCTGTTGTCAAGATTGAGGCTCTCTCAACACCTGTTCTTTTCCTCGTCAGTCAGGATATCTTCAATGGACATGGTCATGGATTGGGATTTGCAACCGTCACAGGTGCTTGTACTGGCTGCCTCCCTGGCGACTATTGCGTTTGTCTGTACCAAGGTGCGGCATTTTCTGATCCGTCGTGAATTTGCGTGTCGTCAAACCTGTTAGCCAGGGCAGGATAGCTCAAAGGCGACATCCGACTTGATACGAGATCGGTCGTACCCAAGACCCTGGAGCCCGTCGAGTGCTTTTGCCTTTGTGGGATATATTCGCATCAACACTCTTTTTCCATTCCATTCTCATCAAACCCGACCTGGAGAACATCGAATTTCTTGACTTCTCGCGATGGCAAGACAATTGGAAACCTACAGAATCTCTTCTTTCATGATCTCGTCCACTCCGCCGCATATTTCTTCTTCAGCCACTTGTTCTGCAGTCTAAAGTAGGCTGATTGAAAATCAAATCTGGCTATGCTCTGAAGACCATCCAGACCTATCAGTTTGGCCTATTCACGGCATTGTACGGCGATCCAAAGGCCATCGAATGTAATGGCATCTGTCCCGAATTCTTTTGACGAGGCAGTCCATGCAATCAGGAAAACGAAAAGAAGTAGAAGAAAGAAACTCACATAGAGAAAACGCCGCAAATATGTCTTCTCGCATGGACTGGCTTGACGCGCCTCCAACTATCTGTCTCCCGCCGCGCTGGGTACACTAGGAGAAATAGGCCGATACTACCGGCGAGGCACATGTTTAATCCCTTTGCATTAATATGAGGCAGAAGGAGATAGTAGGAGGAGTAAGAGACAGCTCTGGAATATCTTTTCGCATTGACTGTGCATGTTGTAAATATGTTTACAGATTGTATATTTTGGCTTTGAGAAGTGGATACCCGTGACGGACGTTTCCAAAAACTCTTACCCACCACCCTGTAATATATAATCCTGGAAGTCCCCCATTAACGGCTCCAAATATATCAAAGACAAAAAATAAATAAAGAAAGTATAAAATGATCCAAAACACGCACTTCCAAGTGTAAATAATGTATACAACGCCAAGCCAACCCAATCAGCACATGATCTTATCAGACCCGCCGCCGATAACCACCAAATTTCTCTCCGCCTCGAATCTCTCCATCCATCATCCATCACCTCCACTACAACCACCACACCGTCCTCTACCTCTCACCTCCCTCACCAACACCACAATACTACAACAACAACAACCACAAAAATGCCCCCCAAACCCTCTACCACCACCACCCCCTCCCAGCCACACATCGCCCAAACCCTCCTCACGCGCGCGCACTCCCCCACCACCGCAACCACGCTCTTCACCGAACGCGTCGTCCAAAAACCCCTCTACATCCGACCCACCTCGCCCACACCCTCCGACAACCGCTCCCGCCGCCGCCTCCACCGCCTCCGCAAACACCAATACTTCCTGCGCAAGCAGAAGCCCCAGCCGCTGTCTGCGCGCGAGAAGCGCGTCTCGGGTCTCCATGCTCTTCCCCCGGCGGAAACGAAGTATGAGGTCTTTCAGGAGCTGAATCGCTTGTGGGTGGCGTATATGCAGGGGGTGTTGGATTTGGGGGGGAGAAGGGGAGGGGTGCGGGTGCGGGTGCGAGTGGGAAGGGGAATGGGAATGGGGCTGGGGCAGGAAAGGGAGGCCCGTTGGTGACGGCCACGGCGCAGGGGAGTAAACTCGTCAGTGCGGATTTTCATGGTGCGGAGGTGGAGGTTGTGAGGAGTCGGTGTGCGGGGAGGGTTGGGGTTAGGGGGATTGTGGTTAGGGATACGAAGTTTGCGTTTGTGCTGGTTAAGAGGGGGGGTGGGGTTGTTAGTGAGTTTTTTCTCTTCTTTGCTTTCTTTCTTTCTTCCTTCTGTCTTTTTTGGGTTGTTGTTTTGGAGGGTCCTGTTCTGGATGGTCCTGTTTTGGATGGTCCTGTTTTGATGGGTGAAATTGAGATGGAGATTGAGATAGTATGCTGACTCGTTCCAGCCATCCCGAAAGAACAGACCATCTTCCGGTTCTACGTGCCTGTGCCGTTGCCCGTTCCTGAGACGGAGACAGAGACGAAAGAGCAAAAAGGAAAAGGGAAGGACGAAGCAGCACCGGCTACCGAAACAGACAACGCCCCGAAAAGACCCCAGCAGCTCGTCTTCGAACTCCACGGAAGCCAGTTCCAGAATCGCCCCGTCGACCGAGCGAACAAGAAATTCAAGTGGCGCAATGTCGATTATATCTGAACGTGGGGGTGCTGGTTACGGATTATCGATTATCGATTTCGATTTTGAACCAGCGGGATTGTGGGGATTGGCGCGGATATCGTGCAGAGGCTGAGGGTCTAGGCTACTGGTCTGTCATGTCTCTGTTAGAAGAATGACTGGGCTTGGGACATGATCCGTGACTTTGCGATGAGACTACTGCTGCACTTGTGCGCATGAACTGGTCTCGTGAATACAGAGGTCAAGGGTATATCCGTATCCGGACAGACCATCTATACTGGGCCAATTCCCTGGATCATAACGCGATTGTCAGTTGTCAGTCTCGATCGCCCTCTTCTCCGTCTCAGACTAAGTAACTACTCGAGATGAGAGAGCGATTCTCCCGCTACGCGAGCAATCTTCCCGATCAGTGATATTCGGCGCACGAAAGGAATACTCGCTCCGGGTTGAACAGATAACTAGCTGGATAGCCATGCGCGGTCTGGAACAGCCTAGAAGCTGCCTACCTACCTACCTACCTAACTATTCTGGGCAGGCTATGTCCCATCAGAAGCACCGCAGAGCTAGTCTACAACAATACCCAAGATGCAGAATACGGGAAGTGTATGATATGAAACCAAATGAATTTCAGTGTTTATGATTTGTGTGTCTGGTCTCTGTTTGATTTCTCTGGTTTTCCGCTAGTGAGACCTAGATGTGAGTGGGTTGGCATGTCCCTGATGACTGCGAACCAGAGTGTAGTAGACCCTGGATTGCCGGATGGGTGGCTGGGGAGCTTGCTGATTGGAGATGGTCTAGATCTATCTGCACAGTCGTGGTATATCCAGGCCCTGTGCATCTCGCATCTCTCATCTCTGCTGGACTGGATGTACTCAACCCAACCCAGCTGCAGTGCGCGACGCTCTCTCAGCGCAGCTTGACTGCATTGCATGTCTGCCGTAGAAGCAGAAGCAGAGGCGGAAGCAGGAAGCAGGAAGCAGGAAGCAGGAATCTGATGCAGCAGCAGCAGCAGCAGCCACACCCAGCATCCATCCCACCCATCCGGCATCTGTTTCCCCCATCGATGCCTTCAACCGATAGATATATAGATACCTCAATGGATAGATGCTCCTCTCCTGATGATGAATATCCATAATCACCACTCACTCACTCACTCACATCCCGGCCCACTCAATACTAAACACCCTCACACTATCCTCATCCACCCCCTCATCCACCCTCGCCCCCCAACCAGAAACCCCTTCTTAACACCCGTCCCCAGTCTCCCCCCAGCAATTATATCCATCAGATCCAGCTCCTCGTCCCACTCCGCAGAGACGCCCAGGAAATGCGAATGGAAGCGCAGGGGATCCCCCGGGTAGGCGAGATACTGGCACCCGAAGCGCAGCCCGGGAGAGAGGTAGTAGCCGTCGGCGTGGAGGTGGGCGAAGAGCGGGTAGGAGGATGGCACGGCGGGACGGGGGAGATGTTCCGATGCGGATGGGGTGTATGGGAGAGGTGGGTGGGAGGTGGCGGGGGTGACGCCCATGGATGTGCCGTATGGGGCTGTTGTGGTGGTGGTGGTGGTTTGGGTACGTGGGTGTTGGGTTGGAGCATGGTCCGCGAAGAGATCGACGATCGGGTCGTCTTCTTTTTCTTGTTCTTTGCTGGGATTATCCGCGACAACAGGCTGCGACTGCTGCGACTGCTGCTGCTGTTCAGCCGCTTTGGCAGCCTTCCTGGCCTTCTTTTCTTCTAGTTTCTTCAAGGCCTTCTCGCGCTGCTCGTCCTTCCGGCTGGTCTGCACGCGCATGGCGTGCTCGCCCTGGGACTCTAGCTCACGCAGATACTTCCGCCGGTCGTCCTCCATGAGGGCTCGCATTCCGTCCTTCTGGACTTTTACCTCGTCTACAATGCACGCTACACCTTTGTCCACGAGCAGCCGGGCCTCCTCGGGCATCAGCTTCAGTGGCAGTCCCAGGAAGACATTCTGCTGAGGGATTTGGGGCAATGTGCCGCTTAACACGCCGCATATGTGATGCTCGCGTCTCAGATACGTGACCGCTTCAATGGAGAAGAGAAAGTAGCTACCCGCGATATACGAGATCGGAATGGGAAGGGAGGGGTCGTCCATTTTAGAACAACGTTAAGGGGAAGGAAGGAAAGTCAAGTTATGAATGACGAAGAGAGAGGAAGAGAGAGCTGCTGCAACTGAGGGAACGTTAGCGTTCGGCCTGCAAAAGAGGTGGGATGACATGAATGATATTCAAGATGGCAAATCATTTTCGTTACATTTCTCAGTCACATGTGCTCGTTTTTTGAGATTATTTGAGCTTCAGGGGATTGACAGATTATAGTATTTGTATAATCATGCAAGCGGGGCGGTGGATGCGAGGGAATGGAGGGATGCTTACCATCAATACAACTGAGCAGCAGCGAGTGATCGACTCTTGACATAAAAGAGTGATGCTGGGATTGCTCTGCAACCACGAGGCGAGAGTAAAGAGAAGGAAAAAAATCATCGGTGGGGTCGCAGCTTTAAAGCTCGCCGGAATGCCGCTTGCCGGATTGGGCTAGCGGGTGTGAGCTTAGTCATGCAGCACGGGCCAAGTGATGCGTGACCTTCGCAGCTGTACAGCTGGAACTGTCAACAGCGTGATTATCTTTGTTGCGTGAGCCGAACTGCTGGTCCTGATCGAGATGAATTTCCTGTTGTTACTATTTCTGGTGTTCTTTGCACCCCTGCTGCTATTCCTAGGTACGCTGCTTATCCGCTGACATGACAGCCGCTGACTCGCGAAGCCTGGCTGGGTCTCTCATCCTGCCTGGGGGATCGCCTGCGGGCCTACTTCTCGGCGTCTTCAGCTGGTCCGGGCATGGACTCGTATGGACGAGACTATTTCCGAGGAATGGGCAACACCGGGTCTGCCATGTCCGAACAGATCGAGCTGGAGAATATGCTGGACGACTTGGACTCGGATCATGAGGAATGATCGTGGTTCTGCTCGTTCGACCACTGCACCGCTTCAGAACTCCAGCTCCGCCTT
The DNA here is from genome assembly GCF_003184545.1 of Aspergillus heteromorphus CBS 117.55. Classification (NCBI taxonomy): domain Eukaryota; kingdom Fungi; phylum Ascomycota; class Eurotiomycetes; order Eurotiales; family Aspergillaceae; genus Aspergillus; species Aspergillus heteromorphus. The sequence continues at coordinate 318,243 of NW_020290414.1, read as the reverse complement.
CTTCGGCATTCCACCCGACGCCGCCGCCTCCTGTCCTTCCTTGTCTCCTTCGGCCGGCGGCAAGCTGAAAGGCTTGATCTCGAACTTCCTGCGGCTCAGCGTAAAGGCCCAGTCCTGTCCGACGTTCTGATCGCTGCCACCGCCTCTTTCATGCAGCACGGGCAGTCGATGCACCTTGAGCATTCCTTGCGGGGGCTCCTCCTGAGACGTGGCGGCGCCGGAAGACCCGAGGGCGTCGGATGAGTGGGGGAAGGGGCATAGCTCGATGACTCCGTCACTGAGTATCTCCATCCACCGCACAAGTCCTGCGGAGCGGGGAAAGAGGGACAACGGGATCGTGATCATCGTTGTGATGCGGGCCCCGGAAGTGGTCATCAAGGCCCTCAGGGAGTGCAGAAAAGGGAGAAGGTTGTCGGGTTGGCTGGTCTCGGGCGGATATATCGCGGGGTTCAGTAAGGAGGGGATGACGACGCGGTGGACTGTGCTTGGTGGACATGATGCAATGGCGGCTTGGAGACGCTTGAGGGTGGACGTGAGCAGAGGCTCGTTCGATGGTGTGAGGGGTATATAGTTCAGGTTGGTGATGGAGGGATGGGTGAGACGTTTTGTGAGGTCAAACGCATGGCAGAAAGCTGGCCGTTTATCCACGCTGGGGTCTGCGGCAGCTTGACTCTGGTCCCCTGCTGCTACAGGCGCTGCATCTGTCAATACCTGCACAGTCTTAACTGATAAGGGCCCTTACCTCTTGACCCTGCAATTCCCGCACCGAACTCGCCCAGACGCTCGTATCGCCAAGCGATCTTCATGCGCTCGCCCTTCCGTTTATCCTGCTTGTCGTCCACCGCATCCGCAGGACCGAGCAGACCTGGGAGACTCCGGCCCCATTGTTCGGGCATTCCAACCACATGCACCTTCTGATCCTGCACAACCCCCTCCGCTGCGTAGTATCGAAGCAATGCGCCCGCGAAATCCGTAGTGCCATTCTCCTCCACCAGCAGCAACTTCCCGATAGGAAGACCCCCGTGCCCAGCTAGAAGGTTGTCCAGCGACGGGGTGCCCGTCGAAGTAGTCGGTCGGCCATCGTCGGGGGAGGGGCGAACTCCGGGGACCGATTCTGGCGCCGCAGAGACCGGCGCTGGCTGTGAGGTGCCATTCACAGCCGCGGTGCGATCGACACCCGTCGACAGGCCAATATTCCGCTTGCGAAACGACATTGTGTGCCGAGGGACGAAGTGATTGAGGTCGTTGTCGTTGTCGTTGTCGGTGTCGGGGGCTGGAACACTTTTGAAGATTTGCTGCGGGGCAGCTTCGGAAGAGACTAAAAGCGGCGGCGCGCTAAAAGTCGAGCAAAAAAGCTGTCTGTCCGCTCTCGCCTTCCCTTCCTGGCGCTACCTTCTTGACTTCGCCCGCGTACCTCCTCCGTCTCTCGTCGCATCGACCGACCTCAATCACCCACCGGTTTCTTCCCACGTCTACACCCGCATCGCCCACCATGTCCGACCCGCTCCTCTTCGAAGACACCTTCACGATCACCACGATCAACTCGCAGAAATACGACCGCGTGTCTCGTCTCAGCTGCAACTCCACCGACAACTTCACCCACTTCACCCTCGATGTGAACTCCGAGCTGTACCCTTGCGCCGTCGGCGAATCCGTCTCCATGGCCCTTGCGTCCACCCTGTCGCTGGATGGCAAGGACGAGTCCGGGAACAAAGGCTGGAGGGACGTCGGCATGGGCGAGCAGACTCTGGCCAACGACTACGACTACGTCTGCCACGGAAAGGTTTACCGCTTCGAGGAGGGCTCGACCCAGGGGAACATGTAAGCTTGCTTGCTGATTTGCCACGGCTGTGTCTGTGTCTGTGTCTACATTTACTAATAATCATTCGGTCAGGGCCGTCTTCATCTCCTTCGGTGGTCTGCTGCTCTACCTTGAGGGTCCCTACAAGAAGTTGGCGCCTCTCAGAATCGACTACGTGTACCTGCTGCTGAAGAAATAGAGGCGTCTCTATTATTCTATTCTATGGAAGGTTCCGGGACGACAGGTCCCGGAGAGGAGATCAGCAAAGGAACAAAGAAAGAAAGAAAGAAAGAAAGAAAGGAAAAAGTGGATTTGCATAGGACGGGGGAGTTTCGAATTGCAGCGCCGGCGTTTGATTGGTGATTTCTGGGTATATCAGATAGAATACATCAAAATATTGACTTCCCGATATTTCAACCCCATCATCACCTACAAACACGCAGCCACATCGCACAAGTGACGCGTTGGAAACTCCAACCGACGATGCACGCGCGCCAGAATAGTGGAATAATCCGGCTCATTCTCCGCCGTCAGAATGCCATGCCGGATAAAGAAATCCAGCAAAACGACGGAGCAGTTCGGCTTGAACTCGCCATTGGCCAGCGCAGCCTTGCACTCGTCGATCGAGAAGAGATTAAACTCCTGTACTTCCGAGTCACACGGCTTGGGGATCGTCTCCGCGTCCAGCGGGATATCGAACACGTATTCCACCTCCGGCTGCACGAGGTCCGTTTCCCCCCCAGCCGCGGAATCCCGCACGTAGACATACGACACGCAGCCTACGGGGACGGCGTTCGCCCGCACGATCGCCTCCGGCAGCGACGCCTCCTCCATCGCTTCGCGCACCAGACACTCGAAGGGCATTTCTCCCGTGCTCATCCCCCCCGCGACGGAGTTATCTAGCATCCCCGGCCACGTCTGCTTCGTCTGCGACCGTCGCGGAACCCAGATTCGTAGCTCCCCGTTCGCGTCTTTGGTGTACGCTGTCGCATGGACCCCGTACGAGACGATGCCGAACAGCGGGCTCGCGGCGCGTTCCATCTCCAGGAGGAATTCGCCCCCCGGGCCGTAGACGGGGTAGAGCTCGTTGCGCCATCCCCTGAGGACCGAGAAGGTGTCCTGCTGGACGGCGAGCTCGAGCGCCTTGGCGATGACGGCGCTGCGTTGCGCGGGTGTCGCGGTGGGAGAGGTGAGCATCGTCAAGGTGCGGTTTTTGTAGTCGACGAACCAGTCGTTGGCCGGGAAGTTGAATCGCAACACCACCGCGTCCAGCATGTGGCCGAGGACTGCATTGCATCCGTTTACCTTGAACTCCCAGTAGTTCTCCAGGTGGGCTTTGTAGGAGGCGGGGTTGTCATCGGGGTAGGGGAATCTGGGGTGGGGGGTTAGCGGGGAAGGGAGAGGGGAAGGGGAGGGGAGGGGAGTGGTTACCTGTCGCATTCATCGACGAGCTGGATGTTGGACTTGCTCATGGTGTCGGTGGTGGAAGAGTGTCGCTCTATCACAACCGGAATGTCTATCTTGGGAAATCTGCCAGGGGAGGCGGAGCTGGATCTGGTCGCTGATTGGTCGATCGGCGCGGTATTCGGCGATATCTCAGATGTATCTGGAGGGTTCGTCACACTGCTGGTTGGAGTTCCTTCGGTGGGTGGGGTTGCTGCTGGGTTTATATACTATTATCTATCCATGGAGTGAGTGCAGTGAATGCTAGATGGGCCACCTCCCTGGTTAGTCGTGTCTCCAAGAAATCTTCTGTGGAGGACTTCGATGTCAGTTGACATGCTCCGTACCAAGACGGGAAATATGAGGAAAGCTTCGCGAAGCCTTAGGCGAATACTGCCAGGCTGCCTCGGTAGTAGATCCTAGGACGGTGTAAGCCTGTAAGGGCATGTAGGACTAGCAATGTAGGGTCCATGTAGGCAAAATGATGTCTGCACGTGTACTACTGTTAGTGCTGGTAAGCATTGTCATTCCTCAATCCCGTAAGGACCAAAAGACTGCCTATTCGCAGTAAGCTAGGATATGAAGCATGGAGGGATGAGATTGATTGATAGTAAGAGGTAGTTGTTGCGGATAGTACGGTGTAGTGACTACTAATATGTAGGAGGGAAAGGAGGTGTTTCCCCAACCGGCAGGTGCATAGCGACCAGACATCCCTCGTAATGTAATCAAGGCAACAACCCTCACCGCCCTGGCAGTATACAGCCCTTATCGATAAGGGCAATTTCGTCACAGATTTCCAGGCAGTCAGGCAAGTTCCTTCTCGGCGCTTCCATCGTGGAACGCGCCAGGAATTTCTCCAGAGCTTCTCTCCCCACTCGGAGCTCTACTCTCCTCCTCATCATCATCGTCATCCTGACTATGCATTCTCACCCTCTCCCGGTTCTCTAGCCAGTCTACATCCACCTTAATTTTATCATTACTAGATACCCGTCCTCCCAATAGAATACCACCACCGCCACCACTACCGCCGCCTGTACCCTGTCCCACCTACAGTGCATACCGTCACCCCCCTCTCCCCCCACCATGTTCTCCGTCATCATCCCCGGCCAACCGTGCCTCACCAACCTCGCGCAAGTCGAGGCGACCAAATTCGCAATCACATTCCCACTAGTCCCCTTCAACGAAGTGGTTGTCTTCTTCCGCCCGGACGCCGCCACCCCTCTCCCCCCCTCCACCGTCGCCGCCGTCTACATCCAATTCCCCGAGCCGAACCCCAACCCCGCCGCCGCGCCCCAATTCCACCTCCTCGGCGCCCTCCGCAACGACAAACAATCCGCCATCTTCAAGCTCCCCCCCAACATCCCCGCCCTGCAGAACGTCAATGCCCTGATGGGCGCCGCGGAAGTCGTCCTGGGCATCTCCGTCGAGCCCGAACAGGTGCTGGGCCCGCAACTGGAGGCGCTCGAGGCCGAGCAGGGGTCGTCCATGGTTGTGCGTCAGCAGAAGGAGATCACCACCAAGGTCCTGGCGCAGAGGATTATTGGGAATGCGTTCAACTTTTTGGCCAGCTTTGCGGAGTCGGATCCCAGGAGTCGTGGACAGGAGGTCGTTTCGTTGAAGTCGTTTCGTGATTGGTGGACCAAGTTTGAGAGGAAGGTCGATATGGATCCGACGTTTTTGGAGAGGGAGGATCCGTCGGCTTCGGGTAGGTCTTTGGTCTTTTGGTTGTGGGGTGAGCTTGTATATGGTGTGTGTGGGTGCGTGTGGGTTTGTAGAGGGAATAGATGCGCATGGCAGGGGTTTTGCTTTTGGGCTTTGAGCGTTTGGGGTTGGTTTGTGTTTGTGTTTATGTGTTTGTGTTTGTTCGTTGCTGCGATCATGGATTGTATACTATGTTTCGGGTTCCTTATACCATACCACCCACCCACACCACCATCACGGTCGTGGAATCTTCCCATCGGAGATTCTGTCTATTTGCGTCAACGTCGTGGAATCATATTTCCGGTTGTGGAGATCTATCTGTATCTGCGTCTATATAAACCGCTCGTCTATAATAGCAAGTCATCGGGGAGAAGGTATACCAGCCTTCCTTCCCAGCCGTAAGCTCTACCTGTATAGCTAGCACTTCTACTCAAGAAGCATCTTCAAGAAAGCTCCCGCAATCGCGACACCGTCATGTTCGATGCCCGCCCGGGACATGGCGTCTTCGGACTGTTCCTTGTTGAACAGCCCCGTCGCAGTGCGCAGCGTGATCAGCTCCGTCATGATATCTTCCCGGAACTCCGGGTGGCCCTGGACCGTGATCAATTTCCCGGGGATGTACATGCCCTGCACGGCGCATTTGGGTGACGCCCCGAGAGAGATCACCTCCGACGGGTAGCCGTAGGCGATGTCTTGGTGCATTTGGTGGATGCGCTGGCGGTAGTCCTGTTAGCGGGAGAAAGAAAGAAAGGAAGGAAGAGGAAGCGCAATTGGCGAGAGATGTTCAGCGGCGCAAGATTGAAGTGGATGTGGTGAATAGAGGGGATGTGCTGCGGGGGGGAGGGGTTCTTACGAGTTTATCCCTTCCGAACAGCTCCTTCCCAGCCTGCGACAAATCCACCTCACATACTGCCAGCTCCCACCCCGCCGTGTTCCGCCCGACCTTGACGTTCAGCGCACGGGCCAGAATCTGATGTCCGAAGCAGATGCCGAAGATCTTCACGCGCTTGTCCTGCATGGCTTGCTTAGTGTATTCGATCAATTTCAGGATCCACGGGTGGTCCTCGAACGAATCGTGTTCTGGGTTGGGTGCTGGTTAGCATACCGAGTACAAAAAATAGAGTATGTATGGTGTGAATGAGTCACACGTCGCGCCCCAAGCCTTGCAGTATGCAGACGATGCAATGTACATCATGCACATTTGCGCATTTTCACAGGAGATGGATGATGTTTGATATGTATCATTAATGTTAGGATGAGGGATGAATGAATGACTCACTTGAACCAGTCAGAACCAGCGCGTCTACGTCCTCCAGCTTCGGGTACTCCTGGGCCGTCACCACGTCCCATCCACTGATGTCCATGCCCGTCTCTGGATCTAGCTTTTCGGGCTGCCCGAGCGCTGCGGCGCTTTCGCGGAGCAGCAGCGAGAAGACCCCGTGGTAGCCTTTGTACTTCAGATTTACCTTTTCGACGGGCGTGTCGCATTCGAGGATGGCGATACGGAGTGGGGGGCCCATTGTGGTGGTTGTGGCTGGGGTTGTGGTGTGGTGGGCGGGGTTGTTTGGTGATGTGATTCGAAGAGGCTGCAGGCGGGAGGTAGAGAATGAGGGATTTGGACACGGACAACCTCCTACAGGATGGGGATGATACCTTGGTAAGCGGGATGGAATGGCTGCTGCAATGGTTGATGGTGGCGTGGGAAAGGCTTATCGGACACGCCTGCGCTATCAGGCCGCCACCGCCTTGCCTCAAGGGTTGGGTTCGGCTTTGCTTCCGATCCGATACCGCGGGGGTCCATGCCTCGGGTCTCGTGCCTCGTGCTTCATTCGTAGCGTACATAGCATTTAGATACGTGACGAAGAAATGGCAATTCTTATAGGATAACGGACAGCTCGAGCAGATCCTTCAAGCCGTGATCAGGCGTCCCGTATGCGGGGAAGATGTCATATCATGACCACCGGATGGCACTTGCTCCCACGACTGCCAGGGATTGGCTGACCAGCTGGCAGCGGCTGCTCAGGATCGAGTCACAATGGATAGATATGTCGCATTTGCGATGCAGCGGCCATTGGACCGTGCACGCCGGTGAGATGCTGTAGGACGCGTCGTGCGACCTCAGTGGTGTAACTATACGTACACTGCAGGTTACATGCATGCTCTGACTCGGTTCTCAGCAGTACTGCGGGATTCCATGGTCTCTTTCCTCTACCATGATCGGGCTCTCAGCCTCAAGGGTTTTCTGCTGTCATGGTTTCTCCTGTTAGTCTTTCTGCTGTCTGGTCTGGACCCTGATATCTGCTCGGTGAAGAAGAGTGTCATAACTATTGACAGTCACGCAATCACTTGGCGTCGGCAGAGAGAAGCGATGAAGCGATCGATGCCTTCAAGTTACTGCTCGGTATTCGGCATTCGGTATTGCAGTATTGATGCCTGACCGGCCAGCAGCGAATCAGCGTCCGCGGGTGCACGTGAGGGCGTGGGAATGGAGTCAAAGCCGCCCAAACCCAAGGCTCAGCGCGATTCTCCATCTACTCCGGACTCCGTCTCTACAAGGGCGCATCCTGGCCAGATGCACAACCTGCAAAGAGAGGTTGATTGTTTCAACATGCGGCGCGCTGATAACCAGCCCGTCTGCACCCCATGGATGCAACCAGAGGAGGGGAGCCGGTCACAATTTCAGGTGTTCCTGCTCGATCCACCAACCGAGACAGCCGTCGCATCCGGTGGAGTCCCCCTCCCCTTGGAGGCGAGGACTCGAGTCATCCATAGTTCCGCGCGGGATGGATCCGACTTGCATCGTGCATCCTTAGTGCCGCGCAGAGAAATCCCTCTATAAAATTTGTCTCAACCGGTGATTCAAGGGGATCTCACCTCGTGCGTCAGGCTGATCTCCCAGGCATTTCTCCCCTCTTTTTTTCCTGCTGCCTGCTCTCAGCCCAGGAACTCATTAACTCCCCTCTGTGCCTTTGAAGCTTGAAAAAAGAAGACCCTGCCTAGAGAGGCTTGTTTCATAGCGTTACGCCAATTACTGGCTCTTACACCGCACCCAGGGATTATGACTGTTTCCAACGCAGCTGATGGAAATCCCTCGTTTCCCAGTGCTACGGAATCAACACCACTCCTGAACGGACCGTCCCAGCCTTCATATACCAGCGAAGACGACACCGTTGTAGATAAGAATGTCGACCCAAGCCTGTCGTCGACTGCTTTCGCCCCCGAGGAGGACCCTGCCTTGCTGAGTCTCTCCAGAGTCACTTCGATCCCCCAGGGTATTGACGTCGAACCCAACCTCGAACAGCTGCCCTCCGCCACCACGAGCCATAAGCAAGACCCCAGAGATGCGGAAGATGTCGCCCCCAATGACCCTATCGGCTATGCCTCCCGCTTTATCAATGTCTCGCCCATGAGGTTCTGGCTTATCTTCACTGGTATTCTAATGGGTTACGTGATTGGGTTCTTCGACGCGACCTTGATGGCATCCAGTCACCCCGTCATTACCTCCTACTTCCACGCCTCAAACTCCGCGTCGTGGCTGTCGACTGCCTTCCTGTTGACATCCACCGCTTTTCTCCCGCTGTTCGGACGCATATCCGACACGTTCGGAAGACGACCCGTTTATCTTTTTGCGATCGCGGTCTTCTTCATCACTACCGCGTGGTGTGCTGCCGCCCAGAGTATGGTCAGCTTCATCGCCGCTCGCGCCTTCTGTGGCATGGGAGCCGGCGGTGTCTTCTCCATGGGCATGATTCTCTCCAGCGACCTCGTGCGCCTCGAGTATCGCGGTGTCTATCAGTCCTACATCAATCTCTGCTTAGGCGCTGGGGGCTGCCTCGGGCTGGCGCTTGGCGGGTTCCTGTGCGACCGAGTAGGGTGGAGAGGTGCGTTCCTCGTGCAACTACCCTTCATCTTCGTTTACTTCCTAGTAGCGGTCTGGACGACCCCGGCCGATCTGGGGAGAAAGAGAGCGAGAGCAGACCAAATGACTCTATCCAAGCTGATCTCGAGCATTGACCTCGTTGGTTCGATTATCCTTGTCGTGACTGTGACTGCGTTGATAATGGGGCTCAATCTGGGCGGCAACGTGTTTAGCTGGTCCCACCCGATCGTCATTGCGTCCTTGGTCTCCTTTTTCATCTTCGCAGTGCTCTTCGTTCGGTATGAGCGCACTGTGGAGCGCGGTGTCATGCCACTTTCGCTGTTGACACAGCAGCCTCGCGCGGGTCTCATCTTTGGAAACTTCTTTGGCGCCATCTCAATCAACACCATGATCTTTAATGCCCCCCTCTATTTCCAGGCCGTCAAATTAGCCAGTCCAACTGACTCTGGTCTCAAGCTGATCAGTTCGACGCTCGCGGTGACCACCTCTAGTGTTGCGATCGGCTTCCTCATGACTTGGACGAAGCAGCTCAAGCCCGGAATCGTGGTCGGAGCCGTCTTTCTGCTCTTGGGAGGCTGTACCGCTGCATCGATGGGCGTGGACACGCCTGATTGGATTGCGATGGTTTGCATCTCTCTGTCCAGTTTGGGCCAGGGCTGTGGCTTCCCTTCCATCATGGTGTCGGTTCTTGCTACTTCTGAACAGGACGACCAAGCGGTGGCCACTACCACTCTGGGCATGTGGAGAAACCTGGGCTCGGTGATGGGCGTGGCGACGAGCAGCTGGATCTTCCAGAACACTCTGCTCTACCGACTCGAAGACATGGTCACGGGACCCAACAAGGAGGACGTCATTCTCCTTGTCCGTAAATCGGTCCAAGCGATCGCAAACCTGGACCCGATGCACCAGCAGCAAGGTAGGCTTTATTTCTTGCGATGGTAGATATTATGCTAACGGATCATGTAGTAATTGGAGCCTATGCTGCGGCTCTCCGCGTGACCTTCCTCTCTGCTGCCGTCTGGGGTGGTATCATGCTCATTCTGCTCCTCCGCGTCCGAGTTCCCAAACTGGGGAGCAAGGCAGAGTGAAGTTACTGATATACTACAGTGATGATTGACTCGAATAGAAACGGCTGTGATATAGACATTTGGATAAATTGTTACGGCTCATGGCTTGAATGGTTACAACCCCATGCATTATGACTGATGGCTATAAAAGTTAGTGATATAGACCTAAATTTAGGTCCCGATTCGAAATGTTGCATAGGCAACGACCGGGGTTGGATGAGAATCGCCTATGCGATGTGGAGGACAAAAGGCTGGTGCCATCAAAATTAGATAGGATAGCTAGTGCTAGTACAAATTGCATATCTGGACCTGGGATCTCTATTCCCGCGTGACTTGTGTGGATTAGCAATGGAAGCCGACCAATCTCCGGCCAGGCGATGTCGGTGTCGGTGTCAGATTGCGCTAGGCCATTCGGGGACTAGCCCCATCCGGAGTCATGATTCCCCGCGGATCTTTTGAGGCCGCCCGTCGTCTCTCTCTCTCTTCTTTGTCCAGCCCGGCAATCTGCAGCATGGTTGTAGCGATCTACTGTCCTTGAGTGTGCGTGTTACTTAGTCTGGTCTATCGGAGTCGGTGTTCTTTCGTCCGCTGTGGCCTACCCTCTTGCAGAGGCTAACCAGATCCTTGCGCAGATTGGCGATCGTGAAACCGTTGCCAGCAACCGGTGCCTATACATTCTTTGTCGGTGTCACATCAACTCCCTATCTCGGACACATCCTCGTCCGATATTCGCTCGCCATACATCCCCCGACATCTATGTGAACGGGGTGCGTGGCATACGCAGCCTTACGGCGCCATCGATTACGCGGGTTGGCAGAATGCTCGGGAGGTCTAGTCTTGGGGGCTGAATCCGGGGATTGCTGGTTACCATATTTTTGGAAAGAAAGTGGAAGGGTGCTCTCATGGTTAAGAGCTTACTTCCGAAACCCCCGATAAACAACATCCTGATATGGCTTCAGCCGTCAGCGACCATGTCTCTGCGCCGTCGGACCTGGACCTGTCGCTCGACCTCACAATTTCAGGACAGATCGTCGATATACTTGATCTCGAATTAGAAGAAAACAGCCCCGCTGTCGCCAGCGAAATCAATGCCCTGGGGACGAGTCCGTCCGATGAGGGCGGCGTTTCAACCCCGAATAGCACCCTGGATGCGCCAGGTACAGGTACATCGGGCGTCAAGCGGAAGAAGAAGGTCGTCATCACGAAGCCCCGGCGCGTTCGGACGGGCTGTCTCACGTGCCGGGAACGGCATCTGAAATGCGACGAGGCTTTGCATCGATGCCAGAACTGTCGGAAGTCGGGGAGAGTGTGCCGGCGCGGAGTTCGCTTGAATTTCATAGACATCCAGACGGCGACGCCTCCACACTGCGTAGTTCGTATTTCGGCAAATGGGGTGACGTTCCGGGATGAGTCGCGGTTGATCGCGTCCGAGTATGTTGGTGGCATGGAGAGGTATCCTGTCGCGGCGGAATCGGCGTTGGATACGGACAACTCGTCGGGGTCTTCTTTAGCACCCAACCCTAATGCACACAAGGCCTCGTTCATGCAGGGATTCGGGGCCCCGCAGCCTGGAAGCTTGGGTGCGTTTGATGGCTTTTCGCATCCGACTCATAACCACTCGTTTGCCGATCCGACGACGTCGTTCGCGCCGTTTCGCTCGACTAAACAGGGCCATATCAATGCCATTAACCATACGTGTCTGAACAATCCGGAGGAAGTTTACCTGCTGCAGGTTTTCGTTGAAGAGGTTGGCCTGTGGATGGATTCGATGGATGCGGTAAAACACGTGAGTCCTACCCCTGCAATGTGGCTTGTCTGCTAGCTTACCTCGGCAGTTCACGCATATCCTCCCGTTTCATGCGCTAGAGGAGCCCATGCTCCTGAAGGCGCTTCTGGCGTGTGGCGCGCGGCATCTGTTCCATGTGGATGCGTCTTATGGCGAAGAGAGGGCAGCGGATCTCCACAACGTCGCCTCCCAATACCTTCTTCACTCGCTGCAAGACCCCGATCGTGACTCCGCTCTCTGCGCGACAACCGCCATTCTCCTCAACATATACGAGTTGATGTCCGGACGACCAATCCAGGGCATGAGCCACATCGCCGGCGCACGGGCATTGATCAAGGAGTGTCACTGGAACGCGAAAACGCCCGGACTCGGTGGCGCTTGTTTCTGGCTGAACGTAAGCATGGAACTACTAAGCTGTCTGAATTTCAACTGGACACTATCCTGGGACCCAAACACCTGGGGCGTCGAGCTGGATTTGAACCAAGCGCAACCCAGCGTCGCCGGCAATGAAGAGGCCTGGACGCACCGGATGGTCTTCATCTGCGCGAAGATCGCAAATTTCCGGTCCCTGGGCCAGCCCCCGTCGCTGGAGAGCTCGGCCACGGACATGCGCATCAGCCAGCGCTATCAGGAATGGTGCACCTACAATGACTGGTGCGATCAGTGGGCGAGAGCCGTGCCGCGCTCCATGATGCCGCTCGGCTATCTGCATTCCTGGCAGACGAATTCGAAGTCTGTTTTCCCGCAGATATGGTGAGTATTGCTGTTGTTCTAGCAGTCGCACAGTTGTTAAATGTTAGCAGGCTTATCAAGCGCTCCACCATCGTCGCCCAACTCCTCTACCACACCGCGCGAATCCTCCTCACGAAAACGAACCCCGTCGAATCCGAATTCAGCACAGAGATGCAAACTATCCAGCAGAGCCACGCGCGAGATATCTGCGGCATCGTCGCCCACTCGCGGGATCGGTACCTCCCCCCTTCTCTCCCTCCCCTCTCCCCTTCCCTCAAACTAACCCCCAATCAAACCCCGCTCCATCAAAGCCAAGCCATGTTAATATTGATACTAACAATAATAAACAGCGGCGTCGCCAGCCTCTCCATCCGCTTTCTCGCCATCGCCGCCGAATGCCTCACCACGCGCGAAGCCCAACAAGAAGCCTTCGACATCCTCGAATCCATCATAAAACAAACCGGCTGGAAATCCGAGCACGTGAAAAAGGAACTCCAGGACGCGTGGGGCTGGACCGACTCCCACGGTCCCCCGATCCCCATGTCTGATGATATCCTGGCCCTCTTCAATAGTGACCATGACCATGACCCTGACCATCCGCTGGATCCGGTCCCCCGGCCACATAAGATGGTGGTACCGTCGGGTGGTGTTGTTAATCCGGTTATGGCCACCGCGGACTTTTCGATGGAGGATCGGCCGTATAGGGATTATTATGTTGCGCCGGCACCGGCGCAGGCGCAGAGGGTGGTGGGGTTTGAGTTTGGTGGAGGTGGGAGTGGGAGTGGGGGCTTCTAGGTGTGCATTGTTGGTGTTTGGACTTTCGGGAGAGGAGGTTTGTTGGTTGTGTTCTGTAGTTTTGATGTTTTTGGATTGTTGTTTTAGATAGATACCACTAGAGTTGTGCTTTTGGCCTTGCTTAGGCATGGATTTTGGATGTATGTGTGTATGCGTGTATAAATTGGATTGACTACTTACTATACATGGGTGATCTTTATGTTCAAGATAAGTATCCAGTTGACTATTTATTAGAGATAAATCATAGGGTGGAATGATGGCGCTGTTGAATAAATTCGATGCTCATTGACAGGCAGCGGGCGGGAGAGCCCGTCGCGTCGGTCTGGTTTCTTCTGGGGTAGATCGTCTCTTTACGACTTACTTCTTCCAACCACCCTCCAGTTGGGCCACGACTCAGAGTATGGAGTACCTAGCATCAACCAGAACCCAGGACATTTCTAGCTGGGGCGTTGTCGAGATACCTTTTACCTGGTTTCGGGGGTATGGTTCATTCTGTTTTCTGACTCCTACTACTTAGGTACTACTACTCGGGTAGGTAGGCTGGTAGGTGGCGCCTGCCTCGAGGCCACTGGCTCCTCGATGCTACTGAGTTCTCTGTTTGCTATCCACCCTCTCTTTTAGTCTTCATATAGGCTCGAGATAGCTTCTCCGTCGATCGCTCGTCCTTGTCACTGAAAAGACACCTCGATATAGATATCAGTTCCTACGATTCTCTATCCGGGTAAGTCTACGGGGATCTTTTGGGCCGCGCTAGACGGGAAATATCGATTGGCTAACACAGTGGAGCTCTCCTGCATGTTAGGACCTGGAGATCCAATGATGATCTTTCACGTCAGTGCCCGATTCAGGGGAGGTTCAGCGGAGCTGAACTTTGGCTTGGTGGGGGCCTGGGTTGGGCTGAACGATGGGCGATATACAAACTGCGGAGGTTGCCCAGCTTGAGCGCGAGTCTTGCGCTTCGTCAAGTTATCGATTTATTTGTCTTTAAGCTTCACTTCTCCAAATTTTTGTGCTTCAAGAGGCCGACACTTTCTCCGAGGAAGCTTTTCGGGAAAGTTGAAGGGGAGGAAGGGTCGTCAGAAAGAGAAGGCTGATGGCAGTGGCAGCTCCAGTGCCCGGAACCAGATGGCTCTGGCTGCTCCCCAGGTGCCTGTCTTGAAGAATGAAAACGTGGATTACTCGACTAGTTCCAACGCAGAAGACGATGGTCTGGGAGCCAAAGTCAACGGGCCAGATGGAACCGACATACCCAGTGGTCATGCTGAGAGACCAAGTAAGTTTTGATTCTTTGGATGAAGGTTCTTCCTGTTGACATGCTTTCTAGTTGATAGAAGCGGAACGACTACAGATCTCCCTGACGACGCGAAGTCGACTCTAACGCCGACATCAATTCACAACGCTCTGTGGGAAAAGGCTTATGAAAACCTGAAGAAGGATAGCAAGACGGCGGAGTATATGAATGAATACGAAGATATAGATTCGAGGGACTTCTTGGAAGAGAGCATCGACGATACAACCTCCTCTCGACAAGCAAACGGAAGACTGCCAGGTGACAAGCGACTGCGATCCATCATCGAGAAGGGCCTGCATAAGGTCGAAACAAAGAAACGCGCAAGCGAAAGGTTTAGTAACGTCTCCAACATCATACAGCATCTCAAGGCCTTCGTTGATATCCCTTTGACAAATATTCCACAGACTGCGCTACCTTGGGCTGTGGTTTCTTCGACTTTGGAAGTAAGAAGACTTGATGTTCTTGGAAAGAGCCTGATGCTGATTGTGATCTGTGCTTCTGTAGATTTTGATCCAGGCTGGTGAATTAATCGATACCTTTTATGCTAGGCCTGCGTCGTGGATCGCACACCAACGGGCGTGTAGATACCGTGATCCGATACACCGTCATGGACTTTCATCTGGGACAATTACGGAGACTCCTGGAATTTACGATGGAATGTTTTACAGAGTGGGAACCAAATGTTGTATCTGATATGGACTCAACTCGAGGTAGGCTTGATGGCTTACGGAGGGCAATTCAAGACCTCATCGCCCAGGCATGAATCATGTTCTTCACGTGCCGAAGCACGGGCATCATGCCGCACATGTATATTCGTAGAATATCTAGCAAGCGAACAACCACTATGCACACAGGCTTTGGTCGGATTGATGCACATATGGAAATCAAGAAGGAGAGAGAAAACAAAGCAAAGGCATGACCTATCAACAACGATGCTGCACTCTGCCCCCCATTGCCTCCACCAATCGCACCATCTTGGCCGTGAAATGTCGATCTCTCGGCACAATATGTCCCCCTTCATGGATGGAGGGCTTCTGGCCAGGCACCTACACCATGGTCGCGGGGATCATCTGGCAACTGTTCTCGACCTGCGTGTTCACCACCATGCTCGAGTACGTTATCTACCGTTCGATGCGCCAGATCGTCAGGAACCCGCCCCTGCGCAAGATCACCTCCGCCCTGATGATCGCGTGCACTTGCATGGTCGCCAGGGGCATCTATCGCAGCATGGAGCTGATGAATGGCTGGGAGGGGTATCTGTTCACCCATGAGATATATGCCGTCATCCTCGATGCCCTGGTTATGTTCATTGCGAGCTTGACCTTGGCGATTTGGAATCCGGCAAAGTTGATCCAGGAGGCGAGGGAGTATGGGGGCGTGGAGTTGGTGGAGCTGAGAGGGGAGGAGAGGGATTCCAAGAAGGGGAGTGGCGAGTATAGACCTGTGGAAGAGGAGCCGGAGGCTGCTCTAGTGGAGTAGTTTGGTCCAGTCCTTTGCGAATGACGTGGATATAAGGGGTGAATGAGGCTAAACTGTCCGATTTAGTGGTAGATAGATGGTTGGTGATACTAGATGCAGGTGCTTGATGGGGGGGAGAAGGGGAGTAGATCGGTCTTTATCGTTACTGCCTACAGTTGTATATCGCCGGGGGCATATCCAGCTAATGGGCTTTGATACAGAAAGGCAAAATGTAAGATTACTTGAATGTCTGATTCGGAAAACGATAATCGTTCTTGGTGTTTTTATACAGTAGTAACGCAACGCCCACAGGGGAAGCCTTCTGTCCACACATGTTTTCATATTTGTTGAAAACTGCCAGGTTTGTCAGTTCCATGTTCTTTTTACGGCCTTGATTGGAACAGGCCTTGTGGTCGAATTTAAATCATGATCTCATTTTTCGTGATGCACAATGTCTCAGCGGTTGGATGTCTTGCGATACACACAATAGATACAGATATATAAGTAGCTTTACCCAGCCGTAGGCTCTTAGTGGACAATGAGAAACGGGAGAACGAAAAATGGCTGTAATTTACCGAACAAGACTTCTGGCATGGATTCCCATGGATTTAACGACAATTCTTTGAAAACACTTCTTGGATGCCATCCAAAAGCATCCATCCGATGTTGGGGCACGCGACGCCAAGACCGCCGACTGGCCGGCCATCGCCATTTCTCGACCCGCAATCTCCCTCCCTCCATCCATCCATCAACCATCCACAACCATTCACAACCATCCCATCAACATCAACACCAACATCAATAACACAACCAATCTCCAATGAATCCCCCCCAGCCGCGGCAACCCCCCGCGACACCCACCTACATCCTCCGCGGCCACTCTGCCGCCATCCACGCCCTGCAGATCTTCCACCAGAACCTGCGTCTCGTCTCTGCCGACGGCGACGGCTGGATCGTGGTCTGGGATCTCGTCTCCAAGCGCCCCCTCGCCGTCTGGAAGGCCCACGATGGCGCCGTCCTTGAAGTCAAAGGATTTAGTTTCAGTCATGGCGCCGTGACCGAGGTGTTTACGTATGTGATTTATCCATTCACATCCCATCTATCCCCACTCACTTCAACATTTACATACACAAATACCTAAATCTAACCCTCCCAGCCACGGCCGCGACCACAAACTGCGCGTCTGGCGCTTCACTATCCACGACGAGGAAGTCCTCCAGAAAACCCTCCCCGTGGACGTAGCCGAGAAACTGCCATCCGCCTCGGCCCCGAGCCAGCCCTGGCTGGTGCATTCTCTCCCCGTCAACGCGCTGAATTTCTGCGCCTTTGCGATGGTGTTTCTCCCCGTCGAGCCATCGGCATCGCCACCATCATCGTCATTGCAAGAGCAAGAGCAAGAGCAGTCGACTGCAAACGCAGAGACTGAATCCGGGGAAGCAGAGGCGGAGGCACCGAAAGAGAACAAGAACGCGAACGCAAATGCGAACGCGTCCCTCTCATCCGCCCTCATCGCCGTCCCAAACGCGCTCAACTCCGGCGCCATCGACCTCTTCCATATCCCCCAGGAACGGCGAATCTGCACCATCCCCGCCGACTCAGCCGTCAAGACGGGGATGGTCATGGCTGCGGATCTGGTTCTCACTGCCTCGGGCGAGTTGTATGTTGCGTCTGCGTATGAAAACGGGCATGTCATGGTGCATGGGTATCGCGGACCAGTCCGGGAGAAGGATCTTGCGTCTGGTGCGAAGGCGGGGGCATGGAAATGGGAGAAGCTGTATGCGTGTCGCGCGCATTCTCAGCCGGTGCTTTCCATCGAGGTGTCTTCTTCGGGGGATTGTTTCTTTTCGTCATCTGCGGATGCGGTGTTGGCGAAACATCCGGTTCCGAGGTTGGGGTTGGGGGTGCTCGTGGGGAAGAGGGTGGAGGAGTTGCCGATGAAGACGGTCAATACGAAACATGCGGGGCAGCAGGGGGTGAGGGTGAGGGGGGATGGGAAGGTGTTTGCGACGGCGGGGTGGGATTCCAGGGTGCGGGTGTATTCGTGTAAGACGATGAAGGAGCTGGCGGTGTTGAAGTGGCATAAGGAGGGGTGTTATGCGGTTGGGTTTGGGGGGGTGTTGACTGGGGAGACGACTACGTCTGATGCTGATGCAGATGCAAATGCAAATGGGGGTACGCAGGTTACGACACGCGACTTCTCGCTCGCGACGGTGCATCGCCAACGGAACCAGAAGGTGCAGGACACGCATTGGCTAGCGGCCGGGTCGAAAGACGGAAAGATCTCATTGTGGGATATCTATTGATCGCTATATACAGAGTGAGTGAGCAGACAAACAGACAGACTACCTAGGCAAGGTTGAATTCGTTGGCGCCGGCCATGTGCTCCTTCATCTTGGCTCTCATCTTCTGCGCGGCCGTGCGCGTGTCGTGGACACTGGGACGCTCGTCGTCATCGTCCCCGGCCTTCCTCTTCCTGCCCGCCGCGTTCCTCGACGCCTTGAAGTCCTTCTTCAGATCCTCCTTTCCTTGACGCAGTCCCGGCACGTTGATCTTGCTGGGCCGGTCGCGCAGCGCGAAACTCTTCGCCAGATGGCCCAGATGCAGCTCCTTGATGTCGAACATGTGGCGTTCGTTGGCGATATGCGTGGCGTACGCCCGGATGTGCGACTGGTACGCGCGACGCGCCATCTCGAGATACTTCTTGTCCTCCAGCGCCCACCGCTCCACGTCCAGCTGCCACTCCGTGGCCTTCTCCTCCCAGTCCAGGCTCTGCGACTGCACGTTTCCGCCGAACCCGCGCTTCAGGATCCCGTCTGCGTCCAGCCGTGTCAGCGCCTTTCCGCCGTCCCGGTAGCTCCGCTTGAGGATGTCGACGTAGCTCTCCTCGCAGCCGGGCATGAGGAACAGGAGCGCACGACCGTCACGTCCCAGACGCGCCGTACGTCCGATTCTGTGCAGATGATCCTCGGCGCTGAACGCCGGGTCGTATTCCACCACCAGGTCGATGTTCGGCAGATCCAGACCACGAGAGGCGACGTCGGTACAGATGAGGACGGACGCGTTGGGGCTTTTCGCGAACGCTCCCAGCGTGGCTGTCCGGACGTGTTGGGGCAGAGAACCGTGCAGTCGGTGGAGAGTAACCGGGTTCGAGGGGTTCGAGAAGGCCGTCGCCGGCGCGATGGTTCCGTGGGGCGACAGATCGGGTTTCTTCTCATCATCGTCACTGTCACTGTCACTGTCATTGTCACTCTCTTTCTTCTTCTTCTTCTCCTTCTCCTCTGCGCCCTCCTGCTCCTGCTTCCGCGTAAACAGCTCGAAGTGAAAGTCGACCGAGTCCGCACAGGACACGAACACAATAGCCTTCATGACAGACCCCTTCCTCATAAACGTGCGCTTCATCAGAGCCGTAAGCGTAACCAGCCGCAGCTTGGCTGCCACAATCGCATACGACTGCTTAAGCTGCGCAGGGACCAGGAACGCATCCTCCTCGCCCTTCTTCCTGACCTCGCCATCCTCATCCGCCGGATCCGCCTGAATATGCACCGCATCCTTCAAACTGATCTCTCCCAGCTTCTGGACCGTCATCTTCAGCGTGGCGGAACACAGAATCGTCGTCCTCTTGCCCGGAATGCCCGGGATGCGACTCGGTCTCTGCCTGGCATCCAACTTCTCAATAATCCCCGCCAACTCCTTCTCAAACCCCAACTCCATCAACCGATCACCCTCATCCAACACCAACCACCGCACATTACTCACGTCCAACGCCTGGGTATTCTCCAAATGATCCGCCAACCGACCCGGCGTCGCGACCAGAATATTCAGCCCCTTCCGCAGCCTCGCCTTCTCCGACTTCTTCTTCTCCCCACCGATCACCGTGCCCCCCACAATCCAATGCGCACACCGCAACAGCCCCTCCAGCACCACGGAAATCTGCTTACACAGCTCGCGCGTCGGCGCCAGCACGATCGCAAATAATCCGCTGGACCGCTGCACCACCGCCTCCGCCGTCTGCTGGTTCTTCGATATCGCCATGATCCGCTGCACCAGGGGGAGCAGGTACGCCATGGTCTTTCCGGACCCGGTCTCCGCCTGGATGAACGCGTCGCTTTCTTCTCTGAGGAGTTGGCTGATGGATGCTTTTTGGATCGCGGTCGGCGCTTTCAGCTCCAGTTTCGTCAGGAGATGCGCCGCCAGCGTGGGCGATAGGCCCAGGTTCGTGAATGTATCCAGCCCGTCGATCAGTGGCGCGTTCGTCGGCTTCGCTTCCTCCACTGGCTCCGTGTTCTTCTCTTCCACGTTCCTCGCTTTCGGGTTCCGCGAGAATAGCGACGAGACGATCTGCCGCGGCTTTCCGGATTGTTGCTGCTGTTGCTGTTGCTGTTGCTGTTGCTGCTGCCCATGCCCATATCCGTGTCCGTATCTTTGGCTAGTACTATTGTCGTTATCATCCCCCTCATCCACCCTCTGCCTCTTCACCGGCCGAGACAGCGGCAACGGCACCCGGTTCGGATTCCGCGGCGCCCCCTGCTCGACCCGCGCGTTCCCATCCGGGTTCTTCACCCGCTGTTGCGACATCTTTCGCACGCTGAGTCGGTCGCGCCATGTTCCGCCCTTCACGCGCGTCTCGGGCTTGAGCACTGTGTCGCCGAGGCTGAAGTTGAGGAGGAGGCCGTCGTCGGCCATTTTGTGGGTGGGGGTTTTTGCTTTTGTGGGTGGGGTTTTTTTTATATTCTTCTCGTCAGGGGAGAAAATCTGGGGAGGGGGAGGGGAGGGAGCTGAGCTGAGCTGGGCTGGACTGGACTGGGCTGGTCGGGCGGGAGAAAGTTTGCTTGCGGGCGGGCGGGCGCCGGAGGGAAATATTTTCTCGGGCCGCGTTGCTTCCGAACCCTGTGTTTGTGCCCTAGTTTCTGTTTTGGGCGGGGTTGTTATTAGGGGAGAGGATGGAGTATAGGTAGATGGTATCGGTAGATGGATGTTTTTGTGAGGGGGAGTAATTGATAGTTCTTTTTCCTTGGTTTTGGTTTTATTTTATTTTGCTTTGCTTTTTATACTGTTTGTGGATGATTCGACACTTTGGTTCCCCGGGTGTATCTATCCACAGTCAGTGTAGACTCCGTGTATCAAAGGATGGCATGTCTGCTAGTATGTACTTTTAGTTCTATCTATCAAAGGGTATATATATATATATGCTTTTATGCGATCAACCGCTCTAGACGCGCGGCGTGAAGATCAAATTATCAATCAACCGAACGGGCACCTTGCCCTCGCCCAGCCCAGTATCCTCGCCAGCCCTCGCCTCCTCCAACGGCGCCATCTTCAACGCACCACTCAGAATGGCCCCCTTGGCCGGATCAATCACCTCCAACTCCTCGAGCGAATCCGGATCCGCCAGCGAAATATAATCGACCTCAAACAGCGCGCGCTCCGTCGGGCCCAAGGCCTGCTGTTCCTCCAACACCTTCTGCGCCACCCCCCGCGCCGCATCCAGCACCTCGGCCCTCCCCACCTGCCCAGCCAGATACGCCTCCTCCGCCGCCTTCAACGCCGTATACAGCACCAGGCCCACCCCCCGTCTCCTCTCCCCCAGATACACATTCCGCGAGCTCATCGCCAGCCCGTCCGCCTCGCGCACCGTCGCCCCAATGCGGATCTCCGTGTCGATGTGGAAATCCTGCACCATCCGCTTAATCACGACCGTCTGCTGCACGTCCTTCTGGCCGAAATACGCCCGCTCCGCGCCGACGATGTTGAACAGCTTCATGCACACCGTCGCCACGCCCCGGAAGAAGACCGGCCTGGACGCCCCCTCCAGCTTCTTGGATATCGGGAGGATGGTCACGAACGATCCGTCGCCGTTTATCTCGGACGACGGCGGGAGCGTGGGGTACATCACTTGAGCGGTCGGGGCCAGGATGGCCGTGATGCGGCCGGGGGTCTTCGCATTGTTGCTGTTGTTGTTGCTGCTGCTGCTGCTGCTGGTGGTCTGCTGCGCCAGCTCCGCATTCAGTTCCTCGAGCTTCGCGACGTCGCTGTCCCAGGTCCGCGGGTAGCTGGCTAGGTCCTCGTTGACCCCGAATTGCGTCGGGTTGACGAAGATACTCACGAACACGTCGGTGTTCTCGCGCGCCGCTTGTCGGATCAGGCTTAGGTGGCCTTCGTGGAGGGCGCCCATGGTGGGGACGAAGCCGACGGTGCGGTTCGAGAGGAGCAGTTCGCGCCGGAGGTGTCGGAGCGGCGGGACGGAGCGGAAGACTTGGAACGAGGAGGAGGGTTGGGCCATTGTGCCGGTTGTGGTCGTCGTCGTGGTGTTTTTGAGGAGGGTGCTGGCGGCTGTGGTGTAGCAGGAATCGGTTAGAGATGTGGAGGAGAGAATGGGGGGAGGGGAGGGGAGGGGAGAGGGCGTACTGGAGAATTGCCGCTTCCAGGCGAACATGGTGGTTGTGGGATCCGGGTGAATGCCCTTTTTGTCCCGCGGTCGCCGGTGGAGCTGTGCGGGCGGGCTGATGGAAGGGGAGAGGAAGAAAAGGAGAGGAAGAAGACGGTGTCGTGCTCGGGACTGCCGCGTTGCGCTCATCCTCGCCGCGGCGTCGGCCTGAGGTGGAAGTGTGTCGCGGCATGCCCCGATCGGGCTAGCGTGCACGGCCCATCACGTGAGAGTAGCCTGATCCTCGGCATTTCTGGGGAAAAGCCGGGGATCGTCACTCGCTGGGATCTCGCCTGCCCAGGGACGAGGTCGCCATCATGGCTCTGCCTCTCTCCGCTCTCCCTCCCCCCTCACTTGTCCTCTCACACCTTCCCCCAACAGTCAATCGCCCTTCAGCCTTCCACCCATTAACTCCCCCCTGACAGTGGACACCATGCCCGCCGATAAGCCCCCGGTCGGCCAGTCGGCTCCGGATCTGGAGATCGTGGGAAACCAGGTCACCATCCACCCCAGTGCCGTCACCGGAGGCGAGCCGCACGATGACGAGATCACCGAACGCAACCTGGTCCGCCACATGGCGCGATTCCGCGAGAACCCCTTCGACTTCCTCCGCGAGGTCAGCCTCTACATGTCCGGCACCGGCTGGCGCGCTTACGACGACGTGATCGGCCAGCCGATCTTCTACTCCGGGTTTACCGATCGGATGAAGTCGCGGATCCTGGCCAGCACCCTGCTGCAGGGGAAGGTGAAGGAGTTGGCGGCGACCCGCTTGGCGGTGGAGGAGAAAGAGGGGCTGTTGGATATACAACCGGGGCCGGTGGACAGGAAGCGGACGCATCGTCGGAGCGAGATCGAGAGTCATCTCCGCGAGGTGGTCGACTCCATGCTCGACAGCATGATCTGCAAGATGGAGAGCAAGCGGTTCATCCGCGGCGCGTATTATCTGTGCACGCAGCTTCTGACGCGCGCTTATCATCAAGGTGGGTGCGTGTGCATGTGTCAGGGCATGGTTAACGGGTGCAGGCATCCACGTCTCCAGCGAGGAGGTCCTCCGCCTGCGCTCCGTCGCGGAGGAGGCGGCTCGCAAGAAGCAGTCGATTGTCTTCCTGCCTTGCCACAAGTCTCATGTTGACTACGTGTCGCTGCAGCTGATCTGCTACCGTCTGGGAATCGGACTTCCCGTGGTTGTGGCGGGAGAGAACCTTAATATCCCGATGTTGGGGCCTTTCCTCCAGCATGCAGGTATGTCCGATGCTGATGTGTCTTGTTCTGCTGACTGACCCCGCTAACTGTATAGGTGCGATGTGGATTCGGCGCAGTTTCGGGAACGACCCGCTGTATAACACCGTCGTGCAGGCGTATATCGACACCATGTTGCAGCAGGGGTTCAACTTTGAGTGTTTCATCGAGGGCGGTCGCTCGCGCACGGGCAAGCTCCTGTCGCCGAAGTTTGGCATCCTCAGCTTCATTCTCGATAGTGTGATCTCTGGTCGTGTGGAGGATACAATTATATGTCCCGTCAGCACGCAGTACGACAAGGTCATCGAAACTGAGTATGTTGTCAGGGGGTGATAGTAGCGTGGAGCAGTGCTGATGGTGTGCAGATCGTACATTAGCGAACTCCTCGGCCAGCCAAAGAGGAAGGAAAACCTCGCGGATCTTTTGTCGTCATCCTCGGTGCTGTCCTTGAAGCTGGGCCGAGTCGACGTTCGGTTCCACGAACCGTGGAGTCTGAAGGAGTTCATTGCCCAGCAGCTGACTCGGCTGCCTGAGCAGATCGATGCAAATGGCGGGCGGACGCTGAGCTACGATGACAGAGGCCGGGTGCTGCGGTCGCTAGGATACCGGGTTCTCTCCGACATCAACGACGTGTCCGTCATGATGCCTACGGCGCTGGTGGGCACCGTGCTTCTGACGCTGCGTGGCCGCGGTGTCGGAAAGGGTGAGCTCGTCAGACGTGTGGAATGGCTATGCGAGCGCGTCCGGGCGAAAGGCGGGCGGGTTGCGCACTTCTATCGCTATCCGACCGAGGTCGTGGTTGAGCGTGCCCTTGAGGTTCTCGGGCCTCAGATCGTAGGAGAGATCACCGGACTCGTGGAGCCCACGTTCCACGCGGTGGACCGTTTCCAGCTGTCGTTCTATCGCAACATGATGATCCATCTCTTCATCACGGAAGCACTGGTGTCCACAGCCATGTATACCCGGATTAAGCAAGGCGGCGGGCCGTCTTACCAGCGCATGTCCTATGGAGACCTGGTCAATCAGGTTTCTTTCCTGTCACAGGTACGTCCGGTGCCCTTTGTCTAGGCGTTGCTAACGACGTAGCTCTTCCGCGGCGAATTTATCTTCCCCCCCGAAGGCCTCGCTACCAATTTGGAGAAGACGCTCCGCGGGCTCGAAAGAGACAACGTCATCACCGTCAGCCGCGACACGAGCGGCGTGCCCCTGTTCGTCGAGCTCAGCGACGCCGAACGGCAGTGTGGCCGCGAAAACTACGACTTCTACTGCTTCCTGATCTGGCCATTCATCGAAGCCTCGTGGCTCGGCTCCGTGTCGCTTCTGGGGCTGACCCCGCCGCTGAACGGCCCGAAAGACGTCTGGATCGACCTGAACAAGGCCCAAAACAACGCTCAACTGGTAAGTAGCTGCCATCCTCACCGGACCAAGCTAACGGCGCAGCTCGGGAAAACGCTGTACCACCAGGGCGATCTCTCCTATTTCGAAGCGGTCAACAAGGAGACCCTGAAGAACTCCTACCAGCGGTTCGCCGAGGAAGGCATCGTGCACGTGGCGAAGAGCAAGGAGTCGAAGGCGTCGTCGGTGCGACTGGCGCCGGAATGGATCCCGGAGCGGGATGCCGAGACCGGGAAGCTGGTCCCGCGCGGCCGACTGTGGGACTTTACGGAGCTGATCGCGCAGTCCAGACGGGAGGGGTGAGTGTCTTTATGTCTGGGTCAAGTTGGTTCTAACGACCGCAGGAAAAACCGTCGTGACGGCGCAACGGTCTCGTCGCGGGTGATGCGCATGTCGGATCTGGTGGGACGGAAGCTGTTCGAGGACGCGGCGAGCCCGAGTCCGGTCGAGGAGGTGGATGTGTCGATGCGGCAGATGCGGCGGAAGGCGATTGCGCCGGCGAAGCTTTGAGTATACGTATACCCTGTATACCTTGTATGTAAGCGTTCGGGGAGTGGTTAGATATTTATCACTGCGCTACTTTAATGAAATGAGGTTTCAAAGGCATTGGCTACCCTAGAGTAATCCCGTTTAGCCATCCACACCAGTCCTGCCGGATCTGATTATCCCTACAGCATCTAACCACTCTTACTGTGGCATAGCCAAGCATAGTCACGGGACGAGCCATGAATTGGATCCCGAACTGGCCAACCCACGGCCATCGGCTACAGAGTCCTGACGTCAGCACTCCTTCTGCATCCACATCACCACACTCCCTCCCTCCACCCCAGCTATCCTATCCATCGTCAAGTCTGAAAACAATCACTTCCATCGCATTCCATCCATCCTGGCCTTGATCATCGCATCCTAGGATTGTCCTTCAACCACCCCACCACACCCCACCCCACCACACCACACATACTCATCACTACCACCACACCAACAATGAGTCGAGCCCGAGCCCAAGCCACCCGCCTCCTCGCCCTCACCCTCACCAAACCCATGCAGACCCCATCCCTCTCTCTATCCTCATCCCTCCAACCTCTTTCCCATCTCTCAACCCATCACCACCACCGCTACCAGCAGCAGCAGCAGCAAAACAACTACACCACCACCCCTAGCCCCCCAACAACCCCCTCTCCCCTCCAAAATCAAAATCCCAACCCCAACCTCCACAACCACAATAACCCACGCCTCCCTCCTCGACAGACACCTCCTTAACCCCTCGCACGCCGAATCCACGCAGTCGGGGACCGACGACTCGGCCGCGCACCACCTCTCGTCGTACGACCCGCTGATCACCGACCCGGCCGCCGAAGTGCGCGCCTCGGAGGAGGAGTGTCGTCGGCTGCGCGAGCTCGATGACCCGCTGTATGTGAGTCCGGGGAATCGCGAGGTCAGTCGGCTGATGGATCCGATGGTGGGCGGGGCGGTGCATGGCGCGGCGAGGGCGGGGCCGAGTGGACGTGGATGGACGAGGAAGGGGAGGGTGGTGAGGGTGAGGGGGGGTTAAGGGGAGGTGGGATTGGGGGAGGTGGGAGAGGGTGTTGAGGGATTTGAGGGGGAGGTTAAAGACGGGGGGGTGAGAAGGGGATGGTTTGAGTTGATTTGGATGGGAGGGGATGGGATGGGAGGGGAGGGGAGGGGAAGGGAAATGTGTGTGAGTGTGTTGGTGTTTCGGTTGGGTGGGTGGGAGAGATGAGTTGGGGTAAGAGGGGGGGATATAAAAGGAGTAAGTTATGTATCGAGTACTGGTGAGTACATCCTGATTGATATTGTGTTGACTGCATGCTGCATATACGGTATATATAGTATCGGTTTGATGCTTGATAGGTACCCACCTGATATGAGAGACAGACAGACAGACAGACAGGTGGACGGAGTTCTCGGGAAGGATATGATTATGACTATGGAGTAGGTATCGATCACTGATCCCAGAATGTACAATTTACACATTACTACTACTGCATAAATATCTAGAATGAAAAGCATAGTATATATCACAGTATCATATAGTATATATATATATAGTATCCTATAAGCCCAAAATAGAACTGAAATACCCCTCCTACCCCCTGCCAAACCAACCCAACCCAACCCAACAATACCCGGCAGAAAGCCCTGTCTTGTGCACTGCACAGCTCTACCAAGATCATTATTACACAGTAGTATGATAGATTAATCGCCCCACTCCACTCGACTACCACAGTACTATACTCCTCTTCGCTTAGCGCACCCGCCACACGATCATCGATCATTACGTCAGGGCGCGCGACGTCTGTGCGCCCGCCCGGATTAGAGTTGTGGTCGTTGCTGGACGGATGGACTTTGTATTTTGTGTTGTGTCATTATGGGGTTGGGTTGGTCAATTTCATTAATCATTTTTGTCCTGTGGAGGGTGGAGGATGGTGTGGTGTGGTGTGGTGTGGTGTGGTGTATTGTATTGTATAACCTGTTTTGTGTAGAAGTCTAGTTAGTTACTGTGTTAGGGTTGTAGATAATAGACATAGTAGGTAGATACAGGAAAGTCAATGATGATGAGAGAGAGTGGTTAGTAGTTACGTAGCCTGCCTGCCTGCCTGCCTGCATTTCCTTTCAATTTTACTCCGTACTGTGGTGATCTGATCGCGATTGCTAACTACTTATCCCTCACAACTCCGTCTACTCCAATCCTCATCATATCATGCATCATGCATAATGTAACTTCTCATAACATAGTCAGTCATAGTATATTGATCAAATTCCATTCTATCAACTTCCCTATACTCCAATTTAACTTCAAACCAAAAAGAAAGAAGTTCCTACCTCATGGCGAAATGTCCGACCGATAAAGTCACTGTCAATCGCAATAATCATCCTGATTGCAGTGCTTTTCCAGGACTGACTGCCATCGATGAGATCATTCCCCACCCACGCGAAACGCATCGGCGAAAATCTCCCCCCCCCCCCCCTGCTGATATCATTGCCGATCGAAGCTGGCATGTCGTTGGGTGATGGGGACGTTACTTGTCAGATTATTTTTATCAATTTTATTTTATTTTCTTTCCATCTGTGACTTAATGGTATTTTGTAGTGCTGCTTTGCTTTTCTTAGGGCTGTGGAAGTACAAGTGGGCCAGGTTGCCGGGATGACGTTATCACCGCGCGTGTGGCTGGACCATGGGTTGTCTGGCTTTCTTTTGTGTCCGTGTGTATGTGTCTGTGTGTCTGTGTGTCTGTGTATTGTCGGCTTTGTCTGGGTCGTCTTGGGGGGGGGGGGGGCGGTTTGGGTATCCGTGGTGGTGAAGGAACCCTGGTGTTGGTATCACCATCATCCCGAAGACAGGGTTGGGTTTGATATCAGGTGGTAGATGATATAACCAGCCTCGCACAGTACAAAGTGGGATATAGTTAGTACTCCGTACTATGATGTCCTCTATCGATTCGGCCCTGTCAATCCCACCCCATCCGCAGTGTCCGTGCCTGGGTCATAACCTCATTCTAAGAAATGCTCCAACGCCAACTTGCAATCCCACTGGCCTGGCCAGACCCAGACCCGGTGGATTGACAGAACAGTCCTATCTATTATTATGACCATTACCATGACCGTAGAAGCAGTACTAGTAGTAGTACTAGTACTACTATCAAACTCTAACTACTACCTGGTAAGTAGAAAAATCATGCATCTCCCCGATAAAGTGGGTATCAATAGCCGATCGCAACCCACATTGACGCAACCATGACCCATCCCTCCCCGCGCGCAACCCTGGCTTTCTAGATTTCCATGGGCTGGGCCGCTGCTTGCGGTGATGATGTGATAGGATGGATGGTTTTATTCCCTGCATGGCCCGTCCGATCATGGGGGGGGGGGGGGGGGCATGCTGATGATGGGCCCCGGATTGCTTTCAGGGCTGGGTTGGGACTGCAGAGAACTGCATGACGTAGATGGGTGGTGACATCGACATCGTCGAGTAGATGGAATAGAGGGAGGGGATGGGCTGAGGGCATTTAAAGGGTCGGGGGATTGATGCGCGGCTGGCTGGGAGGTTGGTTTGATTCTGACTCTGACTTTTATCTCATACATACCACTTTATTTTAGTTGACTTGACTACTTGACTACTACATACTACGAGACGATTACTTGCGCTACGCTGTTGATTCGGTTTACACGCACACGATACATTTAACGACCTGACCTGTTTGATTGATTTGACTCTGACTCTGACTCTGACTCTGACTCTGAATCTGACTCTGACTTGATTCGATCTGTCTGTATTTTTATGACGATTGTTCTGTGCGCTGTTGTATTATAGTCTCCGAGTTACTGGTACTTACCACCACCACTACTACTGCCTACCTACCTTACCACCTCCACCTACACCTACACCTACTACTACCTACTACTACTACAACTACTACCTCCACAAACTCACAAACCTCACTTCTCCATCCATCCCCTCACCACCTCTTCAACCACAACACATCCACATTCTCAAACCAACCACCAAAATCGGCGCCACCTTCTCCTCCAAATATCAACCCCCCAGGATCCCCACGAATCCTACAACATGACCTCCCCCATGACCAGCAAAGTCTCCAAGCTGAACCTCAGCCCCGACTCCACCAAAAAGGGCACCCCCCCAAACTCGGCGGCAGCAAGAAGCAGCCCCCACCTCTGCCTCCGCTGCCCCATCCCCGCCCCGGGCCCTGGGCCCCAGAAACGCACCCCCAAGAAACTCAACCCCGTCAAATCCACCCCCACCGAGGAGCTGGACCAGGAGCCCAGTCTGCCTGCTACCCCGACTCCGAAGGGAAAGGGGGCCGGGCTGGGAAGGGGTAAGACTCCCTCGCGGCTCAGTGAGCAGCGGTCTTCCCCTGCGCCGGTCCCGGATGATTTGCAGTCGCAGGCGTCGGGGTCGACGGCTCCGGGGGGGAGTGGTGGTGCAGGTGGTGCAGGAGGAGGGGGATTGGGCCGGTCGTTGGGCGGGTTGACCGGCAAGGTGAAGGATACTGCGCAGGGCGCGACCAAGGGTGTGGGTGAGACGGCCAAGGGGGCCACGAAGGGTGTGACTGGCGCTGCGAAGGGCGCGACCAAGGGTGTTGGTGATACGGCCAAGGGCGCGACCAAGGGTCTTGGTGTCGGTGACGCTGGCGCTGGCGATGTTGTCGGCGATGTCGCCGATACCGCGCAGGGCGCCGTCGAGGGTGCCACCGATACTGCGCAGGGTGCGACCGAAGGCGTCACCGATACCGCGCAGGGCGCGACCAAGGATGTCGGCGACACTGCGCAGGGAGCGACCAAGGATGTCGGCGAAGCGCTGCCCGAGAACCTCGGACCGATCGATCTGTCCGTCCTGAAGGGATTGGAGATCGGCGAGGACGGCTTGATCCACGACAAGGATGGCAATGCCATTGGGAGGCTGGCGGAGGGCCAGCCCGAGCATCTGGTCGGGTATGCGGTCGGTGATAACGGCGAGATCCTCGATGAGGATGGCGATCTCGTCGGTGTTGCGGATGTGCTGCCCGACGCGGTCAAGCATCTCACCGGTGGTGTCAAGGACACGGCCGATCAGGCGAAGGAGACCGTTGAAGGGGCTGCGGATCAGGCCCAGGAGACGGCCGGTGATGTCGCCAAGGGTGTCACTGAGCTGGCGGATCTGGCGGATCGGCCGCTCGGCGAGACGGGCGAGATCAAGGATGACGAGGGCAATGTCATCGGACGACTGGCCGAAGGCGACGCGGAGGATCTGGCGGGCTATGCCCCGAACAAGGACGGGGAGATTCTCGACGACGAGGGCGATCTCATCGGAAGAGTCGAGCTGGTTCCTCAGGTCCAAGATATTGCCGAGGAGGCCCAGGAGCAGGTTGGCGATACTGCTGAGGGTGTCACCGGACAGGTCCAGGATACTGCTGAAGGCGCAAAGGACGTCGCTGAGAGCGTCCCCGAACAGGCCGAGGATGCCTTCGAAGACGCCCAGGAGAAGGTCCAGGCCACCGCTGCCCAAGCCACCAAGACCCTCACCGACCTGGCCGAGCGTCCCCTCGACGCTACCGGCGAGATCAAGGACGACGAAGGCAACGTCATCGGCAGACTCGCTGAGGGCGACCCCGAGGACCTCGCTGGGTACGCAGCCAACGAAGCGGGCGAGATCCTCGACGACGACGGCGACCTCATCGGTCGGGTCGAACTCGTCCCGGGCCAGCTCGAGGAGACCGCCGGCGAAGCCACAAAGGGCATCACCGACCTGGCCGAGCTGGCCGAACGCCCCCTGGACGAGTCCGGCGAGATCAAGGACGACCAGGGCAACGTGATCGGGCGACTCGCGGAAGGCAGCCCGGAGGATCTGGTGGGCTACGCGGCCAACGAGGCCGGCGAGATCCTCGACGACGACGGGGATCTGATCGGGCGCATCGAGATCGTCTCGCAGGCCGCGAAGGGCGCCGAGAGCGCGGCCGGAAAGATCTCCAACATCGGCCACTTGGCTGACCGTCCCCTGTCTGCCTCTGGGGCCATCAAGGACGACCAGGGCAACCGCATCGGCAAGCTGGTCGAAGGCAACCCCGAAGACCTGGCGGGCTACGCGCCCAACGAAGAAGGCGAGATCCTGGGCGACGACGGCGAGCTGCTCGGCCGCGTCGAGATTGCCTCCCAGGCCCTCGCAAAGGCCCAAAGCATCGCCGGCAAGATCTCCAACATCGGTCGTCTGGCCGATCGGCCCTTGTCGGCCTCCGGCGCCATCAAGGACGAGCAGGGCAACGTCCTCGGCAAGCTGGTCGAGGGCAACCCCGACGAGCTCGCCGGCTACGCGCCCAACGCTGACGGGGAGATCCTGGGCGACGACGGCGAGCTGCTTGGCCGTGTGGATGTCGCGTCGGAGGCCCGCAAGGAGACCGAAAGCGCTGCCGGCAAGATCTCCAATATCGGTCGCTTGGCTGGTCGCCCGCTGTCTGCTTCGGGTGGCATCCGCGATGACCAGGGCAATCGCATCGGGAAGCTCGTCGAGGGCAACCCCGAGGAGCTGGTCGGAAAGGTCCCCAACGAGGAGGGCGAGATCTTGGATGATGATGGCGATCTTATCGGCCGTGTCGATGTCGCTTCGGAGGCCCGCAAGGAGACCGAAAGCGTCGCAGGAAAGATCTCCAATGTCGGTCGCTTGGCTGACCGTCCTCTGTCAGCCTCTGGCGCTATCCGCGACGATCAGGGCCGCCAGATCGGGAAGCTCGTCGAGGGCAACCCCGAGGAACTCGCCGGCCAGGTCGCCAATGCCGAAGGCGAGATCCTGAACGAGGACGGCGATGTCCTGGGTCGGGTTGATATCGCATCGCAAGCCCGCAAGGGTGCTGAAAGCGCTGCCTCCGGCAAGATCTCCAACGTTGCAGCCCTCGCCGAGCGCCCCCTGTCGGCCAGTGGAGCCATCCGCGACGACAAGGGCCGGCAGATCGGCAAGCTCGTCGAGGGCGATGCCGAGGAGCTAGCCGGGCAGGTGGCCAACGCGGACGGCGAGATCCTCGACGACGACGGCGAAGTCATCGGCCGGGTGGACATCGCGTCGCAGGCCCGCAAGGCCGAAAGCACCGCCTCCGGCAAGATCTCCAACATCGCCGACCTGGCGGGTCGGCCTGTCTCCGCCACCGGCGCGATCCGCGACGACAAGGGCCGTAAGATCGGACAGCTGGTCGAGGGCGACCCTGAGGATCTCCAGGGCTATGCCGCCAACGAGGCGGGCGAGATCCTCGACGACGAGGGCGACGTCATTGGCCGGGTGGAGATCGCGTCGCAGGCGCGCAAGCTCACGCAGAGCGAAGCCGAAGCCGAAGCCGAAGCCAAGGAAGGCGAAGGCGAAGGCGAAGGTGAAGAAGAGAACATCCCGCCGCTGTCCTCCCTCGAGGGCCTGAAATGCAACAAGCTCGGCAAGATCGTGGACCGCGAGACCGGGCGTCCCATCGGCGAGCTCATCGAGGGCGACCCCAAGAAGATCGCCAATCTGGGCGCCACGCTCGACGACAAGGGCCAGTTCTGGGATAACCGCGGCAGGGTGATCGGGAAGGTCAAGGCGCTGCCGGTGGAAGAGCACACCGAGGAACCGATCTTCGCGGGCCTGGAGGGACTCACGGTCGTCGAGGACGGCTGGGTCGAGGACCAGAACGGAAAGCGGGTCGGCCGGATCGTCGAGGGCGACCCCAAGAAGGTCCTGGGTCGCTACGTCGATGAGGATGGTGACGTCCTGGATAAACATGGGAACATCATCGCCAAGGCCGAGTACTACGAGGCCCCTGAGGAGCCGGAGCCCGAGGCTATCGACCTGTCCAGTCTCGAGGGCTTGACGCCCAACAAGCTGGGCTATGTCATCGGCCCCAAGGGCGTACCTATCGCCCGCGTCGTCGAGGGTAAGCTGAAGGAGTTGGCAGGCAAGGAGATCCACGACGGCCAGATCTGGGATGGCGGCAAGCCCATCGGCCGCGTCGAGCTCATCCCCCAGGAGGAGCGCGAGAAGACGCCCGAAGGTCCGTTTGCTGGGCTCGAAGACCTGGTCGTGAACAAGGAGGGCTTTGTCGAGGATGACGACGGCAACGTCGTCGGAAAGGTCGTTGAGGGCGATATCCGCATCCTGCGTGGCCGGGCCGTCGACGAGGACGGCGAGATCATCGACAAGTACGGTAACGTGAAGGGTCGTGCGGAGCCATGGGAGGCGCCCGAGGAAGAGGCGCCCGATCTCTCCATCCTCGAGGGCAAGACCGTCAACAAGAGCGGCAATGTCGTCGACGCCCAGGGCAACGTCTTCGGGCGGGTCGTCTCAGGCGAGAAGGGCCTTGCGGGCCGGAAGGTCGACGGCAAGGGCCAGGTCTGGGGCGACAACGGCAAGGTGATCGGCCAGGCCGAATTGATCCCCGGCGCGGAGGAGCAGAAGCCCGAGGGCGTGTTCTTCGGGTTCGAGAACGTCGTCGTCGGCAAGAACGGGCTGGTGACGGACGCCTCCGGACAGGTCATCGGCCGGGTGATCGAAGGCGATCCGAAGCGTCTGCAGGGCCGGTCCGTCGACGAGGACGGCGACATCCTCGACAAGAACGGCAATGCGATCGGGAAGGCCGAGCGCTGGGAGCCCGAGGAGAAGAAGCGCGACGTTAACCCCATGTCGGGCCGCAAGGTCAACCGCGAGGGCGAGGTCCGCGATGCCGATGGTAACCTCATCGGCAAGCTGACGGCGGGCAACCTGCCCTCGCTGATCGGGAAGAGCATCGATGATAATGGCTATGTTGTTGATAACGACGGCAACAAGATCGGAGAGTGCACGCTCATCGAGAATATCCCTGAGCCCGAGCCGGAAGAGCCCCAGATCTCGCAGGAGGAGCTCGAGGCCCAGCGCAAGGCTGAAGAGGATAGAGAACTCGCGAAGAAGATGACCGGCATCATTGCCCAGACTCTGGATCGGTTGCAGCCTATCTGTCGCATGATTACTGAGGTATGTTAACCAACGCCCAACACCAACCTGCACCCATTACACAGACACAAAGGATCGATGCTAACCGTAACAGCACATCGACAAAGCCGAAAAAACACCCAAAGACGAGCTGGACGAAGAACAACTCGTCAAAGACGTGAAGCCCCTCCTCGAAGAAGGCGGGCAAATCCTCCAGGAATGCAACGGATCCATCCGCGCCCTCGACCCCGACGGCCACATCGCGGCGACGGCCAAAGCCCGGGCTGCGACCCACGAAGCCTCGCCCGAGGAATACGGCCTGGCGGACCACATCAAGACGCTAACCGACGTGGTGGTCAAGACGATCGAGAACGGCAAGAAGAAGATTGCGGGAATGCCGCACGCCAAGAAGAAGCTGAACCCGCTGTGGGTGTTGCTGAGCGAGCCCCTGGGGCAGATCATTGCCGCCGTGGGGTTGTTGTTGGCCGGTGTGTTGGGGCTCGTGGGACGGCTGTTGCAGGGTCTTGGACTCGGGGGTTGGTGAATGGGCTGCTGGGTGGATTGGGGCTGGATAAGTTGCTGGGGAGTTTGGGGTTGGGGACGATTACGGATTCCTTGGGGATTACGGGGAAGAAATAGTGGCTTTTCAAGTTTCTTTCTGCTGAGCAATGGGTTGGACAAACTGCTTTTCTTTCTGAACAAAATGGTCTTTTTTTGCGTGCGTGCGTGTCTGCGTGTGTGTGTATTTGGTAGTTAACTATTAGTCATGAGTCATGTTATCGTGGTGTACTATATGTATAAGTAATGGGACTTTCAATATCTCGTTCTTGACAATTGATCTGAAGTTTTGTCTGCTGAACTGGATGTAAACAGATAACAATAAAGACCACAGGCAAGCAGACCTCCCTCCGGGACTAGGTCTTCGACGAGAGCTGAGGAAATGGTGGGTGGGAATCTGGAGGATTCATCCAAGATCTATATAGACGTGGGCTGTCCGCTAGCCCTAACATCCCAGCCCGCCGATCTGGGCTGGCGGATCATCGGGACACGTCAAGAATATTTCATCCAATTACATGAATTATAAAGTTCGGCGAAGGCAAAATTTATGTAGTAAGCTGCAGTGTTGATCTGCATATCACAGGACTGTTTTGGATGAAGTTGTCTTCCTATCACAGACATGTACCACCAGCCCATTGATAAGCACTTGTTAGGTGCTGCTATCCGTCACTACCTCATTCGGTATCCTGAAAACCACCTAGTACATAAGTACTGATTATATTTAGTATCAGACAGTATCACACTATCCTGATGTCTGGAGTAGTCTCGTGATATTATTGACTGACAATAGCTCTATTTATGCAGGCAGGTAGTGTTGTATAGCCGGTCAGCACTAGCCTCAACCCGACCCAACCAACCCAATCCAATCCAGTCCAATCAAGCCAGCCAGGATATATTAGGCTATCGTTTATGCTAGCGATGCATGCAAGAATGATCGATCCCAATTAGCCTGGACCCTGTTCAAGTTATCATACCCCCTCTTTGATTTTTCCCCTGCGACTTCTTTTATCCTCGCTGTCATTCCTTATCCATAATTTCTCGGTTCTCCTCACCCTCCACCATAACCACTATGCCTTCATTTCTAACCCCCCCCTCCCCCACCATAATCACAACCACAAACCCCACAGACCCAAATCCAGACACAAACCCAGACACAGACTCAACTCTTCTTCACCACCTCCGGACCCCCCCGCCACCCCAACCCCAGCACCGGCCTCCCCCGCAATCCTCATCGAAGCCGGCCTCTGCAGCTCCTCGAGCGAATGGAACGTGGTCCAACGACTCATATCCTTCCGCCTACGAGTCTACACCTATGACCGTAGCCCCCCATCCATCCCCCTTACCCCCGACGGCCCAGAACCGGGTTACCGAACTGACGCTCCTCCTCATCGCGGCCAGGATCTCACCGCCCTACATCGCACACAGCCTCAAAAGTAAAAAGTACCCGGCCTGGTCCTGGTGGATTCCTGGCGGACTCCGACGCCCATACCGCGCGGGTGGTTAAGTTTAATGGGTCCCGGGGGGGGGGGGGGGGGGGGTTCATTCACTGACTGACATTGTGGGGTTAGATGACAACCACGCGGTTTTCGGAAGAGGAGTATCGGGCCGTGAAGGAGGATGAGAAGAGTAATGTTCCGAACTGCGAGAGTAGAGAATGAATTCCCTCATGGAGGAGAGCCATGAGGACTCTGAATGAACAGATGCCGGAGGGGGTTCAGGCGTTGGGCGAGGGGAGGTTGAGTGTGCTGTTTTGCGAATTCGGTCGAGGGATTTCTTGTAAGGTGCTGGAGTATGTATGGTGAGCGCATGGGGTTTTGGGACGGTGGAGCTGAGGCAGCGGTTGGGGGCGCATTTCAGGGGGTATGCGTGCGGTGGATGAGAGGGCGCAGAGGGTCCATTTGAGGTTGTCGAGGGATAGTAGGTTTGTGGCTTTGGAGGGACGGGTGGTTACGCATAATGTGCATTGGCTCGCGCCGGAGTTCGTGACGGATGAGGTTTTTTTTGGGTGGCGGGGTTTTGGAGGGGGAGGAGAGGGGGTGATATCGTTTCGTTTGGTTGTGGTTGTGGTTGTGGTTGTGGTTGTGGATGGCGATGTCCTTATTCTGGATAGGTACGGAGAGGGGGGCAGAGAAGCTATTCACCACCAAAGTCAATCAAAGCCATGGATCGGCCACGAGGGACGGTGTAACTTCGGATCTCGACTGTCTCACTCGACTTGTCCCTCCACTGTCTCTCAGCTGTCTCGCCCCGTGTCCTACAAACAACCCCCCTTGGCTACAGGCTGGTACCAAAGACACTCCATCAACCCTCTAATCTAATTGATTCTATCTATATCATCATCTATCTGAACTCATACCATTACCTATACAGCTCCATTCCATTCCCAAATTCTCCACTCACGAGACGGAGAGGAGAGGAAATCAAAACAAGCCACACCGTGACCCGCCATGCCCTAATGTCTCTCACTGTCTGACAGCCTCCTCCACGACCGTCCATTCCTGCCTCACACTAATCCCTCTCCCGCGACTATTCCTCTCAGTCGTATTCACCGCAGTCGGATCCGATTCCTCGCTGTCGCTCTCACAACTCACGTTCGCTGTCGATGCAACGGCCCCCGGGTGTTTCACTCCCATCGGGCGTAGCGATACCTGGCTCTCATTTTCTTCGAGACCCCGGGATTCGTCTACATGCGACGGTGTGTGCGCGGCAGATGGTGACCGCGAGGAGGGGTTCGTTCGTCCCCGACTGGTGTTGTTGGGCGATGATATCCAACGCCTAAACAGGGGGCGCATCATGGGTACGCAGGCGAGGGTCACAGCAAGAGAAGGCTCAAGACCCACGAGAATACCGAGAAGGGATAATGAACATGTCATATCTGAGTAATTCCAGGTGGAGAACAGGGCGATGCAGAGGATGCTGATAACGCAGGTTCTGGAATCTCGCGGTCAGCGGGGGGTGGCACTAA
This sequence comes from Aspergillus heteromorphus CBS 117.55, assembly GCF_003184545.1. Taxonomy (NCBI): domain Eukaryota; kingdom Fungi; phylum Ascomycota; class Eurotiomycetes; order Eurotiales; family Aspergillaceae; genus Aspergillus; species Aspergillus heteromorphus. The sequence goes on along the minus strand of NW_020290414.1, from coordinate 280,272 downwards.
GAGCTAGCAAGCAACGGAAGCAATCGGTGAACAACAAAATGGGATAAAAGTGGTGAGCGCCACTGCGGCAACAGGGGGGGGGGGGGGGGGTACTCCCCGCCTGAGCGTTCGGAAAGAGGGACCATACCGTCCTGACAGAAGGCAGAACCATGGCGTTATGGAGGGAAATCTTACACTGCTCCCAGCCCAAAGATGATCATCAGGGTCATCTTCTTGTATCTCACCAGCCGCAGCCCATACAGCAACGGCATCGGAATAATCAACACAACCACATCGGTGACGAAATTGAGGACACGAATAGTCATGTTGAAGGGGTTCCAGTGGCCGCACGATCCTCCCGGTATGGTTGTGTCCCAGTTGTAAGCGAACGGTCGACATATCAGGAACTGGGCCAGGATCGTGGCAATGGTCCAGGCCACAATGAGAACGATGGTAGTCCGGGCAACAGAGACCACCCAGGGAACGGGGAAGACTTGGAAATATAACAGGAGGATAGAGATTTTGCAACAGCCGAGTCCCAGTATCCAGAGGAGCTGTAGCGCGAGTAGCAGCTTAATCAGCGTTACCAAGGGCTCTGGTCCATAAACGGCCTCGATGGCCATAATATGGCCGTACCCGAGGCCACCCTGGAATACACAGGTCATGATTACGGAGTGTGCACTAATAGTGAAGACCTTTTTTGACAGGTTGATTAGTACAGGATGGTTGACAGACAGGATGCGGGCATCCACCCCAGAGCAGAGAATATTGCTTACGCAGGCGGCAATGATGAAATAGTCGCTCGCAGTCCATTTCTTATGCACAATATGATGAGCCAGGAGACGTAAGACCACGGCGACAACGGGCAGGATGGAAAATGTAAAAGACATACCCAGGACCCCCTTCTGGGCCTGCGTCTGGATGGGGAAGATAACCGTCATCTCGCTTTCTCTTGCCGCAGGGACCCGGCGACGCGGAACAACATGGCGTTGGGATGGACTTAAATGATCGTACATGCTCCATGACCACAATAGAAAGGGGGATACCCTAACTGGCTTCGTGTCGGTTGAGATTTGAGAAGCAGGGATTAAGAGTCTCGGTCGGCCGATAGGCGCGCAGGCGCCATGAATCATTTGAAATTTGGGCATCAGGCTCCAGATATAGTATCCCACCAACATCTCCCGGACCGTCCGACTGGGTGAACGATCGAGGATCCTCGGCTGTCGGCAGCGGTGGAGCATCTGACCTGACAGCGCCAAAGTACGGATTGTGGAGATCCATCGGGATGATGTCCTCCGGTCGTTTGGGGCATGTCGATTGGCGGCTCGATGCCACTATCTCCAGCCTCTCTTTTAGCGTGTGAGACAGCCCACGTTGCGGCGGCCAGAGTGCCAATCACCAAGCGGACTCCAACCCCTGGACCAAGCCATAAACTACATGATTCGATATTAGCCCGTGCTTCTTCGATTGGACACCTCAACCTTCTGATATGGCGATCCTCCTGTTGACCGTGCTCTTCCTCGCCAACGATCGCAAGTCGCTGAGATTTTCAGCCACCGCAGGCAACTGGCTAGTCCTCGTGAGCATGGCGACGATCATGATGCGGAACCTGGAAAGTCCCGATTCACCATGATGGATGATTCCGACGATCACTTCAAATTACATCACCTCCTTGTCCCAAGCCTCGCGCTCTCACCACTCTCGGGTTCCAGCTTCTCGTCGACCTCTCCGACGCACTTTAGGTTAGCACCACCATCAGCACCACAGCCATCTATCTACCCCTTCCGAACGCACTGAATCCATCATCATCCTAACCCTACACTACATCCTGTATGCCACACACCGACCCCTTATGCACCAGATCATCACCACCAAGCCTAAGTTACTTACCCAGCCGCCAACTAGCCCTCCGTTTTACACCTCCTGCTGAAAACTGACAGACTCGTCGCCGCCCGCCCAGTATAATCTCTACATCCGTCTCCTCCACCATAGACCTCCACCGTCACCCACACTCCCCGTGCTAGAACACCACAGACAAGCTCTCTCCACAGCCAACAGCCATACCGCGGAAACTCCAAAGCCCAACCTGCCTTCATCCTCAACATGTCCCCTCAAGACGGCATAAATACCAGACCCCCCCGCGTCAGCTCCTCTCCTCCAGCTTTTTATCGCGCGCCACACACCCCCCTTTAAATCCACACACACGACCCCAACAGGATCGTCGGTTCCTGGATGATATTTAGCTTTCTGGGTAGTACACGAAGATACCAAAGGGTGTGATGGTTATAGCAGACGCGTGAACTATCAGTCGGGGTGAGTGAATGGGAGTTGTAGGGGGTTATGGGAGTGGGTGACGTTGGGAATGGAGATTCTCGATCGCGTATGAGAATTGGATTGTTGGAGGTATGTAGGATGTATAGTCAGTGGGAATGCTGTCTGAATTTTGTTATAACTCCATCTTGGGACGGGGCACGTCGATGAATTGGATTTATATGATCTGGGAATTTGATGTGTCAAGGTATGAAGGACTGGTTCCAGTAGTATTCACTTCTAGAAGGGGATTCTTGATGATGATTTATTGCATATAAGAAATATCATTGATAATAAAAGATTATTTCTTCTATTCAATCATAACCAGGGATAAATAGGTTATATTCTTACATATCTATTCATTTCATTATTCACACTGACTGTGAATACCCCGGACTCAACGGGTATATAAAATCCATCCCATCCGCCATCCCTTTCCTTCCCTTTTTACCCCCCCCACCCCCTATCCTCAGAAATAAAACATCCCGATTCCGCCATCTCCTGAAAACAGATCCCTTTTCCTACGAATCCATCTAATAAGCCCTAGCACCCTATCCAATCTCTCAAAACAACCATGACCTACCACCAACACCACCATTACATATATGCATCTCTACCTGGCCAAACAAATCTACCCAAACTATATTCACAGGGGAAATTCCAAATCCAGATCTAACCCTCGCAGTCGAGCCCACAGCGAGGGGCCGTACTGATTCCCTAGTCCAATTCGGTCCATACAGGCAATAGACACGGCAGGGAGGGTTGGTTATTATACAGCGGACAACTCTCCCAGGACTGTGGAATGGTATATATGGTCCTGGACAGAGTGGGGGGGTGGGTACTGGGGCGATAAAAACACCCAGGACATCCGTCGGGTTGACGACCTAACTTCTGTGTCCGTGGCGGTTGGTCTAGGAAACAGCCCGTTCAGGCTTATACATGTCGTTGGCCTGAGATTGACGTAATAGGTTTTTGTATTGGGATACACTACTTAACTTTCGATTCAGAAATGGAATGTCATAAGACCTCAGCTGATCTCACTAGATTTGCATTTAGGATTCCTAGTCGGAACTCTGAATCTTCAGTGTCATCGCATCCTTTCTATCCTTTCATACTTGATAGCAATTAGCGACTAATTTCATCATGGCAGACAGCCTGCTACCTCATGCTCAGACTCATATCATATCATCATATTAATAATATCATATTACTATATACGACTCTTCAACCAACTACCCATCCAGCTAACAGCCATCCAATCCATCTCTTACCTACTATGCAATTCCAAAATAGAATGACAGAAGCTTAGTATAAAAGATACATAGTGGTACATAACCCCGAGTCCCTTAAACACTAAAGTACAACAAGACAAATCCAATAGATAGATGAAATCAGGGCTACATGCGATGGCATTATACAACAACCTCCATTCTTATGATTTGTGAATTTATGCCGTGTGTTTATACTGGAACTTAGGCTCATTATGTTGATGCCCCTCGTCCCATTGGGTGGCATAGATGTGGATGTGGATGTGGATGTGGATGTGCGATCTGCTGCGCTGCTATGTCTGGGTTTGGATACATATAATCGTAGAATGACTAGAGAGTCCGGTGCAATAACCCGACACCGAGCTCCTATGTCCTGAACAAGACATATAGTTATACCACTTCATAACTACAGAATATAGACAAATCCCGCGCCGTTACGCCCTACCCACTCACCCACCCCCAAACGCAAACCAACCCAAACAAACAAAAGCTGTATTATCTACCAAAACATCTATCCAGTCATGCAATATTCATAATTCGTTTCAGATCATGCAGTGAAAGCGGCTTCACCAGGTAATCGTCAATGCCAGCTGCAAAGGCCTGCTGTTGCATCTCGCTCGAGGCCACCCCGGTGACCGCCATGATGGCGGCGCGCGGCAGCGACTGCTGCTCTTCGTACTCACGGATCTTGCCCGAGGAGGCGATCCCGTCCATGATGGGCATGGAGATGTCTGTTTTTTTTAGTGAGACAAGAGATAGATATGGGAGGGGGACGGGGATGGGGACGGGGATGGAGATAAGAGATATTGGACGAAGATCAGGAAGCGGACAGGGATGGGGACGGGGACCGGGACGGGGCTAAGAACGAAAATAGGGACGAAACATACCCATCAAGATATAATCAAACGGCTGAGCCGAGTCCTTATATTTTTCCAGCGCCGCCAGACCATTGCTTGCAGTTTCATAGCTGCAGCCGATTTTGCGCATGAAGGTTGCCAGTATCTGTGCTCTGTCACCTAATGCCCATCATGGTGACGGGTGTGTCATACGTACCTTGATGTTAATGTCATTGTCGTCTACAATCAGCACATGGAGGTTATTCTTCCCCGTCGGCTCGGGCGGCATGGAGGCGAATTCCGAAACGTTCTCCCGGACGACGGGCGGAGACTCCGTGCCCTTGGCCAGGGCAAATGCATCGGATAAGCTGCGTCCGCGGAGAGGGAGACCAGGGAGCGGGCCGAGGACGGGATCGTCCTCGCATGCGCCAGGGGCCTGTTGCGACTCGGTGATCCGTTGTAACGCTTGCATGACTTTTCGGGGTCCGATTCTGTGGTCCATTAGTAAAGAATAGCGGTGATGGTGGTGGTGGTGTTGGAGTGCTATACTTACGGCTGCGAAACGTAGAACACGTCGGCGCCTTTGATGGCAAAGTCCCCGGGAAGCGAAACGCCCTGTTCGCCTATCACGAGGATCGACTTGTATTTGACGTCGATGGGGCCCGTTTTCGAGAGCTTTTTCAAGGTGGATTCTTCGATGACTCCGATGTCTCCGGAGGCTTTCTCGAGGTCATCAGCAAATGAGACCATCCAGCCGGGCTGGCTTAAGAGGACGTTGCTGAGAGCACTCCGTAGCGAGAGTTTGCGCTTGGCTTCCGTGCTCAGCAGTCCGCTGGGCGCTTCTTTGAAGTCCGCGTAGGCATTCAGGCCGATGAGAGAGACTCGGGTCATGATACGGGCGCCCGGGACCCCATCAGCCCACAAGGAGTCTCCTTCCACGAACTCCACGGGGATGTACACGTCCACATGGGTCCCGACTCCGACGTCACTTTTGATCTCGACGTCCCCGCCGAGGTAGTTCACGAGTTGCTTCACCACACTGAGACCCAGCCCAACACCTTCCGTCAAGATGCTTTCCTGCGCGAATGGTTGGAAGAGTTGGTGCTGGAGAAAGTCGGGCGATATTCCACAGCCGGTGTCCGTGATGGACAGGTGAGCTAGAGTCTTCTTCGTCTCGCCGTTTCGTTCGACCTTCTTGGCTAGAGAGATCTCGATGAAGCCGCATCGGGTGAACTTGAATGCGTTACCCAGGATGTTCATCACGATTCGTCGCCATGCACCCGACAGTGATTGCAGATGCCACGCGCCTAGATCTTCGATGCGGCTGATGACAGAGAGGTCATCTGGGTTGAACTGGGGAGGCGTGCCGTTAGGCCGACTCCCAACTCCGGGACCGCTCGGAAGATATCGACCTGCAATCTTGGCGGCGTTGATGAGGGAGCGATGGCCCGAGTACAGCGCTTCGGTTACCTCTTCCACCAGCTCGTCCAAGTCAAAGTCTGTCATGAGATTATCCAGGCCATCGCTGCTGGTGCCGCCCTTCTTGTGGAGTTGAGTCAGGTTGTTGATTTTGGTGAATTCAAGTCTGCAGAGTCAGTGAACGGTCCAGTGTGTGGGTGGGTGGTCCAAACTCACAGGTGGTTCATCGTGTCCAGTAGTGTCAGCCCGCACGTTTCTACCATGGTGACCATATCTTGCTGCGCAGGTTCCAAAGGAGTCGTCTGCAAGAGCTCGGTACTGGCAAGCATGCCATGTAGAGGGGATCGGAGTTCGTGGCTGACCGAGGACAGTAGATCGGATTTCGACTTTTCGGTGGCGGTCCAGTCTATTTGGCAGAACCCGGAGACAATGGAGTCACCAAATGTCTTCAGAAAGGCAAGATCATCTTGCCCTAGTCGACGCTTATCATCGCACGTCCAGACAAGTGTCCCAGCCAGCCAGCGAGATCGGTTCCAGTTCCACAGCGGAAGAAACACCAGAGACCTGGCCTCTGGGCAATTGTGCGCCAGCCGGGCATTGATCGAATGGTGTAGACTATACTCGCTCTGCAAGCTCTGTCTCCGCTGATGCAGCAAGCTCGAGACCGATGATCCAGAGGTCTGATGAGGGTGGAGGACCTCGCCGTGCGGGAAGGCAGTGAACATGTCATGCAGCAGCCCTTCCGTCAAGCCAAGCCTGAACATATTGGTATTGCACTCCACGGCGTGCTCCGACGAGGCGAACCCGATTGGTTCGCACAGCTTCTCGGACCAACCACCATGAGAGGAGATGCTCGGAGAGCGATGGGAGATCCCGGAGTCGCTGTCTTTAGATAGGACATCCCAGTCACGAACACTGGCGGTGGAGCCACTGGTTCCGTTAGACAGACTTTTGTGTGACCGAAGAAAAGCAATACTTACCTGCGAGAGTTACTGCGCGAGGCATCCACAAAGAGAACGCCGTCCAAGTCCATGGATTCCTGCAAAAGAGCGCTTGCACGGGAAAACAGCAACGACGTCTTCTCGGAGATGGCATTGCCCTCGGGCACTATGATAAGCTTGTTCGTTTCATCGGAACGTTTCCTCACATGCCGTTGATGGCTGTCATTGGGCGCCGAATGAACGGCTCCAAAGGGTTGGTTTTGGAAGAAGGGCGACTCGCTCGCCGGGGTCAGCCGGGGGTGTTTCGCTGAGGCTGGTGAAACCCCCCGATTATTAGTCGTTGTGATGGAGAGACGGTCAAGACCGGGTACCTCGGATGACCGAGGTGAAACAATACCGGTCGCGTTGCTGCGTCTGCGGGCCCTCCAACCGTCGTTCTCATGGCCCGACTGCCCTTTGATGAACTTCATGAGGCTACCTAGCAAACGGTCCGCCTGGCGGTGATGCCGGACCGCCCAGACATTCTCGAGGTGGTGCGCGACCGAGTTCGCAACATCCTGCAATCCTACCAGATCGCTGTCCGCGAAGGAATCGCGAGGTGTCTCATCCACAACGCAATACGTGCCAAAGGTCTCCCCGGAAGAGTTGCGCAAGGGAACCTCCGCGTAAAACCTGGACCGGAATTGTTTCACAAGAGGGTGGTCGGTCAGATCCGGTTGCATGGCAAGATCGCGGACTACGGTACGGGTGCTGTCTGATGTGACATTGGAAGACTCGATCGCGTCGCCTCCATCCCGTCCCAGACCCAACGTTTTCATGCCCACTGAAAGACTGCCAACACGAGCGTCTCCGTCGCAACCAGGATCGGACGGTGTGGCTCCCACGATGACCTGTGGCCCCGAGCCATCAAGGAGTGAAACAAAAGCATATCTGCAGTTCAAGCGATAGGTGCCCAGTTGCGCCAGCGCCGTCAGGGTAGGGTCTGACGCCGGGGACGTCATCAGGGAGTTATCCCGCCCATTGGCAGTAGACGGAAACGCCGGGCGCGGCAGCCCATGGGTTCGATCGTGGGCGCTGTAGAGACTGCGTGTAGGGGACATGATGTGAGCACACACCCCAACGGCCACAGTGCGAGAGCGCAGCCTACCTGAGGAGTTCCGGGGTCATTCGGGGCGGCGAAGGCAAAGGATGGACAGCTGCTGAGCCCACCGCGTACGGAAGATCGTCTATGGCATCGCAAGTCGGCGCAAAAATTGTCCACGATTCGAGCGGGACAGGTGTGGGACGGAAAAGAAAAAGCACGAGGTACTATCTCTTAAATACCGGGACGGGCAAGTCGAGCTGGTCACGCCGACCTGAACCGAGAGGGTTTGGGTTCACGACGCCGGCGCCACCGGATCTGGGACAGGAGCTTCCGAGGAACTCATCCAGTAGGGTGGGAACCGGTCTAGGCCGCCGAGTGGGTGTGGTCGAGTCGAGTCTGGGAGGGTGGAGAGTGGATGCTTGCTGATGGGCCCTGAGCCTGGCCATTCGATGGAACCGACCCCGACTAAGGGGGGGGGGGTCATCGATGGGCTCAGAGGGTGAGATCCTGCCAAATCCCGGGAACGACCGCCCGCGTCCCACGGGTCGGCCATCAAGACTCGCAGCCTGGGTGGCATCGGCCGAACAGTTCCACGAGACGACCATCACGCTGGTCGGCCCCGACAAATCCCCTGGAGCAGCGGCGGCGGCAGGTGCCGCCTAGCCGAGCAACCGCGAGAAACTTCCATCGAGATAGAGCGATAGATGGTGCTGATGATTTGATGGCGTGCGTTCGGGGGGTGAGAGTAACGCGATGGGAGGGCGGAAGAGTGGGACGGGGAGGGAGAGGGAGAAGGAGAAGGAGAAGGAGAAGGAGAAGGAGAGAGGCGATGGACGGGTCATTGATGTAACTCAACTCTCGTCAACGCGCCCGGATTGGCCCGGAGTTGCTTTTCCAAGTCCTGCCCGCATTCGGACATGTCGACGCCTCAGGTTACCTACCACGGCCACCACACCTTAAGCCTCAGGCATGCTCCGTGCTCCCCCTCTTCTCCTCCTCCTCCTCCTCCTCCTCCTCCTCCTCCATCGTGTCCGTATTCCACAACCCCAAAAATTCCTCCTGCACACGAGCTACGCACATGTGCTTTCCCTCCTCCCGACCCCTTTCATTGGGCGGAATCCACACTAACCAGCCCCGTCGACGGAACCTTAACCAGGCCAACTGATCAGCCGACAATCGGAGCTCATCCATGTACCGTCGAAGTCTACGACCAGGCGGGGAGGAAGGACCTCACGGACAGGCAGGCAGGCTGGCAGATACCGAGATCGAGATAAGATTAAAATGCTCCGACTCGAGGATCTGCGACGGGTTCAACGGTACCAAGTTACCAATCATGATTGATTTTTTTGACCATTACCATTACATTACTTACTCATCGACTTTGGGTTGCGGGCGGTCGGTGTGAAAATTGCGATGGATGAATGCAATGAAATCGGTTTGATGATTCATCTAGTTATATCTACTGTGCATCGGTCTAGATTCGACTTCCTTCAACTTTGAACTGAAGACTCTGGCACTTGAATCTACGGGGGCAGAAATCCAGAAACCCCCAGACTACGGACAGGATGATAAGAAGCGAGAAATGAAGTCAAGTATATCCTGGGTCTTCCTTTTTCAGGAAGATGGAAATATCTCCGGGGGGGTATCACTGTATTAAGGAGGCTTGGGTTGGTTGGCGACCGCAAATTTCTGCACGGCGGTAGCCAGCCAAGCCTAGTAATCTCGTGTTGCAACACCATCTCCTCGTGAAAGCCGAGGGCAACTCTAAACCTGCTTGGCCAATAAGTGGGTTCACATGCCCGCGGGCGCAGAAAGTCTCTCCGGCCAACCATGGCCAGTACGGACGCAAAGCTTCCCTCCGAGCATGTTGTTTGGGTCCTGAGTATACATCCCCATCCCCACCCGCCACAGTCACCTGACCTGACCTGATCGGTTGCCTCAACAGACGAGGGTGTGTGTGTGTGTGAGAGAGAGAGAGAGAGATGGAGGGAAGACCTTTGTTAGAATATCGCCGGATCCATCGTGGGGTTGATGGAAAAGAACGCCTCCAGGTCCATCGTGGAAAAGTCAAAGTCCCACCCCATGTCGGACTGCGTGAAGTCCAGCAGGTCCTCGCCACTGCCCACGCTGCCGCTGGGCATGCGGATGCCATCCTGCAGCGAGTTGCCCTGGAAATCGGACAGCATCGCAAGGCCTCCCCCGCCCGGCAGACCTCCGTGCACCGGCTCGGGCACTGGGCCCTGTGGATGCGGGGAGACGTCGCTGGAGTAGTGGCGGATCGCGGCCTGGGTTTGATCCAGCCCGAAGGGCTGGCCTTTGGCAATAGCCTCGGGCGACCAGTCGTACGAGGGGTGTATCTTTCGCAGGACGGTCAAGATCGCGGACATGGAGCTCGAGATAGGTTCCCCGGGTCGCATCGATGACAGGCCCTGCAGGGCGGCGTGGATCCACGGCAGGTGCGTGCACGCCAGATTTTCCCCATGCATGAGGTCGTAGATCAGGGCGAAACTAGAACTGCCCAAGAAGTACCCGTGGTAGCGGAGTTCCTAAAACACGATCAGCACCATGCAGACGGGACAACTGGTGGGTTTTCGAGAGACATACCCGAACGAGGTCGTTGTAGATCGAGGCTTCATAGAGATGATGGATCGTTCGACATGCAGCACTGAGGGCCTGGTTGCAGGCTTCGTTGAGCCATGTGGGGATCTCTGTCGGTCGTTTGCCGATGCCGCCCTCCCGGTGTGCGGACATTTTCATATCCCGATGCCACCGGCCCCGGAAAATCAGAAACGGGCGGAATGTCAAGAGGATGGTGTGGTAATAAACTACCCGGTTAGCATGGTGCCAGAGATGAGTTCCTCAAAACATACGCGTTATTAGGATGGTCTGTCTGACGCCCAGACTTCCGGGTTGAACCTGCTTGTCGAGTCCGAACCCGAGGGCATGCTGCATCATCGAGTCGTAGCCACGCAGTTCATCTGTGATCGACCTCGCAATCTTCCACATCTGCAGCAAGGACTCGTGACGCCGGCCGTACATCTCGTCGGCCGATCGGGTGATGATCTTCGAAAGATGAATCAGAACCTGCAGGAACGGGTCCTCCGGTGGTGCAATCCCAATGTCCTTGGCCGACAAGGATCTTGGCCGTCCTAGGTGGAAGCAGGTCCAGCTGAGGGGGCCGTCAGTACAAAGCAGTAACAATCAATTGGCGGTGGACGAACACTTCGTAAAAGTACAGTGACCAAAACGTACACCGTCGTTCCTCGACGCTATCGGCAGCGTCGCCACCGTCGCTGGGGGCTTCTTTGTGCAGGCCGGCGGAGATGGCCGTCCGGGCCGCCGTGCCCATCAGAAGAAATGCCGAGTTCGGCCTCCCTTGTTCGGTCTGGAAGTGCGCGTGCTAGTGAGGTCAACATCCCGGTCGCGACGCTCTGGGAGACGGCTACTTATCATGAACATGGACAACTGTACTGTCTGAAGGTTGACCACATCATCGAGCGATGTGGTAGACGCCTTTACGCGGTCATACAGTACATCCCCCCAGTGGTGATGCTCCGTCGCGAGAGCACCGATAGCCAAGCCCATCAGGAGCATCGACTGGGCCCATTTGTCCGAGCGGACGTCCGCCGTTGGGCGATACAGGTGCTCGAGCTGCTGGTAAAAGACGTCCTTGGGCCAGAAGGGGACCATATGATACAGCGTCGCCAGGAAGCGGTGCAGGAAGTCCTTGGCCAGCTCGTAGGGCAGGAACAGGACCTGCGCATCGGGCCCATTGGGGACCTTGTTCGGATCATGCGATTCGGCCTGGGTTCCGAAAAAGATGCGGCGGAAGCTGAACATGTCCAGGCCAGCACTGGCTTCTTCGACCTCGCCCTGGGGCTCCTGCGGCTCCGCTGATTGGTTGTTCGAGACCAGGCCGCGGTAGATCTCGTGCATCAGCGCGAAATGGGATGTTGAGCCATAGTACAACTGCACCTTGCACGATGGCGATGCCATGTGCGTGGCGGAAACGCTGTTGTTGAAGGTCAGGCTGACGGACGGATTTCGCCGTCGTGTTAGTGGTGCTGGTGGTTGTTGTTGATGATGCTGATGGTGGTGGTGGTCCGTCGGGCCAGGAGAATGCGGCGATGGGCCAGAATAGTCGGGCCGGGAGGCCCCATTATTGGAGGCCAACGCATCACTGGCAGACGACTCCGGGTAGTGGTGTTTCTTCTTGCGCTGGCGGATGACCTCGCGATAAATACATGGGGTATGGCGCAGCTGGCAGGTTTTGCACGGATTGACGCCATTGCACTTGATCTTCCGCTTCCTGCACTCTTGGCAGGCCTTGGGGATCCGCCAGCCGGAGGGCTGGGCCGGCGAGACGGGGTCGGCCATGTCCTGGCGGAGGGCAGATCAGAAGGGCACTCCTGACTGTATCGCAAGGGAGGGGGGGGGGGGGGGGACTTTCTTTGATGCTTCTGCGTCATGGAGCGATTCCGCATCGATCGAGAGCCGAGAAGTCGGATGTACGGCACGTGAGCCGATCCGGTATTCCGGTCCCGATGCGGCCTAGTGGGGCATGTGACTGTCAGCTGACTGGCGGCTGCCTGTCTGCCTTGCTGCCTTACGTCTTACTGACGTTTGCCTAGGCGCCTTATTGCCTGACTGCCTGCCTAACCCTATAAACCGACATGTGAGCTTAAGGGAGTCCACGATCTGAAATCTGGTTGAGGCGCATTGCGGACCATGTTTGATCTGCTACCCCTCACATCGGCATGCACTGGAGATGTCGCCAGCAAATAGGGCTGAGGCGCGCTGACCACCCAAGATGTGGGATGCATCCTGATTGACGGCAACTTTGGCATCCTCGTGTTACATCTCATGATCGGTGGCCGTCCCGATGTCTCTATGATGACGTCGCATGTATCACACTGTTATAACCCCCCAGGATCTCGCTCCTCTCATCTCGGTAGACCCTCCATCTAAGCAGCTACCATAGCTACCCCACCCTACAGCTAAGGACATCAAAACAAATCCCATGAAGCCAGCCATCCACATCGCCAAACCGCACCGCGGTGAGGCCTCGGAGAAGCGCGATCCAGCCACCACCCAGGCCTGGCTGATAGGGAGTGGCATCGCCTCGCTGTCCGCGGCGGTGCACCTCATCCGCGATGCAAACGTGACCCCATCGCACATCCACATCCTCGACGTGCATTCCCACGCGGGTGGCGGCATCACAGGCTGCGGCAATGCCCAGGACGGCTACGTCCTGTATACAGGCAGCCTGCCCTACTTCCACGACCGCTGCGTCGAGGAGCTCCTTTCTCTCGTCCCCAGCCTCGACAACCCGGAGAAGTCGCTCCTGGACTCCATCAAGGACGCCGACCGCCATGCGACTGTGCCCCAGAAGCAGAAATCCACCACCCGGCTCATCCGGCAGGGGAAGGACGGTCCAGAATGCGTCCATATCAACAGCCTGCAGATCGGGCCCAAGTACCGCATGGAACTCATGCGGATTATGCTCGAGAACGAACGCTCGCTCGGGGACGGCGCCATCCGCGATTACTTCGACGAGGCGTTCTTCAAGACCAACTTCTGGATGCAGTGGTCCACGACGTGAGCCATCCTTACCCAGTCTTCCCCGGTGAATCCTCCTGTCTGGCCCCGACTAACACAACCCCCCAGCTTCGCCCTGCAACCCTGGCACAGCGTGGCGGAATTCCGGCGCGGACTGTGCAAGCACCTGGCGGACATCGAACACCTCAACGACATCAAACCGCTGGACCGGACCAAATACACGATCTACGAATCGATCATCCAGCCGATCTCGAGCTACCTCGAGCGCATCGGGGTGGACTTCCACTTCCACGCGCGGGTGACGCGACTCGAAACGCACCCCGACTCGCCGCACACCGTGACCAACATCGTTCTCACCGACACCGACACGAAAGACCCGATCGAAAAGTCCATCGTGGTGGCGCCCAGCGACATCGTCCTGGCCACCCTGGGCTCGACCTCCACCGGCACCCAAACCGGCACCAACACCACATCCCCCAAACCCAGCTCCCCCTCCACCGACAAAGACAGTGCCTGGACCCTGTGGCACTCCCTCTCCGAAGCCTTTCCCAACGCCCAATTCGGCTCCCCCTCCCACTTCACCTCCCACACCCCACAAACAACCCTAACCACATTCACCACAACCCTGCACGACACCCCCTTCCTGACCCTCTACTCCACCCTCACAGCCACCGACCCGGGCACCACTGCGCTCCTCACCCTCTCCAGCAGCCCTTGGTGCCTCAGCCTCAGTATCCCCGCCCAGCCCGTCTGCCCGGACCAGCCGTCCTCCACGCACGTCATCTGGGGATACGGCCTGCATCCGCTCGCACAGGGCACCTTTGTCCCGAAGCCCATGACCGCCTGCACGGGCGAGGAGATCGCCACAGAGGTCTTCTCGCACCTCGGCTTGCCGGTCGACGAGCTGCTCCCCAGGTCCAATACCATTCCGTGCGTGATTCCGTTGGCCACGGCGCCTCTCCTGCCGCGGAAGATGGGCCAGAGGGCGGAGGTCGTGGCGGGGGGCAATCTGGCGCTGGTGGGCCAGTTCGTCGAGATTACGGATGATACTACTCTCAGCATGGAGTATAGTGTCAGGGGGGCGCAGATGGCGGTCGGCGAGGTGATGGGGTTGGAGAGGAAGGTGCCGCGCATCGAAAGGCATATGTTGTTGAGTGTGTTTGATTTGTTGGGCGGCGCGTAGGTGGGGAGGGGGGGGATTTTGCGGAAGGAGGGGCGGGGTTGGTGGTTTGTTTATTTGAATTTGTTTTGAATATTGGGGTGTGATTGGATGTCTCCTCCGTTTTCGTGTTTTCTTCGAATGGTGCCGTACCTATCTGCCCGTCTCTTTCCGCGCTCCGGTTTCATTTGATTGCCATGGACTGGACTGGACCGGGCTGGACGGAATTGAATTGAATTGCATTTCATGTATTCATGTACCTATGGCTCAAGCATTCCCCGTCTTGTTTTATCTTGTACCCCCCCCACCACCCCATACCTATAATATCCTGTCATACTGTCATACTCTTCCCTAATCCAGACTGACACATCTTACCACTTCTTCCTTTCTAATACCATCCACACGTACGATATATTCCAAGCAGAATGAAGTATACTTCCCATTTCCAAATCCTCTACCTACCTACCTACCTACCACCACCACCACCACCACCATGACAGCCGAAACAGAATACAATACAGAGTACGAACCTATAAATCCTTCCCATTCTTCCACATCCCCCCATCCATCCACGCATTCCATTCATTTCCGGAGCGTAGATAAGCTAAGCAAAGGTACGTACCAACTCCCCCCCCCCCTTCCCCTTCAAATCCAAGACATCCAGTATAGCATCCCCTATCAAGCCAACCCATATTTCCAACCACCACAACCACCACCTATTCCATTCCACTTCATCCTACCAATGTCCACGAAACAGCGTCTTGCTTTAGCGTGTACTTACCATGTTAACCTATCTTTCTGATCTCGTGATCTTATTTGCTGATCGGGTTGAATCCGCGCACGAGCACTTGCTCGGATGAAAGGCGGGAGAATTATAACTTAGATGGAATCTAACGCGCTAGCCGGTGGGGAATCGCATTTACCGAGTTATTGGGGGGAAGGGAGTAGCGAAATGGGAAGGGAGGGGAGGGGAGGGGGATGGGGTGGGATATTGGGATCGGGGTGGACAGGCACGGGACGAGGTGAGGTACTAGTATATAATGTGGCAGGGAATGGGTAGGACTATCTAGGCAAGGAAGCCAAGTTATAATCAACGCCCTTCTCTCCATCACGGGGATTTTATCTGGAAATGCCCGATAGAATGTAGAATGTGTAGCGTAACTACCTACCGACCGACCGACCTACCTATCTACCCGCAATATGTATATGTATCACAGCGACCAGACATTACCCCCACACACAACCCTAACCACGAACAAAAGTCCAACTCCTACCCGCTATCTATTCTATATCCGCCACTGAAAGGCCGGATTCCTCCAGTCCAGATCCTGGATCTGATTCTGGGTCATCCCGCCCAACGCACGATCCAGATCCACCGTCTCTCGACGCCGATTATCCCCGCGCATCCACCACCACATCAGCGCGGCGACGAGAAGGGTCACGGTCGAGGTAGCCAGATTCAATCCATTTCCGATACGGTAGTTTGGGGCATCGAAAGGCAGAAACGACCAGGTGGAGATCAGCCCGCCGATGGCGCCGAGGGTGACGTTTGTGGCGAGGGCCGAGGAGCGGGCGGTGTCGGAGACGACGTTGTTGGAGACGTGGGCGTTGCACAGGGGGCCGAAGCTGAAGGCGCCGCTGGCGATGAGAAAGGTGGCGCCGTAGCGCACGTGGGGGGACGTGCTGGCCAGGAAGAGGATGTATCCGGCCATCAGGAGGGGCGGGGCGAGGACGAAGAAGATGAGGCGCCGGTCGAAGCGCCAGCTCAGGAGCGGGAACAGGACGGTGAAGAAGGCGCCCACGACGTAGGGCGGCACGGTGTGCAGCTGCTGCGCGACGACGGTGCGGGTCGGGTAGATGGTGCGCACGATGGTGGGGGCGAAGAAGGCCAGGCCTTGGACCGTGATGTTGTTGAGGAGGAAGATGAATGCCGTGGTCAGGGTGACGGGGCTGAGGATCCCGCGCAGCGTCTTGGCCGCGTCCATCTGGTCGAGGATCTCGGTGGTGGCTACCCGTTCGCATTTCAGTCGCGCGATGGCCAGGGTTTTTTCTGATGCGGTCAGCCAGCGGGCTGTCTGCGGACGGTCGGTGAGGGTGGCGAAGGCCAGGAGGCCTAGTCCGATCGTGATGATTCCCTCGATCGCGAATATCATGCGCCAGGTGTGCAGACTGCCGAAGTGGTCGAGGGTGAGGATCGCCGAGGCGAGCAGTCCGCCAAATGCACCGGCCAGGGGCGCCATCACGACGTAGATGGACAGGTAGAAGGCTAGTTCCCGGCTTCGATACCACCGGGATAGGTAGTAGGCGATTCCGGGCATCATCCCCGCCTCGAAGACGCCGAGGAGGAACCGTACCCCGGACGCGCTGTGGATGTTCTGAACGAATGCCGTGCCGAGAGAGCAGATGCCAAAGGCTAGGGTTATGGCGGGGAGAAACCAGCCGGGTCCGATCAGCTTGCAAGCCATGTTGGAGGGAATCTCGAACAGGATGTAGGAGATGTAGAAGACGGACAGCACCGCATTGTAGTCGTTGCCATGCAGACCGAGGTCTTTTTCGAGTCCGGCCAGCTTTGCGTTACCTGTTGAGGGGGGCGTCAGTTGGGTATCGGAGGTAGATAGACGTAGCAGTCATACCGATGTTGGCGCGATCGATGAAGCAGAACAGGTATATCAAGGCCACGGTCGGGAGGATGTACAGGTCGATCTTTCGCCGGAGACGAGACTCGGCCTTGCGATCGAACTCCACCAGGGCTCTACCGTCCTGATCGCTCGCCGCAAGGCCCGGTCCTGCTGCTTTGTGTACGTCCTGATCCCAGATCGTCTCCTCGTGCTGAGCTGTACGCTTTCCATCCGCAGTGATGTCCGGGGGACTGGTCGACGACGCCATCTGTCGAAAACAAATCGCCCTGGACGAAGTTGTGCGGAACAAGATGAGCTGCGCTGGCTGGTGGGACCGGGAGCAGTCTGACGCGAGGAAGGAGTAACGGGTCGAGAGCTTGCCCCCGTTATAACATCGCATTCCTCTCGGGGTTCACGTGCAATGACGGGCTCATGGGACAGTCGTGGGGCAGCCAGTCATCGCGTCATGCGAGGGAATCAGGGTATTCAAGGTTCGGGCCAAGCAGTGGCACGCGAGGGTTTGTCCTCCCCGAAGGGTGAAGCTCGGCGGTTCTGATGTCCTTGGCGGCCTCCGCCTCGTGTTGCGCCTTGGCGTCTCCGCCTTTCCGCCTCTCCGCAGCCCCGGATTTCCGCCGCTCAGCTGTCATCCACACCGCCTCCTGTTCGGGCTCAAAATACGGCAGAGATGGATCCTAATCCGGAAGGCGGTCTATCACGTCGCTCCTTGCCAGGATAACCCCAACTCGAGCATCTCCTGGACTTCAATCGCATGCACCGCGCATCAGAGTGAGACGTGACGAGGTCTCGGTATCTCGTGGGCGTGTCTCTCCAGACCCATATCTGGTCATCCAGGCGGAAATGCGGGACCTTTCTCTCTTATTATTTATTTAATCCATCTAAAATGCAGGAGATACAGAGTTTTATATATTTTACTGAAGAAATATGATTGTTCTGCTCCGGCTTGGCATGGTCCTCGATTGACCATATTTGCCACTACTTTACCTCCCCCCGACTTGTATCGATTCTCTTCATCTACTATCCCACTGCGCGTCCAAAGTGAAGACCACGGTAACACCAACCACTTTCCTTATCGGCGACGGCGATCGAACATCCCAGACATCGATTTCATGCTTCTGGAGGAAAGAGGAGTTATCGCGCAAGCCTTAGTCATGGATAAGTGTTACAAATGAGGTATCAATTTTCAATGCCCTGTTAGTGTCTGGGGACAATTGGCTTGAGGGGTTTTGTTGAACACCCAACTACTTGGTATACCCCGGCTGCGGTTCTATCAGGAGCATGCGAATTCTGTGCCAGCACTGCGACGCAAAGAATGGTCTGTACTTGTTTACACCTTACAGGATTCACTTTATGGTTTGACAACTAGACAAAACAACTGATTTAGCCGAGTAAACAGACCACGAACTAGCCCGTCCACCTCCGCTCCAGCTTGCTCCTCTCCTTCACTCAGCAACCATCCATCTCGGTCGGAACATCTCTATGACTCTTTGTCCAATTTTGTCGTCGAACCTCATCAACCGTGTTGGCTGTCTCCATTGAACCCAAAGCACCGTTGTCGACAACTGCCCTGAACGGAAAACGCGTCGTGAGAAGTCTCGAAACATCAGAAAACCAACCCTTGTTTGAGACGGGGGATCTTCTCTCGGTCGCAAAACTCGGATACAGCAGATATACATCCGTATTCATCATCTTTCGCTGACGAGGGGTTCTGTTTCTTCGAACACCACAAAGAGGGGAGTTATCAACGGTCGCGCTTAGGGTTTCGATAACGAGCCCTCGCTCCCTCGACCCTTTCCGCGCCTTGCTGGCCGTTCCCGTCGCGATATCTGGCTTCACTCGCGCCCGATGGAAGGTCTGATACCCTTGTTGAGGTTAATACGCGGGCACTTCATGACTAGGCTGGAAAACGCCTGTGAAGGAGAAGTCACATACTAAGTGACTCCCGAGCTCCAGCGTCTTCTAGAAACTCCCCGGCCATTCATCCCATTTCCCACATAGTGGTATTTTATCGTGAAATGATAACATGATAAGTTCGTCGCTCCTGCTCCATAGCTCAAACAGATCAGTGCTGACTCCTATCTCCGTAAACAGCGTTCCTGGAGTTCCCCAATCTCGGTCTTGTCGATGAGTGCCCCTTTAGGTGACACATCCAAACATGCTGGGAACTTCTCTACCGAAATCGCTGAGTCAAGTCCTTGATTATCTACGAGTCTATCAACGACGAAACATAGTTGGGTGAGAAATTTCTCAACAACGCATTCTAATTCAAACCGTTCAGCTAAGCTTCAAACTGCAACCTCGAAAACCATCCTTTATCTCCCTAAAGGTTGATATCTTGAACACCACTCATTTCCATTTCATAGCCTTCTCCATCAAGAGCAACACCTCCATATACCTCTTCATAATTCTCATGTCCCTCTCATCTGCCTCCCACATCATCTGCCTGCATTTGGACAGCAACCCGGCGTCGAAGTTGAGGCGCCTCCACTGCAGCAAGAACTTTACATTGCCAAGCAATTTTGCTCTTAGGGCCCATCGAACTTCCATGTGCAACTGAATATGCCCGGCGCTATCATCAGTCCCAGGACTTTCCATGAGGTCTCCTTCCTCCCCGGGCAGGGCTAAAAACGGGTTGACAACCTTACGTCGCTTTTCAACTCGCTCTACCGGCGCATCGGACAGATCTATTGCCTCTCTAAACGCAGGAGTCAAAATAGGCTTGTTGTAAGATCTTGTCCAGATCCAGGATAACACAAACAGTTTCAGACACGTATACCTAGAGTCGGCTTCTAGAAGTAGTCGGCCCATCCTCTTATGTGCTGACCTGGGACCGTGACACAGAAGGTCTAACGCAGTTGCGTAATGCTGCCCCTCATTCTCGTTTAATCTCCAGTAGCGTTCACGGTGGTCATATTCATATCTGCCCCATAGTTCCCATTCGCTGCTGGATAGAAATTCACCGTCGCTATCTGTTAGCCCTTTCATCAATTCACTGCGCCTGGGCTTGGTGACCCATGCCTCCAAATTTGGGTCTGCACCGTACTGTAGCAATAACTCAGCAATATTGATCTGGCCATACTGAACCGCCAGGTGCAGCATCCAGAGTCCATCTAGGGTATAGGGATTCGCACTTACACCCGCGTTCAGAAAGAGCTTAACGGACTTGTAATCGCCTTCTTTAACGGCGCGGGAGAACGGCTCTGGGGGCAAGGCTATCTGCTCCGCTGCATCATTAGACACCACCAAGCGCAAACGGACTGGACTCGCATGCACATCCTCAACCCCTGCGTCATTTCTTTGAACCGGACCGTTGTATCCATCCACTGGCTCTCTTTGAGCATCATCAAGATTGGTCCGAGGTGGTCCAGGATATGTGGGTGGTTCTCCAGAAGGTGGCCCAGGATATGGAGGTGGTTCACTACTTCCATCCTTCTCCAGGAATCCTTTCCCATGTGGTCCTCCTTTGTCATCTTCATAAATTGGCCGTGAGGAAGTGGGGAAAGCATTCCTTTTATCCCTATCCAGGTATTCCACCCCCAGGTACGAACACGATCGCCCCTGCTTGTCCTCTCCGTCATATTCAAAAGGTGACCGAGGGTTGCTTTTATCCCTGTCCTCGTGTCCTCGCTTATGTAGAAGAGGTACCTCTGGATATGACAAATGTGGATTTATTTTGGTTTGGTCATAGAATAGAAGCGGCTGAAACTTGTCGTCGAGGACAAGAACTCTATTATGATAGTGCACCTGAGCAGGAAGCGCATAACCCTTCACTCTGGATCGCAAGTGAGGGTGAGAGAGCTCGTACAAACTTTTGCATTTGTTGAGAATCGACTAAGAGTTTGATTGTCCATATATTCAGCCATACCATTGACCACCATACCAAGGTATTCCTTTGGAAAGTCATCCAGGCTTGGGCAGTTTATCAGGTCCGTTCTGTGTTTTCTTCTGAAGATTCCTTCCAGCTTTTTGGAAGTCTTTATAAGCGAATTGGACATGCGAGAAGCTCTTCGTGACATAGTGACGTCTGTCTTTTTGCACAGCGCTTGGATGTAAAAGGGTGATATCAAGTAAGGAAGATAATACTGTTCTTTTTAGGTGAATAGGAAGCAGATTAGGAGATATTTATATCTTTAGCCGGTAGTTATAGTTTGCAGAGGAGATATTACGAATAAGCCAAAGAAGCCTAACCTAAAAACTAAATAAGTATAGTCCGGCATGTTCCTGTTATGTATGTGAGGAGTCGGCGTGTAACTCCCCTAAACTAAGGTGTCTCGATATCCTTCTATTTATAGAGGTGCACTAGGTTCGACAATATAATTTAAAACAAGGAGAGAAAATAGTCGACTAAAGATATATATAGAGCCTTCTCCTTCTTGTTGAGAAAGGAAGATATCATAGAAAATAATTCTTTACTCAAGATATTGGTCAGAGAAACCCGAGAATTGCAATGAACAGATTCCTCCAGTTTGTTCTGGGGCATGCTCGTACCTTCGGGATCATCGAACAGCTGGGATCAAACTCTCAGTCGTTTGTCACGGACACGCAAGGCCTTACACAAAACATGTCTTCCTCTGCTGCAATCTAGGGCTATAAATCATGCGATCCCTGCTCAGAAGTACTTCAGAAAGAGGGTTACTATGACGTTTTGGCGTGATGAGTTAGTTGAGATTGCGAATGATGAGAAGCCGCTGGACATAGGACCCCATCTGGCTCACAATGTCTATCTACGTTCATCCTGTGCACCCTGTGTCAAGGCTCAGTCGGATTTGGAAAAAGCCCTAGAGCCCTTTGCCTGGGCGGTGAAGAATGGCTGTTTTGAGTCTGTCGAGTTCTTTTTGGACCTGGGCATCAGCCCAAACTCTTGTACCCTGAATGCGGAGTGAATGTTGCACCTTGCAGTGAAACATGGTCAGGTTGATATTGCCAGGCTGTTGTTACAGTACAGTGCTAGACCTGGGCTCTTGGCATGGACCACTCTACCTGATCTTGGGAGCCTGGCCCTCGATAACCTCAGCCATTGGGACCCTAAACGAATTACGCCGCCTTTTTATGAATATGAACATCACCGAAGGGATTCTTACGACGCAATGGGCTTCCTGTGTCACTGTCCTGCACAGTCACATATGTCAATGGCCCGACTTTTTCCCGAATCTGGCTATAATTATCAATTCACTTACGGTTACCGCGCCAGCTCTCTTGTTTCAATTCTGCGAGCGGGAACCAATGATAAAGATTTTGATCTCGTCAACCTTTATTTTGAGGAACACCTTGCTTATGAGCGACTGTTCCTAGAGATACCTTTGGATATGATCATGTTCTGAAACATGCTATGCAATTGTTGAGTTCGAAGACAATCAAACGATTTCTCTCTGTATCTTCCTGGGAATGCGATACCATAGCCCAAGCTATTCGCCGAGCTCTCAACGAGGAGTATAGGCGCAGCATCCCTGAAACGCAAAAATGCTTTGGTAAACATATTAAGGTCTCTAGCTATATACACCGCCTATCTGCTGAGAATAAAGATTTCAGACAGTGTTTGTGACCTACTTGACAAGGCAAATATACCCTATGATTATAGGCAGCCCAGCCCCGCAAAAGACATTACAGTGCTGGACCTCTACTTTGACAAGGCCTTACATCCGGAGACCTGGGAGGTCATATGGTTCATGATACGTGGACGGCCAGAGAGATGCCGTCCTGAGAAAGACGGTGGGCTTTGCTTTGAATACTTGCCCTAACCCCAATCTTCGCAATTCCGGTGGACTTAAAAGTGCCTTTGAAAACGGACTCTAGAAGGCTAGAAGGCCTTTGGGTGCTTATTTCAGTTCTGGGTCCCATTTAATGTCAGGACCACCGCAGGTGTCCCTCTTCCGGAGCGCCATGCGCGGGGAGTACTCCTTTTGCCGCAGTGGCGCTCATCAAAGATTCTTATATTAAGCCTTTCGTCGTGAGTTTTTCGATATTGCAAAGCTCTTACTGCCGGGGCAGCGCTATGCAGTGAGGGAGTGTTTGGCAAGATCGGTGTTTATTTACCTTCCATGGGTATATGTGTTGGAGTTGGAGTGGGAGTTTAGGCAGAAGGGTCAAGTTAAGAATAAATCATAATCATATCGTTTATCACGTTCAACAGATTGTTCGGGATACAGCTATGATTGTCGCAATCAAGGCCATAACAAATACATTTGCCATTTACTCATATCCAAGTGTGATAATACTACGCCAGGTTATCTCAAGTCACTTCAGTAGCTTATTTGTCAAGAGTTAAAGCCTATGATTATGGTTGTCTACGAAGCTGTTGTAAGGTGAAAGCGCAGCGTCCGTCCGTATCCTGGTCACTGGGGTGGTGGGGTGTGGAATGCTCTCGACTACACCATCCTTCTTCAGTCATGGAGATACTGAGACACTTCTGATCATCTCTAAAGGGAGCCATCGGATAGGGAGGAACCCCCTTCCCCCCCCCCCCTTTCCTCTCCCCTTCTCCCATTCAGCAAAGGGCCACGAGCAACATCGCCCATGATTTCATCTCCGACAACCGTGAGCATAACCTCATGACCCAAACAAACCCCTATCAACATACCACCATCAGCGGTACAGTGAATGTCCGTATCTGACATGAAATATCCAGGTGTATCCGGGGCAAACAGGGAGAACTACCTCCCCACACTTATCCAACGCAGACACGCATGTACCGTGCCGTGTCTCCTGAGCTCGTCCAGTAGTGGGAATTCTCGTTGCCTGACCGGCGTCGCACAAGTGGTGCGATGTGTACGGTGTATACAGAGCATTGTATGACAGACAGGGGTACGGTGACTCCTACCAGACCCTTGCTCAGTTGGTGTCTCGGGAGGGCTCGTATCCGTACGCATGGAATCCCGGTGGAAAGGAGACCAAACAGACAGACCTCAGGTTTGGTTTGGAGTTTATTAGGGTAACAACAATGGTTTGTTTCTCCCTGCGAACCGGATGCAGGTCGAGCAGAGGGAGGGATGTTGTCATCTCCCCACTAAAACCGGGCGTGGGCATTGGGGTGGATCACAGTACTCCGAGCTGCAGGCCGGGGTGTCTACTTACTCTCTTGACTGTGGTACTCCGTACAGGGTGCCCCGATGCAAGGTGGGGCGCATCCTTGCCGCCATGGATGCTGATAAAGAAGTACAGGCGTACTTTGTGCAACGAGAGGATGGCACGATGGACAAGGGGACAAAGGACAAGGGACCAGGAGAGAGAAGAGAGGAGAGAAGGGAGAAGGCAAGGGAAGGAATCCATCCATCCATCAATCAATCACCCCACCGATGGCGGCCGGAGCAATCAAACGCGAGGGATTAGGCGCGTGGCAGCCCGGTTGGGACTAGCGCGGCCTCACGTGCGGGGACCGGCCCTAACCCGCTCTCACGTGACGTCCCCGCACTAGACCCGATTTGGCGGCGGTGACATCAGCGGGATTTGCCGGATTTGCCAGGCAACCAAACCAACCACCACCAACACATGCAAAGAAACGAAGGATATCGGCGGAAAATCTCCCCACTGCAGATGCAGCCGCTGGTTGCACGGCTGATCGGCAGCCGGAGGGGTCGAGCATCATTCACCGGTTGGGCTGCGAGTAGGTATATGTACTTTGCACCACCCCTCCCTGCGGGTCAAGTCGGACCGCCCGAGTCTGTGACGTACTGGCTGCCCACACCCGCTTTTTCTCACCGGCCAACTGTTGCTCTTTCCCCCCACCACCACCACCACTACCACCATCTAGCTCACTTTCCATCTCTCCCCTTCAGCTTCATCTTTCTCTCCCCTCTGCCTGTTCAGCCTTCAGCCAGCCATTCTACCTGACTGCTGAACTACGCACACACACACACCATGGCTTCCCACGCCCCCGTGCAGCCCC
The DNA here is from genome assembly GCF_003184545.1 of Aspergillus heteromorphus CBS 117.55. NCBI lineage: Eukaryota > Fungi > Ascomycota > Eurotiomycetes > Eurotiales > Aspergillaceae > Aspergillus > Aspergillus heteromorphus. The sequence continues at coordinate 255,199 of NW_020290414.1, read as the reverse complement.
CCAAGCGCCGTCGCATCGGTGTCCTCACCTCCGGTGGCGATGCCCCCGGCATGAACGGGGTCGTCCGCGCCGTCGTCCGCATGGCCATCCACTCCGACTGCGAGGCCTACGCCGTCTACGAGGGTTACGAGGGCCTGGTCAACGGCGGCGACATGATCCGCCAGCTACACTGGGAGGACGTCCGCGGCTGGCTGTCCCGCGGCGGCACCCTCATCGGCTCCGCCCGCTGCATGACCTTCCGCCAGCGCCCCGGGCGTCTGCAGGCGGCCAAGAACCTGGTGCTCCGCGGCATCGACGCGCTCGTGGTCTGCGGTGGTGACGGTAGTCTGACGGGCGCCGACGTCTTCCGCGCCGAGTGGCCCGGTCTGTTGAAGGAATTGGTCGAGAAGGGTGAGTTGACCGCGGAGCAGGTCAAGCCATACCAGATCCTGAACATCGTCGGCCTCGTGGGCTCCATTGACAACGACATGTCCGGCACCGACGCCACCATCGGCTGCTACTCCTCGCTCACTCGCATCTGTGACGCCGTCGACGACGTCTTCGACACCGCCTTCTCCCACCAGAGAGGCTTCGTCATCGAGGTCATGGGTCGGCACTGCGGCTGGCTGGCCTTGATGGCTGCCATCAGCACCGGCGCCGACTGGCTGTTTGTCCCGGAGATGCCGCCCAAGGACGGATGGGAGGAGGATATGTGCGCGATCATCACAAAGGTAAATTCCCCCTCCTCCTCCGCCGCTGCGGCTTGGTAAAGGCGCCTGCTGACTCCGGACAGAACAGAAAGGAACGCGGCAAGCGGAGGACGATCGTCATCGTGGCCGAGGGCGCCCAGGACCGCAACCTCAAGAAGATCTCGAGCGACCGGGTCAAGGATATTCTGACTGAGCGACTGGGTCTGGATACGCGTACAACGGTGTTGGGACACACCCAGAGAGGTGGTGCGGCCTGCGCCTACGACCGTTGGCTGTCCACGCTGCAGGGTGTCGAGGCCGTCCGCGCCGTGCTGGACATGAAGCCCGACTCGCCGTCTCCCGTCATCACGATCCGCGAGAACAAGATCCTGCGCATGCCCCTGATGGAGGCCGTGCAGGCCACCCAGACCGTCACCAGACACATCCAGAACAAGGAGTTCAAGGAAGCGATGGCGCTGCGCGACTCCGAATTCAAGGAGTACCACTACTCTTACATCAACACGTCCACCCCCGACCACCCCAAGCTGCTGCTCCCGGAGAACAAGGTACGGTGCCACTCCCTGTTAATGAAACCACACTAACCCTCCGCAGCGCATGCGCATCGGTATCGTCCACGTCGGTGCTCCGGCCGGCGGTATGAATCAGGCCACCCGGGCGGCGGTCGCGTACTGCCTGACCCGCGGACACACGGCGCTGGCCATCCACAACGGCTTCCCCGGGCTGTGTCGCCACCACGCCGACACGCCGGTCTGCTCCGTGCGCGAGGTCAAGTGGCAGGAGTCGGACAGCTGGGTCAATGAGGGCGGGTCGGACATCGGCACCAACCGCGGACTGCCGGGCGACGACCTCGAGACGACCGCGCAATGCTTCGCCAAGTTCAAGTTCGACGCGCTGTTCGTGGTCGGCGGCTTCGAGGCCTTCACGGCCGTCAGCCAGCTGCGACAGGCGCGCGAGAAGTTCCCGGCGTTCAAGATCCCCATGACGGTGCTGCCGGCGACCATCTCCAACAACGTGCCGGGCACGGAATACTCGCTGGGCAGCGACACGTGCCTGAACACCCTGATCGACTTCTGCGACGCGATCCGCCAGTCGGCCTCGTCGTCGCGGCGCCGCGTGTTCGTCATCGAGACGCAGGGCGGCAAGTCGGGCTACATCGCCACGACGGCGGGTCTGTCGGTCGGCGCGGTGGCCGTGTACATCCCCGAGGAGGGCATCGACATCAAGATGCTGTCGCGCGACATCGACCTGCTGCGGGACAACTTCGCGCACGACAAGGGCGCCAACCGCGCGGGCAAGATCATCCTGCGCAACGAGTGCGCCTCCAGCACGTACACCACCCAGGTCGTCGCCGACATGATCAAGGAGGAGGCCAAGGGCCGCTTCGAGTCGCGCGCCGCCGTCCCCGGCCACTTCCAGCAGGGTGGCAAGCCGTCGCCCATGGACCGCATCCGCGCCATGCGCATGGCCACCAAGTGCATGCTGCACCTGGAGAGCTACGCCGGTAAGACCCCCGAGCAGATCGCGGCGGACGAGCTGTCGGCGTCGGTGATCGGCGTCAAGGGCTCGCAGGTGCTGTTCTCGGCGATGGGCGGACCCAATGGCTTGGAGGCGACGGAGACCGACTGGGCGCGCCGTCGGCCCAAGACCGAGTTCTGGCTGGAGCTGCAGGACACAGTCAACATCCTGTCCGGGCGGGCGGGCGCCCATGCCGCGACCTGGTCGTGCTACGAGAGCACTTGATGAGGTGATGGATGGATATGATGGCTATGATTGATCGATTTCATTACTTTACACTCTGGAATAGAGATTACAACATTAACTCTGCTTTGTTTGTAGACCGTACTGTAGTGTAGTGTAGTGTACTGTAGTGTCAATGTACCCACCCATTCCTAACTTGTAAACCGTAAACAACTTACGCACTTCCGATATACCCTCCTCACCACGTCTCCCCTCATCAACCCTAATAAACAGTATCATACCTACCCAAACACCACCCCCCTCGCCCTGGCAACCATAAAATCCCTCCCCTTCAACCACCTCACCAACCACCCCCACGGCACCCACCCAAACAACTGGCCCGTCCCCGCATTCGCCCCGACAGGCACAAGCATGAGCACCGAGTTCCCCTGCGCATACGTCTTGCGCTTCCCCGCGCCCGTCACATCGACGAGAAGATTCGCCGCGACGACGCCCGCCTGCTCGCCGGCCTTGAACGCCAGCCGCTGCGAATGCATCGTGATGTCGCCGGCCGCGTACACGCCCTCCATGCCCTCGACGCGCAGCTCCTTGTCGACGCGCACCCAGCCGTAGGGGTCCAGCGCGGACGACGGGATGAAGCTGTTGTTGGGGACAACGCCGGTGGTGGGGATGTAGATGTCGCACTGCAGGGTCGTGTTGTCGGATAGGTGGATTGTGTATTTTCCGTTTGTTTCCGCATGCGCATGTCCATGTCCATCTTCAGAGGCAGCAGCAGCAGCAGAGGTAGTAGTAGTAGTAGTAGTAGTAGTAGAGTTCTCAACAACCCTAACCACCTTCACCCCCTTCACCACCTTGACCCCCCTCCCAACCAACCCCGCCTCCGCCGCCGCGCTGGCAGAAGGCTTCAGCATCGACAACACCCGCTCCGTGCCGGATATCAGCGTCACCTCCAGCCCATCTCCATCACCATCGCCATCACCATCACCACCCCCCTTCATCTTCATCTTCATCTTCATCTGCCGCTCGGCAATCAAATCGCCAAACTCCCCCGCCGTCTCCACCCCAATCGGCCCCGCCCCGCCAATCACCACCCGCCTCGCCGCCGAAACCACCCGCTGCGCAACCTCAATGCTCCCCTGCGTGTCATCCGACCAAGCAGGCGTCTTGAACGGAAACACATCCGTCGTGGCCTCGCCCTCCACGAACCCCAGGGTCGCTTTGGGGGAACTCCCGGACGCGAGCACGAGGTAGTCGTAGCTGATGGATCGGGTCTTCTTTCCACTGTTGCCATTCTCATTCCCATTCCCATTCTCGTCCGCATTCCCGTCCCCATTCCCCTCTGCTCCTGCTCCTGCTCCTGCTCCTGCTCCCTGAGAAACCACATCAACCGCCACCGTCTTACGCACGTGATCAATAGCCGTCGCCCAGCCACAGACAAACTCGAATTGGTCGGAGTTGGAGCTGTAGGCCGAGAACCCCTCCGCGATGGGGAGGAGGTACTGTGCGGGTTGGAAGAAGGAGGGTTTGGTGAGGATGCGCGGGGATGCCACGTTCCAGTAGAAGGTTGGGGTGGGGTTGAGGAGGATGATTTTTGTTTTGGTTTGGGGAGACGGGGTGGTCTGGGTGTGCGAGAGGAGGGAGTGGGCGATGGGGAGGCCGGCGTAGGAGGCGCCGATTATGAGGATGGTTGTTGGGGTGGGCATTTTTTTTTCCCTTTCTTTTCTTTCTGTTTTGCTTTTTTTTTTTTGTTTGTTTGTTTGTTGAGGGGGTGAGGGGGTACTGGTGGTGGTGGTGGTGGTGTGGTGAAGGAGATAGGGGGTGAGTGTTTATTGAATATTAACGTCCTCTGACTTTGTAAATGTGGTGGTGACGAAAATCAAGGGAGAGTGGAGGGTGGAGAGAAAGAAAAGTGAGGTTGGCAGCAAGCAGTCGGGGTCGGGGATCGGCAACTCTAAGTAACTACCAGTAAGTAGTAACCTACTATCTATTTATCTCCGCCGTGGGCCCCTGCATGGATGGATGGCCATGCAGGGTTCACGGGTCGGGGGTTTTCTCCCCTCAATACAGAATACGGACCCGGACCCGGACCCGTATTTGCTCATTACCGTACCTAGTTACAGTATCTATATACCATACCTTACCTACCGCCATAAATGATAGCCAAGCCAGCCCCAGCCCAGCCCGCCAGGGGTATCTACAGTACGTTGTCCGTGTCTGTGGCGCTTCAACTACCTTAGCTGTCCTACCTACCCTCGTTTGCCTGCTTATCTACCTAAGTACCTACCTACCTGCCTGCTGCTGCCCACCCACCATTTGATTTGATCATTGCACAGGGGACTACTCCGTACAAACTCCGGGGTCTTCGTGATACTCAGGTGACAGCTCCGCGGCATATGCGCCCGTGTGGCTGGCCGTCTGTGTTACAGAAAGAAGTCTTTGTTTGGTTTCTTCCCTCTTTGTCTGAGTTTGTCATCCTTGGTAAGCGGGATTCATAAGCATAACTAGTTACCATCCGTACGGTAGGTTAAGGTTACGGGCTGGAGGGCGGCGGGCGGAGGGCGGAGGGGAGGGCACTATTGATCGGCTAGGCTGGTTTGGGGGTGGCTTGCGAGGATGCGATGCATTTGATTAGACTGACTGGACTACAGTCACAGTACGGTGTGCTGAAGAGTAAGACGGACGGACAGATGGTTTATAATACTATTAGTAATGTTGACGCCAGGTGTGCGGAACTGAGGAATATAATATGGATATGTGTGTAACCTGAGACCTGTCTACAGGTCATGCTCTCTTCTGTTCTGTTCCGCTCCGGTGCGGAATTAGATAATGCTTGTAGGTAAGGTAGTCCAATACTGTCATCAATAGATAGATAGATAGATACATGCTTGCTTGCTTTGCTTGTTTCGTGTTATGCCGTGCCAATACTTATCCATACTATAAATGGGTACTTAATCCAATTTCGTCTCGTGTTCATCTCATCCATCCCATCCGGTGGTGTATGTGTTGCTGTTGTTATTGTCACTGTTGTTGCATTGCACTGCACTGTACTTCTCCTACAGCCCCTCCAGCTCGTCCAGCAGCTGCACCGTCTCCCGCGGGCTGGCGATCCACGCGGTTGTGGACGCCAGGCGGGCCTGTACAATTGATCAGTACCCGGCAGTATTTGCAGAAGGTAGTGTGGTGTGAGAATCAGGGGGTTTAGGAGTATATGTATGTAAGCAAGTAAAAGGGAAAATACCTTGAAGTCATTCGCCCCCGCCGACAGGAACTGATCGCCGACATGCAGGGTCCTCTCCCGCTCGATCCCCCCGAAGTACTGCTGACACGCCCGCACTCCCCACGACTTGTCGCCGATGTCCACGAACACGTCGTTGCCACCTATATTCTTAGCATCCACCACACCTTGATCTCCCAACAGAAGACCCGAAGCAGAAGCAGAAAGAAAAAACTCACCGTTAAACGCACAAAACGGCAACCGCGAGCCCACCTCCGACCGCTCCACCGTATTCTGCACCACCAGGACGGTCTCCTCCAGCTGCTCGCGGCTGATCTTGCGGTCGAGCGGATAGACCCCGACGGCGCGGTCCTTGCGCAGCACGGCGACCGGCAGATTCAAGTTCGACGCACACGCCCGCAGCGACGACTCCGCGATATCCAGCAACTGCGTGATATCCTCCTCGGCCCACGACGCCATCTCCTCGAGCATCCACTCCGACCGCGGCACATAGGTCAACCTGGCCGGCGAGGCCGAGTCGTACCGGAAGAGGAAATTGCTTTCACCACCCATAACCACCAACCCCTCGCGCTGGGCATCGCTCAGCGTATCCGAGTCGTGCATCGCGTCCAGCAACCCCTTCAGTCGCTCGTAGTACTTCCCCGCCTCGGTGTATCCTGCTGCCGTGACGATGCCAACCTTCCGGTCTTGCAGCAGGAGGCGGAGGATGCGTGGAATGACCGGGTTGTCGGGCGTGAGACACGCCCCGTCGTCGTAGATCGTCACGTCTCCGTCGAAGGTCACCAGGTCGACGCCGGTCGAGCGCGTCAGGCCGAACAGTTGGGCGGAGTTGAGGATCAGGCGCACGTCGTTGAAGGATGGGGCCACGAATCGTCGCCGGCTGATGAATCGTTGCTGGTCCTGGTATTTGAAGGCGTCTTCGAGGTACAGTGTTGTGAAGAACGTGCCCACTGAGGGGACGAGGAGCTTGAGTTTGGATTTGCCGGGCGCGTCGTCTTGTTCGTGTTTGACTGGGGTTGGGTTAGTGGGGTTGGATATGGGGGGTATTGGGGGGTTATGGGGGGGGGAGGGAAGGGTACTGTGGTCCCGGATCAGCGTCTCAACGTCCCGGAAGATCTCGGCGTAGCGTTGGTGCGTGTCTGCCGCTACAGCGATCAGATTCTCGCTGTGTTCTTGATAGACGGCTGTGGGCTGCGAGTGCAGTACGAAGGGGACAGCCAGGAGGCCCTGACTTGTTAGTTGGTGGTGGGGAGGAGGGGGGATGGGGGTTAGGGGGGAGGCGTACTTTGATCCATTCGATCTGTGGGTCGGGGGTTAGCTGGCTGTAGACTGTAGACTGTAGACTGTAGACAGGGCAGTAGGACGTACCAGTTGGTCTCGACGGTGGGACTGGAGGGTCAGTCAGGTCGGTGGGTGGTTGGAGTGTTGGCATGGCATACCTTGAGCGCATCTGGACAGTCCGGTCAGTGTGAGTCAATTGAGGGGAGAGGGTGGCTTACATTCAACACGGTACCGGGTGGTCATGGTGGATTGGGTGGAGGGGAGGGATGAGATAGTATAGTCACACTAAATGCAATGGGGACAGAAGAGTGAGTCCGGGGATATGTAGACTGTTATGAGGCCGATGCGGAGAGTAACCGCGCGACACCTGAAGACACGCATCCGTCATGGCGGAGATCCCCGACGGCTGATTGGACCGGTGAGGTCATCTGACCTTATCGGCAGCGGTCACGGGGCGGGTGGCCAATCAGGGGGGGGGGGCAGCATCGCCAATCGGGCGGAGCCGTCCTACCAGCGGTTGAGACGGTGTAAGTATTGGCAGGGATGCACAGGATCTAGACCCCCCCTCCTTGCAGGATGGACAGGGATGTGTCCGGGATAAGGCTTCAGCTGACCCCCAACTGTGTGTCTCATCGGTTTCATCTCTTAAATACCACCAAGTCCCAATTCATTATTACTTCTAGTTACTGCTAAACACCCACCCTCTCGCGATGCTCCATCCCCCCAAAGCTCTCCTCCGCCACCCGCTGCTTCTCCCCCACCACCTCATCCCGCGCCTCCGCATCGCGATTGCCATACCGTCCGATCTTCCACCACGGCAGCTCAAACAGCCGATCCATGCTCTCCAGGCTGCGGCCCGCCGTCTCCGGCACGCTGAACCACACCCACACCCCGCCCACCACCGTCACCGCCGCGAAGAACCAGAACGTGCCCTTCGGGGTAATGCCCCCCTCGCCCGTCCCCAGCAGCATGTTCGGCACCGCCCGCGAGTTCCCATACTGGTTCGCGAAGTGCAGCGTCATCGCCACCGACGTCGCCAGCGCCCGGATCCGCAGCGGGAACAGCTCCGCCGTGAGCAGGTACTGCATCGAGTTCCAGCCTAGCGCCCATCCGACCCCCGAGAGGTAGATCATCGCGATGGCGCCCCGGCTGGTTCCCAGCTTGGAGGCCGGGAGCACGAAGCTATCGTCGATGCCCATCTCCGGCACGCTGGTGAGGAACGCCGCGACGTAGATCATCGAGATGGCTTGCAGGGTGATCCCAAGCAGAAGGGCGCGCTTGCGCCCGATCACGTCCACCAGGAACAGCGCGCAGATCACGGCGGCAATGAGCTTGATGATGCCAAAGACCCCCGTCACGAGCAGAGACTCGTTGGACCCGGTGATGCCTAGCAGACTGAACAGGTCCGGCGCGTAGAGCGTGATCGATCCCGCCCCGGACCACTGCGAGAGCAGCTGCGCCATCGCCGCCAGATACAGGCGGTACAGGTTGCTCGGCACCATGATCGCCTCCTTGATAATCCCCCGCCAGCCTGCTCCCATCGTCGCCTCCATCTCGGCCTGGTGCGCGCTCTGGATGCCCGTGAACTCCTGCAGCACGTAGTCGTGGTCGGGGCCGAGGCCACGGATGCGGCACAGGTTGGTCAGGGCTTCTTCCGGCTTACCCTTCTTGACCAGGAAGCGCGGGGACTCGTACTGCAGGAAGGAGAGGAGGAAGATCAGGCCCGCGAAGATGATGTGCAGACTCGTGGGCACTTCCTGGGCTGGGTTAGCGTGGAGGGAGGCAGGGAGGTAGGAAAGGATGTAGGATGTAGACGCACCCATCGCTTGTGCGTGTTGTCGCCCATGTGCACCTGACAGCCGTAGTTGGTGAAGTAGGCCAGCACAATGCCCAGGTAGACGAAGCCGGTGAAGACGCAGGTGCACAGTCCGCGGATGGACGCAGGAGCCTAACCAGTCAGCCACGACATTCAAGATATAATATGGTCTTTTCTGAGACGACTTACAATCTCCGCCAGGTAAACCGGCCCAACCACCACCGTCTGTCCCACCCCCAGTCCCGCGATGAACCGTCCCGCATAGACCGCTCCCAGGCTGCCATTCGCGCCGCCACCCATGAAGACGGCGATGCCCAGGAGCCATAGCACACATAGTTGACGGGTAGCCCACAGCCGGCCGATGCGGTCACAGACCAGGAAGGCACTAAAGCGTGCGTGAGCAGGTTGCAAGGAAGAGGGGTCATGAAAGCATGTTGCAGTTGATGTTCAATAAGAGAGAGACGTACAAAAGAGCCCCCCCCACCGACCCAATCTGCACCATCGCCGATACATTCGCCTTGATATTGGTCTGCTCCACGGCGCTGTATGACTTCAGATGGATGGTGCGCTGGAAGTCCTTGGAGTTGAACGCGCCCGAGATCAGGCCCTCGTCCACGCCGCGGGCTGCCCCCATCAGCCCGAAGGACACCACTGCGAACCACAGCTTCCAGTTGAAGACCTCCTTGGGGTCGCCCAGATTTCGAAGACGAAAGATATTGACGGGTTTCTTGGAGCCTGCCATGGTGTCGACGGCAGATGAAAATGACCGGGATGGGATGGATGTCTGGACTAGCAATCTCACCTCACCTCCGGGAGGGGGGGGGCAGACTACCTATTTAAGTACCTGACCGGGGGGGGGGGGGGGGGACGACCCGAATGACATGATACCTTCACCGTCATCGTAGCCGTCACTCGTCCCGTCCTAGGTAGGTTAGGTAGGTAGGTAGAGTCACAGTGACAGTGCCACTGCCAGTAACAGGACAGACAGCGGGCAAGCACCCGCGGAGAGCCATCCCATCCACCCATGCGTACAACGCCCATCCTGCGGGGTGAATCGGACCCCAGAAACTCTGTCCCGCTTGCCAGACCAATAGGTCCTTTGACCTGCTCGCGGGCATGCAACCCTGCGTCTGTCATTTCGTGACGAACTTATCATCGCTTGACTTTTGGGGGGGGGGGGGGGGGGTGCCTGGCGCCAAGGAAGGGCCCAAGTCGACGCTGAACAAAGACGCGCTGCGCTGTCCGGGTTGGCAGTCCTTCTTTGTTGGCGGAGCAGGACGAGGGCGAGGAATCTGTTCTGTTCTGTTCTGTTCTGTTTGGATCGGCCCTCGGGTGAGACGGGAGGGGAAGTCCTGTCCAGCCAGTGAATGCACTGAATGGGTGGTGGATGGGTTATGGCTCGGACAGGGTCCGGGGGGGAGATGCCCAATGGAGATGTCCAATGGAGGGGACACCAACAGAGGCTGGCTGGGCGGAGATGGGGAAGTTGGGGAAGTGGAAGGGGAGGGTCACGAGGGTTACAGTAAACTAAACTAAACTCAACTAAGTGTATGTAAACACCTTTGGTTCTAAGGATGGATAGATGGCCTGCAGTCAGCGTTAGTCACCCTGCCGAGACCTTCGCTGTCGGCCATATCCGACCATTCCCCCGGCCATGACGTCGACCACACCCTGTCAGGTCAGCACTCAGCCTGTCCCCCACTGTCGATCGTCTTCCTTCGCGTAAGTATTCCTGATCGTGGGGTTGACTGACACCTTTCTTGGCCGGGGATTTTGCTGAACTCAATTCAAACGCCATGCTCAGCCTGGACCAGCTCAAGCCCTAATTGCCGCTCGATTGCCGGTTATCTCAGGTTTGATCGGATTACCACTCCACTCTTGCAGCGATGCAGTTCAATCTTGACTTTCAGTGGCGAGATTCCTCATGGCTATAAGCATCATGACTGCCAACAGACTCTCCCCAAACCGGTTCTCGTCCGGCTCTCGCCAGGAACGCCGCCCTCATAACCCTCACCACGCGACCATGTAAAAATCGTCCACGACCATGCATTAACGGTGCGACAAGGAGTCACAGGTCTCTGACCATGTCCACCCTCATCCAAGACTCCATCGCCGGTCACGCCCTCCGCCTCCTCTCGCGAGGCCGCCTGTTCCGGTATGCCGAGGAGAAGGACCCTTCGCTATGGCGACGATTCGTCAACCTCGACAAGTCCGGGCGAATGGCCGAGACGGGCCACCCTGGACCTGAACCTGAGCCTGACGCCGACTCCGGGTCCATGACCCAAGTGCCCTCCTCCAGGTCGCAGCGCCGGCCCCCCATCACCCAATACCCCTCGCAGGCGTGGTCGAGCAACGGGCAGCGATACCAAGGCATGACCGGGGCCACGATCAACCCGGAGAAGGGCCGCGACGTCAACGTCGTCGATTGGTGGGACGAGAATGACCGAGAAGTATGATCCTATCAGCCCAGCACCGCTAATTCCCCTTCATCTGATATGAAAAAAATAGAACCCCCAAAACTGGCCCCTCTGGAAGAAAACCGTCGTCACCTCCGAGATCTGTCTCCTCACATTCAGCGTCTACATCGGCAGCGCCATCTTCAGCGCGGGCATCCCCGACGTCATGCAGAAATTCCACATCAGCCAAGTCGCTGCCACCCTTGGCTTGACGCTCTTTGTCGCCGGCTACGGCTGCGGGCCGCTGCTCTGGTCGCCCATGAGTGAGGTGCCCCAGATCGGTCGCAACCCTGTCTACATCGCGACGCTGGCTGTCTTCGTGGCCCTGCAGGTTCCCACTGCGCTGGCCGGCAATCTGGGCACGCTCCTCGCCTTTCGCTTTTTGACTGGCTTTTTTGGTTCTCCGGCTTTGGCCACGGTATTTGCCCTCACCCGTCCCTCGCCTGCTCCAAGCCACCCTTGATCCACCACTGACCCGCCCAGGGCGGCGCCACCATCTCCGACATGTACCGACCGTCCAAACGCGCCTACGGCATCGGCATCTGGGGCATGAGCGCGGTGTGCGGCCCCGTGCTGGGCCCATTAGTCGGGGGGTTTGCCGCCCAAGCCAAAGGCTGGCGGTGGACGATCTGGGAACTGATGTGGCTATCGGGCTTCACGCTCGTCGTCCTCACGATCTTCCTCCCCGAGACCTCCTCAACCAACATCCTGTACCGCCGCGCGCGCCGTCTCCGCCGCCTCACCCACCGCCACAACCTCCGCTCAGAACCCGAGATCGAAATCGCGGGCCTCACAGCCCGCGAACTCGCCATGATCACGCTCGTCCGCCCCTTCACCCTCAACTTCCTCGAGCCCATGGTCTTTCTCCTGAACCTCTACATCGCCCTAATCTACGGCCTGCTATACGTCTGGTTCGAATCCTTCGCCATCGTCTTCGGCGAAATCTACCACTTCAACCTCGGCCAGATCGGCCTCGCCTACATCGGCATCCTCACCGGCGTCATCATCACCATCCCCCCTTACTACTGGTGGATGCACCGCTACCTGGAACCCAAATTCGACCCCGTCACCGGCGCCCTTCCCCCCGAGGCGCGTCTCCCCCCCGCCATCATCGGCGGGCTCTTCATCCCCGTCTGTCTCTTCTGGTTCGGCTGGAGCGCAAGGCCAGATATCCACTGGATCATGCCCATCGTCGGCAGCGGGTTCTTTGCCGTCGGTGCGTTCCTGCTCTTTAACCCCGTGCTGAATTATCTCTCCGATGCGTATCCCGTCTATGCGGCGTCGGTGTTGGCCGGGAATGATCTGTTTAGGAGCTCGTTTGGGGCGGGGTTTCCGCTTTTTGCTACCGCTATGTATAGAAATTTGGGGGTCGATTGGGCGAGTTCCACGTTGGCGTTTTTGGCGGTGGCGTTTGTTCCGATTCCGGTCGTGTTGATGAAGGTATGTATGTCTGTTTTCTGGAGGTTGGTTTGGGTGTGCTGACTGGGGGGTGTGTAGTATGGGGAGACACTGCGGAAGAAGCATAGTCGGTTTGCGAGGAAGGATATATAGATAGATAGTCTTGTCTTGTCTTGTCTTGTTGTTATTATCCCACTACTATCACAACAACCATAACCATAACCATCATCATTATCAATTTAAATCCACATCTTGACACCACACCACTCCCTCCCTCCCTCCCCACCATCCACTCCCCTCATTAGACATTACCAACCAACTACCACTACCGCCTACCACCTCTCCCAATCATACCCCCCCCCCCTTCCCTACAATGCCCCTCCTTACACCCCTCACACCTCCCCTATCATGCGGCCCTTTCCCCCTCTCCTGCCCAAGATACGGCGGCACATCCATCTCCACCCCATTCCACTTCTTGATCCGATACGCCACCCGCTCCGCATACGACTCGTCCAGCGTGGGCGTGCTGAGCCAATTACACTCCCTGCACCGCTGGTGGTACACCCGTGCGTTGTATTCTTGGCCCGGGTATTCGCGGATCGTGATGGCGACCTTTTTGCTGCTCCATCCGGTGGAGGAGCAGGTCGGGTTGAGGCACGTGAATCGGCCTATGATGTTGGTGTCATGGGTTTTTTTGCTGCTGTGGGGGTGTCGTGCGGGTGGAAGGTGTAGGTTAGAAATGAGTCTTCCAGGAGCGTGCTGACTGAGGTGTGCTGGTCGGGGTGGAGGGACCAGCGGGGGTAGCGGGTTGATTTGGTTTTGGTTTGGGGGTTTTTGGCCATGCTGGTGGGGAGGGGAGGTTTTTGTTGGGGTGGTTGGTTGGGTGGGTTTGGATATTGGTGGTGGAGGTTGGGAAATGATGGTGATGGCGTAGTAGTAGAGATGGATTAATGGTGGTAAGGATAGAGTTGGTGATGATGATGATGATGATGATAAAAAGACAAGTCAATGGCGTTTATCGTGGAGGAAGCGGGTAGGGAGAGGCAGGAGGGGTCTTTCTGTACTACATCACAGTATTGGCAGACACATCACCACCATAACATCCGATAGGGGGACGAATGATTCCCTCATACGCGTCTGATACCCGCGGTAGTGTGGATGGCATAGTACCATGGATGGAGCATCGTCGTGCCATTAAGGTTGGGTCTCAGTTGCTGTCTCAGCCACGAATATCTATTCCGACAAACATCTTTATCCCTTCGGGGCTTATTTAGACGTTGGCGGACATTATGAGCGAGGGTGGTTTCAGGATGGTTTTGCAGAAGATGGAAATCATCTTTAGGGTTTTGAGCGGCCTGGCCTGGCCTTGCCGGCAGCCCAGGTGTGGGCGGTTGTATGCCATGCCATCTCTACCTGAATTGCTTTCTGTTAGTCAATTGGGATTATACTAAATGATAGTTAGAGTTAGTCTGAGATCAAAATATGTATATAGACATTAAATAGTCACACCTGGTAACTATACAGAGATTTGTCATCCGGGTCAGCGGTGTGACGTTCGGGTCACATCACATATCAATCGCCACAAAGCTATATCAAGAGCCCTCCAGTCCCCAAACATACCCTCCCAATGCGGCCCTAACCGTCGACCAAAATGCCCAATTCAGCGCCCGCCACGACCTAGGCACGCCCTCCCCCGCACACCGCGAACTCCTCATCCAATCCCGCCGACATCAAACACGCCACCCAGCTAGGCATCCGCCCCGCGATCCTCGGCTACGACTTCTGTGGAAAAGTGCTCACCACTCCACCAGACTCCCATTTCCGCCCCGGAGACATCATCGCCGGATACACTCCCACCGGCATCGGCCGCCCAGCCAAATACGGCACCCACCAGTCCTACACCGTCTGCCCGGAAGGCATGGCCTTCCTCGCCTCCGTAGCCGGCCAGCGTGATCCGGGGTTCAAGAAGGTCTTTGCGATGAGAAATAGAGAAGTTGTCATCCATCCTGATGTTCTGCCGCGGCCGATTGTTGTTCCGGCGAGGGAGGAGGATCATCGCCGTGCGTAGAGAATACTGTTGTGGATTATAAAGTATTATAAAGAGAAGAGGATATTTAAGTTGCCGGAAGTAAGAATATTTGAGAAAGATACAGAGAAGATATTAAAGTTAATAAAAGAGACTAGAACTGCATTCAATAAAATAGATCTAAATTATTAGAGAGGGGGGTTCTTTTACTCAATACTAGAGTATCTGTTTTCTTTCTTGCACTTGTATATACGGATGAGATAGGGCCGACGGCGAGAAGTTCTAGGGGAGGGGGCTTTTGAATCGATGATGGGTCCAACTCTCACATTTGGATACGGCTCTGCGCATTCGGTTCGATAGACTGCATTGGATATGAGCTTTTATTACATGAATGGAATGAATATGCATGGAAATGGTGGCTGAATGGACTTCCAATCCAGTAGGGAAATGATCCAATAGGTTTGAGATCTCAGATCTCGCCGACAGCGCTAACGGCCCGCATCGACAGATCCCCCGCAAAAAGTGCAAAAGGCAAAAATCAAATGCAAAAAGTTATGACAAGAGTGGGATTCGAACCCACGCCCCTTTCGAGACTAGGAATATTCGGTTGAATATGTATGATCAGGTACCTGACCCTAGCGCCTTAGACCGCTCGGCCATCTTGCCTGTTGATGTGTAATGGTTTTGTTATGATGCGTATTGAGCCAGGTGTGTTGTTTGGGTGTTTCTGATCAGTGGAGGGGTAGTTGAGGGGGAGAGGTGATGTTTCCTTCAACGCGGATTAGGGAGGAAATGGATGTGTTTTCGTCTTGAATGCTTAGTGGCTTGGTGGGATCTTGGAAATCTTTCAAAGGTAGGATCTGTTTTAGGAATGGGGTGTGTTAGGGCTACGGAAGCAAAATATATCTCTCCAAAACAGCCTGTAGAACAGCACTTTGCAAGATGTGATTGTTAAAAGCCAGAGAAGGAAGTATCCATTCCAATCGATGATCCTTGGCAAGTTCTTGAACAAATAAGCCTACTAGTCTGTTCTGCCCATTTACCGTCGACAGTACTATGCTTACGCCTGAGGCTGCACACACCGACTCGACAACCACACTAGCCCTGCCTCGGTTAGCCTGCCTCTCCCATCACGTGCCCCCGCGGCAGTTCACTCGTCCAATCCATCCGCCAACAGCTCCAGCAACACTCTCCAATCTACAGATCATCCCGCCCGTCAATCTCACAGCCAGAGCGGTCCGCAATCATGGCCGACTCCTTCAGCCTTCCGCTGCGCCCGCTCATCGAGAAGCGCGACCGCCCCGACACTCTCCCTCTCGAGATCGCCCAGATCAACGCCCGCTGGGGCTCCTTCCGCGACGTCAACGAGGACACCCTCCGCGCCAAAATCGAAGAGGACAAGAACCGCGACCCGTATTCCGACGACGATGAGGCCGAAAAAGCCGCCGAGGATGTGGACTCGACCGAGCGCATGGAGCAATTGTACAAGCGGCGCGCCGAGATCCAGCAGTTCGCTATGTAGGTGCCTTGCGAAGTTGACCGTGATGACGCGACCGCGACTAATCGAGCCGGACTCCAGGCAGGCGCATATGGAAACCCTGTTCGCGTTGGACTTTGTTTCGCTTCTGCTCTCCAAGCATACCCCCCGTCAGGCCGAGACGTCTATGTCGACCTTCTTGAAACAGGTCGCCCCCCTCGGTTCGCTGAACTCGGAAATCGTCAACCCGCCCCCGAAGCCGGATGCCGTCGGTCAGGATATTAAGGCCGTTTCGCGCGGCTGGAGGTTGCAGAATTTCAACGCTGCCGCGAATAAGTTGCTCAAGTCGGCAACGCGGTTGGAGACGGAGGTCGCTTCGGAGAGCAAGTACTGGGAGGAGGTGCTGGCGGTGAAGGAGAAGGGCTGGAAGGTCTGCAGATTGCCGCGGGACAGACAGGCGTTGGGGGTACAATATGGGTTTATGGAAGGTGAGTTGGCTGCGTTGTTGGTCTGGTGGTATGCTGACGGTTCTAGCTACGCCCATCTTCCGAGACCGCGGTCTTGCGGCTTTGCGGAGAGCCGACGATGGAAGCCTCATATTGGATAAGGGATTGGCGCCTCAGAAGACGCGGACAGTGCGGGTGCGTGTGAAGCATCATGATCGGTTTACCGGCTGCTCCAAGGTCCGGTCGTCGCCTGAGGTGGATTCGATCGAGAGTAGGATTTTACAGGCGCGTGACACGGTCTACGAGGAGGAGCTGTTCCATGAGTTGGTGCGTGAAGCGCGGATACTGGGCAGCCAGCGCGTCACGACCCGTCAGAATCTGGTCCGGTTCCCGATATCCGAGGAACAGGAGGTCCTGCTGGACCTGGTGGATGCGGACCAAGATGCGTCCGCGGATGACAGCATGGAGTCGACGGAGCATGATGCTCTTGCGGACGCGCTTTCTCATTCCATTCGTATCCTGCTCGCATATGCACACCGCCAGAACCTGCGACGAAGGACACAACCGCCGCCTCCCCTCTCCCAGAAACGCCGACACACACCGGAGTACCACCTGCTGCGCCCGATCATGGCGTACCTCCAGCACAGCTCCCATGTCCGATCGATGGAGACTTTCCTGACCGATATTTACCGGGTCCAGAAGGCAGCGGGACTGACGTGCGACTTCCACGCGGCACCGTTCTCATCCGTCAAGTTGTCCAGGATGCATCCCTCCCTCCCCAAGGTCGAGGGGCTGGTCCAACAGTTCCTGATGCCCTTCGAGTCCACCTTCTCCGGAACCCTGGCCACCCCGCAAAGTTCCTTCAAAGTCCGAATCCGCACCAACCCCGTCGCCCCGCCATTCGGCACCCTGTACGACATCTCCGTCAACCTACCGCATTACCCCCACGTCCAGCCCCCGAGTCGCATCGGGCTACAGAAAGAAGCCGCAGACGTCCTCACGCATTTCGCCATGTTGGAGATCGTTGCGGCCATTCAGGCCCATGGCTCCAAGCTAGCCAAGGATAGCCCCAAGAAAGACGTCACCGCACCCCTGACCTGGGAAGCGGCATACCCGCACCACGGCGAGCTGCTGGCGCTCTCGAGTGCCGGCCAGAATAAGAAGTTAAAAATCAGCCTGTCGCAGAAGGAACTAACGGTCGAGGCGTATTCCATGCGCGGGCTGGACGGCTTTGCCCGGTCGGCGGGTGCCCAGTCCCCGAAGCTGCGGTCTCAGACCTGGGTCCCGGACCAGGCGGGCCCTGTGGCTAGCTTGATGGACTTTGTTACTGAGGTGTCGCGGGACCAGTCGTGAGTCAGTCGAACTAGCCAGCAAGATCCATTCCATATACTCCATCCAACCTTGGGTTCGTGACGAAGCTGGAGGATAACGTCTACATCCCATCTGTATATAGACAGCTCCTAAAGAGTGATACCCATCATGACCATTCGACGGGCGAATGGCACGTGACGTGGCCCAAGCCCTTGATCGGCATAGCAGACCTTAGGTATATGCTGGATGCACGACACCTGGCGTCGGAGAAGCGGGACGGATGAAGGGATGCGTTCACGTGGTGATGCTAGATGAGCTGGACGGCACTAGTGTGGCTCATGATGATGATGATGATGCAATAGATGCATCCTGCTAGCCTTCAGCCAGAGCACTATTCTGTTGCATGTGTCAGATTTCTACTGGAATCGCTGGTGATGCGGTCGGTGATGCCATGTCGCTGAGGACCGTGATACGGGTACGGTCTCAATAGAGTCCGGCTCCATCATATCGGAGCTCTCCCCGCATTCCGACTCGAACTCGCAGCATTCGCGGCACACTGCGCGACATGCCCCGAGCAGCAATAGATACACCTAGATAGCATATTCTGGTTAAGCTTTAGATGAGATCTACTTCACAAGGATAAATAATCTGATCTGTGCCTGTCTTTATACCTTGCATCCTGCTGGTTACTTCCCGGACCAGGCTGTTAGTGAAGTCCGGGGCAACGCGCCAATACTAGCGCGTACAGAGGGTTTAAGGTTAAAAGTTACCACTAGTATGGATCTATCAACCGGAAACATTTCAAACCGCGTAACGGAGGAATCCACTGGTATAGTACCGAGGCAGATGGCTTCCACCCTGACTTGGGGCAACTAAGCCTTGCAATTACGCCAATAGAACTTGATTTGATTTGACACATATGGGTGAGGTAGCGGATTACTGATTGCCATCACGCCTAAGCTTTTTTTTTTCTTTTCTTTTTTTTTTTTTTTCGAAATGGAATGAAACTAGTACATGAAGGGTGTGCTGTGACGGGCTGGTCGAAGACACATGTTAGATACCAGGGTGCACAATATACAATCTATCATCTGTCTCGTATGAGATCTAGTATGAGGCAACTTCAGAGATCTGAGATATGCTGCATCATGTACTAGCAATTTACCCTATAGTTGACTACCTACGTGTAAAAATGGACTTTGTATGGAGGCTGGACTTGAAAAAACTCCACGATATCCAACCCTATTTACCGACATAAAAATTCAACTCCCGTCCATAGATCTAGTACAGCATTGATATCACCATCAGCCTGGACAAAATATATAAGAATAAGTGGAAGGAGTGGTCAGCGCTTTTCTTCCCCCTTCTTGGTTGTGCCGGACCCCCATTTTCATAAATATGACAGACCTTCCTGCCGTTCGCACCTGAAATTTCCGCACTGATAACCCATTCCCTAGCCCTACGGGCGACAAGCCGCGTAGGGTCGGAGTTACATCATCTTTTTCTCTTCTCTTCCTGCCTCACCCAACACACATACCGTGACGCTGCTACTTTTTTTTGTAACCATGGCATCTCTATTAGGATGGGTTAAAAGCCCCTTTCGGAGAGTTCCGTCCCCTCCCATGCGTTTTCCGACCAGCGGATTTGAGACGGTTCCTGCGTCCGAGATACTCGAAGAAGAAGGATTTGCTGAGTTGAAGAAAGTCCAATACTACTACCCTGTCAATATCGGCGATGTTTTCAGTTCCCAGTACCAAGTCGTTGGTAAGCTAGGATTTGGGGTTATCTACCTCAACAGTATGGCTCGCGCGTGATCTCGAGTAAGCAGGTCCTAGCTCCCTTGACCGCGTGTCATGACGCGTTAATGAAGCCAGGGGCCATCAATACGTGACACTGAAGATCTATACACGTGACCAAGCAAACGGAGAAGAGTTTCAGATCTACAAACACCTAAACCAGGGTAAACGATTCTCATCCCGGCTACCACCATGTCAGAACTGCACTAGATGCCTTTACCATACCTCGTCCAGGGGGCGATCATCCCTGCCTTGTCCAGAAACCCATGTGGGAAAGTTTCAGGGATCTACTCTATCGGAATCCCAGCCATCGGTTCACCGAAGATCTACTCAGATTTGGTCTTATGCAGGTCTTTCTTGCACTCGACTACCTGCATACTGAGTGCAAGGTTATACACACAGGTGTGACGCTCCCAGCTTCTACAAACTACGGTCGCTAATGTGCAACATGGTTAGATATCAAGGGTGATAACATTCTCCAGGAAATTGAGGACAGCTCGGTCCTGGAAGCTTTCGCCAAAGCTGAAATGGACAACCCCGTCCCCAAGAAAGCTTATTGGTGATGTGCCGGTGTATTCTTCCCGGAGGTTTGAACTACCAAGGACGTTTGGACGAGCCGTTCTGAGCGAATTTGGGACTGCCGTGCGGGGGGGATGAAAGACAGGAACATGAGGCCCAGCCGAATATCTATAGGTCTCCGGAGATGATGTTGAAGGCAGGGTGGAGTTATCCAATTGATATATGGAATGTTGGGGCTATGGTAGGTTTCCTTTTTACCTGTTTGTGTTTGGTTTATCAGGGTAATTGAGCGCGGAGTGCTAATGTGTGACTGAGAGGGATAGATATGGGATCTGCTTGAAGGCAAGCACATGTTTTATGGCAATGACCCAGATGGGAAGGGGTATTCGACCCGTGCGCATCTGGCGGAGGTTATTGGGTTGCTGGTACCGCCGCCGTTGGATTTGCTGAAGAAGGGGAGGCGGAGTGCTGAGTTTTTCACCGAGGATGGTATGTTGTCATTCCTTTGCCCAGGGGTGTGATCTTGAAGCTTATGGATGATGGTTAGGGCAATGGAAACAAGACGTGGAGATGCCGATACCGCAGGGTCGAAGCTTGGAAACATCAGAGGAGTTCCTTGAAGGACGGAACAAGGAGATGTTTCTTGAGTTTGTGCGCGGGATGCTTCAGTCGCCGGCGACCTGAGGATCGGAAGACGGCGAAGGAGTTGTTGGAGGATCCGTGGTTGAATGGTCGGGTGGAGTAGGGGTCCCTAAGGAGATCTCGAAGCCGACTATGTGTCCTTGTGATTGATTAGTGGTGAAGACTTGGACAGACATGTGTTTCAGGCGAAGAGATGTAGCCGGGCAGATATTTTGATGAATAGCAGGTCCCAAGGGATCGTTGACAGTGTAGCAGCCAGATCAAGATCACGCTCGAGGGGCGGCGGCCCGGACCCCACGGGGAGAAGGTACCCGGGTTTCGAAAAGGTAGCTTATGTGGTGTGACTGTTTGAGTAGGTTAGAGGACTGTCTGAGGAGATGCAGATGGTCCGTATTGGCCACAGAGGCGACCTCGCATTGAGAATCCTGTGTTGACACGGGGGGATAATTGTGAATATTGTGTTCGAATGTCGAACTGGAAGGTTCTGTCCCTTGATGGTGATGGACTGGGTCACTGCAAGCCCGAGCTAATCCTACACAGTACTATGTAGGTAGTGAGTAGGGATGAGTAGGGGTCTTCGAGCCATGTGTTCAGTCTGTAGACCCACCAGACCCACCGGATGGCCAGGAAACGAAAGAATGGGTCAACTGATGGACAGACAGTTCTTGAGTGTTGCCCCTCGGTTGCGCCTCGGCTTCCAGCCTGATCGGCGCCCACCGTACCGTACCGTCCCGATACGCCCTCCCCCGGCCCGGCCACGTAGCCACCCGCGCACCCCACCGGGGCCGTGACAATACGAGACCCATCCACAGGTCGGCTGAGACGCTTCCCTCCAGCCGAGGCTTCTTCTTCTTCTTCTCCCTCTCCCTCTCAACCACCTCATGTGGCCTCCTCCATTCGTCCCTTTTTAGTCGTCTGTCCGCTTCCTCGCCTTCTTCTTTCTTTCTTCCCAACTAAACACTCCTATCTCCCTACCTCCTCCACTCTTCTTCCTCCCTCTTCCCTTTCCTTCCCACAGTCCCCCCACACCAGAGGCATGTTCACGGCTTGGAGCAGGAGCCGCCTCATCACGCTTCCCCGACCCCGTCTCCCCCCCACCAGCTCTCTTCTCGCCAGATCGGCCGCTGTGAGTCCACAATCCAACCCCCTCCCCTAGACACCTTCAGATCAGGGCTGACTTCTGCTTCTCCTCAGACCCCCATCATGGCACCCCGGCGCAAAGCTTCTTCGGTCCCCGAGGGTACGATCACATGCGAAACCCCGTGCGATCCCCGTTAACGCGTCATACTGCAGGATACAGGGAAGACCTTTCCAAGGGCAAGATGCTCCGATTCGAAGACTCTCTCCCCCGGTTACCCGTCCCATCGCTAGAGGAAACCGGCCGTCGCTACCTGAAATCCGTCCACGCCCTGGTCTCCGAGGCCGAATACGAGCGCACCAAGAAGGCGGTCGAGGCCTTTGTCCGCGCCGGGGGCGAGGGCGAGCCCCTGCAGGAAAGGCTGCTCGCCCGTGCCGCCGATCCCAACTGCAAGAGCTGGCTGCTCGACTGGTGGAACCACGCCGCATACCTGGGCTACCGCGACCCCGTCATTCCCTATGTTTCCTACTTCTACTCATACCGCGACGATCGCGCCCGCCGGAACCCCGCCAAGCGCGCCGCCTCCGTCACCACCGCCGCCCTGGAGTTCAAGCGCCAGGTCGACGATGGCTCGCTGGAGCCCGAGTACATGCGCGGCCAGCCCATGGCCATGAGCACCTACCAGTACATGTTCAACTGCTGCCGCATCCCCGGCGACAGCGTGGACTACCCCCAGAAATTTCCCGCCCCGGAGCACGAGCACATCGTGGCCGTCCGCAACAACCAATTCTTCAAGGTGCCCCTGACCGTCAACGGCAAGCGCCTGAACAACTCCGAGCTGGAACGCCAGTTCGAGCGCATCTACGAAGTCGCGCAGCCCGCTCCGGCTCTCGGGACGTTGACCGTCGCTAACCGCGACCTGTGGGCCACGGCGCGGAAGCAGCTGCTGGCAGCGCACCCGGCCAACGAGCAGGCGCTGCGGGACATCGAGTCGAGCGGGTTCCTCGTCTGTCTGGACAACGCGGCCCCCGTGACGCTCGAGGAGCGCGCACACCAGTACTGGCACGGCGATGGCGCCAACCGCTGGTTCGACAAGCCCCTGCAGTTCATCATCAACGACAACGGCACGGCCGGCTTCATGGGCGAGCACAGCATGATGGACGGCAGCCCCACCCACCGCCTGAACGACCACCTCAACAACCTCATCTTCAACAACAAGATCGACCTCTCGGAGCAGCCCGTGCGCTCCGGTCTGCCCGATCCCCGCCCCATCACCTTTCACCTCGACGGGGAAGTGCTCGAGTCGATCGACGCCGCCACCAAAGAACACCGCCAGCAGATCTCCTCCCACGAGCTGAAGGTCCAAGCCTACCAGGGGTACGGCAAGGGACTGATCAAGAAGTTCAAGTGCAGCCCGGACGCGTATGTGCAGATGATCATCCAGCTGGCCTACTTCAAGATGTACGGCAAGAACCGGCCAACCTACGAGTCGGCCTCGACCCGTAAATTCCAAGAGGGCCGCACAGAGACGATCCGCACGGTGTCCGACGACAGCGTCGGCTTCTGCAAGGCCATCACCGACCCGGCCGTCCCGCGCGAGGAGGCCGTCCGTCTGTTCCGGTCCGCGCTGGCCGCCCACACCAAGTACACCACGGAAGCCAGCGACGGCCGCGGTGTCGACCGCCACCTGTTCGGCCTGAAGAAGCTGCTCCGCGAGGGCGAGAAGCTCCCTGCTCTGTACGAGGACCCCGCATACGCCTACAGCGGTTCCTGGTACCTGTCGACCAGCCAGCTGAGCTCCGAGTTCTTCAACGGCTACGGATGGAGCCAGGTTATTGACGACGGATTCGGCATTGCCTACATGATTAATGAGAACAGGTATGTCCCCCCCTCCCCTTCTCTCCTTCTCTCTACAAGATAATAAAACACTAACTATTGAATCCAGTCTGAACTTCAACATTGTTTGCAAGCGTCTGGGCGCAGAGCGCATGAGCCACTATCTGAACGAGGCGGCGTCGGACCTGAGAGACATGCTGATGCCTGACTTGGCCGCCCAGAGCGAGAAGGCCAAGATGTAAGATTATTTATATACCATAGATCGTTTTGAATCTAGAAGTATTTGCATATTCTATGTATTCCATGTTCAATTCTACCGCCTGAGGCAGAGATGTGTTGTAGCGTAGCATGTGACTTCGTCGGGGGTGGGCTGTCACGGGACGCGCCTTCCCTTCTTGTTGACTGTACGGAGTAGAAGTTCTTCTTTCCTTCCCCAATCTCCCTCCCACAATCTCCTTCAGGCACGAGATCTCCCTGTGCTGCTTGTTTTTGTTGAAGCTATCAACGATGTCGTACCATTCGAAGACAAGATGTCAGACCTTCTTAGGAAGACCTGGATGGGGAATACAATGCCCTTTTACCTCAGCAATCGTCTCGCGGGCGAGAGCGGACTAGGTACGTAACAGATTTTCGACCTTGTAGCAGGAACGGACTGACTTGTTCACTAACTAGGATGAGCAGCTTCGGTTCAACATCCACCAGAACCAGTATTTCAGCGAGGACTATGGAGTATAACTTGATTGTATAACTTGATGGAGAGGTCGGACAGCAGCTTCTTTCAACTATACACCTGAACCCACGATTTTCGGCAAGAGATAAGGTACCACTTGATTGTATGACTTGATGGAGAGGACGAGCGGATGACTACACATGATCATTTATAAATACCCCGAGTGTTGCGGAACTGTTAGAACTAGGGCTCCAGACTAAAAAGGTGTTCCGACGTCCCTCTCGTCCGGAAGGTCTCTGTTTCTGTTGATAGGAACAGACGCGTTGGTGGGGATTTGGCGTTTTACATCGGCGCTCATTAGTTCCTCGGATGATTAAATGGTCCGGATGATGCCCCATCAGTTCTTGGCTCCTATATCTAGTGCTGGTGCTGACACCTCGCGATTACAAACCGTCGCGCTCCTGAGGTTGGCTTTGCAAAGGGTGAGAATGCCGGTCTTTCCTGCTCTGTACTTCCACATGGAAGCCAGTTTGTCAACAGATTTGCTAAATACTCGACACCTCAGTACTTCGTTTAATTCCCTAGTCGAACCCAACCATTAATCATGGTTCCTGAGGCATCTGGCAATCCCTCAAACCAGATAACAGATTCTCAACAGGCAGTTTTTGAGCGCTTGCAACGGGAACTGCCAATTGCACTCAAAAATGGGTCAATTGAGGTGGTACAGGAACTTCTTAAGCTCCCCCGTGCCCTCAAGGTGCGCCTCGATTATGATTTTGATGCGGTGAACGGTTACTCAACAACCGGAATACCTCCTCTGCTATTCGCTGCAGCATTTGAAAACCCCGAAATTATCAACCTATTGTTAGACCATGGGGCAGATATCGAGGAGAAAACCCCCGCTGGATCAACTGTCATCCATATGGCTGCTAGATATGACTGCCACAGGAACCTGGAGACTCTTCTACAAAGGGATGCTCAGAAATTGGTCAATGCACAGATGGAAAATGGAAACTCTGCATTGCATCAAGCCGCCTTTTTTGGGTTTGAAGCAACTTGCCATCTCCTTATAAATTGCAATGCAGATCTTGGCCTACAAGATTGTTATGGGTTCACAGCCCTGACAACAGCTGCAGCTGGAAATCGTGAAGAAATCGTTGAATTACTTCTGAAGAATGAAGCGGAGGTCAATTCTCAGGATAATAACGAACAGAGTGCACTGACTATAGCAGCTAGGAGAGATAATGCTAAGATAGTTAAGGCCCTGTTGGACAGGGACGCAGACATCTTTCAACAGAGCGTGTTTGGGCATACGGCGCTGCACGTTGCTGCTTTTAATGGTAGTGGAGATGCCATTCGTCAGCTGCTGTCTGATCCACGGGTACCTGTTGACTTACAGAACAGGGATGGAAAAACAGCCCTCCATTTTGCGGCTTCGGTTGGCTATATATCTGTTGTCAACATCTGCTTGAATTATGGAGCAAAAATAGATGCAAAAGATAATGAACTTTACACGCCTCTTCATCTTGCATCTGCTGCTGGGAGAGCCGAGGTTGTTTCTGCTCTGCTCGAGAAAGACGCAAAGGTTGATGAAGTCAGTCTCTCGGGAGAGACGCCAATCATATTAGCCTCACGGAAAGGATATGAAGAAATTGTGGCCTCTCTTCTTGGCAGGGGAGCAGATGTCGCAAAGTCCGACAGATTCGGGTTCACATCCCTTCACTTAGCATCTTTATCTGGACACAACAAGGTTGTCCAGACCCTTCTAGCCCACAATGCGGCTATTGAATCCAAGGATAGAGATGAAGGGTGTACCGCTCTGTGTATTGCAGCTCGAGAAGGACACTTAGAAGTGGCTATCTCGCTCTTTAAGCATAGAGCAGATATTGATAACCCAAGCCATGGCGGGTGGACTCCCCTCCATTATGCTTGCTTGAACGGTCACAAGGAGATAGCCAGATTTCTCTTGGATAATGGTGCCGACATCGAGAGCATCAACGATAGAAAAAGGACTCCTCTCAATCACGCCGCAAGCGGGGGGGACTCTGGAGTACTTCAGCTTCTTCTAGATCGAGGTGCAAATATCAACACAATGGACAGTTCAGGAAACACCCCTCTTCATATGGCTGTGCGAGACCAGCGTACTCAGTGCATTGAGCTTCTCATAAAGCAGAGCGCTAACATCCACCAAAATAATAACCAAGGAAAGAGCGCTTTTTTCGAGGCATGTTGTGCTTCTGATCCGAAGGCTGTTGAGCCCCTTCTAAAACAAGGGCCATGTTTGTTGCGAATAGACCCCAATGGGTGGTCGGCGTTACATTTTGCCTGCTCCCATAATCTTGCCCTCACGGTAGAGGAGCTGCTCGCAGACGGCAAAATTGATCCATTGATTCCCACCAATGATGGAGATACCGCTTTGACTCTCGCTGCAAGGAAGGGGCATGTCGGTGCTGTGTTGAGTGTTCTTGGATCTCAGCACTACTATCCTAAAAGTCCAACACGGTTCAAGGCTCGTTTGTCTTCCAGATATGAGGCATTAACCCTGAATGAGTTATTATGGAACTCTTTTGATGAAATCACTCACAGTGCAATCGATGGTCTCAGATCAGTCATATATTGGGCAATTGTTAACCAAAATATACCTGTGTTGAAAAGATTCTGCGAGCATGATAGCACCCGGGGGTTGCGATTACGCGAGGGTATGAATTGGCTGCATGTGGCTGCGCAGTATGGACACAGCCATATTATAGAAGGGGTCCTGTCTAGTTTCGACGATTGGGAAACCACTGATAGTGGTATGATTCCATTACATTTAGCAGCTGCCAATGGGCACCTTCACTCTGTGGAGATCCTTCTCAATAGGCTATCACCGCAGCTCGATCAAGCTTTAGTCAAAGCCATTGTTATGCAAAATAAAGATGGCGAGTCGCCTCTGTCGATGGCGGTTGAAGGCCGACACGTCAGAGTCAAAGGTCTTTTCTGGAGTCAGCTGAGAGCATTTGCGGGTCAGAATAAGAACTTAGCCTTGGATAATCAAGAGCTAGCCAGTGAAGTTATCGAGTTAATTGCGCGATTTGAAAAGCCCGGACAGGAGACGCTTCTTCGTCACCTGCTGCGAACATGGTTCCAGACACCTCGGCAAATTCCGCCAAACTGGACAGTTCTCCATTTGGCCGTGTCTTGCAGACAGGCAATTACTGTGTGGTGGTTACTCTCAAACGGCGGGCACTTGAAGGACGACGAAATTGACCTTGCCCACAAGATCGTTGGGTCGGAATCAGACCAGCTTAGTACAATGATAAAGGACTTGCTACGCAACCCTCCCCAAATCGTGGAACAGGTTTCTGTCACAGATAGTGACCAGTTGCCGCCACATCCAGATATATCGACCGGAATTAAGCAGCTCCTCGAACTACCTGTCACCATTGTTGATTTTTACCCGAATCAGGACCGGGTTGACCTTCACTATAGTAGTCGAACGGTTCGAGAGGTTATCTATGAGCCCGGCTTGGGACCAAGTAAAATCATGGAAGATGCTCGGAGAAACGACCACCGCCAGTTGGGACTGCTCAAGGAAAAGCTGAGGTCTATCAGCAGAGCCGCGGCTACAAGCACCGGATCCGATTCGAGCGCCGGATCGGAGGGTATTGGTCTCCCAGTAGTTCTCGAGTCTGTGAAGAAGCCTACAGTAGAGCAACCCGGCAGTGAAAAAAACCCACAAGCGCCAGGCACAGCGAAGAGTGACCTGAAGTTCCGATGGATTCATATCCCGATCAATCATGTAAGACTCGCTCCAGTATCTTGCATGCATCAACTTGACACTCACTGATTTTATTCACGATTTAGATGCAACTGATCGAGGTGAGTGCAAAAGACTACCAAAGCTTCACAGAATCAGGCTTGTTAATCTCCCGCAATTAGGATCTACTGACTATACTTTCCATCGAATCTGGCAAGACAGAAAAGGACCATCGTCCTCTGGAAAGATTCTTTAACCGGAGCTGGATAGAGGTAGCTGCCGGTGGAGGAAAGAACTTCATGAAGCCTCAATGTCTGGTAAATATTAACTGCCGTCTGTCTTAGATTGGGCTTACTGAATTTATCTGTCTGTCAAATAGCATGATTTTGATACCGGTGACACCTACACAAAAAGGAATAAGCTTGCCCTTTATGTAAGGTTGAGTATTAACCTTGAGTAAACCTTGTCTAACCGCCAGCTAGATGCCATACTTGACACCCGGAGATATGCCAGTGGCGAAGGAACAGAACACAGAGAGCCCAAAAATGGATGTGTGGGGGGAAGAAATCGCGTCTTTCACTTCTGAAGATCGTATAGACAGGGGGACATTGCAGGAACCCATGACCCTCGACCAGTATTTCTATGCGACGATCGAGAACACACAGAAACGAGACGGCGATCAAGTGGTTACCCGTTACCTTTCAAGGACCCCCGAGACAGTCAGTGATGTGCAAGGCAGTGAAACAGAAAAAATGGGCCATAAGGAGACTGCAATCTCGGGGGCATCGACAATCCTTCTCGTTGACCAGTTATGGGTGTGGATTATAGACGATGGTATGAAGATCCAATCTCGCTCTATGGCCTCATTAAACCTGACGTCTCCATCAGAAACCATCATCACGGCTACGACAAAGCCTGCTGGACAGACTAAGGATATCCTTTCAGCTAGTATCCAGGATCTTTTAATGTCCACAGATAACCGAGGTCGCTCCGAGCGGCCGGCTTCGGTCAACGCCATGATCGAGCTGATTTTGAGCGTCACAACCGGTCTCTTTTCTCGGAGAACTATAAACCTGCCCGCCCCAAGCGGAAAACGCACAAAAGAACGAAAAAGCCCCCTGGAAATCTTTCGAGAGTCTATACGATATGTGGTCTGTTAATTCTGCAAAGTCCCGGCTGTTATCTCCGCACTGTTACCTAACATATCCGGATAGGCCGATGTTGAAAACACACTTTTCAAGGAGTTTTTGGAATCTTTGCACGATGAACAGAACGTCTCGGACCGCACTCACCGAGGCTGGATTGGAGATCTGCAGCTGAATCCTTATCATATCATTTCCAAGGAGGCTGAGCTTCTAGACGAGATCAAAGATATCCGCGACGAGTTGAACATCCTTCGTACCCTGGAAGAAGCCCAAGAGAAGGTCTGGAAGCAAGCATTTCAAACGGAGAAGCTAGAGAGCCTCCCCAATATTGAACACAGTAACATCAGCACTCCCACTGAGGTCTTGCGAGAACTCGACGAAATGGTCATTGAGGCTGGGATGGTTCAAGATGCGGTAAGTGCACCGTGACCCTGTGATCTGTGGTCTGCGTCTGCGACCTTGCTGATATGTGCCAGATAAACACCCTTCTTGACCTGCGCCAGAAGCAAGCCAGCATCAAAGAAGCCGAGTTCGGACGGCAGCAAGCCAACGATACGGCTCGGCAATCCAATATCGTCATGGTTTTTACCATCGTGACCATTGTTTTCGTTAGTGATATGCCCGTGACAGACTACATCTTTCCCCTTTGCTAATGACTAGCCCTTTTTGGGATATAGCTGCCCCTCTCATTCCTGACCTCCGTCTTCGCATTGAACGTCTCCGACTTTCCCCACCAATCGGGAAACGTGGAGTATCAGGGGTGGTGGATATTTTCGATCCTGTGTAAGAGCTCCCCTCCCCCCTAGATTAATGAGATTTCAAGTAATAGAGACAAACTGACATCAAATTACAGTCGGTGTATCCGCCTGCGTCTCCGTGCCGTTTATGGCTCTGGCGTTCAATTTCCACCGCGTGGTCAAATTCTGGGATAGCATCCGACCTAACCGGCCTGGTAGAGAGATGGTTCAGAAGGACCCTTCTCGATTTTCTCGCTCCGTGGAAGACGAATGCACCGATGACGGGATGAGAAATGGGGGAGCGGTATTCCCGAATGAGGTTGGGTCGTTGGGTCGACGCAGAGCTGCCCTCTGGCGAGATGCTATTCGCCGGCGGCCGCGGATGGCGAATCCTTGTTAGAATGACAGAGCAATTCTGGAATGGCGTACAGTGGTATGTTGTTGAAATTGAAATTGATCGTGTGGTCTACCGCACTGCACCGACTTCGATATTTTTTACTCCCAGTCAATCAAGACACGCCCATGTGAGCATCCCGACATATACACCTTTTATTTTATCTGAGAGACCCACTGCTAACGAAAGTCTTAGATTGAAGAAATTGATCTCTACTATTTATATCAAAGTGCATCATGTGCTCGTAGCTGGGTTTATGATTCGACCACCGCGGCACCAATCAGGCTCGATCTATTGGGGAGATAAGGCGTTATCAATCTCCTGTTTGTTTGGTTTGTCCTTCCATCCCCACTTTTTCGAGAAAAAAAGATTCAGAACACCGAAAGAAAAGACATGAAAAAAGGAATAAAGCCCAGAGTGTGCTAGCCACTGGGGTTTATTGGAATAATTGTGTACAGAAAGATATCCACTTCAACTGGTACTGATCTGATCTATGATAGAAAAATAGGAAAACAGCCACACTTGCCAAAACCAACTTTTTACCCTTTTTTGCCCCCCCGGTGAACCCGTAACCTTACCTAAAATCTTCCCTCCCCCCCCGCCAACAACCACCAACCCAAATCTCGACATCCTCCTCAGCCCAGCTATACTCCATACTCCATAGATACATATATACCTACGTCATTAATCATGCCCGACAAGGACGCCGGTACCCCGCGAGTCTTCCTCTACCGCCATGGTCTGTAAACCCCCCCCCCACTACACACAAACACACACACAGTCTCCCCCCCCCCCCCGTGTTCCCTCTTCTCTAAACTGAACCCCCCCACAGGAGAAACCGAATGGTCCAAAAGCGGCCGCTACACCGGCACCAGCGAGATCGAACTCACCCAAGACGGAGTGAACCAGGTCCTCGCGTCGGGGAAGATCCTCGTCGGCGCGGGCAAATTGATCGACCCCGCCAAGGTGGCCCGCGTGTTCGTCAGCCCGCGCAGCAGAGCCGTGCATACCTTCCAGCTGGCGTTCACCGAGGCCGATAGACAGGCCTTGACGGATGCGGGCAAGGTTGACCGCACCGAGAGACTCGCCGAGTGGGGGTATGGTCTGTACGAGGGCCTGCTGACCAAGGAGATCCGCGCGCTGAGGAAGGAGCATGGCCTCGATGGCGAGCGGGCGTGGGATATTTGGGCCGATGGGTGTGAGGGGGAGGGGGGGAGTAAGTCTTTCTTTTTCTTTCTTCATCTTGTTTTCATCTTTCTTCACGAGCGTGGAGCTGGATTTCTGGATTTAGGGTCCCTGCATCGCTAACAAGTATCAATCAGATCCCCCCAACAAGTCACCGACCGGATCGACAGCCTCATCGAGGAAATCCGCGCCCTGCACCAGGGCAACATGCACGGCGAGAACCCTTCTGATGTGGTTCTCATCGCGCACGGCCATACCCTGCGCGCGTTTACCAAGCGCTGGCTGGGCTATCCGATGGAGTTTCCCCTGTCCATGATGCTGGAGCCCGGTGCGGTGGGTGTTCTTAGGTATGTGTTGCGCTTTTCCCTACCCTGTTGCATGATCCTATTTGTTGGAGAGGCTGGTTTGCTAATTGGCGGGTGGGGGTGTAGTTATCAGCATCATAGCATTGAGGAGCCGGCTTTCTTGGTCGGGTATGGGTTTCCGTTGGAGAAGTGAGATGGAGATGGGGGATGGAAGGAGGGGGTAGGTGTGTAGACATAGATGGAAATATTTGGATGGGTGGTGTGTGTCTTTAGATTGTTAGGGTTTGTGGTTGAATAGATGCATTGTTGTTATACTTATCTGGATTCAGGAGGAGAAAGCAAGCATCGACGTGGCTGCCTGTGCTGTCAGGCCGGACTGACGCAGATACGGGTATCTATCCATCCATCGGTCGATCGGCTGTCACTCTATGATGCAGGATCTCTGGCCGTTGGCGATGGCACACCCCTGGAAGGTATATACTGGGGCGGTGACGCCGACGCAGTTGAGTCTGTGGAGGGAGCAGAATGCGATGCAGGCGGCGCTGATGCGCCCGTTCGTCGAGATGGGGAAGAGGATGGAGACGTTGTTGATGCCGCATAGGTGGCAGGTCCAGACATACACTATCATTTGTCTGGTTCAGTCTTTATTCTTTTATAGTGTGAAGCGTTTTTGAATGCCTGACACTTTTGACCCATGACTCGTCATTCCTGAGTAACTGCAGTTGTCTTCTTTCTCTCCCTTTGCGAAAGAAGTTAAGCCGTAAGATTGTCGTCGCTTTGATGTATTATGGAGTCGGGACTGCCGTTCTGCGTGCTCTGTGTCTGTGTCTGTGTGTCTCTGGCGGTTCTGTTTTGTTTCTATACCCGTTATTCGGAATTAGAACCTGGATTCGATCCACCCCTAGACTGAGAGTGTGTCCTGACAACCCCCTAGCCAGGAGTGTCTCGTCCTAGGTATTTCTGTTGATACCTTCGATACTACACCCTCAACTCGCCTTGTTCCGGTATTTCCATCTCATCAACCAGATGGTCCTACCTACCTACCTACCTACCTACCTCTCTATCCACCCCTCATCCCTCAAATCAGGCCCAATCTACGGAATACAGAGTCCATGTAGTGTTAACAGGGTTCTTTCTCTTCTCCCATCAACCCCTCAACAAAACCCACCCTGTCTCCGTCTTTAACCCCCCCCCCGTTCCTGCCTTGGAAACAGTCTCGCTAAAATGTTAATTCCCCCCTCATTCCAGGAACTTTTTCCCTTAACCCAGGGACTTTTTTTTTTTTTTTTTTTTTTTTTTTTCTCGGCAGTCAGTCAGCACTGTCGATAGACAGGTGGGAATCTCCCTAAATTGTAAAATTATTATTAATTATCCAGGGACGGCAGATTCGGCGGTGGCTCCACTGTAATAGCGGGGGGGCAATCAGGTCTGGTTTCAGGGAGCGTTAGGGAGGGAGGATGGAACCGGGTGTCACTTGTCAGGAGGCAGGACTCGGGAAAAACCAGGACGGGAGGATGATGGTGGTGGGGCTGGGCCGGCTGGGAGTGTCGGGTCGGGCTGGGCTGGGCTGGGCTGAGTGGGCTCTCCACAGGCGATGCGCATGCAGATGCGCATGCAGAGGCCTGAACTGACTGTACTATATATGTAGTCTGTACTATATAAGTGAAGCTTGGTGGTCTTGGTATCAGCCACCCATCTGACCTGATATAGGAATTATAGTTAGAGTCAGGCGTGAAAAATGAAAGTTAAAAAATAAATAAATAAATAATAAAAATGAAAAAATAAGAATGAAAGTAAAAGAGGGGGAAGGGAAGGGAAATGACGCGCTCGTATATACACAGTACACAGTACACACACCAGCTGGCTATAGTACACTCACTCGCTCACTCGCTCACTCGCTCACCACCTGCCGTAATCCGGATCAGAGCAGGGTTCGAAAAGGGACACAAACTTAAAGAGTAAAGAGAAAAAAACAAAAAAAAGAAAAGAAAAGAACAGGAAATAAAAAAGCTGAACGCTGGCTACAAAACAAAACAAAGCAAAGCAAAGCAACCCTACGCCTCCAACTTAAACGAGGCCAACCGGGCCTTAATCGCCTCCTCAGGCTCATCACTCGCCAACTCCCTCAACACACCACACGCAACATCATAAATGAGCGCATGGATCTGCAGCCCCCTCGTCTCAATCGCCTCCAGAATCACATCCTTCTGCTTGAGCAACCTGACCCCCTCCTGGATATTCAACTCCACGAGCCTCAAACTGGCCTCCTCCGTCTTCAGACCCTGCAGCTCCTTCAAATGCTGCGACCGGATCTGCCGCAACGGCAACAACCACAGATCCAAGATCCCAAGCGGCTTGTTGCCCAGCGCGGCCGCGATGCCGCCGCAGCTCGTGTGCCCGCACAGCACCACGTGTTTCACCCGGAGATGGCGCACCGCGTACTCGATCACCGCCGACGAGCTGAGGTCCGTCGCGTGGATGATGTTGGCGATGTTGCGGTGCACGAACACGTCGCCGGGTTTGAGGTCCAAGAGGGTCGTTTCGGGGCACCGGGAGTCGGAGCATCCGATCCAGAGGATTTGGGGGTGTTGGCCGTTGGCGAGCGTGGGGAAGAGGAGAGGGTCTTCTTGGGCCGTTTTGGCCGCCCACTCTTTGTTGTGGTCGAGGGCGGAGATGAAGGCGTCTGGTTGGGGTTAGTTTTGGGGTTTTGGGGGTTGGGATGGGATGGGAGGGGGAGGCGAGGGGAGGGGGACATACCTGTTACGGCCATGGTGGGTGAGTTAGATGTGACTGTGAGTGAGTGCACTGTAAAGTGATGAGTGCGAGTACGAGTGCTTGAGGCTTGAGGCTTGATGCGTAAGGCTTGATGGTGATGCTTGGTGTGGTGAGCGATGGGGTGATCGAGCTACTTATCCTGCGCGAAACAATATTGCGGACCCCTCAGCCCAGGGTGTCGAATGTCGAATGTCGATAAAAGGAGACCAGACGAGACACGACACGACACGACACGGAAGGGCCGATAAGCCGATGACCCATCTATCGATCCATACTCCTGACACCTGCCACCGGCTACCTGCCACTAGATAGATACCACTACCACTACCACTGCCACAGCCCGGTGGGCGGGTGGGTAGATCTGAGGTGGACAGGACAACTATGCTAGTTGCATGATCGGTCAGATCAAGCCCTCAATATAACATACAGTAAGTAGCACTAGTATCTATAACTAGTACTACGGTAGTATAGTTATTACTCCGTCCCACGCCTTGATTCGGGGCTGATGGGTAATGGGTATGGGTTATCCGGTCCATCCCATTCGTCCGGTCTGTCATCAAGCACGGACCCTGTCGCGACTTAGTCCGTTAATATATGGTTCGAGAACATCGCGGGCTTCCATGCCGTCCGTCCCCTTTCCTCCCTGCCGTGCTAGCCGAGGCATAATGACGTCCGTCCGACATCCGTACTCTCTTTCTCCTTTTTCTTTTTTTTTTGGTGTTGAGGGGCGGTGGATATGGATATTAATAGTAGTTAGTGGTATTTGGCTGAATCTTTGAGGCTTTTTTTTTTTTTATTTCACTTCTTGTTGGTGGCGGTTGAAACAGGAGGAGCCAGCCATCAAATGAAACCAAAACCAGCTAGCTGTGTGGGTGGATGGCGCCGTTAATGGGGATTGTGGCTAGCTGGCTGGCTGGCTGGCTGGCTGGTGGCCTATCTTATCAGGCCGCACTTCTGGCTGCCTGCCTGCCCTGCCAACGCGCTCCTCGCACGTCACGTCGCATGATCCATCTCAACTCATCTCATCTCATCTCATCGACCCCGCGACTGCGCCCAGTCAGCTGATATCTCGTACGAGATGAGATGGTGATGACGATGCTGCTGCTGTTGGTGCTGGTGCTGCCAGATTCGCTGCGCTGGGGTCGAGCATGACGCTGTCTGGCGAAAGTAATTACCGCGGTGTGATCAGAGCGTCGGGCTCCGGGATTGGGAATCAGGGGGCCGGATGATCGGCTGAGGATGGCTACTCGAGTGCGAGTTGGCCCTGTGCAGTGTGCAGTGCGCAGTGTGCATCTGGTTAAATCGGCATTGGAAGCATGGAGTATGAGGGAAATATCCTGCGTGATGAGTTGTTTCCCCAGTGAGGAACAAGGTGATGATGCGTGGAGACTGGAGGGGAAGAGGGAAGATGCACAGCCACGGGTTATGTGTAGCACAGCCACAGCCACAGCCACAGTGCGGTGTGACAGCTGAGACCTGACACCTGACAGGGACGGGCGGGCGCCTTGCTGCCTGGCCGAGCGGGTGTCGACGAGGGATAGCTGCCTGATCCCTCAGGCAGAGTAAGAAGCCAATCAGGATGCTGGTCCATCTCAGCTCATCTCATCTCCCTCAGCCACTCTAAACCATCACAGTGATCGTAAACTGTCGACAGACATCGTGATGATCCATGGAACCCCTCCCAGCCATGTCACAGCTGTGCGACAGTCCGGCCGACATCCGAGGAGGGGTCGTGCGGGGTTTGCGTGTGCCAACCTCCTCTTTCGCTCTCTCTCTCTCTCTCTCTCTCTGTCCTCTCTCTTCTCTTTCTTCCTGATGATACTATCCTGAAGAGAGAGAAATATTGCTGGATAGCACGAGTTTATTGTAAAGTGTTTGCGGATTACTTGTCTCGATATGGCGACCGAATACAAACTCCCCTTCCAGGTAGCTTTTATCCCGTCCTATACACCACCATCATCAGAACCCCCTCATCACTGCCCCAATCATTTCCCTTATGCCCTCGTCCAGCTTATCTACATCCGCCATCTAATATAGCGAGCAGCTCTCCGACCCGTCGATCCTCCACTTCGACTCCTTCGTTAATAACACCTGGGTTAAGTCTGCCAGCAATGAGCACTTTGAGATAATCGGTACCTCCTTCCCCCCATCCCTATTATACCCGCTATCACCACCACCACCACAACAACAAAACTAACCCACTCAGACCCCGGCACCGCCCTCCCCTGGGGCGCGTGCCCAACCTTCCAAGCCACGGACGTCGACAGCGCCGTGCAAGCCGCGCACGCCGCCTTCACCACCTACAAAACCACCACCCCTCTCCAACGCTCCCAATGGCTCACGAACTGGGACCAGCTCATCCGGACGCACAAAGCCGATCTCTCGCAAATCATCACCCACGAGACGGGCAAACCCCTCTCCGAATCCCTCAGCGAGATCGACTATGCCTGCAGCTTCACGCGCTGGTTCGCAGGCGAAGCCGAGCGCATCTCGGGGACGATCAGCACGCCGGCAGTGCCCGGCCGACGCATCCTGACCATCAAGCAGCCGATCGGGGTATCCGTGGCGTTGGTGCCGTGGAACTTCCCCGTGGCGATGGTGCTGCGCAAAGCCGGCGCGGCTTTGGCGGCGGGATGCACGATGATCGTGAAGCCGAGTCCCGAGACGCCGGTGTCGACGCTGGCGGTGGCGTATCTGGCGATGCAGGCGGGGTTTCCCGCCGGCGTGTTTAACGTGCTGACGACGGATTTGGGGAGCACGCCGAGTCTGAGCGAGGCGTTGTGTCGACATGAGTTGGTGAAGAAGGTGACGTTTACGGGGTCGACGAGGGTGGGGAAGTTGATTGCGAGGCATTGCTCCGCTGGCTTGAAGAAGGTGACCCTGGAACTTGGGGGGAATTGTCCGTTTTTGGTGTTTGAGGATGCGGATTTGGAGGGCGCGGTGGGGGCATTGATGGGCTTGAAGTGGAGGCATGCCGGCCAGGCGTGTATTACTGCCAATCGGGTGTATGTGCAGCGCGGGGTGTATGAGGCGTTTGCGGGGTTGTTGAGGGAGAGGACGCGGGGGTTGGTGGTGGGGCATGGGGCCAGGGAGGGGTGAGTATGGGGGCGTTGACGACGGAGAGGGGCGTCGAGAAGGCGGAGGCGCAGGTCGAGGATGCGAAGATGTTGGGCGCCAAGGTGATTCTTGGTGGGGGGCGGGTGCAGGGGGAGAAGGGGTATTTCTTCCAGCCGACCATTTTGACCGGCATGACCAGGGAGATGGCCGTGTCCAGGGAGGAGAGCTTTGCGCCGTTGGCCGCGTTGTATGTGTTTGACACCGAGGAGGAGGCGGTGCAGGTCGCCAATGATACGAGTATGGGGCTGGCGAGCTATGCGTTCACCAGGGATGCGGATCGGCTGTGGAGGTTGTTTGAGAATTTGGAGGCCGGCATGGTGGGCTTGAATACTGGGGGCATGTCGGCTGCGGAGGCACCCTTTGGGGGATTAAGGAGAGCGGGTATGGGAAGGAGAGTGGGAAGGAGGTTGCCGTGAATGAGTATTTGGTTACCAAGACGGGGACGCTGACGGTGCAGGGGCATTATTAGGGGGT
Source organism: Aspergillus heteromorphus CBS 117.55 (assembly GCF_003184545.1). Classification (NCBI taxonomy): domain Eukaryota; kingdom Fungi; phylum Ascomycota; class Eurotiomycetes; order Eurotiales; family Aspergillaceae; genus Aspergillus; species Aspergillus heteromorphus. Next base: position 216,957 of record NW_020290414.1, on the reverse strand, counting down.
TGGATGTTTGCATTGGCGGACTCGGATTGGCGGATGGATGGGAAGCATGGTGTGGGATGTAGCGTCATCAGAATATCAGATTGACTGCTGGATATGAAGCATAGTGCGGATTGTAGCATAGCATCAGAATATGAGATTCACTACTAAATTATCAAATATAAATCAAGGGTGGAATACCATCACCTTAAGCATATTAAATCCCGAAGTGGAGACGCTCAGCTGCGGCAGTGTCGGTAGCTACATGCAGTGTTGAGACAGTGAAAAATTACCATGAATGATAGATTTACTCGACATTATCCCTACTACCCTCGCAGATAGGTATGCCAGAGACATAACTTACTATCACTCATCCGCCAACCACCCGACTACCAGATCATCATCTTGGACACCATTCCTAATACAGTAGTAGATGAGCTACCATGAATATGCATCATTCATCTCACATCCCAGCCAATACAGCCACAACGCTGCATCTAATCCACCCGATCCAGCTTCTGCACAACCATAGCCGTAGCCGCCCCCCCGCCATTACAGATAGCCGCGACGCCATACTCGCCCGGCTGCAGCTGATGCAGCAGAGTCACCAAGATGCGGGACCCGGAGCTCCCCAGCGCATGGCCAAGGGAGATGGCGCCTCCAAGGGGATTAACCCTCTTGCCCTGCAGGCCAAGGATCTATAGTACACCCGTCAGTCAGCAAGCCCATTCATCCATCATATACACAGCAATCACATACCTTCTCATTCGCCTTAATCACGGCGGCAAACGCCTCATTAAATTCCCAAACAGCGACCTGATCCATGGTAATCCCGGCCCGCTCCAACGCAATGGGAACCGCCTTCGCCGGCGCGACGGGGAAATCGACCGGATCAACCGCGGCATCAGCGGAACTCACAATGCGGGCCAACGCACGATTTCCCGCGCCAAACTCCCTCGCCAACTCCCGACTCGCCAACACCAGGGCCGACGCACCGTCATTCATCGTCGACGCATTCCCCGCGGTGACCGTGCCGGTCCCGTCGCGCAAAAACGCAGGCTTCAGCCCCCGCAACTTATCCGCACGCAGATTCTCAAACCCCTCGTCCCTCTCCACCACCGTCTCCCCCTTCTTCCCCTGCACCGTCACAGGGACAATCTCCTCGTCGAACGCGCCGGCCGCCCACGCCTTCTGCGCCCGCTCGTACGACTGGATCGCGTATTCGTCCTGCTCGGCCCGCGAGATCTCGTACTTCGCTGCCGTCTTTTCGGCACAGATCCCCATGTGGAATTGGTTGTATACGTCCCAGAGACCGTCCTTGATGAGTCCGTCTTCGAGCTTGATCTCCCCGAAGGGGGGAAGTTGGCTCGACCGCGGAAGGTAGTACGGTACCCGCGACATGTTCTCCATCCCGCCTGCGACCTGGGCGGACGCGAGCCCGAGCTGGATGTTCTGCGCGGCGATGGCTACGGCTTTGAGTCCCGACGCGCACACTTTGTTGATTGTGGTGGATTCGACGGTCGCGGGGAGCGAGGAGAGGAGGGTCGCTTGCCGCGCGGGCGATTGGCCGACGTTGCCTTGCAGGACGTGGCCCATGTAGACGGAGGAGATGTGCGAGGGGGGCAGGTTGGATTTGGAAATTGCGGATTTGATGGCGCTGGCGCCGAGGGTCGGGGCCGGGAGGGTGCTGAAGGAGCCGTTGAACTGGGTGGAGGGGTGGGTGGTTAGTGAGCGATTGATTGGGGGTTTGTGTGGGGGTGGGGTGGGATGGGATGGGCTACTTTGGCTGTTGGGGTGCGTGCTGCACTCAGGATGTAGGCGTCCTGGATCTCCTTGCGGACGGGGCGAGCGGCGCTGAAGTGACGGCATGGCCATTGCCGGGATGCGGGGAGAGTCCGCGCGGTGAGGCGGGGGAGGGTGGGAGTGGGAGTGAGCATGGCGATGATATAGCTAGTATGGTGTGGTGGTGGTTTACAGTGGAAGAGGCAGAAGGATAAGATGGTATTAGATGGATGGGTAAGTGAAGACGGGTGAGGAAGAGTGAGGAAGCAAGCAGCAGCAGCAGCAGCAGCAGAGGGGAGTGTTGGATGCACATGCATGCCTCTCCTCCGCCTCCCGCCCGCTGCTAACCGCCAACCCGCAACCTCGGCAACTCCAGCCGGCGCGGATCAACTTGTCGGCCTCACGCATCACGTGTGCGGAGTCAAGGCGGTGACGTCCAGCTGTCTTCACTCTTCTCCTCTCTCCTCTCTTCTTCATTCACTCCTTCCATCGCAACACAATGAACGCAACACAAGTAACACACGCAACGCAATAAAGCAACATGAAATGAAACGTCATCAAGAAAATCCTCCTAGACGCCGGCCTCCATCCGGGTATCAGTCTGCAATTCCCTCATGTCTGCATAACGCCATAACCATATCCTAACCATGTCGAGCCTGCATAACTAACTGCCGTCCCAACTACTAACCATGCTATCCTCCCCGTCATCATGACCATACAAGCCTTTGCCTCATCGCAGTCATGATTATTGACATTCTAGCTGGTCTGCTCACCGCCAGTGCCATCCCCGGTGGCCGCGATGCTCCGCCACCCGCTCATCCCCCGATCGAATGTCGCCATACCACTCCGACTCCCGCATACGCGGTCTCCACCGTCCACCCTCCGGGGGACGCGACATTCCGCCGTCCCGGCCACGAGACGCGTCATACGCTCGGGCTCCCCGCTCCGCCATGAACCTGCTCCCCTCCTGGATGATGCGGGGCTCAGGACGACGCAGCTCCGGCTGTCGCATGTACCGGTGTCTTGGAGTGTCCTCCGGCATCGGGGAATCTGGTCGACGGCGCCCGTGGCCCCTCGGCGAAGGTCCTCGCGCGCGAGGGATCAGCGGCACAAAGTGTTCACGGCGCGGCGGTGAGGGGTAGGCGTATCGGGGGTCCTTGAACGGGTCGGGGTAGGGCGACGCGGTGCGGCGACGGTCCTCGCTGCCTGGGGAGTGATGGCGGTGGATTGTGTGGTTTTTGTAGAAGCGGGGCGACGTGTCTTCGGACTCGTTGTTGGTGTGGGAGCTGTCGTTGTTGCTCAGGGGGTGCTCCTCCACTTGCTCTGCGAAGTGCACGTGGCGCCCCCCGGGTAGCTCCGACGAGGGTCGCTGCTGCGTGGTGTTGTGGATCTCCACGGGGGAGGCCGGGGGGCGCGGCTTGCGAATCGGCTCGCGTTCGACAACGGGGGATCTCTCGCGTGGGGGTCGGACTCTCGTGGGAGGCGCGGTGGGAGGACGAGAGGGACGAGCACTCTCTGCCTGGGAGGGGGTCGACATGGCCGGCTGAGCGGTGTTCGACAGCTCTGGATGGTAGCCGGTCGACATCGGTTGCTGAGGGTTGGTCGACAACGCTGGCTGAGACGCGGTGGGTCGTGGATAGCGTGAAGGACGTGGACAGGATGAAGGACGTGGGTGAGATGACGAACGTGGATGAGAAGAAGGACGAGGGTGAGGGGAAGAAGCTCTCGGCTGGGGAGCAGGTCGCGGGAGGGGTGAAGGATGACGGGGTGAAGGGGGACGAGGGGGGTAAGGTTGTGGGTAAGACTGTGGGCGCGGTCTCGGTTCGCGCAAGATTGGGCCAGGTCGCCTATGCTCACGAGTGACGCGGGGGACAGGAGCAGGGGGGACACGAAAAGCTGGGGCAGGCCGGGGGGAGACCAGGCGGATCTGCGGGGCGACAGGACGATGCCGGGGAAGGGAAGTCCGCGGCTCGCGGTGGATGGGGGGAACCGGTACCTCAGGCCCAGACCCCCCCATGGCATACGGACGAGGAGACCGCCCACGCCCGCGCGGATTATCCTCCCCCCGCCCCGACTCAGTGTCTGAATCAGGCCCCCGCCTCAAGAACGGAAACAGCAGCCGGAACGAGTTGCTGCGTCGGTACGGTGGCCGCGGTCGCCGGGGAGCCTCAGGACGTTCGGCACGCTGGCTCCGTCGCGGCTCCCGCGGGTCCACGATGCGCTGTCGCAAGGATCGCATGTCTCGCGGGGGTGTACTGGGTCGGATGGGCGGCGGGCGACTGGTGTGTCGGTATCGATATCGGTGTTGGTGTCGGTGTCGGTGTCGTTCTCCCAGGCTAATGATGCGCGCGCGATGGCAGTAGCCCGCACCACCCAGAGGACACCGCTGGAGGACCCGTCGTCGGCGCACCTCTCTCAGGTAGTATATCTCGGTGTACTCCTCGACCACACACATGCCCTGGCTGAAGCTGCGGTAAGCAGGCGAAGAAACCACGTCCCAAGTATCGTGTTGACACCCAGCGACGTGGTGGTGCGAAGTTCCCCCCCGGCTCAACTAGCTTTTTAAAAGCGACGGTGCCGGGGCCGTGGCGCAATCTCCGTAGGCTGGGCGGCGGCGGCTGCTGCTGCTGCTGCTGCTTCTACTTACTAGACACGAAACACAGGCATGGTTGTAGCGGTGCGGTAGCAGACAAGACGGGAAGGAGGCAGAGACGGAAGCAGAGGCAGTTTCATCGGTTTTCTGTGTGCCAGGGCTAGGGACCACGGCGTCGCGACAATGTCATCGATCCACGACATGTGGTGGGAGTCATGGGTTCGCTTCGGCTGATGATAGGGGGAGCTGAGAATACGAGTGCGAATTCGGGCAGCTGAAGCACTGGGACGGCAGCCGCGCGACAAAGGGCAATCCGCATCGCGTGAAGGAAGACTAGACAAAGAAGTGACTGTTCATGATGATACAGACAAAAGACAAAGACCGACAAAGACGGTGCGGTGCGGGTTACGACATGGGATGGCCCGGCCGGCAGTCGTCTATGGTATGTATAAGGCAATCAGAGCAGTGGTTGGTTTGACGATCACCAGGTACAGGGCATGCGTCCGCCCGGGCGGGCTGTGGCTGAGCTTGGTGAGAGGGAGGGAGAGACACGAGCTAGTAAGTAGGTAGTCAGAGCTCCGCCGATCAAGTCGGTGTGTCTGTCCATCCAGCCTTACGGCTCACCAACAATCAACAATCAACAATGGGGATGTACCGGATGGGGGGACCGTCCATGTGGCGATGGAGTGTGGCTGCCAGTCGCCAGTGGTGGTGGTCACAGGGCTACCCAAGTCAGCCGGGCACCCAATGTGGATGAGGGTTCGACTGATCAGTGGGGGAGGGGAGGGACAGATGACATCACATCTGGGATATCTTTTTTCATCTACTGTTGGTTCGGGGTCTTATACCAATACTTTCTAACTGCAGACCGTAGAGCCTCCATCCATGCCTCCAGGGCCGATGGAATAGAGCCTCTGGCAGGTAGGGCTGCGGCAACGCGCAGCATCGCTGTCCTTGCAGGCATGTCTGCCTGACGGATCATTGGCCTGGGCGGACTGGCGGTCGAGCTAGCGGGATTAGGAGCAGTAGCAGTCATCTCGCAGGTATAACAATAATAACAATAGTAAGACTCTAGTTCTGGGGCTCTAGTCTGGGTCCAGACGTCCTCCCAGTCTAGGCAGCGGGAATGATCCCTGTCTCTGCCTGGCCGGCTGCCGCTGCGACTGGTGGCGCCGCAGGCAAGCAAGCAGCCTCATCCGGCTTCTCCCTACATCGCCCCTGTAAGGGCAAGACAGGTAGTATTCGGGGGTGGTATTGCAGCCAGGGCCAGGCCAGGAGAACGCAAACCACAAACCAACGCCGGCGGTCTGCGCGGTGAGCAAGGGCTGCGGTCCGACCCGGTGCGCGACATAGCATTGATTGCACATATGGCGCAGCTGCCCATACAGCCTCCAGCCTCCAGCCTCACAGTTCATCGTCCCACCTAGCTAGCTAGCTCGGTAGCTAGCTCTCAGACCACATCCATCTACCATTCAGCTAGCTCTCTGCGCATTTACAACGCCAGCTAAGCTACCAGCCACCCGCCACCCAACACCCATCCCACCGGACAGATAATTGGCCCCAGACAAACAACAATGCCATTGTGCCCGAATGCAGCACCCATTTACCCATCCATAAACCCCTCATCTCCCGACATAGTAAACAGTAAATCACCAATCAATCAACCAACCAACCAACCAACCAAGTCAACACCCTACTCACTCACTCTCAGCCAGCACAGCCTCCACATCCCTAACCTCCACGGCCCTCCCCTCCTCCAACGCCGTCTTAACCGCCTGCACAACAACCAGGGCCCTCAACCCCTCCACACCCGTACACCTCGGCTCCTCCCTACCCGCAATAACCTCGACGAAATGCTGCAGCTGCAAATCAAACGGCGTTCCCTTCTGCACCTCAAACTCCTCCGTGCGCAACGGCATCCCCCACCCCTTCTCCTTCTCCATCCCCCCAACCCCCTCCTCACCATCACAACCATCATAACTCCACCGTCTCATATCCGGCACCGACAACGACGCCCTGGCCCCAAAAATCCGATAAAAGTCCGCGTCGCGCTTCTTCCCCGCTTCCCAAATCAAGGGATTCTCGCCCGTCCCGGCTTCAAAGTTATGCGGGGAGGGCGTGGCATCGCAGACGAGGAACGTGCCGACGAGCCCGGACGCAAACCGCAGGGTGATCGCGGCGCCTTCCTCGGCGGTATGGGACGCGTCCGTGGCAGGACGCTGCGGGGGTGTCTTTTCGGCGAAGACGCGCGTGATGGGCCCGAAGAGGTCGTGCAGGAGGTCGATGTCGTGGATGAGGTTGATGCTGAGGACGCCGCCGGAGGAGGCGGCGCGCCGCCAGTCCGGGGCGAAGTAGGAGGGGGGTTTCTGGAGCGTCCAGAGGCCGTTGATGGCGATGAGGGGGCCCAGGGAGCCCGAGGTGATGATTTCCTTGGTTTTGAGCATGTAGGCGTTGAAGCGTCGGTGGTGGCCGATGAGGAGTTTCAGGTGCGAGTGTTGGGGTTGGGTGGCGGTTTTGAGCAGGGACAGGGCCGAGGGGATGTTGTCGCTGATGGGCTTTTCGAGGAGGATGTGGATGTTGTGCGATAGGAGGTCTTGGGCGATCGAGACGTGCGTGTGGTTGGGCGTGCAGACGATCGCGGCGTCCGGGTGCGGCGTGTTGGGGGTGGTGAGGAGGGCAGAGAGCGAGGGGAAGTATAGCGTGTTCAGGGAGGTCGCGATGGGGGCTGCGCTGGGCGAGGGGTCGATGAGCGCGAGTAGGTTCGTCGAGGGGTTGGAGAGGACGGATTCGGCGTGCCGGGGGCCGATGAGGCCTGCGCCGATGATGATGATTTGGAGGGTCATGTTGGGATTGGGGTTGGGGTTGTTTTTGTTGTTGTTTTTGTTGGTTTGATGAGTGTGAGTGTGAGTGGGAGTGGGACTATGAGTATGAGTATGAGTATGAGTCAAAGAAGTAGGAAGTCGGAACTAAGAAGCCTAGTTATATGTTTTCTGGGGAACCCCGGCCCTGTGGATGCGGGACTCACCGTGCATCGTTTCGGTCTGGGGTGCAGCCGGGTAAGAGCTGTCGCCGCGGGGAAGCCCTTAGCCGCTTGCTGCTGCCAAGCGCCATGAGCCATACTGTTACAGCCGTAGATCCGATGTCCAGCTGCCACGCCAAGATTGGAGTGGGTGTGTGAGTTTTTACTCTTTAGGCGATGCGACGTTTCTGGATGCGGGGGGAGGGGGAAGGGGTTAGCACTGGGACTCCCGGGGAGACTAGAGCTAGCTTGGCCACCAGGCCAGGAATCTAATTCCATCACCCCGAATCCTGATAGACCCGGCCGGTTCTCACGGCATCTTCTCCTTGGCTCGCCCCGCATCGGTGGCGCTTATCGGCAAAGTAATTAAGGAAAGCTGACGGCGGCTGAGGCACCTAGGATGTATGCTGCATCATACAGGCTCTGCCTTCACATGGAGCAGCATATGGCAAGTCCACTCGCCATGATGAAACTACAAGGCGCAGAAACGGAAAGACCCAGCATATATGAAACCATCTAAAGACCCATTAACACGTAAGGAAGTTATAGAACCCCGAAAACACCGTAACCCAGGCACCCTCCCCCCATGATCGACGCCCATCAAGTCCGCACCGCCCCTCTGGACGTGTCGCCAATAGGATCGCCCAGGAACCATTGTGCAAAGGTCGTCAACCCAGCCGCATTCAAGAATGTAAAATCATAGGGCTTCGTGCGGCGTATCAACAGCTCCTGGCCATCGAAGTATGCCTCGATGGCACGCGGATGCCATCGATTCATGGAAAAGAGCAGAACCTGTCGTCATGATCAGCTGTCTTTCTTTTTTGTTGAGGTTGCTCGGAAGGAGGTAGGGTTACCGGCGCAATCATGTGATTGACAAACACCTTCTGCTTCAGTTGACCCAACATTATCCGGATGACGGTCATTATTTCCCCATAGAGCAGATGACCGTCATCTACATCAAGGTCGTTGTGCATGATGCATTTGATATGCGGCTTGTGGGAATTCGCAACATGGATTATCGACAACGTGCCAAATTCGGGCTCAAGCGTCCGGTATAGATTGCCAAAATTGTAATCGCCGATCCTGGCGACACGATGAGTAAGGGGATGTGTGGTAAACCAGGGGGTAGTACTGGGGGACTTACTGGTTGCTCGACCACGTTCGTTGGACCTCTGGGAAATCCATCATCAACTTGCGAACGTATGATTGAAGGTAAAGGTAGATCAGTCGCCCGCGTTCGCTGGACAGGGTTAGTCCGTCGGTATTGTATTCTCGGTCGACATATCCTGGTGTTGGCGCTGGCATGTTTTCGGGAGCAAAAGAAGTGAAATATTTGGCTGTGAGCGAGTCATCCGCATCAAGGCTCAGAGGTAGAGCCCGGACCCTGCACCGTTTCAGTACGGCTTGGTCTAAGACATGTGTGTCCGTCTCTTCCAGGGCTTTGATGTCCCTTTCCATGAGGGTGAGAGCTCTGCGAAGATTGTACCGATTGCGAGACTCGGTGACGGGCTCCATTATCACGATGTACGTATGAGTGACAACCAGAAGAAAAGAAATATATCAGACTTTCCAGTCTGGATGGGATGAGGAGAAGACCTGCAGTCTGGAATGCTCGCGGCTAGACCGATGGGGTTGGAAATCTCCCGGCGTTGCCCCGCAATCACAAGTCGATCCTCGTTGCCGCTGTCGGGGTCTCAGCCCTGCCTGTGGCCCACCCATTGGCCACGAAGCATTCTCTTATGAGCTGTCAGAGGTAAAACACCCTGTCTGCGTTCTCTAACATTTATCTCTCAAAGTCACTTACTCGTGGCGGTAACTGTTTGTAGATGTTCTGTCTATTGGTCAAGTATGCGCTCGGTTAGAGCAGTCGGACCAGGTCGACCGCCAGACGGCGAAGCTGATTGAGCGATACAGAGGAACAGGATTGCTGTAATACTTGCCATGCGGCGCAACATAAAACCAGCTAAAAGGCTATATATATGCTACATGATATATGATAAAGAATGTGTCAACATGAACTACGATGACAAGGAAATCACCAATACGACGACCCTACGGCCTTGCTACCTCGCTGTAGGCTCCGTCCACATCCCTAACCTCCACATGACACCCGGACAAGCACGCCCATCCACGTTCAATCTCACTGTCAGAATTCTCCCCACTATGAGATAGGCCGCTCTACTGGGCATCCGCATGAGCGCGCAGCGCGATGGCCAGCAGAATGCTCCCAACTTGCTTCATATCTGTCCGGTTGGTTGTCTCCCAAGGACCGAATTCGTGCATCTTCAAGAACGGGCGGGGAGCCCCGGCCGGGAATGGATCATCATTGAGGAAACGGATATAGTTCTCGTCGTATTCGGCAAAGGTAGTAAAGATCTGGTGGCGGTTTCTGGAAACGTTGTAGGATGGATGGCCTTGCACTGAAGGAGAGGCGCGGGGGCACGCGCGCATCTCTGCACGACGTGGCCGTTGCCCAACATGGTAGATTTGACTCACTGGCCAAGTGTAGCCTCCGAGTAACTTATGTGCATCTGTCACTACCGGTAGGGTACATAACTACTGCCTCAGACAGTCCAGTCAGTAAGTAGTATATATCTACTTCGCGGGCGTTCGCGGGTGTTGCCGGGCAACCGCCAGGGAATCGATCATTCAGTGCCTCAGGCCTCAACAGCGGCGCACCAGGCCGCCACCCGCCTCGACCGACCATCCAATCCTCTCCTCCTCAACACAACAACCATGAACAAACCACCCCCCAGTGTTCCAATGAAAGCAAGTCAGCATGGACGATCGTTCTCTCATGCTGGAGAGGAAGGCCCGTCGCCGTGCTCTGGCTACCATCGAGGAGCGTGTCAAGAAATCGCCCAATCTGTATCTCGAGCCGACTGACCTCCAGACAGTCGGGATCCATCACCTCCCTCTGACCCTGAAAGACGGCACCAACGCCCTGCCTCGGTTTTTCCGCCCATACGCCGAGGATCTACCTCTCCCAGATAAGGAGGATGAGTTTGTAGACACGGAGCTATCCTCGGACCGGCCCATGTGGAATGTTCGAGACCTGGAAGATTTTCTCTTCCGTCATTTTCTGGACTGCAAAGAGGCCGCCGAGGAGCAGCATCCTCACAATCCCCCGCCGTCGGGAGTGCCCCGCGAGTGAGTCTCTTCTCAATCTCCCATTTCCCTCTCTCAAGTCAGCTCGGCGACTACAAGTTCGGTCTCCTTCTGGAGTGTATCGGGTTCAGCTGGGAAGCTGCGGCGGTGACGGAGCTTGCGGATCCAACCATCCCGCATATCAAGGCCATGCTTATCAGCGATGCAATGGGGGATGAGCGACTGCTTCGCGGCGAGATCATGACCATTACCGACATCATGGCTACGCGTCTCCGCACCAAGACCTTCCGCCCGCATGTTGTTGCTCCGGTAAGACGTCTCTCTCTTCTGTCTGCCATTAAACTTAGCAGTCTACTAACATGCCTCAGATACTGCTCGTGTCTCTGATGGGTCCTCGACATGCCCGGGTCCTAGAGGCCAGCTTCGACGGGCAGACCCTCACCGTCCGCTCCACAGAGCTGTTCGACTTCACCCAGAGGAACACAGAAGCCGCGCAGCTGCTGGCCCGGTATTGGCTTGGCGGCGCGTGTGGCTCGACTATGATGAAAGCGACCTGATTCTGGACGGACGGAGGCGTTTGATCTGGCGTTAGGAAATATTTGGTCTGGCGTTAGGGCACATCTGGTCGGATTGGATGGCAGAGATTCCCCTGGTTATGATCGTACTATCTGCTCCGCGGTCGCTGGAACGACAGGCTTGGATGCGGCGAATGACTGACAGATGATTGTCTTGATAATAATAATGATGAGCTGAACTGGACACGGCCTTGCGGGTACGGAAGGAGCCGTTCGTCTAACATATCTATCTACGTACAATGTTTCGAGCAGTAGCATATGCCCCGATCCACCTTTCATGACTCCCCACCCAATAACCGGCAGCCCCCCAAGGCTTGTTTCTTTGGTGTTGCGGCCATGTGGGGGGACCGTGACTGTCTCTGATTGGACTGCGAACCCTGCCTCAGGCATGAAAACAACCCCGGCTATAAAAAGATTAAATAGATTCTATGTACGCCAGCGGGGCACTTCTCCCACTGTTACCAGGAAGTTCATCGGAGGGGATTAATTGCCTTTGTATAACCTTATCGCCTTTCAGGGTTTACACAAGGAGTGACCCCTTTGCTTTCATCCGCCCGAGCAGGTGGCTGCCGGGCGGGCCCTGATTGGCGAGGACGGGGGAGTGGAGGCGGCACCGCCACGCCGCCTTGGACGGATCGACCATCGTTAAATTTGCGCCCATCCCCATCCCTATTCCTCCCATCTGACAGTCCACCCCCCCAAGCCAGGATGCCCAGCGCTTGCCATCCGCTTCCGCGACACCCATTGATGTCTCTCCCACGTCCGCTCCTGCCATAATCTCCTCGCGGAGATCCTGGGCCCGGGATGATTCCCGACCCGCTTGTGCCGGCCCTGCTGGCGCGTCCCACCCCGGACCACCCCTCGGCGGAGAAAATCCTCCCCTCGTCGGAGCCCACGAGGCCCAGCCAGCTCAACTTCTTCACCCCGCAGCTGGACTCCGTCATCCAGGCCTCCAGCATTGCGGACTTGTGCGCCGTCTACCGGCCCTTCGAGCTGCTCTTGGAGACTGGCCACCATAGTGGCCTGTGGTGGCTGGACCTCGCGGCCCCCTCGGACCGGGATATCGAGACCATCTCTCGCTTCTTCGGCCTCCATCCGCTGACCACCGAGGATATCAACACACGCGAGACCAGAGAGAAGATCGAGCTGTTCGCCTCGTACTATTTTCTCTCTCTTCGCCCGCCGCGCAAGTTCGAGACGGACGAGGGCGTCCGCATCGTCTCGCATAATGTCTACGCCCTCGTCTTCAGAGAGGGCGTTGTCAGCTTCAGCTTCGACCCCAGTCTGCATGCCGGGCACGTGCAGCAGCGGATCAAGGAGCATGGGACCCATCTGTCGCTGACGAGCGATTGGATCTGCTATGCCTTGATGTAAGTCCGCAGCCTGTTCCTTTTCCTTTTTCTTTTCCCTATCTTCATCCTGGGAATTCATCTTGATCCTGGGAATTTGGGAAGTGCTTACTGACCACCCCCGCAGCGACGACATCGTCGACGGCTTCGGCCCATTCATCAGCCGGGTCGAATCGGGCGTCGAGATGATGGAAGATAACATCACCATCACGCGGCCCGACGAGATCGGTCTGGTCCTGCAGCGCATCTACAAGTGGCGCAAGGAGGTCATCCAGATCCGCCAGCTGCTGCACGACAAGATCGACGTGATCCGGTCGTTTGCGCGCCACTGCGACGCCTTCGACGCCCCGACCTCGCAGGTCTCGCTCTATCTCAGCGATATCCGCGATCATATCATCACCATGATATCGAACCTGGAGCAGGCGGAGCAGATGCTCTCGCGCTCGCAGTCGAAGTACCTCACCCAGCTGCACTTTGACTCCGGGCGCATGCGCAATGGGATTGCCTCCGCGCTGGGCCGGTTGACGGTCTTGGCGTCGATCCTCGTGCCCATGCAGTTTATCACGGGGTTGTTTGGGATGAATGTCGTCGTGCCCGGGAAGTATGTCGCCAATTTGGTCTGGTGGTGGGGTATTATTGGGTTCATGTTTGGGGCGATTATTCTGTTTGCCCTGGTGGCGAAGAGGATCGGGCTGCTTGATCAGTGATGTGTTTTTTTTTTTTTTTTTTTTTATTGTCTGGTAGATACTTTCTTTGAGTCAATTTGATTGATTACAAACCTGCTGATTATTGTGAAAACTGTCCATTATATAAACGTCCATTGTGTCAGTCCATTGTTTCAGTCCACTGCATCAACTGTCTGTCCACTGTACCAATTGGCTCCTAACACCTAAGCTTTAATATCCACCCCCATGCCCCTCTGCCTCTCCCTGACCCCACCCATCAACACGCCCAAATCCTTCTCCGGCCCCCATCCACTCCCTCTCCACCACCTCTCTCGCCCTTTCACTCCTAATCCTAAACACCGCCTCAAAAGCCCCCGGCGTCGACACAAACTTGGACCCAAACGCCATATCATCGACCGGCACGGGCCTCCCATCCTCCCCCAACGGAGCGCGGATATCAAACGCCCACAGAATCCTCGCCACGAGGATGAAGAGTGAATTCCCCGCCACATACCGTCCCGTACACATCCTCCTTCCATAGCCAAAGAAATTCGAAAACTTCCCCTCATCACCCACTCCCACTCCCATCCCCATCCCTTCCTCTTTTCCTTCCAACCACCTCTCCGGCCGAAACACCATCGGATCCCCCCCCCCCCCCCAGGTCTCCTCATCCATACACATGGACCAAAACAGCCCCACGACCACCGCGCCCTTCGGAGCATGATGGTGGTATTGTGGTGGTTATCGTCGTTACAGTGGTGGTGATAGTGTTGGACATTGTGGATGTTGATGGGAGGTATTTTGGGATATTTGAGAGGTGAGAAAAAGGATAGAGGGAGGGAGAGGGAGGGACAGGACATATACATAGCGGCAGAAAGAAGAGGGGAGAGAGATATAACAGGGAAAAGGAGGGAGGATATGCAAGCAGGGCATACAGCACATATGAAAGAGGAGACGGACATCTATCTATCGGCTGAGGAGACGTCTCGTCTGTCCACTAACAGCAAGTCCATATCCCATCCCCTCTTCGGCTTGAGGCAAACATGCAGTAGTCGATGTCCAACCACTTCTCGCACGGCCTGCCATAGGGCTGTCGGACATGGCATTGGATGGAGTGGGGGTGCTCTATAAACGGTGCTCTGCAGCTAATGGCCCCATCGCCGTTGACGTGTCGACTCTTGCCAGTAGGGGACGGGATGGAGCCTAGGTTCTCGAGGGTCTCTTACTGGAGGGTACAGGGAAGATTGTTGGTGTGTTTTGGGCTGCATCGCATCTGGAAGGTAACCTTCATTGCCCGATCGGGCGGATTCTTACATCTTGACACGGGTCTTTGTGGTCGATTGCCGAAAAAAAGGGCTTCGGTCCTCTTTCTTCCGCTTCTTTCATTCTTTGTCTCTTTTTGTTGTCTTCTCGTCTCTCGACCATACCATTCTCCGGGTCTCTTATACAGACTTTGAAGACTTGAGATCTGCTGGAAAAGTACGTATACCAGCCTGGCGAGACAATGAGTAGGATCAATACCCGATATAAACATTCGTTAAACATAGCCAGCTATTATACCCATCATATATTCACAACCGTCCCAGCTCCAGATCCAGCTACGCTACTCGTAGACCATCCAGCCCGTGGACCCAATCACCACGAACGACATCACGGCCGTCAGGATCCCAGCCCCTGCTCGATCGGCCGTATCGATCCGAATGCGCAACCCCTCGGGCACCTTGGGCGGCGGCGGCGACGCATCCCCTCCCCCGGGGTTCCCCCGGCTGGTGCCGCCGGTATCCTGCGTGACGGGGGGGTCAACCCGCGAGATCAGCGTCGACTGCAGCACCTCCAGGGCGGCCATCTGAATCCCCACGTCGTCCATCCCGTCCCACTTCCGACTCGTCCACTCCAGCCCGCACGTCGACTGCCTCGCGCCCCCCGTGCACGTCGCCGCCGCCGCCTGCGCCGACGCCCGCAGCTTCGGCATGATCGTGTCGAACGTGAACGGCGCCATCTGCGTCGTCGCCGCCATCCACCGCGCCAGGTACCCCTTGAAGGACCGCTGGTCGACCTCGCACGTGTTGATCGGCTCGCATGCGCGCTCGTACATCACGTCGTCTTCGAAGAAGACCGATGACGCGTTGATGATGCCCTGCGTGTGGGCCTTCCATGTCGGTGACTCGGTCTGTAGCGTAGCGTAGCGCTGTTAGCCCTAGTACATCCTCAAATCAACCCACCAGCGAACAACTCACAAAATTAAACATCGCCGCCGCCCCCAACAAATAAACCCCGGAATTGTACGTCCACTCGATATGATTATACTCCGCACAGCCATTCCGATCATCCGCGCCATCCCAAAACCGATACTCATCCGTCATGAACCCCACCTCGCGGGTCCAATCCCACACCTTCGTGGCCCAATCCGCATACGTCTGATTACCGGTATATTTCGCCAACCGGGCGGCGAGATTAAAGAAGCATCCGTTCGAGATGGTATTCTTGTAGTTATAGCCGTTGTTCCAGGTGAAGATCTGCCAGCGCAGGCCGCCGGAGCAGGTCGAATCGTCCCAGCGGGCGGCCTGCGTGTTGAAGACCGCTTGCGCCATGGCGAGCCAGCCGGGTGTGGGTGAGTTGTCGGAGGAGGAGGAGGGAGGGTCCGGGAAGTTGCGCTCCGCGGCGGACATGGCGGCGAATGCCCAGAAGCCTTGGTCGTCGTTGCCTTCGGTGCGCGTTTGGTTGGCCGGCATGAATGTCCCCGAGGACCCGGCTTGCCAGGTTAGCCCTTGCATGGTGAGGTTGTTGTAGCTGGTGTCGCCGGTTAGGAACCAGTATTCGATTAGTGCGTTGAACATCGCGCCTGCTTCCCACCAGTAGTATGGATCCGGCAGGTTACCGGGGTTGTCGCCTGGGAGGTTGCCGGTGTAGTGGGTGAGCATTTGTTGGGCGACGGATTGGCAGGCGCTTTTGATGGATTCTGTGTGTTATGGGGGGTGTTAGATGGGTGGTGGGTGGGGGGGGGGGGGGAATGGGAGGGGCGTGCCTGGGTTGTCGAGGTCGTAGTCGATGGCCTGGACGGCGGCGATGAGGAAGAACAGGAGATGCCATGGTGGTTGCATGATGTCGGTTCGTGGGTGGGCGGGTCGGTGTTGGTTGTTGCTCACCTCGGTTTGCAGAGGGGGGGGGATGGGGGATTGAGGGTCGAACGATGCTTATTATCTACCATTTACCATCGACATTCTCGCAGGAATGTGGCATCCATGCTTCCAGGGAAACGACCCACCCGGGCAGATCCAGGCACAATCCAGTGACGATGCGCGACCAAGTTAATCGGGGTTTGCGATGCAATGGCAGGTCGCATTGCGTCTGGTCCCTGGAGTCGCGGCCAATGGGGGGGTTGGAAGGGGGGCTGGCATGCCGGATGCGGCGTCGCCGCATTCCGCATGCTGGTCTGCAAATGCGGGTATTGTTTCATTGTTCGAGCACATTGTTGCGTTGGCGGTCGGTCGGTTCTGGGTCTTGCTGTCGATCTTTGCTGCTTTTTTCAGGCGTAAGTTTGTTGGGGTGTAGTGTAGGGTGGGATGGGATGGAGATGGATATGGATTGGGGGTTAATGGATGGCATTGTCAGGATAGTTGTCCCCTGGGGAGGGGAGGGGACTTCTAGCTACTGCTCTCTCTGCTTTCGCGTTGCGATGCGATGCTAACACTAGTATCCACCTCTGAGAACAGCCTCCACCACCTTCGCGTGCTGTACTAAGAGTTCGTCCTTCATCCGTCGGCCCACCAGCTGGATATGACAAGGGGCGCCCTCGACTTCCTCGGGTTTGTCTGCGCAATCAGCTTAGCTTCATATCCAGATCCAGATCCAGATCGGAACACAGCACTCACAAGCAGGCACGTAATCCACATCCCTCGCCTCGTGCAGATCCTGCAGAGCATCCGCCTTCCCAAACGGCAGCACACACGCCGGATACTGCCCATCGTTAGCACGGCCCTCGTGAGAGATATCTCAATAGATAGACAAATAAATAACCCACGCACATCAATCAAGCTAAAGAAGACCGTATAAACCGGCATGCCATAGGTGTCATGGGGGACTGCGCAGCTCTGATACCCAGGAGCAAGAATAACATCGAGGTCATTCTGCAGCCACAGGCGTCTGACTCTGGCCGCGATGTCGTCCTTCCTGACATTCAAATCATACAACTCGCGCAACGACGGCTCCGGCAGCGACTCCTCGACAGGATACGAGATCTTCAGCGACGCGATCGGGGGCTCCCCACTTCTCCGCAGATGTCCCTCCGCCGTGCGGTCCGGATCCATGCTAAACAGCCTCCACGCCATCGCATTCGCGTCCGCCATGGAGGGCATCAGATCCGTGATATCCACCACCGTATGGCCGGCCCCCTGCAGCCTCGCGACGGCGCGCTTCATCGTCCGCGCCATATTCGGATGCAATGGTCGCGACGCATCCTCCCTATACCAGCCGATCTTCAACTTCCTACCCCGGGTATCCCCAGCCTGCTCGCTATTCTCCGTCGTGCTGGTCCCCTCCAACCACCTCATCCCCACCACCCCATCATCCACGTCCTCCGCCCTGGCCCTCGCCTCACACACCGTCCGCATGAACAGCTCCATATCCCTCACCTCATGGCCCATGGGCCCGGCCACCGCCGGAATGCCGCCGACCAACCCCGGCCTCCCCGACCCGGCCACCCCGCCATACGGCACCCGCCCGGCACTCGGCTTGAAGCCAACCCCCCCGCAGCACAGCGCCGGGATGCGGATCGACCCCGCCACGTCCGTTCCCACGCCCAGAATCGAGCCCCTCAGCGCCAACAAAGCGCCCTCCCCGCCCGAACTGCCCCCCGCCGTGAGATTCGTCCGGTACGGATTCAGCACGCGTCCAAACACATGATTCTCGGAATCACACGTCATCATCGTCTGCGGGATGTTCGTCTTCACGTACAGAACCGCGCCCGCAGCGAGAAGCACCGTCACGAGCGACGAGTTCTGGCTCGCCGGCGGCCGATCCAGGAAAGCCACCAGCCCAAGACTCGTGTGTATACTCGCGATATTGAACGAGTCTTTCAGACTAATCGGCAGCCCGTGCAACGGTCCCATCGTCCGACCGGTTGTTCGGAGGTGCGCGTCCAGCGCCCGCGCCCGCGTCAGAGCCTCGAAGAAGAACGTCTCCGTGAGGCACGAGACGAGTTGTTGCGCGATCGCGGCGCGTTTGCAGAATGCGAGGGTTACTTCCTCCGCGGTGTATTTCTGGGACGCGAGGGAGGACAGCAGTGCGGTTGCGGACCCGGTGGAGGTGATTTCGATGTCCAGCGGGGTCAACAGCCCGGTTTGTTCGGGGATCGAGAGCATGTTGGTGTAGGTGGCTTGCAGGCGCGTGAGGTCGGACGAAGGGATGAGCCATTCTACCGGGATTTTGGCGGCTGCGGTGGTGCGTTTTTGTTGCGCTTTTTCTTGCCAAGTGGTTGGGGAGGGCATTTTGGTCTGGTTTGTTGTTGTGGTGGTGGTGGTGGTGGTGCTTGGGAACGTGGAAGGGAAATGAAATGGGCAGAGGGGAGAGAGGGAAGGGAAGGAAGGAGGAGGGTTGTATGTCAGGGCGGGACCTCGGTCGTCAGGTGAATGAGATGAGGGGTTTGGGATCTGCAAGTCCAAGTGAATGGGATCTCGGGTGAAATGACATCAAGGTGTTCGTTGCCACATACTTGGTTGGGCTGGATTTGGGGTAACAAACCCACGATCATGAGTGATTTTGGATGGTTCACTCAAATTGAATGCAGCGCCAAGTAACCAAGTATATACAACACCCGCAAGTCCTTTTGTCTATCCTATTTTACCCATCCTAACCCTCCAACTCCAGTCCGTTCCCATAATGTACATCGCCCGTCGCCACTTCAGAGCCCCCTCAACAACCCACTACACCTTCCTAAGCAGTCGTCGATCCGTCTTGAAACGAATAAACCCCGCCAGCACAGCTGCCCCCAGCGCCATGAACCCCGCATACAGAATCGCCGGACGATACGCCTTGATCCCACCCACTTCTCCGCCCGACGCATCGAGAATATATCCCGCGATGGGAGAACCCTAGGTAGCCACAGCCGTCAGCATCAACCCCCCCCCCCCCCCCCCAACTCAGATTTTACTTCAAGACAACCTACAAGAAGATACCCCCCGCCCAACTAGTCACAATCATCCCCATTGCGACCGACACTCTCGCCGAGCCGAACACGTTCCCAACGACCGTGGGAATCGTGCTGAAGAACCCCCCGTTCGCCATGCCGTTGATGATGACGAACACGATCAACGGCCCGATGGACGTCGATGCAGGCCAGATCACCAGCATGCTGAGCGCGCTGAGCGTCAGGGACACGAAGAGCGTGTTCAGCCCCCCGATTCGGTCACTGGCGAACCCGCACGTCAGCCGTCCCAGGGCCGAGGAGAAGTTGAATGCGGCTACGACGCCCGCTCCGGCGGCGGAGCCCATTCCCATTGAGTCGGTGTAGAGAGGGAGGAAGAAGGGAGGGACGAGAAGTGGGAAGGTTGCGATCGCTCCGGCAGCAAAGAGGAGGAGAAAGCGGATGTCGCGGAATAGGCGCCTGATGGGTATGGGTTAGAGAGTGAGGTGGTTGTGGTTGTTGGGGTGGGGGTGGGGGTGGGGGTAGGGTACACACCACTCAACGAATGCGGATTGGGGGATCGGGACTCGCTGCTTGACCATAAATGCAGCTGGGAGGCCAGTCGCCATTGTGATCAGGCCCAGGATGCGGAATGTCCATGCTGTTCCCACGCGTGTCAAGAGCGCGTTGAGGATGAAGCTGATGGCAGCGCCGCCTAAGCCCCCGGCGGCGTAGACAATCCCATTGGCAATGCCGCGCTTCTTTTTGAAGTACTGAGCTGGGGTGATCGAGACGACCATGAAGCAGAGACTGCGATGTTAGTTAGTTTTGCTAGTAGTGGCCGGAGTGATGTTACCTGGTTCCCACGCCCATCACGACACCCGCAGTGACGAAAAGACCGCCGATCTCCTTGAACGCAAAGCCGCTTAGAATTCCCCCCAGTCCGAGTAGGAAGATGCCCAGTAGTGCGGAGACTTGGGTTCCCAGTTGGCGAATCACCCGGGCGTTCGGGATCCCCAGAAAAGAGATGCAGGCTGGGGCCAATGAGCCCACGAAGGACAGTGTTGACGCAGACGAAACCCCCTCTTTCACCAGAGCGGCTTGCATAACACCCCAGCAGTAGGAGGTCCCGATGAACCACCAGGTGATCACTGCACAGCCTGCGATGACCACCCAGCCGGCCCCTCCTTCAGGGACTTCGGCGTCCGCGAGGAGGGAGGCCTGCATGACCTCATCGGTGGTGGTTGGCACTTGGATGGCGGCATTCTTGGGGCCTCTTGCCTCGAGTTCGACCAGGTGTCCCGGTTGCAGTTCGATCGCGGTCGAGGTCGACGTGGATGCCATCTTGGGGGGAGGGGGGGTATTTTGTCGTGGTCGAAACAATCAATCAGACCTGGGGAGAGGAGATTATTTCATGGGCGGGCGGGTAACCCTAACCCGTCCCATGTCCAGATCAACCGATGGCAACTGGCAAGACATTGACTCACAGGCTAGTTTTTGCGATTGGAACTGGCAAGTCTAGACTCTGGCTCCGATCTCGGGTCCGGTCGGAATCAGCCAGGACTTAACCAGAACGAGATGATCCGATTGAGTGCCGGTCGGCAAGTGGAGCGTGTCATCCGCAGGGCGTGCGAATTCTGGAAGTTCCAACTTCCAACCCCCCGACGACAACTCCCGGGGAATATGCCTGCTCATCCCCCCCAATGGAGTTCCCTCACCCAGGGCTACCGCTCCCTGAACTATGTGACGGCATTCTGTCCCTAGCGCCGCTGGACGGAGACGATGCCTTTTCATACCCCACCACCCCCGACCCCATCTTCACCCTGCCGTCGGAGCTCCCTGAGAACCATTCCGCCCCTGCGATCGCTCCCAATGCCCTCCTCTCCCCGGAGAACGACTCTACTAGTACCCGTCCAGTTCGGCAGCATCAGCGACTCTCCAGAGATTCGGTGAGAATCCTCAAGTCATGGCTCAACCAGCACCGGGACCACCCATACCCCACGGCCCCCGAGAAGGAGGAGTTGGAGCAGCAGACGGGCCTGAGTCGCAGGCAGCTGTCCAACTGGTTCAACAACGCTCGACGCCGCAAGAGGTCCAGCGGGGATGTATCTCTGCTGTCACCCATGGAGCGCTGGAGGAGCTCACCCCCCGAGAACGAGCCCGCGGCAGCCGACGACATCCTCCGGGCCCTCGCCAACACCGACACGCCCTCCTTCCACGCCACGCCGCACTACGCATGGTCCAGCAATGACTCCAGCGGCTCGTTCGTCCTCGGCCCAGCCTCCATGAGCAGTCGCGAGCACAGCCAGTCGTCGAGCTCCGAGATCTCCGTCGCCCTGTCGCATTCGAACCACCCCCCACAGCGTCCTCCCACCCCCCTTCATCGCCCACCACCCCACCGTCGCCGTCGCAAACATTTCCGACACGCGAACCGCCTCCAGCAAACCCGACGCCCTTACCAGTGCACCTTCTGCGCCGACACCTTTGCCACGAAGTACGACTGGCAGCGACACGAAAAGGCGCTGCATCTCCCGGTAGACCGGTGGCACTGCGCACCACAAGGCGGTTATATCGACGGCGAAGGCGACGGCGACGGCATCCGCACATGCGCCTTCTGCCAAATCCCCAACCCAGACGACGACCACCTCGAAAAGGCCCACGACTACAGCACCTGCCGCGACAAACCCCCCGAGCAACGCGTCTTCACCCGTAAAGACCACCTCCGGCAGCACCTAAAACTCACGCACCAGGTCGACGGACATCTTTCCGGGATGGACGCGTGGCGCACGACACGCGATCGGATCGTCTCTCGGTGCGGGTTCTGCGATACCAGCTTTCAGACATGGTCGGAGAGAGTCGAGCACGTCGCGGATCACTTCAAGCAGGGCGCTGATATGATCCAGTGGAGTGGCGACTGGGGGTTCGAGCCGGAGGTGCAGCGACTCGTGGAGAATGCCATGCCGCCGTATCTGGTGGGGAATGAGTGGCATACGCCGGATCCGTGGAAGATGTCGGATGTGTTGGGGACACCGGCGGAAGGGGACGCGGAGATGCCCTTTTCTTGGGATGTTCCGACCGCGCTGGATCGGTATGTCAACGTTCATCGCGTGGTGTTGACGTATATCCAAGAGCAGATGGCGGAGGGGATACGCCCGTCGGACCTGATGATTCAGCATCAAGCGCGGATGTTTGCGTATGGCAGTGATGATCGGTTTGATCAGACTTATGCGGATGATCCTATGTGGCTAGAGGCGGTTAAGGTTGAGGCTGGGTTGATCAGCTGGGTATAGTTGGATCGAATGTACAGACCGTATCATTCATCCATCCATCCATCCATCCATCGCCCATTGCAGAGGTCTGGACACTTTTTGCTTTGTTGACAAATCGACCTTGGTTTCCGTCCCGTTGGTTGCCGTAGATCGTAAGCGGTCCGGGGGGGGGGGGGGGGTTGGACTCCTCAGATTTGGGACTCCAAGTGAGGCTTCATGTCGCTGGATCATATTGTTATGCACGGAATGAGCCACATTGGCCTCGATCGATGACATCATTTTCTTTACCCAGCATCTGCATCAGTCCGAGTCTGAATCTCAGTCCTAGACAGATGAATCGCGTCTCCCTGTCAGTATTAGTAATCACCCCATTGGTTGGTTAACTATGTGTCTGCCTGCTCCTGCCGCTAGCCTCCTGTGCCCTATCCATCCCAGGCACCCTGCCCTATAGCATGCAGATGAAAAGCTCGGGGTTAAGCTTTTCAGCCACAGGGAACGGGTCCGGAGGTGCCACAACGCCTCGCTAACGCGGGCTAAACCCACACTAGCGGTACTATTGGTGGCCAAATCCCTGGCCGACGAGCGATAGCGCCCCCCAATTCCCCCCCCCCCGGGGACGTTTTCGTTTTCTGGCCACTCAAGCCCTTCCTCAACCGAAGAGACTAAAATGTCATTTCCACGCCCCTCGACCAGATAAGCCCCTCTTTTCCCGGTTTCCAGATAATAATACGTGCAGTGGCACTAGACTAGATATCTATCTATCTACTCTAAGTCGTCTAACGCACTCTGGGCAACCTGGCACGCGCCCACTAGCGGCAGAAAAAAAAGGGTCATAAAGAGGGCCTGGACCCCTTTTTTTTTTTAACCCGAACTTTCCCTGGCCACCGCCAGTGCCATAAATAAATGGATGAATGAAATTGAGTGAATGACTGGGTCTGTCTGGGTCTGGGTCGGACTCAGGGGTCTCGTCTCGTCTGTCATACTACTCATGGGGCGTCTTGGCCAGGGCCTGCGATCCGCCCTTGCGGTGGTCGCTGTCGCTGGAGGTTTGTTGAAACGTACGTCCGTCCGTCCCGTCTCAGTTCTTCGTTCAAAGTTGAATAATTCGTCTGCCTGTTTTTTTTTTTTTTTTTTTTTTTTTTTTTTTCTTTTTCTTTTCCCTTTTCCGGGTGTTGGGGTGTAAATTTCTTCTCTTTTTATTAACTTTTTCTCCGCCAGTCGTCGCCGCACAGGACTGTTATGCCAATTCGACCATTAATGGGTACACGTTTGATGTAGATAACTTCTACTCCCAGGATCAGTTGGATGATTTCGCCCAGAACTGCACCACGCTGTTTGGTGACGTCGGGTTCGGGTCCAATTTCACAGGGTCGGCCGTGCTGCGCAATCTGCAGAACATCACCGGCCTCGTCACCGTCGGGTCCAATTTGACCTCTATCGAGTTCCCGGATTTGCTGTCGCTCGGGGGCCTCGATGCCTCCTCATCCCTCTTGCGAGTGGTTTCCCTGCCCCTGCTGGAGAGGGTTAATGATATCGACGTCGAGGAAGCGCAGTCCTTGAATTTTTCTTCTCCGAACGTGCTCAATGCCAGCTCTATCAAACTCACGGGACAAATATCTGCGTATGTATTTCTTCGTCTTTCGACTCCCGGCTTGGTTATCATTTTACTCACTGTATGTGTGTAGTCTGGATTTCAGTCATCTGGACACCGTCTTCTCGGAACTGTATATCGATGGCAGCTCCTTGAAGAAGTCTTTCAATGTCAGCCTCCCCGCTTTGAGAAACGCCAGCGATGTAGAGATCTCTGGCAATCTGTCGAGGTTTGTTCCAGTGCAATTCCATCCAACATTGGCGGTCCGGTCTAATCGTCTGTCTGTAGTCTGTCGCTCCCTCTGCTTGCCACGGCCGGAAGCAGCTCCCAACAAGCAGGTCTCACACTCTATAACTCTGGAAAGCCCATCAATATGAGTCTCCCGTCTCTCAGCAACGTTAACGGCACGCTTTCGTTGGATGGAGGTATTGCGGGGTATGTACCTACCTATCTCGATCTCTCTACTTCGTTTCGGTGCACTGATCAGCGGATTAGAATCTACCTCCCATCCCTGCTCAACACAACAGCAGACCTCGTGGTCGACACCTCCAGCAGCCTCGCCGTGTATCTACCCTCGCTCATTGGAGCGAACAAAATCAGCCTCGAGGGCGCAATATCCTCGTATGTACAACCCCTCTCCCATCTCCGAGCCCCTATTAACAATCTCCAGCGCAAACTTCTCCTCGCTCGAATACTTCACCAGCTTCGACATCCAATCCAACATCTACATCGACTGCGCCACCTCCCTACCATCGAACCGCACCCACCAGGGCGAAACCAGCTGCTCTGGCGCCGCCAAGCCGACGAATAATTCGGGCCGCGCGATCAGCATCGGCGTCGGTGTGGGCGTGGGAGTCGGCGGTGGCATCGGGCTGATCATTATCGTCATCTGGGTTTACCGCAGGAATCTCAAGCATAAGAAGAGGGCGAGTGAGGCGGTCGCCAATCTGGATGTGTATGGGTTGCAGGAGCAGACGCATTCGGCTGCCGTGGCTGTGGAGAGGCCGAATACGGATCCGCCGCCTTATTCGAGGTATTAGTTGGTTACTATGTATATTCTGAGACTTTATTGGATAATGTTAGATTTATTTTTTGGGATTTCCGTCTGGATGTTCTGGTAGTTCAGTGGTTTAAGATGTCTTGTTTATGGGTTCATAATTCTGTGGGGACAGTGTCCCGGTGATTTCAGTTTCTTGTTGGTCAGCGGGAGCCATTCGCTATACTTATATATTATATCCGGCACGGACAGAGATTTCATCGGCATCACCCAATACCTGCAAAAGCACACTCGTTGTGGCATCATGCCGGACAAACCCTTTAATCTGGCTTACTTGCTATATAAGTTTTCGTAACTGATCAGATCCCACCCATTTATCATCCCAATACAAAGCTCCATACCCCTCATTTCCTTCATCTGACATGACCATTACCGTTCTGAGTCCCATTACCGCATCATTACTTCAAGAGATGGGGCTGTGGTTTAGTGGTATAATATTCCCTTAGCATGGGAGAGGTCCGGGGTTCGATTCCCCGCAGCTCCATTACTTTTTTGCCTTTTTGCTTTTGGGTCTCCCGCCGGCTATCGTCAATTCCCCGGGGTTTCAACCTAGCTTTGTTTGGATGGAGCTGAAACAGCACTCACTCCCTTTACCCCTTCTTTCATTCTTCAATTCCATGTCTAGCCGCTGGGGAACTATTTTGTGACACGCCGCCATTTCTGCCTGAGCAGGCTTGATAAGCACCCTCAACTCAGGAAGGGTTGTCCCGGGGTGTAGAATTACATGGAGCTACTTTCTTTGATATCCCCCCATCTACAAGAAGATAGGTCAGATTTAATTTGTTGTTGTGCTTAATTTAGCGTATGTGGCGCCCTTCAGTGTTACACGTACTCGGAGATAACCCCTTCATTTCGCACAATGACCCACGCAATACATCTGTCTCCAGCTCAAACAATTTGAATCCTTCATCACTAGCTACTTACACCACACCCTCCCCTCTAATTCTCCGGAATAACATGCTCCTCCGCCTTAACACCCGCATTCCAGCGATACTTCGCGGCCGGATGATCAGCCGGCGGACCACTCTGTCCCGCCTTCCCATAGAGGTTCTCGCGGTAGGTGCCCTTATTGACCGCATAATCATCCCAGAAAAGGCCCCGCTTACGGAGCTCAGGGATCAGCAGCTCGATGACGTCCTTGAACGAACCGGGCTTGATCGCATATGCCTGAGACTGTTAGCCTTTTATTGCCCGACCACCAGAGTTTACTGTGGCGGTGACAGTGACTTACCAGGTTAAACCCGTCCACGTCCGCCTCGTTCACCCATTTCTCCATCTGGTCGGCTACCTGCTGCGCTGTTCCCACTGGCGTTGCGCCCAGTCCCCCGACGGTGATGTGCTCGCCTACCGTCTTTTTGGTCCATTTCTCGACCTCCGGCGTGGCTTTGGACCAGCCTTCGACTGCGGAGCTGCATAGCATTGTTAGCCCCATTTTATCCCATCCCATCTCAGACACCCCAATCCAGGCAGAAAAAAAAAAGAAAGAAAGAAAGAAAGAAAGAAAGAAAGAAAGAAAGAAAGAAAGAAAGAAAGAAAGAAAGAACCCACCGAATAGCATTACTCTCCACATGCCTCAACTCCTCCTCCTCGCCATACCGATCCAGATCAATCCCGGTCCAGCCGCCAAACAGCGCCAACGCCCCATCAATCGACCCCAGACTGCGATAATAGCGAAACTTCTCCCACGCCTCCTCCTCCGTCCGTCCCAGCACCGGACACAGCAGTGCCAGGAACTTGATACTCGCCGGATCGCGTCCGAACTGCGACCTCGCCAACTCGCGGATCTCCGCCACGTTCTTGGCCACCACGGACGGACTGTGGCCCGCGACGAAGATCGCCTCGGCGTGTTGCGCCGCGAACGCCTTCCCGGCTTTGGACGTCCCGGCTTGCAGGATCACGGGCGTGCGTTGCGGGCTGGGTTGGCAGATGTGCGGGCCTGGCACGCTGAAGTATTTTCCGGTGTGGTTGATTTCGCGTACGAGGCTGGGGTCGGTGTAGATTCCTCGCGTGCGGTCGAGGACAACGGCGTCGGATCGCCAGGAGGATTCCCAGAGTTTGTAGGTCACTTTTATGTATTCTTCGGCTTGGGCGTAGCGGTCGTCGTGCTGGACTGAGTTAGTGGGTTGGGGAGGGGGAGGGGGAGGGGGAGGGGGTGGGGAGCGTACTTGGGGCTGTTGGGTGTGGCCGAGGTTGCGGGCCGCGGAATCGAGGTATCCGGTGACGATCTGTGATGTGAGTGTGAGTGTGATTGCGGTGATGCGAATATTGCGCGGGGAGACCTACATTCCATCCTATCCTGGTTTGTGTTAGTGGTCATTATTATATGGTGTGGTGTGGTGTGGTGTGGTGTAGTGGAGGCTGACTTACCGTCCCTTAGTCAGGTGGTCGATCGTGGACAGACGTCTTGCAAGGTGAAACGGCTGCTCGTAGGTCGTCGTGACAGTGACCCCGAACCCGATGTTCTTAGTCACTGCGGCCATGGCAGGCACCACGGATAATGGCTCGTTGACAGGCCATTGCGCGCCGGAAATGATGGCCGGGTCGAGGTTGCGGGGGCCCTTGTAGACGTCGTAGCCACCTGAGGGGTTTAGTTGTCATGCTTGGGATGGATCTCATGAAGGAAACAGCTTACCTAGCACATCGGCGATGAAAATGCCGTGGAACTTTGCGGATTCCAGTAATTGTGCTAGCTCCGTCCAGTGCTCGATGTCGTTGAATCGGTGCGACTCATCCTCGGGGTGTCGCCAGAGTCCCGGGGATTGGTGCCCGCTGCCTGGTGGATGTTAGGGAGGGGTTGGTGGTGGTGGTGGTGGATGGGTGGATGTATGGATGTATGGGTGGGTTGTGCGTACACATTTCTACAAATGCATTGAGGATGAGCGATTTGCGTGGGCGCGTGGATGCATCGTTGGTAGTAGTCATTTTGGGAGGTTGGAGGAGTTGGTTATTGTTATTTTACAGAGATCATAAGAGTTTGATTGAGGGTGTTCGGGGGAGGAGACAGAGAGAGAAAGTTAGTATTTTAAGCTAGAAACCTAGGCGATCAACGCGCTTTAAAAGACGCCGACCGACAGAGAGTGCATGACCCCGCGTCTACGGTGCCTGGCCTCCGTGATAGATATGCGCGGGATGATGTTCTCTAGCACCACAGTGGGCCGGGATGACGTGACGGAGCAGGAGGGCAGCCCATGCGCGGGGGCGCAATGTCCAGTCTGGAGCAAGTAGACAACGGTACTCGGTAGAGCGCGGATCATCCTGAGACCTTTGATCCAAAATCCAGAGATTATGAATCTTTAGCCCCGATGCAGCCCGGATCCCAGACGTCCTCGGTTGAAGGGAGTGAAGCTGGAGCTGCGGCCAATTAGGGTTTGGCCACGGAAACGGCAGCCCCTGCCCTGTCTTTGGGCCGATGCCGCCAACTCTCGTCGCTGTCACGCAATCCAAACCTTCTTGATCCTGCTGCATATCTATCGGCCGATACGCATCTATCCAGCTATATTATTGCCGGTCGGAGCACCTCATCTGTCTGAGCTATCGTACCATCAGGGACCACGGCATGAACGTGGAAGGATCGATGATCGACAGACAGTTGGGTGTAGCTGGATCATTCGTGAGATGTAGATCCTCGTATCTGCCGGTGGCGCAATGTGCTCTCGGTTTATATTTACTCTGTCGAGTGCCTCGTAGGGTTCCCTGTACTTGTTGGAAGACGGTATCACTGTCAACGCAATGTTCGACCTTAGTACACGAGCGGCGGGGGCGTCCGTGCAGCCTCCCCTGTCCCAAGCTGTCGGCTATGTCGTCGTTGTGGTGTTGGGCCTGGTCATCGCTTTGGGTATGTTAGACCCCGTGTGATCATGATGTACTATAGCTAACAGAATAGCGATGATGGTTATAACCAAGGTCCTCAAGAAAACGACAGGAGAAGACAACGAAAAGACGGAAATGTACGCCACTTCTATCCCTCGAGTCAAACATACTGACCATCCAGGTTCATGACTGCCAACCGCTCGGTCCGGACAGGTTTGACAGCGTCGGCTGTGATTTCTGTATGCCGCTCCTGTGTCCTTGAAAACGCCATCTAACAAATCAGTCCTGGTTATGGACGACAGCCATCCTGGGTGCTTCGTTTGTCGGATATGACTATGGAGTAGCCGGTCCATTTTGGTTCGCTGCCGGATGCAGCCCCATGATTGTCTTCTTTGCGTTGATCGGAATATCCTGCAAGAGGAAGATACCAGACGCGCATACCTCGCTTGAGGTAGTTCGGATCAGATATGGTATGTTGCTCGGGACATTTCGTGTTCTTGCTGACTTGATCAGGACGGGTTGCACATATCGTCTTCATGACCTTGTGTCTGATCAACAATATTTTTGCTTGTGCGAACATGCTCTTGGGCGCTTCGGCTGTGATATCTGCCATGTGAGTGGACTTTCCGGGATGGAGATCAAAGCTGACTATACAGAACCGGCATGCACATCATCGCTGCGACGTTCCTTCTGCCTGTTGGTGTGACGGTTTATACGTTTGTCGGGGGAATCAAAGCGACGTATGTGCTCTGTTTGGAATCGATGAAATGTGCTGACAGTAGTAGCTTCTTGACGGACTACTTCCACACGGCCATTATCTTGATCATCGCTTGCTACTTCACGATCAAAGCATTTACCTTCGAAGAGGTCGGGTCAATAGGCGGATTGTATGATCTCGTCCAAGCGGCTGCGAAGCGTCATCCGGTGTCTGGAAACCACGACGGGACTTACTTGACCATGACTTCGAAGGGTGTATGTAAGCCTCCCAATCTCCTGATGCATTCTGACACCAAAAAACAGGCCATCCTGTTTGCGATTCTGCATATCTGCTCCAACTTCGGCTTGGTTATTGTGAGTACTCCCGTTCATCCAAAAGCATCACTAACCTCCCCAGATGGACACCAGTTACTTCATCAAGGCCTTCTCCGCCTCACCCTCCTCCGTCGTCCCCGGATACACAATCGGAGGGATCGCCTACTTCGCCATCCCCTGGGCACTCGGTACCATCATGAGCTCCCTCGCCCTCGGTCTCGAGAATCGACCCGTCTTCCCAACATATCCACGAGTACGTGCCATCCCCCCACCCGCCCAAGGACAAAACTAACAAATCTAGCGCATGACTTCCACGGAAGTAAGCAACGGCCTCGTCCTCCCCTACGCCGCCATCGCCATAGCCGGCAAGGGTGGCGCGGCCGCCGTTCTCCTGATCACCTTCATGGCCGTCACCTCGACGCTCTCCGCGCAAGTCATCGCCGTCAGCTCCATCCTCAGCTTCGACGTCTACCGTGAATACATCCACCGATCCGCGTCAGACAGAGACATCATCCGCGCCAGCCACTTCGGCGTCATCTTTTTCGCCGCATTCTCCGCCGGCTTCAGCACAATGCTCCACTATGTCGGCATTGATCTCGGCTGGACACTGTATATGCTCGGTACACCCCAACCTCCACCCCCGATAATCCCAGACAACACTAACCCACAAATCCCAGGCGTCGTCACCTGCCCGGGCATCTTCCCCATGGCATTCACCATCCTTTGGCGGCGCCAGAGCAAGGCCGCCGCCATCCTGGCCCCGATCCTGGGCATGGCCACCGGAATCGCAGTCTGGCTTGGCACCGCGCAGCATTTCTATGGCGCGGTGTCTGTCGCCACGACGGGGGAGATTCTCCCCTGTGTGTACGGCACCGTTGCGTCGGCTTTCTCGCCCATCCTGTACTCGGTCGTCATCACCCTGTTTCGGTCGCAGAGGTACGACTGGGCGGACTTCAGGAAGGAGAAGTTGGGGCTCGATAGGGTGGATAGCGATAGTGATGCGACGGTGGATGAACGGCAGGTGGAGCATCCCGCGTCGACGACGACGACGACGTCGTTGTCTGATCCCCGGGAGTTGAAGCGATGGGGTCGCATCGCGGCGTTTTGGTCCGTCGCGACGTTTCTCGGGCATTGGGTTATTTGGCCGTTGCCGATGTATGGGTCGCAGTATGTTTTTGGGAGGGGGGTGAGTGTCTTTCTTTTTTCTGTTCCTTTTGCCTTTCCCTTTCGTTTTGTTTTGATGTTTGTGGTGAGACGTACTAATTGTGGTACAGTTCTTCTCAGCTTGGGTGGTCGTCGGGATCATCTGGCTGTGGATTACCATGCTCGTGGCAATCTTTTATCCTATCTTAGATGGGGGCATACAGCAGATCACGCAGGTGTATCGGGCGCTGCGTGGGAGGAAGGATACTCCCTCCGTACCGTCGCCGTCCATTACGGACGGATCTCATGAGGTGACGAAAGTGGATGAGAAGAGTGGAGGAGGGAGCAACTCGGCAGGTTGGATATGATATCCGCGTGACGTGAGCAGTGGGCACAAGTCGCGCGCGCTATTACAAATATAATCTGGGGGTAAGTGAATGGTAATATGTGATCTATGTAGGTATGAGGTACATGATGAATGATGTTCTCTTCGTTCGCTTTTCTGGGCTTGCGTTGCTGCCTCGGGGGTTAAGGCCGATGTTGATCATGCCTCGAGTGTGTAGTTGGACCTCAGGAATCAGGGGTATTTGGCATTTCACAAGGTTGAATATGCGCTGTGCCAGCTATGTATGAGAAATTTGTAGGTACTCTGCCTACATTTGATGATGATTTAGGCAGTGAAGTCTATCTAAGATGACATCGGTTGAAGTTATCTAGGAGACTAGGAATGTTAAAGAAGTGTAAATGGTAAATGGAAACAAAGAAACGGCAGCATTACTCAGCAGGCGCCGATATGTATGGTCTGTTTGTTTGAGTCTTCAGTCAGTTCCTTCGATATTGTTGTGGCGATACTGCCATTTTGGGTTCGCCATGGGTGTTTGAGTAACCAGGGGCCAACACTAATAGATAATAATATTTGCTAGGATGATTTAATAACTAAGCTTTTTCAAAATATATATCCATATCCTAACCATTCTTTCTTTAGAGGCTTCATCTTCTACTTCAGATATAGACTTAAGATTATGAATTATAGATACTCTCTCAGTATTCTATATTATAGTGTTTATAGTATATATAGTGTTAGCCAGCTCTACCTCGGCCTATGCTCTCTTAATTATGTTAGCAAAACGCGAATTTAACCTCCATGGCCTCAGGCTGCGCGTCCGTGGTTGCTTCCCAAGATCTAGCAGTAGTCGGGAAGACTCTGTCAACCCCCGATCCTCGTCCATCGGACCTAGGTACGGGGAGCAGAAGAATAACACCGCGAGGAAGTATAATATTGTAGCTTTCTACCACAATATAATCGGGCAGCTGCGGTGAATACTATAGAGATAAGATATAGCAGGAAGCAGAGTAAAGGTATTATATTCGGGTGGGTGCGTAAGAATAATATACGAGCTCTACTCTTGAAAATGGAGAACGTTGCACTTGGGGGGTTTGACCCCTCCAAGCCGAATGAGAATGTCCGCGATCTAATCGTCAGACTTGCAGATTGCGGTGCGAGTATGGGTCCCTTTTCCTGTCTTGTCATCAGCACTTCTAACTATTTCCACAGTCAGCAAACCATCGACCCGAGAAATCACGTCCCTCGCCCATCGCAGCCCCGAAGTCCACTTCGGGAAAGCATGGACTCAGAGTATCGACGTTTGGTCCTGGGGGATAATTGTTAGTATTTTTGCCTCGAATAATGTCGCATGCTTCCTATACGTTGTGTTCACTAATGCATCATACACAGCTGGCCCAATTGCTCCAGTGCCAGGTTGATCTCCAATCCCCAGGAATGTACGATTCTATCTGCACCGGCACCCTCGCGGAAAAAGAAAATGCCATTCGTGATCAACTTGCAATCGACTTTGACCTAGCCTCTGTGCCATTTTATGCCGATGACGAGCAATGCGCCAAGATGCTTCTTGCACCGCAGCCAGAAGAGGCGTACATGTGGGCAAATACCCTGGTTGAGAAGGGTGTTTTGGGCGAAGACGTCCAGTCTCTGGCGGAAGTTCTGAACCCAGATCCAAAAGCGCGCCTTACGGTGCGTGAGATCCTTGAAAGTGGGTACTTGGAAGGTTGAGTGGATTGACCCGTGCCTCTCAACGCCATGCTGTACAGGAAGCCACTGCATACAGCCATAGGGCGTGGGGACCAGGGCTCGCTGCCCGCTCAGCCATACCTAAGCCACACATTAGCGCCTAGTGGACATGCTGTGTTTGACTTGAGTTCATGAATTAGTATATAGTAAAAAAAAATACAGTAAGACTGGAGTTCGATCAGGAATTTCACCAGTAGGGGTTTAACAGGACTTAAATCTACAGTTAACCGCATGATCTTACCATTGATGTTCATTTGCCCCATTTACTTATCTACCCCACTGACCACACTTGCTTACCCTCTCAGCCATCGAATAACTATTGCGCACTTGTCTTGTCTACTCACCCTGACCTTCTCCAGTTCGCGCGACCGTAAACCGGCCTCACCCGCTAGCTTCACTCGGGCGGCACCCGACTAGACCACCAGCAAATCTCTTCTTTTGAGAAGTTTGCTGTTTCCCCTACTAGTTTCTGCCACTCCTGCCACCTTGTTTGTGGTCTGTTTACCTGTTCAATTAAGGCTTATAAGCTCGCGAAGCGCCCGTGTAAAGCATCCCAGCAAGGGGCAACAAGTCAGGTTGCACAACCAACAGATAATACGATCACGTCGTGAAACAAAGAAAGGCAAGTGGATAGATCCAAGCAAGGATCCAGGCTAGTGGCCGGGGGATTTCCGCTATTCCGTGACCATTGACCCATATGGCTGAGGGCTGCACACTAAAATCTGACATTGTCGCCCTTCCTCGCGGCTAACCAACACGGCGACACGCTTCCAAGGCAGGGATGGACTCGTTTGGCCCCCACGTTCCACTCCTAGCAACCTGACTCGTGTTCTGGACTGTGATAGTGGTCCTGCTAGTAGTCCTATACCATGCAACGTTATTGTTTTCATTGACTGCGGGTAGCCTCTTGCGGCTAGCTTACCACGCCGTCTCGTGCAGCTGCCAGGGAAAGGGCTAGCGCTGCTCCCCCCACTGATGGGCCTCTAGTACGGGGGTGTCTCAGGGCTGTGTGTTGGTCGTATTTTTCAAAACATCCCCGTCCCGGCAGCCCGGCATGGAGTATGGGCATAGTACATACTTCAACGGCCAACGCGTCAACATCCAAAGACAGTAAGGGCAGCAAGGCCATTATGTACTAAGTGGCTGTGGGTCAAGCTTCTAACCATGCACGTCATGAATTCAAGTCACAAACGCAATCACCTCGGGCGAGGGGAGGGGAGAGCCGCCGCGAGGCAGATATCCTCCCCCCCCCCCTTTTCCTCCACGACTCAAGATAGAGATAGAGACCGTTACAACTTATATCTACCTACAGTTGGCGCCCCCAAAGCACTAACCAAACCAGACCATCATCAGCGATCATCTATCGATCATCATATCCGACCATGTCTTCCCCCACGACCGGCTACACACTGCACCGGAATTACACCTCCTCAGCCCGGTAAAGACGCACGACCCGTTCTCGCTGCGTCGCCTGCTAAGTGCTAACCTCCTTACTGTGCAGGCTGAACGCCCAGCATCTCCTGTGGAAAGAAGCCCTCGGATACAATCTGCACCCATGCATCGATCTGCCCCGGGACCAGCCCGTGCGCGTGGCAGACATCGGCACGGGCACGGGGATCTGGATGATGGACGTGAAACGGGATTATCCGGCCGCACGGATCGACGGGTTCGATGTCTCCTTCGCTCAATGTCCCCCCGCGGAGTGGCTGCCGGATGGGGTTAATTTGCGCCCCCTCGACCTGTACGAGCCTCTGCCGGCGGAGCTGGAGGGCGTCTATGATGTGGTGCATCTGCGTCTGTTCTTTGTCGTCATCCGGAATGATGACCCCGTGCCGGTGTTTCGCAATCTGTTGCGCATGTTGAGTGCGTTTCCTGCTTCTGAATAGGATCTGGCGTGGTTGACTGACTAACTGACTCCAGAGCCCGGCGGCTGGCTGCAATGGTCCGAACACAACTACGAGTCGTGGTCGGTTCAGTCCGTGGCCGGGGTGTCCACCCCGGCGTTGGATGAGATGATGGCGTTGATGAAGGCAACGGGGCTTGGACGGTAAGTGACACCATCCGAGTCTGTGCAGACTGCAGTGGCACAGGGCTAATGTAGTGTGCCATGTCTAGCTGGGTCCCTGGACTGTCCAACGTGTTCGCGCAGCACGGGATGGCCGAGGTGCGCAAGGAGCTCCATCCTTGCATCCCACACACGCGGGTCTACTGGAGCCAGCTGCAGTTCAACTCGAATGAGGAATACAGTTATTTGGCGATGGATAACAGCTCGCCAGACGCGGCGGGCCCCAAGCTGCGCAGCCTCATTCACCAGGCGGCCGAGGAGTGTCGGCGGGGCGCTGGCTTCGACTTTACGATCGAGGTGACACTGGGTCGGAAGCCTCCCGCGTAGGAGATAGATAGCATGCTATAATACCACGGACTATTCCCGAATCATAACGCCATACTTCACGGTGTCGTTGCAGCGTTGGTAACTTGATTGGGGGCCAGGCAGAACAAAGTAGTAGCGAAGGAAGACTAGACTCATTTTAGGGCGTGGGGTGAAAAATACGGTATCGGGTACGGTGGATCACCGGTGGGTCTGTCAATCTTAGTGTCGAGGAATACGAAGTACACCAAGACATCCACGACATGCAGCAAGTAAAACAATAATAGCGGTAATATAGATAGCAAATAGCCAGGTCGTAGATAACATGTAGGTCAGTGTGATAGACCTGCATGCTCTGGCAGGGTTCGTCTTGGTGGTATCCTGGAGTCGGGGCCTTATCAACCCTCATTTCTCCCCCGGCGAGACGCTCTGAGATTGAGATTCAAGGATCCCCCTGCGACATCATGGAGTCACCAACAGAGATGCTCGCCCTGGCACAACAGTTGGAGACGGCGGCGATGGCCCCCAGCCAGCTGCCACCTGCTAGTGACGAGCTGCATGCGCGACTGCTAGCCGCAGCACGCAACCTCATCACCGTCCTCGAGACGCCCGAGACCGAGCTGATGCACCTGGCGAAAGCAGTACGCCCTCCCCTCCTGCACCTGTTTATTCGACTGCTTTGAGCGACCCAACTGAACTGCATAGCCCGTCGCTCACGGCGTCTTGCGCGCTGCGCTGCGCATCCGACTGTTCGAACGCTTCGATGAGGGCGCGCCCACGGCCACAGATTTGGCGCAGCGCTGCGGAACCGATGTCGCGCTCCTCAGTAGGTCATGCCAGGTCCATGTCTGTCTACATTCCCCCATCCAATTAACATGAACCACCAACAGCTCGCATCATGCGAACTCTCGCCTCCATCGGGATATTCACTGAGCCCACCCCGGGCATCTACGCACATACCCCCCGATCAACCACCCTCCGACACGCCCAACACCGCGCCGTCATCCAGGGCATGTCCGTGGCCGCTCCCCCTCCCCTCACCCTAACCCATGACCCTCACTATCACCGGAGCCCAAATCCAAAGCCTCGACCACAGTCCCAGACCACGCCAATCTAAACTGTTAACTGACACATGGTCTCCACTCACAGGGCCGAGACCGCCACGCTAATGACGGCACTGCCCGACTTCCTCGACACGCACCACTGGCAAAACCCCGTCGACTCAGGCCCCACCCTGTTCGGCTTCGCCCACCACACCGATCAGACCATGTTCGAGTGGTTGGAGGGCCAGCCCGAGCAGCGCGCCATCTTCGCTGCTTTCCAGTCCGGCACAACGGCTTTGGCTATCTGCCAGCTGCAGCCGTTCCTCCGCGACCTCCTCCTCACATCCCCCCCCCCTGCGCCTGCGGTGTCGGTGTCTGGCTCTTCGGTGTCCCCGTTGGTCCCCGACCAAGACCAGGACCGAGTCACCCTCGTCGATGTCGGGGGTGGAAGGGGCGCCGTGTTGCGCGAGGTAAGTCGCGAGTTGCTGCCGACCAGGCCTCCGGGGCGCATCGTGCTCCAGGACCTTCCCAATGTGGTTGAGGGGCTGGGTGTGTCGGACGGGGTCGAGGCCATGCCGTATAACTTCCTCGACCCGCAGCCCGTTAAGGGTAACAATCCCCCAGTCTCTAGACTAAACCCTCCCTGAGTCCCTCCTCCCCTCCCCCTTCCCCTCACTTCCTAATATCTACATATCGACCCCATCCATCTATCTAACCCAACCGCAATTCTCAAAAAAAAACAGATGCCCACACCTACCTCTTCCGCCACATCTTCCACAACTGGAGCGACAGCGTCGCACACAAAATCCTACAGAACACCGCCGCTGCCATGGGCCCGTCCTCGCGGGTCGTCATCGTCGATCTGGTGCTGCCCGACCGCGGCGCTTCGCCCTACGCTGCTTTCCTGGATATCAGTATGATGGCGTTTGGGGGCTTGGAGCGCACTGAGGCCCATTGGAGGAGGTTTTTGGAGGAGGCGGGCCTGGTGGTGAGGAGTATTGAGCCGTTGGATGCGGGGATGCCCGGGGGAGATGCGGTTATTATTGCGGGGAAGAGACTATCTGTATGATGTAGTAATTTGTATGGCAATATGGTAAGAATTTAGATACCGTGTTGGCGCACTATCTGGGTGTCTGGATGATCCTCTTTAGTTCAAGTAGTTGGTTCTATGTAGATTCCGTTAAACAACCACTAAGTGACAGCATGACTGACAGATCGACAGCCACCCCACCCCATTCTATCAGATAGTATATAATAAACCGGACCAGCAGCCCCCCCCTCAACCCCCAACATCCTCAACACTCAACCCCTATACCCATACCGAAACCTACAAATGCCTCTCCACAAACCCCGCCACCGGCACCGGATCGACCAACCACGGCGAATGACCCGTCTTGATCTTCTCCGTCTCGATCTGCGCGCCCTTCCCCCGCGCCTTCTCCACCATCAACTCCTGCACGAACAGCGGGATCGCCCGGTCCTCCTCGCACAGGAGATACGCGGCGGGAATGCGCGTGTACGCCGCGCTCGTCGCGGGGGTGTTCTTCGTCGCCCAGGAGTGTGGGCGCAGGGTCTCCGCCCAGGTTTCGCCGTCCGGTACGTCGTGGAAGAAGAGGCTGTAAGGGTCTTTGGCGGTGACGGTGTTGTTGGATTCCTGTGTGGAAGTAATTAAGTTGGTATCGGATGTGTTGGGGTGGTTGTTGTTGTTGTTGTTATCAGAGGGGGGGGGAAGGAAGCATACATCGCGCAAATACCAATCAGGCGGAACGCCTCCAAACGCCCCGATCAGACTCTCGCCCACGTCGGGAATGAAGGCCGAGAGGAAGATGAGTTTGGTCACCCCGCCCGCCTGGCCCGCAGCTTGGCGCTCCGCCTTGCTGAGCCCATCCAGCGCGCTGTTCACCGGTAGTCCCGACCAGCTGTGCGAGATGACCACCACGTCGTTGCCCGCCGCGGCTTCGACCTCGACCAGCGTCCGGATGGTCGTGATGTCGGGCTGCAGGTCCTCGATGGTGGGGGCTTGCTGGATGGACGGGAACGCGACCGTGTGGGTGGTGTAGCCGGGCAGTTGGGCGATCAGGGGGCCGAATGCCGTGGGCGGGTACCAGGCGCCCGGGCAGAGGATTAGGGTGGGTTTGCCGGCCATATTGGGGGAGTGAGGTGGTGTGGATGGTGGATGTCTGGGAGAGCGGGATGGTGAGGGGAGAGGGAGGGGCAGTGTGTAGAATATCTATGCGGGACGGGCAGTAAACCCGCTCTCTCCTCAGCCTCGTGGCTACTTATTGCCTGTCCAGCCTCGCGTGGATGCAGGAATCGGAAATTGGTACGGCGGATGTCGGATGGGGGCGGTTTGGTACTATTCCAACCGGTGTTCTGGTGGTATTCGTCAATTTCAAGCGCGTATTTGCAATCCGCTAGCGCAGGATGGCACCACCCCAACACCACACTAAGATAAACATCAAGGACATTCCTCGGACTTCCCTGGTCACTTCATACGCCACTCTGCAGCTCGAGTGTTGGTGGATCGCCCGAGGGCTGTCATTTGCGCGCATATCTTGGCGACACGCCCCGTGGCCGGACCATCTCAAGTAGTCGCCAAATAGTGGCCGCATGCCTCCGAGTGTGAGTGTGGTGGCATTTAACTACTGTCATCTTCCTCACGGCTTGCCCCTCTGGGCCCTTGGGCCACTCTGGGGGCCAAGCAGGGTCACGGGGGCCCAATAAGCCCCGTACGAATGCCGTTCTGCAAGGGAGTTGGAGCTGGGGTCCAACCACCCCTCCTGTCAGCACGGGCTGGCATAATAAGAAGAAGACCGGCGGACTGGGAGGCTTCACGCCCACCGTGACTGACTTTCCTTGCTGTCGGTCGACTGCTCTCCTCCCTCCTTCTCCCTCGTTCCCCCCTCGTTCTCCCGGTCCAGAGTTGTTCTCGTGGCCGTCGCTCGGAGTTCTTGGATCCTGGATCCTGGATCCTGGCCCATCATGTACGACGTCCACGCCAGTCAGCAAGCCCGGACGCTGGGCGCTATTATCCCCTTTGCCGTCTTGTCCGTCATCGCCGTCGCATTACGCTTGCTGGCCAAGTCGATGATCCGCCTGAAATATGGCTTGGATGATTACTTTATCGTCCTCGGTCTGGTGCGTCGACCTATCACCTTCGCGCCTTGGAGTACCACTGACCTTCTCGTGTGATAGTGTTGTTCGCTAGGATGCTTCACGTTGTCCGCCATCAGTCAGCCATCCCGACCCTTCCTCACTGACCCGATAACTGACCGGATGTAGTGGTGAAGCTAGGGTCCGGGCTGCACTTGGCCGTGGTGCCGACATCCAACATCCCAGAATACCTCAAGGTCCGCCCTCCAACTATGATGGATCATCAATCTTGATCGGAGCTGGAACTGATCCGGACATCCAGTGCATGTACGCGTACCAGCTCATCTACACCGCATCCGTCCTGGCCATCAAAACCTCCATCCTCACCTACTATGTCCGCATCTTCCAAATCCGCCCGTTTCGCATGGCCGTCTACATCGTCGGCAGCGTGGTCCTCGTCTGGGCGGCGACCGTCTCGCTCATCTCCATCTTCTCCTGCCGCCCCATCCGCGGCTTCTGGGATAAGTCGTTGACGGCGAACTGCGTGAACAGCAAGGCGTTTTATGTCGGAAATGCCGTTCCCAACATTATCACGGATATCCTGATCCTGGTCCTTCCCGTGCGCATGGTCTGGACGCTCCAGACAACCTTGATGCAGAAAGTCACGCTGTCCGGCATTTTCTCCTTGGGTGGCTTGTGAGTAATCCTTCTTGCCGGCACAGAGCCAAGGCTGATGATCGCAGTGTGGTGGTGTGTAGTTGTATCCGTCTGTCGACGCAGTTCAAGGTCGATGACCCGGATTTCACATGTACGCCCTCTCCTTTGAATCTGTGCGCATGGATAAGACTAATAGAAACAGGGGCCATGAACGGCACCGTAATCTGGACGTCGCTGGAGGTCTCCTTCGGCGTCATCTCCGCGTGCCTGCCCACGATGCGTCCCCTGGTCCGCTGGGCCTTGCGGAAACTTAACATGTCGACCCACGATGCCGGCGACAGCTCGCAACGCGATTATGTCGTTACGCA
Organism: Aspergillus heteromorphus CBS 117.55; assembly: GCF_003184545.1. Classification (NCBI taxonomy): domain Eukaryota; kingdom Fungi; phylum Ascomycota; class Eurotiomycetes; order Eurotiales; family Aspergillaceae; genus Aspergillus; species Aspergillus heteromorphus. Next base: position 176,249 of record NW_020290414.1, on the reverse strand, counting down.
CGGCACGGCGCGCGGGTTTGAGACCTTGTCCGGCTCGATAGTGGAAGACCCGCGCCGGTTCCAGACCATGGCGATGCGCAGTAATAGTCGGACGGAGAGCGAGGGCGACGAGGTGCTGCTAGGCCAGATTCAGGTCAAAAGTGAGGTCCGGTTAGAAGCCGAGTCCGTCTAGATTTGGCTGTAATTGGCATGTAAAATAATGATATCAGGCGCTTTTTCTTTTGTTTTTGGGCTACTGGTGGCCTCGCGCTGGGAGTGTGGGTGCTTAGGGCTCGTATCTGTCGATGGATCGACAACGGCTGATCCATCAGCCACGACTGTAGAGTGACTCGGTCTGTCCCGCCTCGTATACAGCCTGTGGACTCGTCTGGAAGAGCCTCTTAGTTTGCTTTGCTAGAGCCGCGTAGACTCATCTTCGGTGAATCACCCGTTAGACCCGCCCACGCACGTCACCCCCAATGATGGGGGGGGATGGGGGGTGGCCGACCCCCCCTGGCTTGCAACCATGCGGCGCCACGGCGGATACATGGCACGGCGTAGATAAGTCACAGCATCAAGCGGCTGCTGAGCTTGGCTATTTCGGGTTGAATCCCCGCCTGGCCGCATACAAATGGAAGCCATCCCCCTCTTCCTGCTGCTGCTGCTGCTGCCGCTACTGCAACCTTTCTGCCCAGTCTCCCTCCCCCCAATCCATCCTCCCCTCCTACTCTCTCTGCCTTCTACTCTCCCGCTTCCATCCCCCAATGCCTCCACCCGTGTCCCAGTACTTTCTCCAGCGGTGGCACACCACCCCGCTGCCTCGCCTAATCGATGAGCTGGCCGAACTATGTCCTGACCGGCCCATGGTCTCCCTTCCCTGGGACAACGACCACCCGGTCAAGGGGTACCGGGACTACAGCATCGCCGAGTTTGCCGCCGCTGTGAACCGGGCAGCGTGGTGGATTGAGCTCCAGCTGGGACGAGCCCCGACTCCCTTCACCACTCTGCACTATGTAGCCCCCCAGGATCTCTCCTACTTCATCCTCACTCTCGCCGCAGTCAAAACCGGATACAAGGTAAGCCCTCCCTCTCATCCCCCACCATCCCACGCTTGCAACCTCCCTAACCACCTCCACAGACATTGACCTGCCACCCAAGTGCGGACGTGGACACCCACCTCTCGCTGATGGAACACACCGACTGCCACTTGCTGCTATACCCGCCGTGCCCCAACACCGCCGCCATCCGCAAAGTCAACAGCATTCGCGCCCTGAAGTCGGGCCTCACAGCCCTCGTCACCCCAACCCTAGACGACTGGCTCTCCTCCACCTCACCCCCCGTCTACCCCTTCCCCCACGATCTCGCCTCCATCCTCCACGACCCCTTCACCGTCATCCACAGCTCCGCCTCCACCGGGCCCGCCAAGCCCATCCTCTTCACCCACGCCACCGTCTGCCTGCAACCCCTGGGCTTCGGCAAAATCCGCGACCCCAGCCACGTCAACTACGAGCGATGGCGCGGACAGCGTGTCGGGGTGTTGACCCCCCTCTCCATCGCAGCGGGTCTCTTCCCCTTCCTCGCCATGAACTTCTGCTTCGACCTCACCCTGGTCCTCCCCGCCACCTCCGGCCCCATGAGCGCCACTCTCATGGACCACCTCCTCGTCCACGGCAACGTCAGCGCCTGTATCCTCGGCCCCAAAACCCTCCCCGACACCTGCGCAAACCCGACCTATCTCTCCAACCTCCGCCGCGTCCGCTACCTCGCCATCGTCGGCGCCCCCTGTCAGCCCTACCTCGCTCCCCTCATCACCGCCCACGCCCAAATCACCCACATCTACGGCTCCTCCGAGTCTGGGACCCTCCCCGCCGAAGTCCTCCCCGACCCGGACGACTGGGCATACCTGAAACTCAGCCCCGAGGTCCCTCACGAGTATCGTCCCGTCTGCCAGAGCTACCACGAACTCGTCCTCCTCCGTCGTCCGCACGGTGCCGCCCAGCCTGTCTTCGCGATGTTCCGTGACCAGGACGAGTATCCCATGGGCGATCTCTTCGCCCCCCATCCCACCAGGCCAGATTGCTGGCGGTACTGCGGCCGCCGGAACGATCTCATCGGATCCGAGCAAGGCCTCTTCCTCCCCAGAGATATGGAATGGGTGCTGGAAGCCCACCCCGCTGTTCGATGGGCATTGATCTGTGAAGAGAGACGCGGCGGTCTGGCCCTCTTGCTCGATCTGATACCTGACGCCTTGGAAAAGGGACATGCTCATGACGAGAATATCTGGGATACCCTCCTCCCGCTCATCGAAAGGGCAAACGCCCTTTGTCCTATCCCCGCCGCCATTCGTCGTGAATTGGTCCTTTTTACGGACTCGGTCCGCCCCCTGCCGTTGAGCGTGAAGGGGAATCCGCAGAGGGTTAGGTCTAGGGAACTTTATCGGGCGGATATTGAGCGGGTGTTTGGTTGTGCGGATAGGGAGGGGGGCGTGGGGATGCCGTTGCCGTCACCGTCGCCTTAGGCTGGGTGCTGCGGGGGGGGTGTTTGTGTTTATTTGTTGGTAGCTTCGGTTCAATTTAGGTTTGCATTCTTTTTTTTTTTTTTTTTTTTTTTTTTTTTTGGTTTTAGTGGTGTGGTAATGTGGTAGCGGGGATAGCTGTAAGCACTTTATTTATGGTTGATGAGGCTTTGGTGTGTGTTATTGTTTTTTTGGTTGGCTTTGCTGTTGTAGGTAGGTAGGTTGGTAGGTAGGTGGGTGGTTCCCTTCGTTCTTTCTGAGGGTTGTAAGCTCCCGAGGCATCGGGAAATAAACATAAACATTATTTTTAGTCAGTTTGATCAAGCCTGTATGTATGTCATAATGCTAACTCTCTGGGTCAAGGATCGTGTATATGTGAGTAGATACTTACAGGCGAGGAAGAAGACAGGAAACAGAAAAGGGGTTATGGATAGAGACTGGATCCGTCCACTGTACTTCTTAAAAAGCGCAGGGAGATGCCCACGTAACACGACTCCACCAGGAAACTGGCCCACTCATTAGAAACGACTTTCAGTTGAGGTAGGTAGTGGAATTTGTTGACATGTAAGACGGGTCGGATATCCATTAGCTGGTAGAGAAGTCCAACCTGAGTATGTTGGAAACTGGGGACAGCACACCGAAGATTTCATGTCCAATTTGATGGAGGGAAATATAACAACTCGCCCTCCTCTTCCATTTGTCTTTCTTTCACGAGAGAAATACCCGGGATCGGATCTGTTGACTGCTATCGCTTGACTTCTGTCCCGGGTTGGATCTAAAGCTCAGGCTCCCTTTTCCCACCCTCCTGTCATCTCAAGTCCCTCCGCATATTGCTATTTCTGACGGGAGCTTTGATCGTTCTTCAACTCTGCTTGCCCAACAATAATGGCCACAAAGGCGGAAGGCACGGAAAAGCGCGCACCAGCCGGTCGAGAAACTCGCCAAGCAACATAAGTCTCGGCCAACTGTCATCGGAGATGCGGCGAGAGGTCGAGGAAGCGCTACTCGCGAAAGACAGGTTGATCGGGTCCTCCGTGATAACGTACGTGGCTATATAACTCAACGAGTTCTTCCGAACTAATATTATATAGATATTACAAGAACCTTCGTCTCCTTTCGCGTGTATCCTCGACGAATCGTGGTAGTGTTCCCGAATAACAAAGCAGAGCTATCTGCCCATAGAGGATCAGCATAGTCTGGAAGCTGGGGATATTTATAAACAATTCTTTCAGTCCCTTCGATAACTATCAAACTTGTCTTGCCAAGAACCCAGGGAGCCAAGAAGTCAGTCGAAGGTTTCTCCCCCGCAATTCCACACACGGAGACTGAGCGGGGACGACAATCCTTATTTCCACCCTTCCATCCATCCATCCTCAACATCCTCAACATTCTACCCCACACGTCTGTCTCTACACAGTCACACACTCTCACGCTTCTTCCAGATCCTTGACCATGGCGATCGACCACACTGTCCTGTACGTCCCCGAAGACAAATTCCAAGAATGCCTCGCCTTCTACCTCGCAGCGCTCAAGCCGCTCCGTTATGAAATCCGCTATCGGATCAGCGAGCTCATCGTGGGCCTGGGGTCGGTGCATGATGACATCGGCAGTTACCGCAAGGCGGACTTTTGGGTCCTTGGGGCCAAAACCACCTCGGATTGTCCGGCCCACATTGCATTCACTTGTCACGGTATGCAACCGCCCCCCGGTTCCCCAGAGGTATGCAGACTAATTTATTGATTCTTTGCGGAAGACCATGCCACAGTTGACGCTTTCCATGCTGCCGGGATCCAGGCTGGGGGCAAGGATAACGGTGGCCCGGGCTTGCGACCGTCCTACCATGCCACTTACTATGGCGCCTTCGTGCTCGATCCCGCGGGAAATAACCTCGAGGCGGTGGATCATGGTCTGCGCTGAGGGTGGGGGTGGTGGGGAGAGGCGTTTGCTCTCTCATCGCATCGGATGATGAGCAATCGCGGCATTCAAAATACTGTGTATCTTATTGCTACCCAGTCTAACAATCAAGAGAAGGTTTTGAGTACTACCATTGTTATAGCAGGGGGGCGTGCGCGGATATAGAAGTAATTCCCTGTTATGATGATTTCCAAGGGGGCCAAAAAAGCCAGATTATATATATATATATATATATTTTGTATTCTCTAACTCTCCTATCTGCAGAGACCTGTCAGGAAGATCACCGTCCAATGTGCCGAAGAATGTTGCGGCTGTCCAATAGACCCATCCAGGTCCGCATTCCGAAGCAAGGCGCTATACGGAAGGGGAGGAGGGCTCCAAACCGCCCATCCGGACAAACCCCCCGCGACATTTCTCAAATAACCCGAATCAACACTCCAACCCCAATCTCATTCACCTGTAACCTCCACTCCGCTCTTCTCCACCCTCACCACGCATCCCAGACAATCTACATCCCGACCTCATCTACCCACCATCCAAATGCACCCACGACACATCCTCCCCTGGCTATCGTGGCCACTTCTCGCCGTCTGCGCGACACCCTCATCATCACCCTCCCCAGCCGCAAAAGTCACCCCCATCTACCAATTCCAAGGCTCCGGCACCTGGGCCGAAAACATCGCCATCCGCTCAACCGGCAACCTCCTCGTCACCCGCGTCGATGCCCCGGAGCTGTGGTCCGTCGACCCAATCGCAAAGACGGGGTCCCTGGTGCACCGATTCAACAACGCGACGGCGCTGATGGGCATCACGGAGATCTACCCCGACGTGTTTGCCGTGGCGGTGGGGAATGCCACCACCGCGGGCGATCCAGTCACGGGGTCGTGGGCTGTCTGGACGGTTGATACGACGGATACCCTCCAGGGGATAGATATCCAGGAGGTGGTAGCAATCCCTGAGGCTGTATGGCCGAACGGGCTCGGTCGGATAGATGACGCGCCTGGGGTGGTTCTGGTCGCCGATTGCGTGAAGGGGGTGGTGTGGAAGGTTGATCTTGCGAAACGCACGTACGCGGTGGCGCTAGAGGATTCGACGATGGCGCAGATGGATGTACTCGGGATCAATGGCGTGCATGGGTATAATGGGTCGGTGTATTATACCTCGACGGCGTTGAAGGCGCTCTTTCGGGTTCCCGTGGATGGGGAGGTTCGCGCCACGGGGCCGGTCGAGACGGTGGCGCAGGGGTTTGGGGTGGATGATTTTGCGATTGCCCCCGATGGAACCTTCTATGTTATGACGCATGCGGGGAATACGATCTTGAGAATGGGGAAGGATGGGGTGGTGGATACATTCGCTGGGGCGGCGGATAGTCTGGAGGTCGCGGGACCGACGGCGGGTCAGGTTACGGGCGATGGGAAGACGCTGTTTGTGGTTACCTGCGGGGGCTGTGGAAGAGATGCCCCGGATGTGACGGTGCCGGCGGGGGTTTTGGCGGTCGAGCTGGATCCTTCTATCTGAGAGGTTGTCGGAGTTGTAGGGTCAAATTGATTAGGGCTTGGGGGTAGTTCTTATTGCAGTTAGGCCTCTTAAATCACAATACAACAATGTTTAGAAGGAATGTCTATGTATTGTGACTGTAGTGGGTATAGACTGGGAAATTGTAATGTTTATCTTCGGTGTTAGATGAGTTAGGACTCTCAATCAACTACCTCCTTGCAAGCCCCTTTGCTTCAAAAGGTGATATCTCAGTGAATGCAAATCGAAACACCCCCCCCAAAGAAAAAATACAGACTGCCCAAAACCAGCAACACAATCAACACCACCTCAACTTCAACCTCAACCTCACCCATCAACCTCTCATTTCTCCGACTCACTCCCCCCATCCACCACCACCACCCCTCCTTCCCCCTCCTCACACTCCTCCACTCCATCAACCCGGCCCCCACAACCGACAAACACGCCATGCCCAGCGCCAAAAAGAACGTCTTCATAATCGCATCACTATACGCGCGAATCGCCTCCGTCAACGCCTCCCCCGAAAACACACTGCGGAAGTTACTCGCCCCGATACTCGCCACACTGCGTCCATCCCACCCGGGCATATCCGACACCCTCTCCGCCAGGTAATTCGCAAACAGCGTCTGCGCGACGGCCAGGAACACCGCGCCGCTGAGCTGGTTCGTGAACATCATTAGACATGCGCCGATGGGTACGTCTGCGCGCTCAAGACACGTCTGCACGGCGATGTTTGCCTGCGTGAATCCGAGGCCGAGCCCGATGCCGAAGAGGATCTGGTAGCCGATCCATTTGGCGGGCGGCGCGGTGGGGGAGAGAGTTGAGAGGAGGCCGACTGCGATGCTCATTATGATGGTGCAGCCGTACATGAAGGGGTTGTAGTATCCGAGGTGGGAGACCAGGATGCCGGACGTGATCACCGTCACGGTCATGGAGAGCACGAAGGGGAGGACCATGATGCCTGATTTTTCGGCGTTGACGTCCTTGATTACCTGGAACCAGAGCGGGAGGTAGTACAGGATCACGGTCATTCCGGCGGACATGCATGTTGTCCAGATCGTGCCGGCGAGGACGGAGCGTTGCTTGAAGATTCGTGGCGGGATGAGTGATTTCTCTTGGTTTCGGATCTCCAGGTAGATGAATGTGAGGAAGAGAATCCCGGATAGGATGAAGAGGAGGAGGATGCGCCAGTTGTTCCATGGGTAGGCCGATCCGCCCCATTCCAGGGCTAGGAGGAGACTCGTCACGCTGGGGATGAGGGCGAGATTTCCCAGGGGGTCGAGGAGGAGGAGCTGTTCTTTCAGACCCATGCCTCCGTTGCGCGGGGCAGGGGTGTTCAGGAGGAAGAAGATGGCTGCGAACGCTGCGCCCCCGAATGGCAGGTTGATGTAGAAGCACCAGCGCCAGGTGAGGCGGGTGGTGAAGACGCCTCCGAGAACTGGACCTAGAACGGAGGCCACCCCGAAGATGACGCCGTTGAGGCTCTGGAATATTGGCCTTAGTCGCAGGGGTAGCAGCAGCACGATGAGGACCGTATTTCCGGACGCAATCCCCCCGGTCCCCAGACCAGCAATCGCCCGGCCGCCGATCAGTGCGGCGGAGGAGGGTGCGGCACCGCAGACTGCAGAGCCGATCTCAAAGAGCAAGATGGAGCCCAGGACCACCCATTTGGCGGGATAGAAGGTGTAAATCCGGCCATATACCAGCTGGGAGGCAGCCGCGGCAAGCATAAAGGAACTTCCATACCATCCGATATCACCCAGGCTCTTGAACTCATCCGTGATACGAGGAATGGCTGCCGTCACGATCAGTTTATCCTGAAGCAGGGGGTTAGCTGCTAAGAATCTACAGAGAAGGCTGACCACGGACCAGAAAGATCAGAAACATTGAGGCATACAGTGCCGTCATGATCAGAATCACTTTCGCCAGCGACGGGTATTGCGTGGCTTCTGGGGGCGCTGCCCGCTCTTCTACCGTTTTTTCCGCCTCCGTCATGGCTGAATTTGCTTCTTTCTGGCTGAGGGGAAAAAAAAAAAAAAAAAAGTCAAAGAATTTGGGTACTAGGATAAGAACGAGGTCTGGACTGGGGTCAAGAGGTGGTGACTCGTGGGAACAAGGGATGTCTGATGAAGCAAGGGACAGGGTTAGGGGTGGTGCCGCATTCCAATGTCAAACACCACAACGGAAATGTCTCTGCCATATGCCCTTGATTCATCATCTCCATCAACTACCATCTCCGGTGGATCGTGATGCCAGATGCGCAGGCACGTTGTCGTCCTTAGCCCCGGGTGAGCGGGCAACGCAGCCCTAACGGGTGGCGTTTGATGGGCGCCATGACCACCAGACTTGGATCGTAGCCCATCGAACTTTTTACAGTTTTTCTAGTTCGGCCTTGCTTGCGTTACCTTGCAGGATGGCGTGGCAGTCTCAGACTGGTCGATATGCGCTGCTCCGTCGGGGGTCGTATTGGTGCCTGGGATCAATTATGCTGTCATATTCAGCATTTCCTTGAAGGATGCACTTCAGGTCAGATGAGGGAACGAACCCATGGACGGGTGTGGTTAGGGAACTACAACACTTGAAGTCAATTCAGGAGAATGAAGGGTTGTTGACAATTCTCCTATTCTTGGTGCGTTGTTGCGTGTTGGTTGAGGATTACGCATCAATGATTCTCCTTCAACCCAAAATCGCGGTAGCCACAACAACGACACCCATATTTGGGATTTATTATCTATCTATCTATCTATCCATCTATCTCCCATTCATGCTCCCCCAAGAAACTCAACAGTAGCTAGCTGTCCAAAAAGAAAACAGCAAAAAAAGATATGACAAGAGTGGGATTCGAACCCACGCCCCTTTCGAGACTAGGAATATTCCGAAGAACAGGAGATGATCAGGTGACCTGACCCTAGCGCCTTAGACCGCTCGGCCATCTTGCCGGTTGATGTGAAGTGCCCTGCACTCCTGTGACATGTCATAAGGAACATGTCCATTATGACGCCCTCTCCCTCACCATCCCCGCCACCACTCGTGCCCCCTCATATCCCTGCCCTTCCCTCTGCCCCTCGCTCTCCATCGCCATCGCCAACAACCCCCCACCACCCCCTCGCGATCCCCCTCCCCCCTCTCCTGACTCATCTTGAACTTCCCCTCCATCCGCTCCACCTCCACCTCTATGCCGACGATATTCCTCTTCAAGGCCCGGATATACCCCTCCGGCGCGTCGTCGAGCGTCCACGGCTCCGGCCGGCCGTTTTGCCCGTCGTGGTTCATGAGGGTGCGTTCGCAGTGCAGTGCGAGGTCTCGGAGTTGGGTGTCCAGGAATGCGGATGTCGCGTCGCAGGATGAGTCGTAGATGGTGGCGCGCCCGTAGACTTGCACGGCGGCGTAGTTCCAGGTTGGGGCTACTTTGCCGGTGGTTGGGGCGGTGGTCGTGTAGAATCTGGGCGTGATGTAGCTGTGGTGCGGGGAGGTGAAGAGGATGAGGATTTGGGTGGGGAGGGTTGGTGGGGATGGTGAGGTGGGGGGGAGGGATGAGAGGATCGCTTGGCATTGCGGGTTGGATTTGGCGATGTGTCCTCGGAGTTTGGGTTTGGGGGCGGAGGAGGAGGACGAGTTGTCGGTGGCGGTGGTGGTGGTGGTGGTGTCGACGTCCAGGAGCCAGGGGAGGTGAGTAGATTGCAGGAGTGGGTGGGTGGCGGAGGGGATGGCCGTGGTGAGGACGCCGAGGGGGTGCTGGCGGATGAAGGCGTGCAGGGTTTCCGGGTTGGAGTCGGTGTAGATTTCCTTGAGATACATGGTTGCGATGAGGTTGCGATTAGAGGAGGGGTGGAAGAGGATGGAAGCCTGGAAGATCGGGGGAAGGAGGAGGAGTAGTAATTAATATATGGGGGAGATTGGGAGATCCTGCAGGATTCTGGATTCTGGATGCCCGGATTCTGGAGATCCGAAGATTAGATCGCCGTGCGGGGTTGCGATAACCTAATTAATTAATTAATTGCATTTACTCCCGGGTCCCGGTTATATATATGTATCGGTTACTGTTAGGGTTTCGGGACTTCTGGAATTTATCGATGGGGTGTGGATTATGGCATTAGATGGGTATTAGTGGTAGGAAACTATGTACAAAGAATGTATGCTCATTATTGGCATTGGACCGGCCGTCCGCTGGAGGGTGTGGGTCGGGGTTCTGGGAACAGTGTCGGGGTCAATCATTTGCCGATACAGGTCTGATCGGAGTCTTTGCTCGTTGGGCGCTGCGATTGCGATTGGAAACAAAGACCGATGGTGGGGGTGGAAGCAGGGACCGGCATCTTACTGCCCGTCCGATGCCCAAAATGCCCACTGAGCGATGGTGCTTGTCGGCACTCGTGCACTTGTAAGTCTGGCGGTGATTGCAGATCTGAAAGCGCCTGGGTCATCGCTGCCTGATGGGAAGGCCAGCTGCAATAGGAAATCTGTAGATGTCCACGGGGCTTCGTGGGCAATTTTCGGTCGCATAGCTGAACAAGAGACCAAAGTGCGGAATGAATTGTCCCCCGGGAGTGTCCGGGGGCAAATGATAGCGAGAAAACTGCAAGACACGAAGCAAATGGCCTGGGATTGGTGGTAGTCCGGTACTGGTGTGGTGGATGGGACGCAAGTTCCAAATCAATCAAAGTCCACCCAAGCTGGGGGGGTTCAGCCACCCAGCGACCCTATCTCTGGCGTTGTCCACATATACTGCTAGTCGTCCTGGGTCTGCTTAAAAGAGCGCCAAATCTGGCGGAGACATGCATGTTCTTGGCCACCCTTCCCCCTCAGTTATACAGGCTATTCCTCTCCTGTCTGGCACTCAGGTTGCTGGATGCCGAATCGTACGCCGCTTCGTGGGTGACCTCGATCGTCGTATGCTGCAACACCACTCCCATCGGGGTCATCTCCAGCCCGCTCTTGCCGATCATCTCCTCGGTGGAATCGCTCCGACCACGGGCGATAGTCGTCGAGGTAGGTCCATTGCCATCGAGGCTGCCGCCATACTGGTGCGCGGCGGAGGTCTTGTTCCGTCGACTGGTCTTCTGGCTGCTGTTGACCCGGGCCTCGGGCTCCAGCACCACGCTGCGGCGACTGAGGGTGTACATGAGAGAGTCGCAGAGCCCGCACAGGGCCATGAACGAGCCGGCGAAGCAGAAGTACAGGACGCTCGGGGAGTTCCCGCCCGCGGAGGCCATTCGACCGGCGGCAAGGGGCAGCGTGAGGGAGATGTAGACGACGGGGTAGACCGCCATGTGGAAAATGACGCGCTTCAGTCGGTGCAGACTCTCCGCGTTGTGCTCGCCCAGGATGGACGATTCGGCGATCCTCTTGCGCAGCTGGACGAACATGATGGCGTAGAGAACGACGGTAAAGAATTCCGAGGCGAAAATCCAGAAATAGTGGGTCCACAGTCGCATGGTCTCGTACTTGGGGGTCATCCAGCACTATCGCGTCTCTTAGAAGGGAGCAGGGGAGGAATCAAGAGGGATGGCAAACTTACCCAGGCCACGGCGGGATACCACACGTACTTCCCGTGTACTGCGATCGGGATGATGGTCATGACGACCCCGAAGACCCAGAGGCCGATCACAATGGCAACGAAGGTCCGGTGTTCGATTTGGTAGCCCATGCTGACGTGAAGGAAGGTGTGGGCGGCGATCGCAAGCACAAATAGCCCACTCATCGGGTCACCTATCTGGAGCCAGACTCCCTGCAGGAAGCATGCGGGATCCGAGGCCCTCAGCGAGTTGGTCGCGATCCATCGGAGACTGATGATGAAGCCCAGACCCTGGATGGTGTCGGCCAGGACCAGGTTGAACATCAGCACGACATACTGGTTGTAACCAATGTACCGCTTGTAGTATCTCTTCCAGAAAATGAAACGGTAGGTAAAGAATGTGAGCAACGAAACAGTGCAAAGGAGAGACAGGGTGGCCAGGGCCGAGATGACGATCAGTCCTTTGGTCTGCAGACTCGGCAGGGGGCTCATGAGAGGCGTGCCTTCGTCGTCGGCATCACTCGAACGAGAGTGTAGGGTCTGGCTGCCCGGATACAGTTCAGCACCGAGCAGGGACTTGATCGCCAGGGACATCATGATGCCAGATGGAGGGGGGTGGCAGCCTTCTCGCAGACTCCCGCAGACGGGATTTGGCCAATATAACCATCGCACGAGCGACCCCCTGGGGTTGGGACCGTGGCATGGCAGTACTGTGGCTCGCCCAATCCCACTAAGGTCAGATTAGGGACTTCGCGTCAAGTGTCGATCTTCGGGGGGGAGGTAGTGGTGTGGACGAAACGATTCAGAGCAATACTGCAATTACCGGGGCGGGTTCGGGCATGTGCCGAAAGGAGTTATCACCATCCGTTATGAGTCGGGGCAGTCCCCCACCCCATGGCTAGCCTCATGGGCGGAGCGAATGGCATGCGACCGAGAACAGACCAAGCTTTATAGTCGCAATAATCCCCCCTCAAGACGGCCGAGTTCCAGCTTCTCAGGGAACCGGTACTTCCTAAAGGGGGGGAGTTGGCACATATCTGGCGAGAGCTCAAGTCCGGATATAACCCTAGGAGGCGCCACTGAAGCTTGTCGACGGCATGTAAATCCTCGTGCCGGGGGGGGGGGATTTCCAGGTGTCCACAGATGGTTCTGCAGCGAACGATTGAGTCCTCGTGGTAGCTGCATGCTATCTTGGGGATCGCAGTGCTCCGGTATCTTCCCGAGGAAACTGGGTGGCCGTCTGGGTATCGAACTTATCGGTGCCCCAAGAACCAGGATGAGTCTAGTTAGATGGTACAAAGTACGTACCTGGTGGCTGACAAGTAACAACCTTCGAACCTTGGCCATGTTGGCATGTCGACCAACCTGCCAACTCAGGAATAGTGCCATGACCGACCAAGGCCAACGACCTCGCGCTCCAGTTGCTAAGTATAACCCCGCTCTGGCTACAGTGCCTGGAGGAGAAGGGCCCACTTCGTGCTCCCACGCCAGTGGGAAGCCGGAGAGCGAGTCAGAGAGGGTGGCATTCGGGTTTCATAGTCAGTCACTAAGGGCAGGGAGCCGAGCTGGGTCGGCCTTTGCCTCCCGCGACCTGCCTATTTCTGCCTGCCTCGTGCCGCCGCCCGCCTGATCTTCGTATTTGGCGTGGAAGTAGGCTCGAAAATTCTGCAGGGCCAGGGTCCCCATTGTTTGAGGTGGGCTATTTTGTACTCTGCATTGTTTTCGCGTGGCTTGTGGCTGGTGGTGGCGATAAACAGCACTTATAACATTCACTTGCACGGAGTACACCGAATGTGAGTTTGGGGGGGTGATTTTTTTTATCCCTTCCCTCTTCTCTCTGCTTCTTCCCCTTGTTGCCTGGAGAACGTTACGGCGGATATCCGCAGTACATACGTAATCATGATACAGGAATGGTTTCGTTGGTTTTGGTATTTTTCTTTTTGCCCCTCTCACCGTTGATCTACGGGGAAGTACGGACTACTACTCCGTAATAATGAGCACGTGTGGCCATAAACGTACGGAGGACAGCTCAGGTAGATTGCGATCAAGAACCCCAGCATTGCTAGCAGCGAGACCGGTCGCACCAAAAGCAGCCAGCATTGACGTGCCTCGGTCCATGCGGTGGAGTTCCGGCAGCAGGAACTTGCCGAGCGCCTGAGACGGGACTCGCTGGCAGCAGCAGCCTGCCAGTGGGAGGGCGGGAGGATAAAGAAGCTTGAAAGCACGATGTGTCATGGTCTCTGGCTAGCGCTGTTGGTGTAAGACAGTGGAGATTGATCTCCAGGGGGAGGGGAAGGAAGAGAAGAGTCCAATACGCTTGCCCTTGTCGATCCACGGTAGCCACGATTGTGGTCCGGAGCAGTCGGGCCGGGCGACTGAGGACCTTCCCTCGATCTCGATGCTTGCAAGTCACAAGTCAGGACGAGCTGATGATCGTCTCATTGCCTTGTTGCCCTTCTGGATTGCTTTTGTCGAACTGACAGAGTTCTTCAGCCCTATGGGCGTGGAGTGCAGATGGAAATACATCATCACGCAGTGACACCCACCACCTGATGCATTCACTCCGCGGGCTCGCTTGGGGGATGTTAGGGCACTCCGTAGATGAGATGCTACCGCTCTTCCACCGCCAGCCAATATTGCAGCCTCGCAGCCTCCGCGATATCTAACCCCCCCTCCCCCAGATCGGCAGGTTTAGCTGTCAGCACTAGGCAGGTTGTATGGGACTACAGCGCAGACATCCAGGGATCCTCGTGCTAGCTTTCACTGCTAGGCGTGTCTTCGAGTCAGTCAGTACCCTTGAAAAACAAAACCACGGCAATGCGATTCTAGCTTTCGCTCGAACTGCCGTGCTCGATTCGCCTGAACTCTGACGATGATTTATGGTTTAGGAAGTGCGAGGGACGGCAACACAATCCCCCACGATGGCGTTAACTTTCCCTTCCTAAAAGCCATTGTTCGGAGCAATAAGATTGTTGAGAAACCCCCCCCGGTCAACTCCCAAGGCTAGGACCAACGCATTGGAACCGTCCCTTTTTTTTTGGTAAGGCGGACCCGCTTGGCGAAGGAGCCGGTCAGCCACCAGCCGATCGAGGGGAGATGATCCTCTGCCTATACTATCGCTCTCCAGGCTCCAGCACGGAAAACGGAGTCAGCGTTCTTGGATTTGTCCGCCCTCGACTCGCTTGTCGACTCGCGGTTGCGGGAGCTCGATGCGACCTCGATGCGGTCCTGTCTCCCGCGCCGGGTTGCGCATCAAGGCGCTAGAGTACACTTCACACATCGCAGTGCCCAGGCGCCGTGGTGATGTGGATGTGCGAAAGTCTCGACTCGCCTGCCTCATTCGGAAAACAGGACAGCCGCTGAGTCAACTAAAGCTAAACTGCCCATAACCATTCAATAATCCATGGCTCATCATTGTGTCTTGCGCAGAGTTTTCTTTTCGAGAGGGGGCAGAGCGCTCCTAGACTCTTGATCAGCGGGCGTGTATCTCACTGTCTTATCAGCTCGGGGAAATCCATGAGTCTCGAACTCTGGAGAAAACACCAATAAATACAATATTAGACGCCGTCAAATTAGTCTGGTATCTGGTGGTCTGTTCTTGACCGTTGGCTGCTTCCCGGAATCCCGAAGCTTTCCAGAACGGCTCGTGCGTTAAGGGGTAAAATGGGATTAGTTTGACAAGAAAAATTAAAGAGATATTAACTATCCCCAGCATCTGGTGTAGCTTGCATTCATTTTTCGGTTTTACGCTCCCTCATAAGACCATAAAGTCAGCATGACATCAACAATTGGTTGTGTAGTGTAATGGTCATCACTCTGGATTCTGATTCCAGCAATCCCGGTTCGATCCCGGGCACGACCTTTTTGTTTATCTGTTTTTCCCGGTTGTTTTTACACCCAATTGAATTGTTTTTAGCCGGGAGGAACCACCCTCCATCGATAAGCCCTGCCGCCATTGAAGAAGAGCCCTATCGGCCAGTGCCTTGCAAGATAACCATCCCCTTGGCGTTACGTGTTCGGAGCTGCATCGGACACGCATACGTATGCATGCGGGGCGATATATCCCGATTAAGCGCAATTCCTACCGGTTATCTAGGCCAGAGTGCTTATCTTCAATGTCTGAAGAATATCTCTTGCATAACCGTTGGACCCTGATGGACCCTCATGGGCGCCAGCAAAACCTTGATCGATAGCCGGTCATATCCGGTCGTAGCCGGGGCGATAGCCGTGAGTCAACTAGTAGATAATGCAACGATACAAAATCCATTCCCATGAATAGATAAACTCATTCCACCGTGCTCGATCGACGCTGCAATACAGAACAAAATGTCCATCAACCCCCACAGCCTTGCGACCCTGGCCCTCCACGCCGATGACCTCCTCCCCGGCGAGGCCGATGTCGCCCCGCCCATTCACCTGAGCACGACCTTCGAGTATCCCCAAATCGCAGACGACTCTTCCTCCCCTCAAGCCACAGTAACTTCTCCCCCAACTCCACCCAATCCCACCACTACAAACAAATCCTCACTGACCACCCACAAACCCAGACCGGCGACTTCCTCTATTCCCGCTACCACACCCCAACGCGCACCCGGCTCGAAACCGTCCTGTCGGCCCTCCTCCACGGCCCAACCCTCACCTACTCCTCCGGCGTCGCCGCCGTGCACGCCTACCTCGTCTGTCTGAAACCCAAGCGCATCGCCCTGGGCCCTGGCTACTACGGCAGCCGCCAGGTCGCCCACCTCTACCAGGAACTCACCGGATGCGAGATCCTCACCTTCGACCAACTCGATTCGCTTCGCGAAGGCGACGTCATCCATCTCGAGACGCCGGTGAACCCGACCGGCGAAGCGCAGAGTATCAAGGCGTTTGCGAAGAAGGCGCACGACCGTGGTGCCTACCTTGCTGTTGATTCTACGTTCGCACCCCCTGGCCTGCAGGATCCGTTTGCCCTGGGCGCGGATCTTGTGATGCATAGCGGCACGAAGTATTTTGGGGGCCATCATGATTTGCTCTGTGGGACTGTGTCGGTCAGGCCCGAGAGGGAGGGGGATTGGCTTAGGAGGTTGATGGATCAGAGGCTGGTCTTGGGGTGTGTGTTGGGTAGCATGGAGGGGTGGTTGGGGCTGAGGAGTCTCAGGACGTTGGAGTTGAGGGTGAAGAGGCAGAGTGAGAATGCGACGGCGCTGGTAGGCTGGCTGGAGGAGTTGCGGACGAGTGAGACGGATAATGTTGTCCGGGGTACTGTTCACTCGGTCAGTCATGCGAGTCTGCAGGAGGGGGATATGGGGTGGCTGATGGAGCAGATGCCCAATGGGTTTGGGGCCGTGTTTGCGTTGGAGTTGAAGACGGAGGAGATGACTCGGCAGTTGCCGGCTGCTTTGCTCTTGTTCCAACATGCGACGAGTCTGGGGGGTGTGGAGAGTCAGGTCGAATGGAGGAAGCTGGTGGATGCGTCCGCGCCCCCGACTCTGCTCAGGTTCAGTATCGGGGTGGAAAATATCGAGGACTTGAAGGAGGATCTTCTTCGTGGACTGGGGAAGCTGCTCGTCTAGAGGAAGGAAGATTCTGAGGATTGACAAATCCTACTGTGCACATCGAGGATGATTCGCATGAATCCTAACCGGAATGATGGGGGGTATTACTTCAGACTAGTTTCGTTATGAGATAAACACAGAAACTGGTGTCCGAGATGCCTGGAAGATAAAAGTATATAAACATGAGCCTTTTAAATACCAACCATAGCATGTCGTATTTCCAGTCAGTCACCGGTTTAAGGTGCGAGGGAATCGGTGGCGCATGCCGCAGTCGATCTGTAGGGCTGGGGAGGATAACTCATAACTAGTTAGTAGTCTTAGCTTAAATAAACCCGCAGTTGCATGCCGTTCTACAGTCGGTCTTTCACGGGGTCAAGCAGCCCTTCCTCCCCATGCCACCCCTCCCTCAAGCCTCTCATCCCCGAATACAGATCCCTTCTTTCCCTCATTCCCTCACCCTCGCCCTGTAGGAGTCAACCAAGCCCGTCACCCACTTCACCCCAGACACCACCGTATACGCCGCCCTGGGGCTCCTGGCCCTGAGATGTCCTGACTACGGCATCCGCGCTCGTGCCATCAAGACCCTGCGGGCTGTCCCGCGCGCTGGGCCGTGTTTTAATGGGTCTGTGACGGCGGAGGTAGCTGTTAGTTCACTGAAAACGGATCTGGGGGTGGGGATTGAGGTGGGGTGGGGGGGGGAATGCTGGATCGGGGTCCGTAGAACAGTTGTCGCCGCGGAGCGTCTCCCCTCCGCGGCGCGATTGGGATGGTATTGAAGAGGTGGAGGAGCTGCTCAGCTCGACTTGCATCAGGCGGGTGACCGCGGTTTCTGGAGTAAGTTGTCTCCCTTCAGGGGGAGGTCCGAGTAGATAGGTCCGTGTGGCTCTTGGACTCCGCCATATGAAGTGAGATGTAAATGAGAGCTTGTTTGACTGGGCTGTACTGTAGCTGAGCGGGTGCCAGTGAATGGCCCTGTTGACCCACCCTTCCCAGACCGTTGGTTTCCTGTCCTTTCAACATCGAGAAACCGGTATACAATGCAAGAATCGCCCATCGACATGCTGATCTTAGCCAAGGAATTTCTCTCTTTGCTTTTCATCTACTTTATAATTATCCTCTTGAGAAATGGCCGCCGAGCACCATTGCTCCGGGCGCCGCGATGGAGAAGAAAAGGAGGAAAAAACGGACCCGATGCCTTCCTACCTGTCCGGACGAGGATTGTGGAGCGCCACTGCCAGGTGCTACCTGAGAGGAAGATAGAGTGAGGCAGTGAGGAACAAAGGACGCGGGGCAGAATGAAGATGGAGAAGAGGATAAGACAGATGGCTCATACCCATACATATCAAGTGATGCCCGTGACAGCATGAGTGTCCACAGCCATCCAAGCACGGTTACCGAGGAAATGCGGGATCAACTATGGACATGATGTTCCCTATATAATTTCAAGCTTACCGGAACCAAGCACATACGACCATAGGGTGTGGAGAACAGGGCTTCCCGTCCGCTCAGCCGTACTTAAGCCACACGCCGGGAGGTTAGTAGTTGGGTGGGTGACCACCAGCGAATCCCTTCTGTTGTATGTTTTTGTCTTTTTTTCTTACCTCTGATTGGTGGAGAGGGTAACACAACCATAGTAAACCGGCGGGTGACCACCAGCCTATCTCATGTCGTGTATGTTGGTGCTCGCCACCATCTGCCTCACTTCCCTCTTCTGCTTGTCGGCCACCTGTAAACAATCTCGATCAACCCGACCCCGGGTAGCCTGAATGCCGAACATAATAACATCGAAGGTCGCAAAGCCCTCATAGGAGGCCTCCAAGCCTACGAACACATTAAACGTCAACTGATCATCCCGATAGCGTCTCGCAGTGATACTACCATACTGGCCGATGTTCATCGAATACGAGAGGGTGTAGGTCTTGTTCGAGGCAGCACTGTACCAGTCAGTTATCCTGGCTATCTGTAGAATACTCATACCCGAAAGACAGTAACTGGTGGTCGCCATTGCCATTGCCATTGCCCGACTGGAAAGTGGCCATGCGGAGCTGGCGATCATTGGAGTAATCCAACGCCCAGATACTCCCCTTGATGTCGGTGCCGGGGACGTGCACCTTGAGCCGCATGCCGTTCTTGGGCCCGGTGGTGGAGTTGGCCCAATGGCGTATAGTCCTGGTGGTTCTCTGGAGCACAGTAAAATGGAGTGGCGGAGACTGTTAGGGTGAGAGAGTTGAGAGCGGTGATACTCCTCATGGCTGCAGTTGAGAGAGAGGGTTGGAAGCATGTAGTAGATGCTTTGTTTGATGTCGGGTGTGATGCTAGAGGCTGGGGATGGACAGGATATTTATGGTTGGATTTTTACCCTAATAATCTAGTTTTTGTCTCAACTGTAGTAGTGACCAATAATTGTGTAGAATTATTACTTGTGTCATCTGGGAGTACAAAACCATTAATCCAAGGCATCTTGATGACGCCGGCATTCACAGCATCTAGCGTTGACTGTTCATCATCCACTCTGAATGCGCCAAGTAAGCGCACTCCAAGCCCTGGTGAATGTTGCCCCCACTATTTGCTCGTGCTGTTGATTTGGCAAGAAAATCAATTAATTCTTAAGCCCACTGACTACCCGTGTTGAGCGCGCCGTGTTGAAATCAACAAGTCTATTTTACATCAATACTTGTGGTCATCGACGGCATGAATCAGAACATGAAGGCAGAATTGCAACAGGGTACAGGCAGTTGTGTAACCATCATCAGATATCTATACAACTTCAAAAAACACCTCTTCTTCTCTCTTCTCTTCAATTTTTCTTCTTCTCGCCATCAAAAAGATCAAGAAAAATCAGGGGGAAAAACATACAAACAGGAGGGATTCGCTGGTGGTCACCCACCCAACTACTAACCTCCCGGCGTGTGGCTTAAGTACGGCTGAGCGGACGGGAAGCCCTGTTCTCCACACCCTATGGTCGTATGTGCTTGGTTCCGGTAAGCTTGAAATTATATAGGGAATAAATATGGCAAACGAGACGCATCCAGGGAACGATCATGGTCATCGGCGGCATGGGCCGGACAGGGAGGCAAGCTATATAAGGACTCGGCACGGCGAACCAGCATTTCACCGAGTCCATCGGCCCGAGACTTGACTCACTCCATCGCGCATGCAACAATGATAAGGCAACCTCGCCCCGGAGGAGGGAGTCGAGTTGGCCCAGATCCCTGACAGCGGCCATTTCCCTATGTATTCTAACCCGGTGGAGATGTATCGTCGGATGGCGGGATTCTTCCAGGAAGCTTCTTGAGATGCACCGTATAGAATAGAGTTAGCATCTTATTTTAAAAATAATTCAGATAGATAGACCTCAGTCTTAGGTGAGTATGAGGATCACCAACCAGCACTACCGGTAGGTAGATGCCCGCGTTCCACCGTGCAACCCTCACAAGAGACACAACTCGTCCAAGGACGTCATAGGTTGGATTCGAGAGTGACACTCGGGGGCCGGAAAAGTCTCATAATGCCCGGCTCCGCTGGGATTTACTGGCAATGTGGATCGCGATGTGTGGGCGGACCGCTACTTTGTGGAGCATCCGATGCAGTCAGGTAGGTACCAAGCATATTGGCAATCCATTATCCATCTAATCTGTCCTCGTGGCGAGCATGTGCTGTTTACAGTCCTGCTTTCTCACTAGTAAGTAGTATTATGGCCAACCAATGTCGGCCCTCGCGGATCGCCTAAACTAACCACTTCTCAGCCCTTCACTTCACCACCAACCTCGTAATGGATTAACCTGATCTCAGCTTTCCCTGTATTTAGAATTCAATCCCCACTACGGAGTACAGTGGCTGAAAACAAAACAGAACCGTCCCCCCCCCCCCTTTCTTTGCGTTTTCCTCTTTTTCTCTCCCTTCCCTTTTATCAGACCAAACAGACCACTCGACTAAAAAGGTGTCCAGACACCTAAGTAGGTGTGATACTGAATGATACTAGGTTTGACACCTTTCTTCTGCGCCACAAAAGCCAAACCCCATAGAGCTGGGGGTAGAAGCAGAGACGAAGGAAAGGTGTCACTCGTTTATTTTCTCCTTCCACGATGCGTCGGTCCATCGCATCCCGCGTGTGTGCGTGGTTCCTTCTTTTACAATCCTTTCGCGCCATCGCTGAAACTACTGTAATCACGGGGACAACTGAGACCTGCACCACGACAGACGAGCTCTTGACGAATCCCTCCTTCGACACGGGGAGCCTGAGCCCGTGGGCGGTATTGTCGGGCTATGGATCAGCTACCGTTGTGGAGGATACTGCGGATGATAGAGGTTACGTAGCGTACGTATACCCCGGCCCTTTCCACCACCGGGTTCACGTTCAGGAAGACTAAGAGCCGGTGAATAGCCTCCTGGGCGATACCAGCACCCTGACTGCTGTCTACCAGACGGTGACGGATCTGGTAGTGGGAGACTCATACACATTATCATTCGATTATAGCATCGAGAGTGCCGCAAGAGCCGGGGAGGCTGCTTTTTATCTATGCGTTGACGGCATTGCCTCCGCGAACAGACTTAAGAACAAAGCGGTGCCGTATACCACAACCGGTACCTCGTGGCAAACCCTTTCGGTCACTTTCGATGCCTCCAGCACCACCCATGAGTTCTATATCTTGGTTTATGTTGTCACCTCCAGCACCGAGCCCCAGGTGTACCTGGACAATGCACAGTTCTTGGCCGTTTCCGCGAAGGATGATCTCCAAGTCTGCATTACCTCGACTTATACCTCCACCTCCACTTTGTTTATCGCTACTTCAAGCTCTGCGGCAGCTTCCAGCAGTACTCCGGTTCTAGAAAGCCCCTCGTCGGTCCCTGGGATCACATCCTCAGTCATCATTGCGACCAGCGCCTCGCCATCCAGTGTTTCGTCATCCAATGCGGTGACCTTTGTCTCATCCAGCAGTTCTCCCGTCCCACCAAGGTCGTCATCGGCTCCTGTGTTTGCATCCTCCGTTAGAGTTACGACGAGTTCTGCGCCATCCAGTGTGTTGACCTCTTCCTCCAGCACTCGTGCATCCCTCTTGTCATCCTCCAGAATCCTCGATACTCCCACCAGCATCCCAGTCCCGTCAAGCTCGCAGGTGACGACGTCCAGTTCCAGGGCCTCTACGTCAAGATCCCTGATACAATCACCATCTCCATCCTCTTCTGCGGCTACTCCAAACTCGCCAACTGGCTCCACTTCGCCTTCCGCCAGCCAACTAGCAGTATCATCTTCATCGACACCATCCTCCAGCCGAGTCTCCGTGGTTTCATCATCAACTCCCATCAAAACGTCATCGAGAGCATTCTCGCCCTCATCTGCCAGAGTACCATCGTCCGCGAGCACCCCAATTCGCACGTCCAGCGTTTCTCGCTTGCTCTCAAGCCAGCCTACCGGTGATGAGGAAGTGGTGACCGTGTTGAGCACGGTTTATACCACTCAGTATGCCATAGTGACCGCCTGTCCTGCTTTCTAGTGGGCCAATATGAACATAAGATATCATTAGATGTCAGGTGGCTTTTACGCGCCAATCATTATTTATTTAATTATTCAGATCGGTTGCCGACAAATAATCATGGCTGTGTTATATGCTATAAAAGGGACAATAAAAAGACCAGAAAGACAGCTGTCACCAGTACTTACCGAATCCTTGCCAGGTTTGCTGTCATCCATGGGAGTTGTAAGTGAAGTGACCAATCACTTCAGGGCTCTTCCCAACGGCTGCCTGAGGACTCGGTTCCCGGATATGTCAATCTCGGAGGGTTCCTCTATTGTCTTGTCGCTATCGTATAGGCATGTGATGAGGGAGCAATAAATATTAGCGAACATGTGCTGAGCAGTAGCTGGGAGCTTAAGTTTAGTGTAGAACCAACACAAAAGGGGGGGGGGGGGTTCATTTCGTACTGTGTGGGGCAATATATATCTCCCAGTGAATAAGACTACTGAAGCGAAGAACGAATGAATCATGATGAAACTGGAAGTAGTACCAAAATCATGTCAGACATGGATCGAAGCTCAGACCCTCATATAGCGCCCAAGCAATAAAAAAACCCCATTCCTGCCAGAAACCTCAATCCCTGCCTGCTGATGGCTGATTACAGGAGACTGATAATGGTATACCTTCCTACTTTTCTACTGGATATAGAGAGTAAACTTATGCAGGATATACAACAACGGCCGGGTGGCGCAATGGTAGCGCGCTGCCTTCCGGTGGCAGTGGTTGCGCGTTCGAGTCGCGTCTCGGTCGTTTGTCTTTTTATCGTTGTTATTTTTGTTGTTGACCCACTTGTTTCCCCATATCGTATCAAGATCCAGCCTCGCTCTTTACACTCTTTACCAGTAATGGCTCGCGATGTTGTCTCGCGATGTTGTTCGGAGTGTTATCCCGGACTAATGTAATGCCCCCCCAATGCGCCTCCAGCTATTGGCACTGTACATGTTGATGAAAGTTTTGTTCATACTCCAGCCCAACTGCAACTGCACCGGGTAACGTACATATCAAGTGCATATCAGCATCGCGCATTCTGTCTGAGAATAAAAAGTGCGAACTCAAGGCATCATGCTAATCCGGAAACTCCCGCATCTCCTCCACTGTCTCACCACTACTCCTCACACAGGACAGAACTTTTCATGCGAGCGACGAAAGAATCATGTCGGCCGCCTAGATCATCCAAGTCAGCATACTCAGACCCCACCTCCATCCAGGCCACTCACCCGTTCCGCAATCCCGTAGGTCGGTGCCTGATAATGGGCTGCCAAAGGGATCGGGATCACCCCCGAATCCACCACCCGCAGGCCATCGATCCCGAACACCCGACACTCGGTATCGACCACTTCCCCCATTGCACATGTCCCCGATGTATGAAACACGGTGCCTCCACTCCTGTTGGCCCGGATGTCGATGCTCTCGTTGCTCCAATCATCGCGGATGGCGTCATCGATCCCGAATTCCACCGCGTTCAGACCGTCGACTGCCTGGATGGCTTGCGCGGAGGCCTGTACACTTTTATACAGGGCCGATCTGTCAATTGGGGATGCGAGCACCTTCGGGTCTAACACCGGGGGGTCCATGGGGTCGGACGAGCGTAGCGTGAGTGTTCCCCTCGACACCGGGTCGACGAGGATGTGCATGAGGCTGATTACCCGTCTGCCTGGCCAGCCCTGCAGCAATTGCTTTCGAGCAGAGGTGTCAACAGTGGCGTATCTAGACGGTAGGTCAGCACTAGACATCGAAGCCACCCCCCCCAGAAAAGCACAGCGCAACCATACACAATGAAGCTCTCGACCTGCATCTTCCCCCTGGCCGAGTATCGAGCGAAGTCTGTCGGGCTGAGAAGTTTCCTCGCCAGCTCCAGAGTCTCCCCGTCCGCGGGAGCAAAGGATATCCAGTCGTATGGCAAGCCTGCGAGCCAGTCGACTTCTGATGCTTGCATCTCCCCATCGCCCATGGTGGCGGTATCATCGGTGACCGTCCAGTAGGTGAAGATATGGGGATGATCCACGTAATTCCTCCCCACAGGCAGCTCCTCAACCGGCTTGATATTGTGTCGATCCAGTTCGACCGCAGGGCCGATACCACTATCGGACAGGTCTGCGATTAGCAGGTTGCTCACGCGGCCAGAGGCTGGCTTGACGGAGTTACCTCAGTAGGAGAATCTTTGCTGAGCCGTGCGCTCCTGCGGCGAGGATGACTTCTCTCCCAGCCTCCACACGGACGCGTTCGGATCCATCGCCCGTTGACCGGGAAATTATGACACCCTCCGCAGTCTTTCCCTTCATGATCACGTTCTCTACAGTCGACTTCGTCCACAGAATGACATTGCTACCCAGGGGGTAGCTGTTTGCAAAGCTCCGCAACCCCCCATAGGTGGAGTTGAATGCCTCCGAGTATCCTAGTGGGCTCCCGGCGTTGATATCACTCGCTTGCCTGTGTCCCAGCAGTTCGAGGAATCTGCGCGTCTTCTCCCGTAAGGGGTAGTTGCGTGGCTTTCCGCTGTTCGTCGCGTGGCTGACCTGGGACTTGTCAGCCCGACGACGTGAGAGGAGCTAGAGATGGATGGTTATACCTTTATCGGGCCACTGCTCCCGTGAGACTCAGATGGGACGATGCCCCGGTCCATCATTTCCGCGGAAGGAAACCAGGTTTCCACCTTCTTGAAATACGGAAGAAGAGCATCCCACGACCATCTCTCATCCCGGACAATGTCTGCCCACTGGTTACTAGACCATGCGTTGATCAGCGACCGGTCCTACAGATCCCTCGATGCCGAGTAAAACCCACTAATCCACGGCCGGCCCGCGGGTGAATACTTGGTAGTTAACAGCCGACCCTCCCCCGACTATCTTGCCGGACGTGAGGCAGACGGTGTCTCCGCCAAACTTGCGCTCCTGCGGCACCGAACGATAGTTCCATTCGATGTCTGAGTCGAATCCGCCCGTGAAGGCCATCGCGCCGGATGTCCGATCATCTTTCTCAACCCCCGCTTCGACCAGGAGGATGCGAAGGTCCGGACGACTAGTCGAGATGCGACTTGCCAGCACGCAACCTAGGGTTCTTGAATCAACCTGTGTTTTGGGAGGAGAGTCGGCAGTCTTCGTGGAATGACATAATCACCTGCAACTCCTGCCCCGACTATGATGCAGTCGAAGGTCTGACTGTCAGGGTCCGTAGCCATCTTGAATTTGTGGAGCTTAATGGGCAGATTCCGGGGGGCGCTGTGCGGAGAGAGATATCTAGGAATCGCATAACCGTGTCGCTTTTATCATCCCCTTTGACCATACAGCCCATTCTAGCCGTTGATGCTTGCAGCGCAGGCTGACAAACGGCCAGATGATCCCATGGATGCCGCGAAGGGGATCTTGGTATGCGGCCGGCCACTACCAAGAGTCTGTCTGCTTCAGGGAACGATCTGACAAGCAGCTGCGGGTCTGGAGCGTCATTCAACCGTGGGACTGTCACACTCGAGCGGGTCTGGAATGCTCCAGATGACGCTGCGGCTACAAACCCTACCATCGCCCTGGATCTTGATTCTCGACCAACCGGAATCGGCCCCCTCCGTCGTCTGACCTGGTTGCGGACGTCTATTCATGCGTCCCCGCATCGCCAAGGCAGTGCAGTGAGTGGATCATGTAAGAATCAGTCGGCACAGGGTTACGGAGATCACCGGTGCAAATGTCCCGCGAACCTGCTCGGCAACCACATGTGTACTACTATATATGTGTACTATATGACACCCCGAAGGATCATGATGCGTATGATACATGGAAGGGAAGTCTCCAGCTACATCAACAACCCAAGTTCCGTGACATGCGATCTGTCCACCCGCCGTTTCGAGCAGATGAACTCCTCCGGAAGCCAGTCCTCGACCTTGCCGGCGGGGATGCCTGCACAGCCCTCCTGGTGCTGGCCATCCCGCCCCAGCACCATCAATCCCACCGCCACACCACACAGCCAGGCCAGGATCATGCCCTCGCCATTGAACCCGGCCGAGATCCATTCCTGGCCTCCAGCACGCCCGGTCAATCCCGCCTCCAGCCTGCCCACGTACGGCAACAGATCCGCCGTGAACCCCATGCAGCCAGTCCAGGCCTGCTTGATGCGCGTCCCATGCGCGTCCTGTCCCCAGCGCGCTCTGCCGAAAGTCACCGGCATGATCCCGTCGAGATAGGCGCTGATCGGTCCACTCATGCGATCATCGCGCCAGACCCCAAACTCGTCGATGCCCTGACCGGGCGACTGCACAACCCCGCCGCCGACCATCAGCTCGCCGCCCAGCCCTTCCTCCGACTCCCCCGGTCGCCCCGGTCGCTGCGTGATATAATCGAACCCCCGCCTGCCGATCACCGACCACGACCTCGCGCCGTCGAGGTGCGGCAGCCCTTCCCCCGGCGTCTGGGCCGTCATGTGTCCCCGCATCGGGAAGATCTTCCCGATCGCCCCAGGCACGAGGTTCGCCACCGACGCATCCGTCGCATGCACGACATGCGTCGTCTCGATCTTCCCCCTCGGCGTCGACACCACAAAGCCCCTCCCCGGCCCCTCCAACGGCTCAATCCCCGTCGCAGGCGTGGTCGCCTCGATCGAGAACCGCCCGCCAAATTCCGACAGCAGCTCCGCGTATAACGAGGTCACGAACCTGTAGGGCCACAGCGCGCCTGCCCGGTATGCCACCACCCCGTGGCACTGCTCTCGATTGAGTCCGAATCTCTGTCCTCAGTTAGTTAAGGAAGGAAGGTGGTCTAGTCAAGGTCGGTTTCCCCCCTGATCTCTTGCACCCATCATCCAGACCAGAAGGAAAAGAAATCTCCTGGCGACCCACCTCACACCCTGCCTCCGCCTCAAACACCTCCACCTCCCCCCCTGCCTCGGGCACCTCCTCCTGCAACTCCCTCACCATCCGCTTCGTCTTCTCCCACATCCCCGCGTCCGTAATCACATCCACCGTCTCCACCTCCCGCACCTCCGCCCGCTCGTACCCCTTCCTCTCCGCGAACTCAACCAGCAGAGGCAACGCCCGTCGCTCAAACGCGAGCATCTTGCGCGCTCGCTCGCGTCCAAACCGGCTCTTGAAGCTCGCGTAGTCGGAGTAGGCCGCGCATTTGATGTTTCCGCCGTTGCGCCCCGTCGCGCCACTGCAGAGTTGGCGGGCCTCGAGAAGGATGATCTTTGGGGGTGGCGTTTGAGTGGCGCTCTGCGTGAGGAGCGTGTAGGCGATGCTGGCGCCGGAGATGCCGGAGCCGATGATGATTATGTCGGTGGAGGGGGGGAGGGTTGGGGATCGGACATCTACGAGGGTCGGGAAGGGGGGGTGTTGTTGCCAGAAGGAGATGCTGGGGTTAGGGATTGGGAGGATTGGGCTCGATATTCGGGTTAGGAGCGCGGTGAAGTCCGCGCTGGAGGTTGAAAGGTCGGCGAGTAGGACTTGGATGCCCAGGTAGCTGGTGCGGAGGGTGGATGTGATGGCGCCCATTGTTTGGTTTGGGGTTGGGGGAGATGGGAGGAGGTGGGATGGTGGAGGAGAGTCCGTCTTTTAAATAGTCGTTCTGGACTAGTTCGATTAGCTGATGCTGATGACTAACTAACCTGCAAGGGTTGTCGGGATGGATGGAGGAGGAGGAGGATGATGATGATGATGA
Source organism: Aspergillus heteromorphus CBS 117.55 (assembly GCF_003184545.1). Classification (NCBI taxonomy): domain Eukaryota; kingdom Fungi; phylum Ascomycota; class Eurotiomycetes; order Eurotiales; family Aspergillaceae; genus Aspergillus; species Aspergillus heteromorphus. The sequence continues at coordinate 148,122 of NW_020290414.1, read as the reverse complement.
TGTTGGTGTTCCGACACTAGCGGTGTTTAGGGTACTTTAGAATTGGTATGAGAGTGCTTGCTTTGTTGGAGAGATGTCCTCATCACTAGCGCAGATAAACGGGATCGATTTAGTTGATTGAAATTGCTCTGCTTTGATTTTCTTCCATCCGATTATGCCACCAAGTAGCTAGTCTAAGCAAGCATCCAGGAATGCAATTTCAACAGAATAGATTATGTTATTATCAAACAGAGTGGTGTACTGATATACGAACTAAACTAAGACACTCTCTTTCATGTTCAATAGGATTCAAGCCATGCAGCATAGACACATCTCAGACATTCGCCTTGATCTTTTGCCACAGACTCTGCGATGGCACCTATAATAGTCAGTACGGGTTCATGGAATGGATAGACACTGGCAGACGGATACATACATCATCTGCAACCTCCACGGTGGACGATCCCGTCACGAAGTCCTGCTTCTCCAGGGGAACCATCCCGGTCTTGTACCGGATCTTGTAGCCGAAGAAGAGCACCACAAATAGGAGGATGGGGAAGTAGGTGGTAATGAAGCTGGAGACGTCGAACGTGTGGACTGTTCTTATTAGCAGAGACAGACACATAATAGAGCGGTGGACATACTGAACGCAGTGAAGCCGCCGAAAATAATCACCACAACACACACGCAGATACCGTCTGCTAAGGATTAGCTCGCTTCCTCCCCATATCTGGATTCATGGAAGGACATACAGTAAGACAGATACGGCTGGAAGGGTGCCCGGTACGGCAGCGTCTTCCGATCGATGCCCTGCACCTTGAGTCCCTTGTGCCACCGGACGGCCGTCCATAGAATGCCGGCCCAGGAGATCATGCCGCAGATGGCGGTCATGTTAGAGACTAGACATCAGGTTAGTTGTGTGGTCTAGAAGCGTGAGAGGAGACATACAGTAGCCGAAGACAGTGCCCGCCTTGCCACTGCTGGCAGCCATGAAGGAGAGCAGGGAGAAGGAGCCACAGAACAGAACGCAGACCCAAGGCAAGCCGTCCTTTCTCGTCTTGAGGAAGATCTTCGGCGCCTGGCCACGGGCGGCCAGTCCGTACAGCGCGCGCGAGGAGACAAACAGATCGGCGCAGCCGGCAGACCAGGCACTCGTGAGCAGGGCCGCGTTGATGATCGACGGGAGAACGGAGATGCCGGCATTCTAGGGTCGTTAGATATGTTGGTTGGGCGTACATGGATATGACTTACCTTGATGGCAATGACGAAGGGACTCTTGGCTGCGGTGGAGGAGAGATCAAGAGAGGGGTCCGAGGGAGAGACCAGAATACCGATCTGATTCATGTCAGTATGCGAAAGTGACGTTAGGATAACAGGAACCCACCAGGAAGGCACTGCAGATATAGACTGTGAAGGTTAGCAGGCGAGCGCGGCCGTAGAAAAGATGCACTTACACAGCGCCAGTCTGATCCAGACGCTCTTGATCGCGCGAGGAACGTTCTTTGCAGGCTGCGAGAGTTAGTTCAAGCCCTAGTAAAAAAAGAAATAAAAAAACCTAGCTGAACACGTACAGAGGCAGTCTCGGCAGCAGCAATCGCAGTGATTTCCGTTCCGATGAAGGCAAAAGCGGCGTCAATGAGCACTGTGGATGTTAGCCTACATGAAGAGATATCGTGAGTTGGAAGCGAATTACCTGCAAAGAAGCCGAGAAAACGTCCTTTCGCACCACCTGCGGGAGTCTCAGCAACAGTCATGAAACCAATTCCACTGAGTGAATCCTACCAATCCCAGAATACTGCACAAAACCCCCCGTTTCGTTCCAGTACCGGAAGCCGATCGCCTCGTGGTTGGGGCCTCCTCCGGCAGTGATGATGACACCCGTGATGATCAGGCCGACGATGGTCAGGACCTTGATCGAGCAGAACCAGAACTCCATCTCTCCAAAGACTTTGGTTCCGGCCACGTTGATCAACCACTATGCATTGGTAAGCGAGACTGCACGAGGCAAGACCCATGACAACACCTACCACAATGATAAGCATCAGACCGACCCACAGGGCATTGTTGCAGATGCCAGTCGTGCAGGTGGAGTCGGCCTGGCCCGCGGGCGTCCAGTATGTGATGAGCACCGCCGCTGCTGATATCTCAGCCGGTAACACGATGATATAGTTGTACACGTAGAGCACCCCCATGGCGAACCCTAGCTCGGGGGAGACGAAACGACCGGCCAGAGCGAACTGGCCACCGGGGATGGGGAACTGCGAGACCATCTCTCCGAGCGCGACCTGAACGATCAGCACGGGGATGCTGGGCGGGAATGGTAAGACGTACCATGACAGAGTACAGCAGCGATGCCATGAGGCAGTATGCGATGAGTAGACCTGCAGGGCCTCCATTCTTGAGATCGCTGGCAGTTCCCAAGAAAAGACCGGTTCCCTAGAGTAAAGGTTGGCAAACGTTGCGATCCGGGGGGGAAAAGACGGGAGACTCACAATGACGCCACCCAGGGCGATCATCTGGCTGCGGGGGGGTGTTAGATCTCCTGATCCATGTCGGACTGGCATCGACTCACATATGACGGGGCTATATGGTCAGTACTCGTCTGTAGGGAATGGTAGACAAAAACACACCTTCAGCTGGCGCTTCAGACCACCCTGCAGATCATGTTGAACCTCAACCGTGCCCATGGCGACGGGGGTCTCTTCGGTGTACGGGGTTTTCTCTTTCTGGGGATTGTCAGTGAGGACTGCAAAAATGGAGATGTAGAGTGGAGGAGGGGGTAAGAGCCATACTTCGTTGAGCATTGTGATGGAGCTGATGGACCTGGTGATGGGGATGGGTCCCTGGAATGGGGGCATACCCTACCCTATTTAGGTTGCTTCAAGTTGCCCCTGCCACAGCCTCAGATTAGCCCGAATCAGGATGCAGATAAGGGCGAGTCAGGCTATCAGATGGAACTAACCATCACTAACAGAATAGCCAGATAACAGGCGCGATATCTAGCCATCGGTCTGCACGGCTTCTTGCCGATAAGCCCGACCCTCGCCGAGATAGTGAAATACCCGGTTCCCCCCGTGCCTATCCGTGCCCAGAACATTCGCAACCCGCCATGGCGCAAAGTCGGTTCCAAACACGAGCCCTGAAGCCCGGCGTGTACGCCCCGTTGCCCACCTTCTTCGACGAGGTCCAGGAACTCGACTATGGCAGCTACAAGAGGCACCTGCTGAGTATGACCCCCCCCCAAATCGCATGTTTGGCCACCTGCTAATACCCCGTCAGATCTCGCAACCAAGGGAATGGGTAGGTGCAGTGCATCTTCCACTCTCGCAATTCCATACTGACCAGACCATCAGTCCCGGTATGCGCTGGTTCGCTCGGAGAGGCGGTTCATCTGGTAGGCCCTTCAACAACAACCACACCCCCACCCCACGTACTCAATTAACGGCAACAGAGCTTCGATGAGAGAACGGCCTTGATTCGATTCATCCGTGCCACGCTGGACGAGGCCGGGTTGGAAGACACGCCCATCGTCGCGGGGGTGGGGGGTCTCAGCACCCGCGAGACCATCAGCCTGGCCCGTGCGGCCGCGGAGGCAGGGGCGTAAGTGCCATTCACTGTCCATGGCCTCAGCTTGGAATTAAAAGAAAACACCCAGGGACGCCGGCATGGTCATCCTTCCTGCATACTACGCAGCCAGTCTCAACACCGACACCGAGCAGGTCATCCAGTACTACGTGGATATCTGCGAAGGGTCCCCGGTATGCGTCCCTGTTCAAGCCCTCCTCGGCCAGAGTCTGACCTTCTAGATCCCACTGCTGCTATACAACTTCCCCGCCAATGCAGGCGGACAGGACATGTCGTCGGCGGTCATCCAGGCCGTCATGGAGCGGGCGCCCAACCTGTGCGGAGTGAAGCTCACGTTCGTTCCCCAGTCTCCGAATCCGGACTTTTGCTGATGGGTCTGGACAGCTGCGGTGGAAGTATAGCCAAGCTGGTGCGTCTCACTGCCGCCATCGATGAAAGTCCCAGCATCAACGAGAACCGTCCGTTCCCGTTCCTTCTCCTGGACGGGCTGATTGCCGATCTTACCCCGTGGATGCAATGTGGCGGCCACGGGACCGTCAGTGGGATTCCTAACTTCGCCCCCGTGGCCTCGATGAGGCTGTGGGAGTTGTTGAACACCCCCTCTCCGAGCCCGGAAGAACTATCTGAGACGAGAAAGCTGCAGGCTGTCCTTTCTCGCGCCGACGTGGCGGCCGTTCCTGGGGGGATTCGCGCTATGAGTATGTCTCCTACCAAGGTGCCTTTTTGTGCTCGACTGACGGTCTAGAATACGCACTCAATAAGATGCATGGCTACGGGTCGGCGCCGCGTCGACCATTGCTTCCTCTGAAGGACGCCGAGGGAGAGGAGTTCATGCTTGCGTTGCGAGATTTGCTCGCGTTGGAGGCGGAGATGACGAGAGTATAGTATAGAGATGACGACAATGAATTGCCGCGGCACCTTTTTCTCTATTGTATGTCTTGGCATGGATTATGATCGTTCGATGATACAGTTAATCCTCGAGGCAGCATCACAGCGTCATCATTATGCTGAAAAATGAACTCGTGGCTTCCCAGTAACACTGACGTAGATCGCCTTTCTCTTTTTCCTCTCCAACCTCACTCGCCCTATTTATCTTACACCTCCCCATCTCATCCTTCACCACCTCCCACATCCTTAATACCTCCATTTTACCTTCCACCCTCGTACTCGACAGAGATATATTACAGAAAATGTTCAACAAGAAGAAACCGTTGGAGCAACCCAACGAGGCAGGCACTCATCCCTTATGACAGACGGCCAACAGGGCGCATGCTACCAGCGCACTCGAAGATATGGACGGTCGTTGCGACAATAGTTTGGAAGCATGCCCCAGGGAAGCAGCCGCTGTCAGAGCCAAACCTGCAGACGAGGCAGCCATCCCAACCGAAGATACACGAAGCCCCCCAGACATTTCCTCCGATACCACAGAAAAGAGACCCGATTTGGCGGAGAGCATCTCCGACCTGCTAGATCTATACTTCGCCAGCACGCCAACAAGACACAGCCAAGAGCATAACTACATTGTAAGCTTGTATCGAGCGTACAGCGGGGGGCGGATGGACCACAACACGCAGGTTCATTTTCAACGAACTCTCGCAATCCGCTTTGACTGGAACAACCGAGCCAATCTTTACTCCAAGTTCCTTGGTTTGTACAAGCTGCCTCCGATCGAAGACTGTGATATTCGAAGTCATACGCTTACACAGCCGGCAACCGGTCGCGAAATGTGCAGGGACTTTGAGATATATTTGTGCAAATCGGCGCTTTTTGACTCGACACCTGACGTGAATGGCCCCATAGATCTATACTACCGGAAACCCCTGCAGTATCTCGCCGCCCAGATGAGCCTGGCGGGGTATACAGAAGCGGATATGCGGTCTGCCGTGGATCGTTTGCTCGTGGCGAAGGACAAGGACGATTTCCCCCATCCGCTTACGTTTCGCACGCTGACCCAGGGGGTTTTGAACGCCGTGAAAACATTGTGGGATTCTATAAAATCACGCAGGAGACGATCGGGGTCCAGCTCCAACCCTCCGAGTCTGTCAAAGGTCGAGCGGAAGTGTTCTTGCAGCATGTGTTGTCCGAATTGCAATAAGTGATCAGATCATGGCGACTGCTGTGGCAAAAGGAGAACTGGGTCATGCTGGAAGGGGATCATGTTCGAAAGTATTTATTTCTAGCTTTTTACTTTATCGCTGGTTTGATTGCAATATGGCCCCAATTTCTTTTCTTTTCTCTTCTCTTCTTTTCTGTTCTTGCTTTTATTACATCTCCCGCATGGAGCGTTCTATTGTATATAGCTAGCTAAACATGAGACCATCCCCTGACATCATAGTAATGCCACCCACCAAGCTTAGACAGCAAGAAACTGGATATACATCCAAGTAAGCATTTGTCTTCCAATCAGACAGCAGCGGCCCTGTGTGACAGCACCAACTAGCTTACGCTCATATCCCGGCATAGCGCCATCTAGTGTAACACCACTCCCGCGGATCTTTCTCGCAGCAAAAGACAACTTCTACAGCTTCCTCGGACGTTCAAACAACATCCAGACCATCAAAAATTGATATAAAGAAATAGAAAAAAACATACAACAGAAGGGATTCGCTGGTGGTCACCCACCCAACTACTAACCTCCCGGCGTGTGGCTTAAGTACGGCTGAGCGGACGGGAAGCCCTGTTCTCCACACCCTATGGTCGTATGTGCTTGTTTTGTGGGAGAGGTGGGCCATATGGTGCCGTGAAATAAACGAATGGTGAGTTGTCAGGCGTGGCAGACACAGAGGGGCCTCATTTGTGTGTTGTATACCTGATTCATTTGGATGTTGGGGGAGGGAGCGGCTCGTATTTGTATGGGTTCTACCACTTGACTTGGCCTTATTTTGAGATCATCACATCAGGGAGAACACGGAATTGTCAGACATCAGCCCCATTGATTAGTAAAGATAGGACCGGGGCCTTGGACTTTCTCCTCCTCCTCCCTCCCCGGGCTCCTCTCCCACCGACTTAACCCTCTTCGTCCCCAGAGCCTGCGCCCCCTCTTCGTCAAGAATGTCCAAGATTTCGGACAAGATTGTGGGCTTTGTGATTTCAAAGACAAGTTTCCTCTTGGTATCCCCCCAGTAGTAAGTGCCGCCTGATTCAATCAGGTACTCCGGACCTGCTGCAAGAACAAGTGAGATATTCTCTAGCCCATAGCCTCTGGCATGGTAGGTTTCTGCGGAGTCCGGATCAAAAAGCCAATGGAATTTGCTCGCCCTGCATAGATATTGCGTCACTTGGGTTAGATTACACTGAATAGTGGGTGTGCTTGAGGGTGATGTGCGTTGCTTCAACTTACTGGGACTTCTATGCTGGGGTATGAGAGATCCATGAGTTTGTTGGCAAGAGTGTTGTAACAAGTGTTGTGTTGTCGACGGATGTGAGGTTAGGGGGTCCCGTGTCGTGGTGATCGTCGTTGGGAATCGAGGGATGATAGGATGAGAAGCAGGTAAGAGGGAGATTAGAGCGAGATATGAGACAGAAGTTACCCCTCCGGATATCTGGTCCGGTGAAGTCAGCAATGAGTGAACATTGACAGAATGGCTTCGAGTTCCCTTGGGTGTTCCAAGCTACTTACTCACTATATTAACCGTATATCTTGACCAGAATCATCAGGCCACAAACCAACTGCAGCATCAGTTCCAGCAACTTACCTCACCAAACCTTCATATCTACTTATGTATATACAGAATCTACATATACACATCCATGTGTTCCATATATCAAGAAAAAGTTCGTCCAAAATTAGTATCCCTTTAATAAACACAGAGCCAAAGCCCAGCCAAAGCTAAACCCTCACCCCATGCGCCCACGGCCCATCATCAATGATCGTCGACCGCCGCACATCCCGCGCCGTCATCGTCTCCGTATACGGATTCGCCCGATGCATGGATTGCCTGTTCCCAAGTAAGTCAGCCCTACCCCCCATGCAAAAGAACAAGAAAAAGCCAAGGGAAAAAGCAGAAAAAGATGGCCAGTACGAACCGATTATCCCACCAAACCATATCCCCCCCCTGCAACCACTCCATACTAAACACATACTGCGGCTGCGTGCAGTGGTCGATAAGCTCCCAGATCAGCTTCTGGCTGTCCTCGAACGACCACCCCACTATCTGCTTCGCGTGGGCCGCCAGATACAGCGTCTTGCGTCCGTCCGGAGCGGGCTGCACCAGTCGGTGGAAGGCCGGGGGCTTTGCGGCCAGTTCGTGCGGGAGGGGGTTGCCGTAGACGATTGGGGAGGCCAGTTTGCGGGAGTGCCAGAGGCTGTTGCCTGTTGAGTACGTATTCTTTTCCCTGAAAGAGAGGGAAGGCTTACTCGTGTTCCACGATGAGATCTTCCAGCTGGGCTTTCTTCTCCTCTGGTAGGTCTGCGTACGCGCGTCGTGTGTCCGCGAAATGGGTCCACGACCCCCCGTGCACGGGGTTGCCGTGGGATAGCAGGATGGAGTATTTGGAGCGTTGTTGGTGGTAGGTTGAGTCCTGGGCTGTTAGCAACATCTCCCTGAATTGAATCGATACGAGATCGGTCTTACCGTGTGCCACAGCGCATTCCCCAGACTGTGATGCCATCGTCGACTATCCAGCTTTACTAGAGATCCGTCCAGCTCGATACTTCATCCGGTTAGAGAACCACCGCCATCTATATGAGAAAAAAAAAAAAAAAAAAAAAGCCAAACTCACTTCGCCACATCAAACAGCAACGGCTCGCCGAGACGGTCATTCTCCCGACCGTAGAAAAACGGGTTGATCTCGAGCTTCTCGCCCAGCTGCTGCGAAAACGCGATGTGGCGGGCATTGTCCAGGCCCGTTTGCCGGAATATGAGCACCGCGTATCGGTCTTGCAGGGCCACCAACTGGTCAGTTGTTAGTTACGGGGATGAGCCGGTGTTGCGTGCTTCCAGAAGGGAAAAAAAAAAAAAAAAAAAAAAGAAAAAAAGCTCACCTGTGCCACTACATCCGCTGGGATCGGATTACTCCAGTCTATACCCGACACCTCTGCCCCAAAGGACGAGTCCGCGGACTGAAAGACCGGGCGGACAGTCAGAGCGCCCTCTTGGATGGCGGGGAGGGCATCCGCCCTCGGACAGGTGTTGGCGTACGTGCGGATGTCGATGTGGGCGAGGGGGTTCGCCATCGTCTGTGGGTGAGGCATATTGTTCGATTATCACGTCAGGATCACCATCAGCGTAAGGTATGGCAGGATATCTCTTGGCCATGACACTGCTTTTATCGCCGTATCTCTCGCGGCGTCGGTATCTCCGCCGTCGGGCCAGACCCGTCGCAGCCGATACGAGATCTGCCTGCCTGCCGATAGTCGTCGTCGTTATTAAATCAACTATCCTATCTCTCTATCGCTCGATCTGACAGATAACCATACCCATACCCTCAACCAGACGGTCGCAATCCTGAAACCACAAAAAAAAATAACTCCATCAATCACCATGCCTCAAGTCCTCATCACCGCGGGCCCCTACCGATTCCTGGCGTCCTTCGAGGCCGCCGCCCCCAAAACCGTCGCCCTCTTCCGCAGTCTCCTGCCCTATCGCCAGAAACTCATCCACGTCCGCTGGAGTGGCGAGGGGTTGTGGATCCCCCTCGGCGAGACGAAGGAGTTCGAGGTCCCCTGGGAGAATCACACGTCGCACCCTGGCGCCGGCCAGATCCTGCTGTATCCTGGGGGCATATCGGAGACGGAGATCCTGTTTTGTTATGGAGGGGTGTCGTTTGCGAGCAAGATGGGCTCGTTGGCCGCGAATCATTTCTTGACGATTACGGCGGGGCGGGAGAATTTACGGGATCTGGGGGAGTTGGTCTTGTGGACGGGGGCACAGGATGTGCTTTTTGAGGAGGCGACCGAGGAGATGTAGGTTGTGCGTTGTGTTTCTCGCGCGCTGAAGAAAGGCTGATGATTCATGATTATAGGATCCACCAATTCCGGGCGACCACTCGAGCTAAGCTCTAGGTCTCGATGTTTACGTTCCAGAACTCCCCCGGGTCGAGCAGCGGGCCTGGCCATTCGAACCCGGCTTCGTTCATCAGATCCAGCACCGATTGCAGCGCCACTTCGTCGACGGCGGGCCCTTGGTCGGTTGGTGGTGCCAGCACCAGTGCGGTGGCGTTGTGGACAATGGTGCTGAAGTCGCGTGCCGGGTGGAGCGTCGTCGATGCTGAGACGGCGTCAAAGAGGTCGCGGGAGAGATACAGCAGGCGAGAGATGATCGAGTTAGGGTTTGGAGGGAGCAGCGGGGACAGAGCCTCGGTGGTATGGACTTTTAGGTCATCTGACCATGTTGTTAGCGAGCGATTCTGAATGAAATGAAACGAATATTACCCACCATTGATGACGCCCCGGGTGTAGCAGAGTACCAGGAAGGTGACGGCGAAGGTATGCGAGATCCACGTCGAGTCCACGGCATACTGGAGGCGCTGCACGGCCTCCGCGTCCACGTGGAAGGCATCTTCCGGGAAGCTTAGGCGGTCTTGCGAGTCCAGTCGCCAGACGCTGTGGGCTCCGCTGTCCGACAGGGACAGGAGCATCTGCGCCGCGGCCGTCAGGCTGATCTCGAGCGAGGGAAGCAGTGAGGCTGGTGGTGTGCGGGATGCGGACAGGAGGGGGGCGAGCGCGGCGCTGTTCAGGGCCAGTCGATACCACTGATCAATTAGTCCGTTGCTTGTAGATCATGGAAGAGGAAGACAGGATAGATACCCTCACGGAGGTGAATGGGAGTTGGTTATGTTGCGACTTCGTCTGTGCCAGACGCACCGCCCATGTCCTGCAAAGGGATCAGCCACGATCGGGATATCTGCAAATCGGAATGGCACCCACGCTTCCCACTCATCCAGGGACAGATTGAGTCTGCGCAGCCCGTCCGAATTCAGCTGGCGTCCGGAGACATCCCCACAGCGGCGTATCGCCCGGTGCACCAGCGCCACGAGCTCGACCAGCCCGGCCACCCGGAGATCGGCTGGCTGCTGCGCCAGACGATGGGCGCCGAACCGCCGCGCGAGCTGCGCAGAGGCCGCCGGGTCCAGGGACGGAGGCAAACCCGAAGTCAGCATGAGGTTGAAGTCGCACGTCAGCAGGTTGTACCAGACGCGTAGCCGGGCGATCTCGCCCGCCGTGATCGAGTCGGTCGAGCTCTGCGCGAAAGGGCGTAGGGCAGACTGGTCGAGACCCAGAAAGAGAGCGTAGCGCACGGCGAGGCCAAGCACCGCCCAGGCACTGATCTCGTTGTATCGGCTCTTGGGCGGGTGGTTGTCGTCGGTTGTGTAGGGCATCCACTGCGCGTAGAGGAGGAGCACCCGGATGGAGTCGAGGGTCACGTCCGACAGCGTGGGCCGGAGCAGCAGGCGTGACACGGCCTGGTCGAGGAGGGCTGTCAGGGAGGACATTCTATGTACCAGGATTAATTAATACAGGCTAGTACTGCCAGAGAGAATCCCACGTCTGAGGAACGTACTGCGCCCGATGAGGTTTATGAAAGCGCATCCCCACGGCGCAGATGGCGAGGAACAAAACCGGGGTTGTGCGGCGCAGGTCCTGCCATGCGTTGCGCATCTCATCTCCGAGAAAAGGGGCCCAGGGATGGCAGTGATTGAAGAATCTACAGGTCGGTCAGCGTGATACCATCGCGACTCATCCGAGGACATACAAGGTGATCGCACTCTGCGCGTCCTCGACGGACACCACGCCGCGCGCCACAGGATCATAACCGGCGCGCGAGTCGTCCTTGGCCAGCGCCCCCAGCGAGCGCAGCGTGGCGATGGGAGGCCCGAGGTCGATGCCGTCCATGCTGAAGCCGGGCGAGTGCGACGGCGTGGCTGTCATCGGCCCCGGACGGTCGGGATTCTCTGCGGGTGGCTCGACAGTGACGGTCGGGGCATCTGGTTGGGACCGTTGTCTTTCCAGTTCCTCGATCCGGGCTTCATGTTGGTTGATTCTATCGAGTGGTCAGATTGCCCGAGGTCCACGGGTCTCCCCCAGACCCTGAAGTCGACATACTGCTCGTGGAGGTCGACGATCAACTGCGACATGCGCAACGGCGCCAGACACTCTTCGGGGCGCACGATCCTCTCCGTCTGGAAGGAGCAGGTGAGGCCTTGCTCCCTGCATCGCCGACAGGGGGCCTGCGGACCGCCAGGCTCGGGCAAGCAGCGCTGCTTTCTGGCGCGACACTGCAGGCACGCGCGTGAGATGCGACGGGCCTTGGCTGGGTGGGCCTCAGCCGCGCTGCATGAGGTGTCAGTCAGTGTTGCAGGCTGGAGGGCTTCGGGGAGAGAGAGGGGGTGGGGCTACCTTTCTTGGGGCCGTTTCTCCATGGGGAGAGGGGATATTCTCTTCTCGGTGGGTAAGAGGAGAGTGCAATGTTCGTCTGTTGATTTAATCCCCCCCGATGCGGGCTGAGACCGGCTGTCGTGGCGGCCCACGGGGCGAGCGGGTCTGATTGGCGGGAGATAGCCTTTATCGAAGGGATTGGAGGGATCGGGCCAATGGGAGAGCTCCATTGGGGGGGGGGTCTCCACATCGATTGGTGGCCGAGAGAGTCGAGAAGGTCGACAGTAGGGCTGATGGGGGCAAAGTGAGGGCAAAGAAAGAGTCACCGCGGGCTGTCGGCAGCCTGAGGCCCCGATCTCACTTTAACACCTCTTTACATTCTACAATACACATGATTGGCAAGATATGGTCCGATGCGTTATGGCAGGATAAGAAAGTACATTGAGGATAACAGCTACAAGGCCAACCAGAGACATAAGTAGGGCCAAAACCGCTTCCATTGCTGTTATATATGCTTTGCATTGGCGTGCAATGTCTGGGAAGGAGAGCCTGCCTATTATGCACTTTCTGAACTAGGAAAGTGTGCGACCAGGTCTTGTCTAGGGTGTAGCTTGTAACTTCTGAAATATTAAATAAACCAGACTTGCGCATTCAAATTTCTTTTCTTTTTTTTTTTGATACTGTGTCAAGTGTTTTTAGACAGCACGCAAAAATGAGCCACCCGTCGTCTTCCAGTCGTAAAATGGCCAAGAGCGCCACAAGCTCTAAGCCGGGCGCCTTCTCCGAGACACTGAAACTCACCTTACGCGAGATGCAGAATCAGCGTTGCTGGTGTTGCGATGCCCCGGATATGGATACCGCACATGTAATAGCTAAAATGGACTACGCCGTAAGGAAAAATGACAATTACTCTATACCAGACAGTAGCTAAACGTATAATCCGTAGATCCCTCACCTGCGTTCCCGCGGGATTCTGAAACACCTAGACATAAGAGGATTGGCCAACTCTGTCGGGCTGTGCGGAACTCGCCATAGATTGTACGATGATGCCCAAGATCCCCGTGTCGTTTTCATGCCGGAGGACCTGGAGTTCTTTATCCGTTTTGAAGTACGAGATCGAGCTCGTAGAAGGGAGGCCGGGCTTCCAGTAAGTGCCCGAAACGTGCCCAGTGCCGAGACGTTCCGCGCATATCAGGTGTCCCAAGGAAGAATATCTGGAGAGGCAGTGGGCGGGATGTATGACCGCTACATTCTGGAGGAGCGGTGGGCGAACCAGTTGCGCATCACCCAGACTGCAGAGTGGCACGGAGACCCCATGGCCGCTATTCGGCGTGCAATTCTTGTAATTGGATCCACTAGGATCCAACAGCTTCCAATCACCACTGTTCACCAGCTTCAGGTGTTACGGGATCTCTACTTCCGCGATGACGAGATGGCAATCGAGAATTTCTACGGCCTGAAGCCAGAGAAGCTGCCCGGGGATTCAGAAAGCATCAAGGAGGAGGAGAAAGAAGAGGAAGAGTCCGTAAAGGGCAAGAGAAAGCCCAGCCCCTCGAGCCAAAACACTGGGGGGGATGCATCGCACAAGCGTCTTTCGCTAGACATGCAAAACAAAACTCGGTGGATGTTTGGGCCCGAATCAACTACCAGCGACAATGTCCAGAAGTACATCCCTATTTTGAGAGGCCCAGGTAGGGTATGAGTCTATGTACAGTGGTGGTGTTATTGACCTCGACTGTCATTGGTATACATCAATAAGTGGTTTGCCAAGGTTATAGCTGCATTGCACTTCTATTGTAGGGCGTGTCTTACTAAGATCGTATATTGGAAGGTTCCATATTCTAGCTAGCCCAAATATTTCCTAAGCAACTTCTGTGCAGCTAATTTTCCTCTTCTTCAGCTGGGAAGGGTCTCTTCTGTGTCCGAATCTTCCGAGTCTGTCGGGGGACCCGACCAGTTCCCCTGGCCCTTGCAGAGCATCTCGAATGATAGAGGGGGAGCCACCGTTGGCAGGTCCTCGTCGTCATAGAAGTAGAGGTCTCGAAGGGTCTCCAGCTGTTTGACGGTCTCTTTCGGAACGACCCGGATTCGAGGAGAAGCCAGGATCCCCATGGCACGCAAGATGGCCAGAATCGGCGGTCCCGGCCAGGGCTTCGGATGGGGGTCCGGCACGTAAGGCGTTGTGTGGAAAAGCAAGCGCGTGTACAAGCCCGACCGGTCGTCTGGCGAGATGGCCCCGGAGGCAATCTGGGCCTGGCGGTATTGTTCCCGGTCGGGGATGACTCTGCCTGGCTTGGGCTCGTCGGGGAGCGTCGGCGTCGGGCGCGGTCCTCTAGCTCGAACCGGATGAAGTATTCCAGGTCGGCGGGGAAGAAGTAGTACCACTGGTCGATCGGGTCGGAGAAGCCCTTCTCGCAGTTCGGGCAGAGGTCCACCACGTTGAGGTCGGTGTTGTAGAAGGTGTGGACCTTGAACTTCAGGAACTCCTCCAGCAGTCCGAACCTTGCGAGAAACTCGCTCTGGGTTGCGGTCAGTCGGGGTTCACATATGGAAAGCTCGCAAACATACACTATTTGCATAGCTATTGGGGCTGATCATGGGAGTCGGCCTGGCCATGGGCATCTCACATCCCCAGCATTCATACGGCTGATATCGTTCTGTTGATCTCACCATTCTGTCCGCAAGGTTGACTCGATGAAATAGTTCAGATCCTTCAAGTGGATTAGATGGCGGCTTTGGGTGGTAGTGATAGAGTATTGGATGGAGGGGACGGGCTGTTGTTGGGTGGAAGGAGAAAGTTGGTGGTGGGGTGAAAGGTCATTTCAGTATGGTTTCTGATGTATATCTATGATCATGGTGACAAAACAACGGGATCTTCTTTCCAGGCATCAACCTCGCATCATAACTACGTGTGGAGATGTATGTATGGGCGATGGTGATGGATAAAATTTGCAACCCCTTGGAGATAGTGTTATCACACCGACTGAAGAGAATGGGCACTTTTTTCAGTCTGATGGTTTTCTCTCACAGCCAGCTCCAGGACTTGGTTCCATTCTTCCTGAAATACGATGAATCCCGCTTGGATGCACTGCTTTGAGTGGTGAATAATTAACCCAATCACGGATCCGAGGTATCCGTCCATGCTGATCTTGATATTCATGCTGACAACCTTTACCCATGCCGGATACAGGGCAGGGTAGACAGAGCCCCGGCGGCAAATCCCCCCCGCTATGCCGTCGGCATCTTCCAGCCACTATAAGCACGCTACTGCATGCTTATAAATGCCCTGATGCCCTGTCTCTCGCCACCCCCGGTTTCAGACTCAGCTTCTGGGTGAAGCTTTATATTCACCGTCGATAATCCTCATTGCATGTGCTGTGTGACTGCCAGGGGATGAAAACTAGCTTCCCCTCTTTTCCTCTCCCTTTTCTTTCTCACCTCTGTTCTCTCTTCTCTCCTCTTCTCTCCTCTCTTTAACACTCACAAGCACTAACCCAACCCGCCATCTCAGCTTTGTGTCTCCCCCCCCCTGCATTTAACTATTTTTTACTATCATTTGATATAAGTCCATTACTACCATGCAGCTGGCCCTCGGCACCCGCGTGCTGCCGTGGCTGCCGCTGCTCTGGCAGTCACCGTCGCCGCCCCAGCGCTTGCCCCAGCCCTGCGCCAACCTGTCGCTGCCGCTGATCCCCGACGCCGAGATCGTGTCCATCACCAGCCGCGAAGTCCACAACTACACCCTCCCCCAGTTCCCCGGCCAGCAGCTGAGCTTCTGTGACGTCAACATCACCCTCACCCATACTGACGCTGACGAGGCTGAATACAATGACTTCGCGCACGTCTCCGTCTGGCTTCCCCTGAACGCCACCGACTGGAACGGCCGCTTCCAAGCCACCGGCGGCGGCGGACTCGCGGCAGGATTCCCATCAGGGCCTTTGCAGATCCTAGCCGTCAGCCAGGGCTACGTCGCTGCAGCCACGGACGGCGGCCTGACCCTGAACGGAACCATCGACCCCCAGTCCGGCAGCTGGGCTCTCCGTCCCGACGGCTCGCTGAACACCGCCTTACTCGACAACTATGCGCATCGCTCCACCCACGACCTCGCTGTTATCGGGAAGATCCTCACCGAGAGGTTCTACGGTAAACCGCCCACTTACTCCTACTTCAGGGGCTGCTCGACCGGCGGCAGACAGGGATATTTTGCGGCCGCGCTGTATCCGAGGGATTTCGATGGGATTTCGGCGGCTGCCCCCGGCATTAACCTTCCTCATTTGTTTGGAACGTTCTTCTGGCCGCCTATTCTGATGATGCATGGGGTTGTGCCGCCGCAGTGTGTTTTCGAGGTGTTTCAAAAGGCCGTCGTTGAGAAGTGTGATCCGCTGGATGGGGCGGTAGATGGGTTGATTTCTAATTATCTTCCGGAAGCGTGTCAGTTTGATCCCGCGGTGCTGGTTGGTAAGACCGTTGATTGCGAGGAGACCAAGTCGACTGTTACCATCACACCGAAACATGCAAGGCTGGTTCATCAGATTCTAAAAGGCCCTCATCTCTCTGATGGCCGCAAGCTGTGGCACGGCCTGGCCCCTGGGGCGTCCTTCCGCGGCATTGCCAACACGGTTGCTCGCAACGGGAGCGATATCATGACCATCAAACCCTTCGGTCCCATTGTCGGCTGGACCAAGAACTTCGTGTTCCAAGACCCGACCTACGATGTCTTCGCCATGGATTTTGTCGACTTTGACGTTGCCGCGATCCTTTCCATCGCCAAGTTCCGCGGCATTCTCGGCTCCGAAGACCACCGTTTGTTTGGCTTCCAGCGCGCCGGCGGGAAACTGCTCTCGTGGCATGGCCTGGCGGATGAGATTATTCCTTCGTCGGGGACCGTGACGTTTCGCCAATGGGTCGAGGAAGATGTTGGGGGCCCCGAAGTCGCGGATGGCTTCTATCGCTTGTTTCTGGCTCCCGGCGTGGGTCACTGTGGGGGAGGGTATGGGCCGGTTCCGACGGAGGAGATGGAGGCGTTGGTTCGTTGGGTCGAGGAGGGCAGGGCGCCGGATACACTTGCTGCGGAGATCGTGGATTCGGCAGGCGAGAAGGTGTCGCGTCAGCTGTGTCGCTATCCGGATGCACTGGTGTATGATGGTCATGGCGATGTCAAGCTGGCTAGTAGCTTTCACTGTGGGTCGCTCGATGGCTGATCGTGTTGGATCGCGGTCAGGAAAGGGTGTTCTGTAAACTAGTCCCGATATGATTCTTGAGGCGACACCTGGCGTGTCTCACCTTGTGGACATTGTCATACTTTTCTTCGTTTTGTTGTTGTGTTGGAATTCAAACCTGATGCCAAGTGTTTCTGGGATTCTCACCTAACCCGTTTGATCTGGAGAAGTATTCCCGATCTGTAGATTGTGGCCGCTTCTAGTACTTTCACACCTACCTTGGTATCTGGACACCTCGTTGGTTGCGTGGTAGTGATGTTCCACGAATTGCCCAACAAATCTTCATTGAAGGGGTTATGCCTGCTAGTTTGCCTTGGCATCGATTTCCGCGTAATATCAAAACCATTTGAAAAGCCAGATCCGGATACGATAAACAGGAGACTCTCCATGATGCGACTTGATGCGCCTGGTAGGGATGGATGGCACCAAGATTGGTACTTTGAATGTCCAATCGACGAATATTTAAATCATTACTATCGTATACTAGGTCAAATTTTGACCCGTCGAGTTCACCACTATAACTTCATCAGATGAACGAACGCCGCCGCTTGAGATGCCCATCGCGCTAGACCCATGACAATAAAGCCCCACGGAGCACCAGGCTCGTGCGGCTGCAAAGAAACCCTCTATCGCATGTCCACCTGGAACAGGTACTTCTGACGGATCTGAGCCACATCGTACACGATGTACTCGTTGTAGAGCAGGCCTCGCGACTGAGCATTCGCCGCCGGCGACGACACGTCAGGCATCGTCACGCCCTTCAGACTGGGGTGGACACAGCTGGCATCCTTCCAGGCCGAAGGGATTGATGAACCACGACCCAGCGTGGCGACCTTTCCTTCGCGCACGGCATCCTCGCCCGCGTTGAAGTTGCCCCCGTCCAACTCCAGCATGGGATTACCGACTTCGACGTCACAGAGCAGCAGCAGACCCTGATTCCCACTGCCCCACGAGCAGCAGTAGTTCGCCGACTTGGTGGACATGTCTGCAAAGTAGACACCCTTTCCGAACATGTATCCGCTGACGGGGGCTTCTGGCGGGGCGATGCGCAAACCCTGACTCAGGATACCACCGAAGTTGGTGCTGCGGGATCCGTGCCACAGCAGACGGCGACTGCTCTTCTTCATCTTGGCAAACTTGGACGACTGGAAGCGGTCGTTCTCGCCCTGTCGTTCAATGCGGAAAATGTTGATGACCTGTCACTGGTTAATCCGCATCCTTACAGGTACATCAGGCCACTCACATTGTATCTAATCCCGTGCGTAGCACCACGGGACTGGATGAGATAGTCATGCAGCTCGATAAATTCGGTAGATGTGTGATCCACTGTATGAAATTAGCGTGCGAAACATAGGCCAAGGAACGGGCATAGCGTACGTGGGGACATCTCTTGCATTCCCAAGCCCTGGAATTGACGGTCAAGCTGGTGCACCGTATCGACATCCTTCGCAGCCTTCATGATGCTGTTCGCAACCTCCATATCGGTCAATGTTTCCAGCAGCTCAATTTCCCTCTTGATGAGATTCTCCTGGACCAGCACCGGGGGCCTGTTGCGGCCAAAGACGTGAGGGATGAAGGTAAAGTACAGGTTGCTGATGTGCTCGGCCGCTTCATTAAAGGAAAGGCCGTATTGGTCTGCTGCCAGGTTGGGGTTCGCGACCAGCTCCGAGAGGTTCTTCAGGGCCTCAAAACCGGAGAGCAGGGTGCGCTTGCTGAGCTTACCCAGGGGCAGTTTCTGCGCGTCGTAGGACATGGCGGCCATGGTGGCATTGAAAAGATCCTGATTGAAAATGAACGCGATTAAATTCTGCACCGCCGCAGGCAGGGTGCTTTTGACCTCCGGTGCCTTGGCCTTGGAGGGCTTCTTGACGACAGCTTTGTCGTCCTCGTCTTCATCGTCGGAGCCCTCTTCATAGTTCCGCTCAATGAAGGTATACTTGCTACCCTTGGGGGGGTCGAGACGGTTCTCCCAGGTCAGGCCGGACTTGTCTTTGAATTTCTTCTTGAACTCGGCTTCCGCTCTTCCGTGGCTACCGTCGCCTAGAAGGGCATGCTGCCCCAGTTCTCCCACTCGGCCCCAATGGGTCCAGGTCTTAAAATCGCTCTTGCTGCTGTTGGTGAGCAGTTGAACGCGATAGAATTTGTTGTTGTTATTGCTCGCACTGGTCTGGTTCAGGGTGGCATCCCAGATGAGGCCGCTTGGATCAATGTATACCGCGTAATGGGCTATCGAAGAACAGTTAGCTCCGCCTTGGCTCCACTAATCCTTGCTCTACGCGCAGGGGTAGGTCACCTACCTCTCAGGGGGCAGGTCTCGTCCACGGGAACATTGAGGGACTTGGTGCCGATGGTCTGAGCGTCCTTGAACTTCTTGGTTGTACCATCCTGCTGGACGCCGAGGGCTTCTTCCAGGGTGCGCTTCTTGGGCTTCTCCTCCTCCTCGTCCTCGTCCTCATCCTGGTTATTGTCGGCGCCCATCAGGAAATCCTTCTCGTCGAGCCGTTTGCCCTCCGCGTCGGAGTCGACGAGCCAGGCCAGCGAGACAATGTTGCAGGTGTATACCTTGCGGGCTTGCGTGTCTGGGCCTTGTTAGTTACCGAGGCCCGACACATCGGGGACGCAGCGGGTGGCAGTCGGCAGTCCTCGATCATCGTCGAACCGACCCTTCGACTCACATTTGACACTCCTGTTGTCCACCTCCTTCTCGGTTGTAATCAGGTGGGTGCATTCTTCCGTCACCGTCGACGAGAACTTGCCTCCCTGGCGACTGACGATGTTCTTCAAGTCCGCTATTATCCCGAACAGGGTCAGCAACCGCTCCGAGGAGTATCACATCGAGTGGCAGAGCGGGACCCACCTTGCTTGAAGCCGGGGAATGTTCCGCCGACGGCGATAACCAAGCCCTTTAAGGCCTGGACGGTCATTGTGCGAGAGAGGGTGAGAGCAGTAGCTAAAAAGAGGAGCGGGGGGGAAGCCGAAGTCGTGTCACCAGTGAGGGAGAGCAGCGATGTGGTGAGGGGGAATTGGGAATTGGGAATTGGGGTGATGGCAGTTGTCGACGGGGTAGTCCCGGATGGAGGGTGTGCGAGGAGCAATGAAGGTGATGAGGGAGATGAAGGTAGAAGAAGAAGAAGAAGCGAAGACGGGGAGGAAGAGAGAGTTATAAAGCAATAGTTAATCTGGTTGACCGGCGCCTCGCCTGCCCGCCTCAGGCCCCTCAGGCCCCTCAGGCCCCCGCCGCTGCTGTTGCCTGGACCCTGAGTCGCCGGGGCGGCCTGATTGGCCCGAGCTCCTGTGGGGCGGCCAGGCACCAGCGCCGCACGTGACTTCTGCCTGGGGGCGCCATCCCGATCGGGCAACAGAGCCTCAGGTACCAGCCGGCAGCCTGCGACTAGTGATGCATTCGAAACAGAGACGATACTGTGAAAGACGATATAGTAAGTCCCAGTTGATATTTTACTGCGGGAAAAAAAAGCTATGAGAAAAACGAAAAAGCTTGCTAACCAAAAATAGTTTATGTGGAGCCAGAGTGAATCGACCCCGCGTTGAACACTTCCGAGGACCCTTTTTTTTTTTTTTTTTTGGCGCCGTTCACCCAAACAGGCGACGCGACCGCCTTCTGCTGCTTTCTCTTCTTCTTCTTCTTCTTCTTCTTCTGCTTCTTCTTCTGCTTCTTCTTCTTCTTCTTCCTCTTCCATCATCCTCCTTGCTTGGTCTGATATATACAACAACACAACATAACGCCTCGCCCAATGCACATTATTATCATTACTAGAGAATCAAAAATCCGGGAATGGGATAGGATATATCATACTCCCTCTCTCCCTGCGCTGCAAATGCTTTTTTTTTTTTCAATCGAGCCTGTCAGTTCTCCCCCTCACCCACGTCCTCGTCCGCCACGTGCGACTCCTGCGCCTTCTCGTAATACGGCGCGAACTTGCTCTTCTTGCGCAGGTTCTTGCCGAACAGCAGGAAGCACACGGGGATCGGCACCAGCACCGCCGCCAGGCAGCCCAGCAGGGTGGACGCCCACTGGATGCCCATGTTGTCGAACATCTGTCGCGAGAACAGCGGGAAGCTGGCCGCCACCAGCGACCGGCAGAAGGTGTTGGCCGCGATGGCCGATGCGGCACTAGATGGCAGGTCAGTCAGAGTCCGGGGATACCTCCACAGCGGGATCGGATCACTTACAACATCAAATACGTGTCGATCAGGTAGTTGAACAGCTGGATGAAGATCATCAGCAGTCCGAATCCCGTGAACAGCCCACTCAGCGTCGGCACGATCCACGGGATGCTGTTCGTGAAGCCCGTCCACCCGAACCAGAACAGCCCGGCCGCGAAGAGCACGCCGCCCAGGATCACCGGCGGCAGACGCCACTCCGGCACCGGCATCCCCCCGTTGGCATCCAGCTTCCGGTTGTACGCCGGGCTCGTCAGGATGATGTACGCCGCCGCGATGAGCAGGCCCACCACCATCCCGAACAGCGTCAGCCCGCCCACCCCGGCCGACATGCCGTACACCCCGTCGAACACCAGCGTGTACGCCGTCAAGAAGCAGTACAGCAGCCCATAGATGAAGCTGAGGTAGACGGTCACCGCCAGGATCAGCGGCTCGCTGATGAGCAGCCGGATCGGCCGCGAGAAGTTGTTCACGATCAGCTCCCGCAGGTCCACCTCGATCTCCTCCTGCTTCGCGTGGATGCCCCAGTTCTTCGTGCGCCGCCGCAGCTCCGCCGCCTTGTCCACCAGCACCACCGGTGGGTACGATTCCTTGAGGAAGAACAAGTTCATCACGAACGCCGCGTACCCCATGATCGCGGGGATGTACGCCGTCCACCGCCAGCCCAGGTACGACGAGTTGATGAACCCGCCGATGAAGGGGGCCAGCAGCGGACCCAGGAACACTGTGCTGGCGAACATCGCGATGGCCACGCCCCGCGTGCGGTTGTCGTAGATGTCGGAGAAGATCGCCGCCACCACCGCCAGCGGGCTACTGCCGAAGATGCCGCAGAAGAAGCGGCAGATCATGATCGTCTGCAGATCCTTGGCCACGGCGACCGCGGTGTTGAAAATGCCGAACCCCAGCATGGCAATGATGATGGGCAGGCGGCGGCCCTTCAGTTCGGAGAGCGGCGCCCAGATCAACGGTCCCGACGCATACCCACAGATATATAACGAGCTAGAGAGGGTGGCCACTTCGATCCCGACGCCGAACACCTTGGCGACGTTCGTGGTGGAGGAGCTGAAGATGGCGGAATCGAAGGTCGAGCAGATACTCGTAAAGGCGAGCATGGCGCTGATGTATATCCTAGGGGAACCCACACCGTCAGTACACATCTGATCCATCAATCTTCCGCCCGCGCAGGACCTACTTGGTGGACAGCTTCCAGTTCTGGGGGTAGAGTGGGTCATCGGGCCCGTCGAACTCGACGACATAGTCCTCTCGCGCCGGCAGCGGGGGCGGGTAGGGCTTGCCGCCTCCAAAGGCCGGTAGAGGCGCTCGCGAAGCGCGCGACCTGACGCTTTCGCCAACGGTGAGGGCGTGTTGCAGGCGCTGGGTCTCGATGCGGCTCAGGGCGTGAGAGGTGGCCGTGCGATGGCGCTCCAGGTCGATCTCGGTGGCGCGCGATTGGAGGGTGTGCAGCTGCGGGTTGGGCTCAATGGAGCTGCTGTAGCCAGTCGAGCCGGTGGTCCCTGAGGAGGTCGGGCGCTCGAGACCCTCCTCCTCCTTGCTCGAATGGAGCCGGGCATCGAGCTCAGCCTGCTCGAGGTCCTTGTCGACGCGGGACATGATGAAGTCTGTCTGGTCTGGAGAGAGAGGCCCCGATGCTGGCCCAAGACAGGACGACGATTTCTGCTGGCTAAGAAGGACAGGACAGGACAAGACAGGACAGGGACGGAGTCGCCGCCTGGGGGTCCAGGCTGAATAATAATAAAGACTGTGATGGCCATGGCCAGCATCCGATTTATCCGTTCTGCACTCGGGAGCCCCACCGCGAACGGCTGCCACCCGGCCTCAGCACTGCCGAAGCGCCGAAGAGGGCCTCGATGCCCTCAACCCCCCTCGCGCTCAGAGCCTGTAAGTGCGGGCAGCCGAGTATTTGAAAATATCGACATCCTCCTCATAAGCAGGACCTTGACGCTGTGGAAGCTGGAATCGATTATTTGGTGGTCCATCTCCCCTGCCTCCAACAAATTGGCTGACTCTGCCTCAGGCATGCAGGCCTCCAGCCTGGCAGCCTGGGGCCGCCAAGAGGCCGGCCCATCCGCCATGACGTCACGAGGGGCGGGTATTAGTCAGGATGGCAAATGAAGGCAGAGAATTTCTGGTGTTTTCCAGCACTTGCCCGGGGGACTAACCCCAAGGAGGAGTGATTCATGCCCAATCGCCGTCGGATACGCCATGGGCGGAGCCTGACTCGTCTCCTGATCCGAAGGCGTCGGCAAGTATCTATCTATGTATCTCATCCACTGTACGGAGTAGATATGCGGTGAGGGACATCATCCCATACATACTCTCGAGGGTCCCTGCACGAGAGCCACTGCCTTCATATGGAACACGTCCAGCATGCACCTGTACCAGAGCCTCTTGGGAGGAAGAAGACCGGTGCACGTACCATAGTCATGGTTGATTGTTGGCTCCCGAAGTTGGACGAACCCCCCCCCTTCCCCCCCCTGGCTAGTTGGATCCCCGTCAGGCTGAACTACTGCAGCCGACTTCTGGCCAGGATCAGCTGCACCAGGCACCTATTGATGGGACACGCGATCCCCATCTCCTGCCCCTGTCGCACAACCCACCCGTTGATGAACTCGATCTCCGTCGCTCGGCCGGCCCGCACATCCTCGCACATGCTGCTCGAGTTGCCGGCCGTCTTCTGAATGTTGCTGATTAGCTGCTCCTCGAGAGCTGCCACCGACATCCGTGCCTGCACGTCGGGGAGGCCCTGCAGCTCGGGCAGCTGGCAGAAGACCGATGAGATCTCCCCGAGGAGCGGGCGCTGCATCCTGCGCAGCTCCGCATTCTCCAGCATCGCGCCATTGTGTACGCCCAGCAGCGCCGTTAACGGGTTGACCATGCAGTTGGTCGATAGTTTCAGCAACTGCGCCTGGCGGAGTTCTATCCAGGGCATCTCGGTGCATCGGATTATCGGGGCTGCGACCAGCCGGTCGATGAGGTCGCGACAATGGGGGGACGCCTCAGCTGACACCTGGTCGCCGACCACCCCGATCGCCCCAGATCCATGGCGTCCGGCGAGGACTGCATCCAAGGGCGACTTTATGTAGGCGCTATGGCGCATAATTCCAAACATGTAGGTCGGTCTCGTCAGTGGGTCCGGGAACAGGTGCTTGTTCAGCGCTTCAATCTGGCCCAAGCCGTTCTGGAACAGACAGATGGTGGACTGCCGGCCCAGCCGATGCTGGATGGGCCGCAGGGCGGAGACCGTCGCGCAGGCCTTGACGGCGACGATTAAGCTGCGTATCGGTGCCGCTGCAGATCGACGATGACTATTGTTAGCATCCCCCACGAAATCGACGTCATACCCGGCACTCCCTACCGAGGAGCCACCTTCTCCGACCTGGAGATGGAGCCGCTGGCCCCGCGCGAGGAACTGCTGGTAGATGGCTTCGCGATGGAGCAGCAGCGTGACAGGCGGGGGAGTGGGGATGCATCGCAGCGAGTGTGCGACGACCGTCCCGATGCTCCCCAGGCCGATCACATGTATGCCGTGCGCGTTCATGATGGATGTGGTACGGGGGACAGAGTGGCTGGAAGCGATCCGAAGGCAGGTATCTATACTATCGGCTAGTATCCTGTGGATCCGAACCGCAGCTTTCCTTGGATGCCATCCGTAGCTGTCCGCAGCACACGTTTTGTACCCCTTGCATCGTGTGCGTGATCTTCGTGTCATAACACCCGACACTCAATGTCCGACCGGGTGGGAAATGACATCAAATTATGGAGAATAAACCATGCTACGACATCGGATACGCGGCACTGCCAACAACCCTGTCCATTACCCCTGATCCATAAATCATGAACTCATCCGCACCAACGAAATCACCCCAGACTCAAAAAAAAAAAAAATACAAACAAACACAAGCGCCAGCCCAATACCCTACGGTTGCGGGAATTCTCCCCTATTCACATTACACCTCCATTTAAAACATCGGCATTGCGACCTTGTTCGAATAATCCACATTATCCGACACACTCTCGATCCGTCCGCCACAGGTGCCAAAAATCACATCCCACAGCCGGGTCTGCTTCCCGTAGTTATGGCTCTTCTTCCACCCCTTGCGGTGATGCAGATCATGATCCTCGATGACCAGCTCCGCCCCGAATAGCTTCAACAGCCAGTTCAACGTTGAGGGCGGCGATGCATGCATCCGCAAGCCACTGTGGCCCGCCAGCTCCGCGAACATCACGTACTGGTGGCAGATCCACCACTCATAGAATCCCATGGGGAGACCCATGAACTTCATAGTGAAATATGTCATGAGTGGCACACCCGCGATGTCGAAGAACTCCTGCTCCGTGTCGGCGTACAGCGTCAGCAGCGGGTTCGGGTGCTTGGTGAGGTGGTGCGTGCGGTGGTATTTCCACAGTGCGCCCACGTCATGCATCAGCCGGTGGTACCAGTAGAACCAGAAGTCGAGGATGATGCCGTACAGCCCGATCTCGAGGGGCAGCCACGCCCAGCTCATCTGCGCCGGGGCCACCGTGCGCCGGTAGCTGAGGAGCACGGTCATGATGGGCCGGAAGGTCGAGGTCGACATGAGCGACTGGACCACTTTCTGCACCCCGACGTCGGGCACCCCGTCGCGCTCGTGCTGGTCACCGTCCAGGTAGCCGAGCTTTTGGCCCATGCGCCGGAGGGCCTGGAACTCGTGGATGGCGATGAGCTTGAAGGCGAGGCTGTAGAAGAAGAAGGCGGCCAGCGGACTGAAGTTTTGGCCCGTGTAAGCGACATAGACGTGGTGGACGGCCAGGGGGAGGAACGAGTGCCAGAGCACCCAGCGGTGCTGGGACCACTGGCCCATGTAGGGCACCTTCTCGGTCTTCTGGTGCACGGGCACCTCTTTGTCCAGGGCCTGCGGATGGATGCCGAGGATCTCGTAGAACCAGTGGAAGGGCGTCCACTGTTTGCGGTCGAGTCCCCGCCAGGAGGACTTCATCGAGTCCTTGGGATTGCGTTGGAATTCGCTCATGATGGGTGAGGGCGTGCGCTCTTTTTTCGTGTTTTGGGATGGTTTTCTGGTCGGCCTTTGAGGGGTCCTGGGGCGAGGAGCGTAGGTGGGTTGGCTATATAGGGCTGCGGCGGGTTCGGGATCGACCTGCCCCAGGCACTCGGAAAAGGTAAACGCAAACGTTGACCTTCCGCGCGGGCTCGGCTCAACCGCATGTGATACGGGTCTTGCAGTCCCCGTGGATGTTTGAACCTCTTTTGAGGGGTTCATCAGACTCGCTAACGAGGGAATCACCGCGGCTCTGCAGATCCCCCGAAAACGAGGCTCGTCGTTGGCCGGTAGCGCAGCTCAGCGCTTGCCTCCACCGAAGACCCTTGACACATGATGCTCGTGCGATTGTGCCGAGGACGTTGGGAACTTGGGATGGAGTGCCAGGCCGATGAAGCGTTGGAGCCTGGGGAGTGATGTGATCGAGTTCCTACATCACCCGTCGTTCACTTTCCCAGCGGCTGCCACACCTGCTGAGAGATAGGTCAGCCTTATCTCATGTTGCTTATTTTTCTCGACCGTTGACCGCTGCGGAGACATGTGTGCCGACTTGTTCTGTCCCTGAGGAGGTGGTGTCCTGTTGGTGCCCTTGCCTCCCTGTCCCCTGTTCGGTTGATCCCGGGTGACGAACTGGATCTGAGGGGTGCCCTCGGAAGATTTCGAACCCCTCTGACTCTGGAAGCAGTCTCGACATTGAGCATAGACTGGGACCTGTTGAGGTTTATGTCAAGGGGACAGGTAAATCCCCAGGTAGGACACCCTCGCGACCAGTGCCGCATTGGGAAACCCATGCCACCGCGATGCATGGCAGTCCACAACCCACGAGACCCACTGACGTATATGTACATGCGTGCCGTGGTCGGGCAGAACCTGATCGAAAGCAGGTTTTCTGATCGAAATCGGGGGGGATCTATCTATCTACAGTGCGTGCGAAATTGTATATCCGGTGATAAACGAGGTGTTTCGCTTACAGCATGTCGAGCTGAAAGGTGGAGTTATAGTATCTGGCATTATGCATATCCGGCGCTGCAAGGCAATCTCGACGCGACAAGGCCCTCTCTTCAGCTCATGCGGTGATCATTTCCGGCCCATACCTCGACGGAGGATCTGACAGCTTAGATTGGCGCACAGGCCGGATCATACGATACTCGGCGATCCAGTACATCCTCCAATTTCGACAATGCATCCCGATCGTGGGCTTACGGGATGGTTCCTGAATCTATGGGCCTTGCTAGATAAATTGCTCCAGGCACCAGCACCAGGACCAGCACCAGGACCAGGGTCTTCCCATTATTGTGGCCCGTCGGAACACCCGATGCCCAGACTGGGTCCAATTTAACCTTGTGCTCCCTCCCGCACCCCGACCATCCGAGCGATACATCGATGGCTGGAATGACCGGATGATCTGCAGGTCGGAAATAAAGGGCCATTGCGGGAATCCTGGGAATGGCATGCGGGTTGTGCATGTTATTGCAAAGGCTCTCTCTCTCTCCTCTTGACGGGTTAAGCGTTGAGCCCTCCCGTCGTCGTACAGTACGATCGCAGGTGACAGCCACGCAACTTGACTTTTCTTCAGGGGACAAGGTACAGGAAATAGGGGATTGAGTTTGCCAGGAACCATCACTAACTACGCCTATGTAACGGCGATGTTCTATTCTGGTGTTTACGCCGTCGCATAGTGGGCGACCCAAAATTGGGCCTCCGCGCCCGACAATTGCGGCGCGCCAAGTCGAGGGTTGATCTCCACCCGTTCATCGCATGGCTGCGCATCGCCGTTTCAGACTGCCCCCTCCACGCTTCGGGAACCATCCGTCCGTGTCGCTCATCCGGATTTCCAGCCTCGATCGCGATAGGGCCGGTCCACCTGAAACATGGTAACATGGTCCCAACCGGGAGATGCTAGCAACCAGCAAACTGTCTACGCATGTACAAGCTACCTAGCAAGGAGCAGGGCAGAAAGACACCCGTCGGCTAGTTCCAGGGGAGACATCCATGGATGCGGCGTATTTATATTTCCATATAACCCCTCCCCTTTTCATCTCCAAAAGCAAGGGCAAACCTGTCGCTCTTTTTGTCCACCCCAGTCACTCCTTGTCCCCCTAATCCCCCATACGCTCATTGTAAGTCTTCCCCGTGGCCACATGGCGACATGGCAACAATGCCCTTGTCGGGATCTCGGGATCTCTCTGACAGCCGTCTATAGATGTTACGTCCGCTTCTCCTCTCGCTGGCGGTGCAAAGCCTGGTCACCGGCACCATCGCCAGCCCCAACCCTCACCCCCACGCCTCACACCTCCACGAACGAGACACGGAGTTCGACTATATCGTCGTCGGCGGAGGAACGGGCGGGATTACCATCGCCACGAGACTGGCGCAGAACAAATTCAAGGTTGCCTTGATCGAGGCCGGTGGCATGTATGAGCTCGAGTCCGTCGCTGAGGTGCCCGCCGCCGACGTGCTCCCCGTCGGATCGGACCCCGCAACCATCGCCGCCCAGGACTGGGGCTTTGTTGCGGAGGATGTCCCCGGTGCGAATGGCCGGTCCATTCACTATGCGCGGGGGAAGTGTCTGGGTGGATCGTAGGTGTCGCATTCCTATTCCCCGATGCTCAACGCTAACGACACTCAGCTCAGCCATGAACTTCATGATTTACCAACGGTTTGTCTTCCAATCTTCACACTCATTGTTTCCCCCGATGCCTGTTTCCCAGGACTGACCGTCTGTCTTCTCGTCCAGTCCTACCATCGAGTCCATGCAGCAATGGGCCACCACCGTCAATGACAGCAGCTACACCTTCGAGAACACGCTGCCCTACTACAAGAAGAGCGTCAAGTTCACCCCTCCCAACACCTCGCTGCGATCCAAGAATGCCACGACCGGCTATGATGCCAGCGCGTACGAGTCCACTGGCGGCCCGCTGAAAGTCTCGTACTCGAACTATGCCATGCCCTTCTCCACCTGGATGGACCTCGGCATGCAGGCCATCGGCATCAAGGAGATCGAGGACTTCAACCTGGGATCCCTGCTCGGCTGCCAGTGGTGCGCCTCCACCATCGACCCCAGCAGCGAGTTCCGCAGTAGCTCCCAGGCCTCCTTCCTGTCCGATATCACCCCCAGCACCCTGACCACGTACTCGAACACCCTCGCCAAGAAGATTATCTTCAATGATCAGAAGCAGGCCACCGGCGTGCAGGTCAAGGGCTCCTGGGGCATAATTTCCACCCTCACGGCCAAGAAGGAGGTCATCGTGTCGGCCGGAGTCTTCCAGTCCCCTCAGCTCTTGATGGTCTCCGGCATCGGTCCCCAGGATATCCTCGAGGAGCATGGTATCCCTGTCATTGCCAACCGCCCCGGTGTGGGCCAAAACATGTGGGATCACCCGTTCTTTGCCCCCTCTTACCGCGTCCAGGTCCAGACCTTCACCGCCATCGCCAACAACATCCTCGGCATCATCGGCGAGTTCCTCGGCATGATCACCGTGAAGACTGGACCTCTGACTAACCCCATCGCCGATTACCTGGCCTGGGAGAAGATCCCTGCGACGCTGCGGTCCGCCTTCAGCAGCGAGACCACGAAGCAGCTGGCCGCCTTCCCCAGTGACTGGCCCGAAGCGGAGGTATGCACTCTCCCCCCCCCCCAACATCCAGCCGCACAGCTAACATTCTACTCAAAAATAGTACATCTCCGGCGCCGGCTTTATCGGCAACATGTCCAACCTGCTTACCAACCAGCCCAAGGACGGCTATCAGTACGCCTCCATGTTGGCCGTGCTCATCACCCCGACCTCCCGCGGCAACGTCACCCTCAAGTCGGCCGATACCTCCGATCTGCCTATTATCAACCCTAACTGGCTGGACACTGAGGCGGATCAGCAGGTTGCTATCGCGATGTTCAAGCGCGTTCGTGAGGCCTTCCAGAGCAGCGCCATGGCGCCCGTCATTATCGGGGAGGAGTACAACCCCGGTCTACAGGTGCAGTCCGACGAGGATATCCTCCAGTTTATCAAGGACAACGTCATGACCCTGTGGCACGCCTCCTGCACCTGCAAGATGGGTCTGGAGAGCGACGATATGGCGGTTGTGGATAGCCAGGCCCGCGTGTATGGCGTCGAGGGGGTGCGCGTCGTGGATGCCAGTGCCTTCCCCTTCCTCCCTCCGGGACATCCCCAGTCGACAGTTTGTAAGTCCTTCATCCTACCCTAGCCCAGTTCGAATAGTCTTGACTAACGATACCAGACATGTTGGCGGAGAAGATCGCCGAAGAGATCATCAACGGGTCGTCCTAGACCCTCCCCTCACTCGCTGCACATACCTTTATTTCTTTTTCTTACTTTGCCCTCTTTTGTACAACACCATACCCTTCAATGTGTATACTTG
This sequence comes from Aspergillus heteromorphus CBS 117.55, assembly GCF_003184545.1. Classification (NCBI taxonomy): domain Eukaryota; kingdom Fungi; phylum Ascomycota; class Eurotiomycetes; order Eurotiales; family Aspergillaceae; genus Aspergillus; species Aspergillus heteromorphus. The sequence continues at coordinate 117,406 of NW_020290414.1, read as the reverse complement.
GTGATATTGCCAATGCGTATAATCGACAGACTAATGAACAGAACAGAACAGAACCAACCCACTAGATTAATATGACCACCAGTTTCTCGCTGTATTACCCATTATGTGTATACCAACCAAATCCATATCCACGAATGAAATCACTTTATATTAACGAAACAGCCCCATCTAATACAGTCTCAGGAAGTGACTCCCCCGTCTCTCACCCCCCTCCTGTTGAGCTGTGTCCTGCTCCGTCTCCTCGAGAATATCGCTGTCGAGTCGCGGGTCAAGCTTGCTCAGGATCTTGTTCGAGTGTGGCTTTGCGGTCGTGTCGGACCCCGGACCGGCAAGTTGTGGCTGGCTGGCGCTAGCACTGGCTGAGTCCTCGCTGTCTGAGGCGTGGTCCATGGGTTGGACGTTCTTTGAGTTCAGGTAGCTGCGGCTGAGAGGGGGGTGGTCTGACATGATTGCGAGGGAGTGGTAGTGGTTGCGATTGCGATCGACAATGGCAATATACGGGATGTCAACCTGGAAGACTCGAACCAAGTAGGTTTGGATGTTGGATGTTCTTTTTTGTTAATGACAGTAGAGCCCGTGTCTAGTCGAAGTCGAAAGCAACCACTTTATATCAAACACTGCGATCGTGCCATTACATCATTGGTATCGATCGGATGACGATGACGATGACTACTCGGCCTGGCCTCTGCGGATTGTTGGATAATTCGATATCACTTGCAATGGCATTGTTCTCATCCGACTGGAAGGTGACGTCAATTTTTGTTGATGGTATTGCCGCAAACGGCACACTCGCGGGGGCATCCGTGGTTGAGGGGATCGGCACCGTCATACCATGTCCCATGTCCCATGTCTCATGTCTCCACTGGGGTTCTTTGGGGTTCTGGAATCTGGGTTTATGGGCTACTCGTGTCTGTGTGTCCTGTTGGGAAATTCTCTTCACTGCTTGTGTGATATTTCAATTGTAAGTCGGAGAACAGAATAATAATACAACAAAGTATATTCCAAATTTCCTCGTGCATCTGAAGCCAAAGAGAAGAGTCTGCTGGCAAAATGTCAATCCAGCACACCGATGTATACAATTTGCCCAGCTGATAGCAAATTTACATCTTCCACTTCATCCCCTAAAACGGATTCGTCGCATTCCACTCCAAAAACCCGACACTCGGATCGAGAATCAAGTTCGAATTCATCTCCGCGGGCTCACTCTCATCCAGCTGCCCATCCCAGCAATACCGACTGAAGCATTGCTCGCACTGGGCTGTCCGCTGCATGCCGACGTGCGCCAGACTCCTCTCCACCACCGCGCACCCGATACAGTCCGCCCACTCGGCGTCCCAGGTCCCGTTGCCCTGCGTGACGATGTCGAAGCTGTTCACGAAGATCTCGTCCATCTGCTCGCGCGTCGTGGAGGACTGCCAGAAGGTGAAGTTCGTGTAGGCGCTGTAGGGCGCGTTGGCGTAGTAGAGGACGAGCGGGGCGCGGGTGTCCCCCGTGGTGGTGAGGTTGGCGCCGCAGCCGAAGAGGACGGGGTGGGTGGTGTAGTTCAGGTTCACTAACGTGCTGACGGGGGGGATGATGGGGAAGGGCAGCCCCGTGGCGTTGGCGGCCAGGTACGTGTTGTAGAGGTTGGCGCCCGAGATCCAGCCGTAGGGCGCGGCGTCCTGGGAGTCGTCCCACGCGAGGATGAAGTCGACGTTGCGCGCGGGCTGGATCTGGCCCCAGAAGGGGATCGTTTGGCCCGTCTCGGACCCGTCGACCATGCTGAGGGAGGCCGAGCTGTGGGCGTTGCCGGAGGACAGCGACAGGTTGGCGAAGGGGTTGGGGTAGCTGGAGGAGGCGATCTGGGTGAGGTTCAGCCCGACGGCCTCCTCGAAGACGTCGGCAATCCCGTCGAGATCGACGAGAGGGATCGACCGCTTGGATGGGCCGGGCTGGCGGAGGGATCGCTTGGCAAATTGGCCCAGGGTATTGTTGGAGACGGCCTCGAGGTACCAGAAGTTGAACGCGTTGGCGGAGGAACCGATGATGAAGCTGGAATGGCCGGGGAGTTAGGGTTAGCATCTGGATCTGGATTCATCGGGACGCCCGGATGGGGGGCTACTTACGAGTCACGGTCAAACCCCTGGTAGCAGACGCTCTCGTTGACGGGTCTGCCGTGGGACAGCCGGTTGCCCAGCCATTCGACGGGGGTGAAGGCCCGCACGGATCCATCCCAGGCCCCGAACTCGAAGGGGGTCACGTCGAACTGTGGGAGTCAGTCATGGTGGTCTGGATAGACGGGGAGTGCTGCAGCGGACGTACGATGGTGCCATTGGAACGGGGCACGTAGAGGCCATCATACTCCGGATCCCCCGTTCCCACTTCCGAGAGATGGATGATCGGCATCGGCATCTCATGGCTGACGAACTTGCTCAGGTTGCGGATCGACGAGAAGGTGGTGTTGAGGCCCCCCGATGCCCCCGGGACGAACTCGTAGGCGTACCCACGGCCCATGAAGTCCCCCACGCCGATGTCGAACCCTTCCAGGTCCTTGGTGACGATCTGCTCGAACATGTCGTCCACGGTGGCGGCCTCCGCGGTGGTGTTCTCGACGGTGAGGAACCGGTCGATCTCGGGCTTCCAGATGTCCACGATCTCCTCGGCCGTGGGGAAGTTGTTGGCCGAGAACGACATCGTGGGCCACGATCCCCCCGATAACCCGGACAGGTAGGTCAGGCTCTGCAGCAGCCCGCCGGTGCGCTGCTCGTTGGCCGCGTCGACGCGATCATCCAAGGCCCGCATCGCCCCGGTGCCGGTGAAGGCGGATGCAAAGCCTCCGCCGCTGATGGCCATGCCCAGGATGGGGACGTGGGCCTGGCCGGACTGGTTGAGGCGTGAGATGTACTCGGGCACGTCGAAGTCGGTCAGCCCCAGACGCGCGAGATAGCCATCCAGCGCGCCCAGGACGACCTTCTTCCGTCCCTGGACCCAGTCGGCCTCTCCGCGACTGAGGCCGACTGCCGGCCGGATCCATTCGAGGTCGGGCGGGCAGGAGACGGGCACGGGGGCATAGCCCTGGGGAAGATCGAGGGCGGCAGAGAGCGCTGCCGTGGCAGCAGGGAGTAAGAGAAGCCGCATGTTGGTCGGTTGAGGGTTTGGTGGTGAATGATCAGGAGGGAGATGTCGGCTGCGATGGGGTTCCTTTTATGTCTCGTCTCTCTGGCTGGCACCATGACTTCGGTAAATTCGGCCATGAATTGGGCTGAGGAGTGGAGGCTGAGCGAGGCATGCCGTCTCCCAGAATACCAGATCTGGAAAGCTGGATGCAACAGACGGCTTGGAAGGATTCGAAGCTGGTCGATGCCCTGCCATGCCCTGCGCAGGAACCAGATCCGCGGGCGGTGATTGGCTGTTCGTGAGGGTTTCCCGTTTGGGAATGCTGTGCCGCTGTCAGCCTTACCAGAGGTTTTTTTTTTTTTTTTTTTTTCTTTTCTTTTTTCCGGGGGAGCTGGGCAAAGGAACATGAGCAGATGGTTAAGCTGCAGAAAGAGGGGATGAATGGAATGGCAGCGGACTTTTCCCGGTGCAGAACAAAAAAAAAATAAAAAAAATAAAAAAAATAAAAAAATAAAAAAAATAAAAAAATAAAAAAAATAAAAAAAAATAAAAAAGATGGTGGATGGATACTGAATCAAGAACAAAAACAAAAAAAAAAAAAAGGCAAAAAGTAATGGAGCTGCGGGGAATCGAACCCCGGACCTCTCCCATGCTAAGGGAATATTATACCACTAAACCACAGCCCCATTGGTTGAAAGATGGCTCGACTTTTGGCAAAATATTCAACAAGATATGCATTAGGACCTCTGGATAAGCAGTGGATTCAAAGCACCATCCCAACTAGATAGTCTCTATCATTTTCCAGTGCAGACAAAGGATACTGCGTCGTGATTTCTATTTCTGTTTCATTCCTCCTTCCTCCTTCCAGCCCCTACACCACTTTGTTTTGACTTGGGGGGAGAGGTGTGTGTTTCCTACAGGCAGAAGTGGCGACAACAGACAGTTCAGCATGGACAACTCAGCTGACAGGCGATCGTTCAGCCTACAGTGAAGGACGGATCATCGACACGCTCATCAAGCACCCTGAGAGCGTTGGAGGAACGGGATCGGAGATGATTTCCGACGCTTTGCTTTGGCGTGGGTTGCCAATCTGGCCAGTGCTTGCTCCGAGGAATGATCATGATGCAGTCTGCAGTCTCCAAATGCGAGGACCACTCAAGAAGCAGCGATTAGGAGAGGGCTCCTCACGAGCAGGGATTGTACGTCAGCATGCCTCCAAGCCACCAACCAACATGCACAGGCGTTGCCCCCCAGCAGGATCATCGCCGGCCCTAATGCACCCCCCGTGCAGAACCTCGGTGTAACAACCTCCCCAGGCCAATCACCACCTCCCCACCATGATGCAATGACGGCTGCATTCCTCCATTCAGAGTTCCGACATGCTCATAAAAGGCCTATAAAGCGGCATGTGGCCCCGCGGACGCCCCCCCTCTCATTCTGGTTTGCATCTGCCGTCATCATGACTGCAACGCTGTGGTCCGGCCTCCTGGTCGCCTTCGCGGGCTTCTATCTCGCGACTCTCCTTTCGGGCCGCAAGAAGAACCACCCGCCTCTGCCACCGGGTCCTCCCCGGAAGCCCATTATCGGTAATCTGTGGGATCTGCCAACCCCCGACCAGCAGGACTGGCAGCACTGGCTGAAACACAAAGAACTCTATGGTGAGGCCTGACTGGTCTTGTGGGAAACCCCCCCCCGTTCTGCTCGTTGACTTGGTTTCCCCCCCTGGCTAGGCCCGATCAGCTCCCTCAGTGTGATGGGAAAGACCATCATCATCCTGAATGATGCCCGCCTGGCCGTGGACTTGATGGAGAAGCGATCCGCAATCAATTCCTCACGTCCGGAGCAGACCTTTACCGAGCTGTAAGACACTTCCCTATCCACGCCCCGAAAAAAGACGGCCCCAGGGAATCTGACACAGCCAGGACCGGCTGGGACGAGATCCTTGGATGCGTCAAGGACCCGGAACGCCACCGGCAGACTCGCAAACAAATGCATCGCGAGATCGGGTCCAACAATTCCGTTGCCCGCTTCAATCAGATCCAGACGGCGGAGGCCGGTCGATTTCTGCTGAGGGTGTTGGACGCGCCGGATGACCTGCTGCACCATATCCGGAAGTGAGTGGCCGGATCGCTCTGATCGATTTCCTCGGGTGTAAAGGAGCTGACAGCCGACGATCAACAGGCAAGCCGGTGCGGTCATCCTCAGCATTGGGTACGGCTACACCGTCGAACCCCACGGTCAGGACCCCTTGGTCGAGCTGGCCGACCGGGCCATGACGGAGTTCTCCATTGCGTTGCTGCCGGCCACCTGGCTGGTGGACTTTCTTCCCATCTGTAAGTCCGTGGATTTCGATAGTCGGGGGTGAGAATAGGTTTTGACTCGTCGGCTTCACCCAGTGCGATATGTCCCAGCCTGGTTCCCCGGCGCGGGCTTTGTAAAGACCGCGCAGGGCTACAAGAAGAACGTGACCGACTTCACCGACATCCCCTATGGGTTCGTCAAGCAGCAGATGCGCAGTGGCAGCTTTGTGCCCTCCCTCCTGTCCAACCTCCTCCAGGACAACCCCGTCCCGTCCGGGTCCGAGGACGAGAACACCGTCAAATGGTCCGTTGGGTCGCTGTATGCCGGGGGGGCAGACACGGTGCGTGCGCACCCCGAACCCATCCTGCAAGTCCCGGGCTGATGAACGAATAGACGGTTTCGACAATGTCAAGCTTCTTCCTCGCCATGGCACTCTTCCCGGAGGTGCAGCGCAGGGCCAAGCAGGAAATCGACTCCGTGGTCGGCAGCGACAGACTGCCACAGTTCCAGGACCGCGACAATCTGCCCTATATCAACGCGGTGGTCAAAGAAGCGCTGCGATGGCACTCCGTGGTGCCCATGGGTGTCGCGCACTCCTCCACGCAGGATGACACGTTCGAGGGTTACTTCATCCCCAAGGGGTCCTCGATCCTGAGCAATATCTGGTCAGTCCTCCCGCCCCCGCCCCCGTTTCCTAATATGGTCTGTGGTGACCGCGCAGTCTGACAAGATACAGGGCTTATACCCATGACCCGAGCATCTACCCGGACCCCACGGCCTTCAAACCGGAGCGATTCCTTGCCTCCGACGGACACCCCCCCGAGCGAGACCCCCATCTCCTCGTGTTCGGATTCGGCCGGCGAGTCTGCCCCGGGCGCACGTTGGCGGACGCAAATGTTTACCTCACCATCGCCCAGGTCCTGGCCGTGTTCGAGATCTCGAAGCCCGTGGAGGACGGCAAGGCCGTCGATCTGGTGCCGAAGTTTATCCCGGGGGTGATCAGCCATCCGGCGCCGTATAGGGTGTCTGTCCAGCCGCGGAGTGAGGCGCATCGGGAGTTGATTCGTTCCGTGGAACAGGAGTATCCGTGGGAGAAGAGCCATGCGGGAGAACTGGCGAAGGTGGCATTGCCGCAGACGCCGGTGGCTTGATGGTCTGATGGTCTTGTGGCTGAGAGAGACTGCCTGTGTAGAGGCGACTGAGGGACGAGTTAGTGTCCAAAGCCCCGTGCGATGAGTATTGTTGTTGTCGTAGTCTATACTGCGAGAGGGAGAATGTTACATCGTGGAGAAAAAGAGGAGTTGACACCTATATACATTCGAATCGTAAGATGCAAGATCCGGGGATCCAGACGGGTCTTCTTACAAATTTACTTCGTGTTTATCCTTGTTTCTGCATGCCGAGGCCCTCCATCATCCACGCATCGAACAACAGATCCACGGCGGAAGGTCGATCCTCGGCATTCCACTGCAAGGCTGCTCGCAGCCACCGCAGAAACCCTTCTTTGTCCTTCCCCCTGATGTCACCCGCCAGGCTTTCGAGGGAGATGTCGGGCAGTGGCGCCAATTCCTTCCAGTTACCTACGATTGACTGAATGTTAGCAAAACAGAAAGAACATGATTATATGAATCTCACCCTGTTCGTCCCAAAAGACGGCGCTTAATTTGCTCCGCTCGCGGAATGTCGCGGGCGGAGGGCCCAACAGCGCGACCATCTCCGCGAGGTGAACCCGATCATCGAAGACGCCATCCGGGTTCTTACCGCTGAAGAGGGTCCGAGGGGACACGATGTCCCAGGCCTTTCCCAGCATGGGTTAGTAGATGTAGGACGGAGTCGAGGAGATAGATACGTCCATACCCCAGCTTGGCCAGCACTTGGTACCTGTTGTGGAGGACGTCGCCTTGGAGCACGGGGTAGTATTTCCCCGGCTGATAGGTTGGCAGGGTTTCTTCCTCAATCTCCGTGGATGGATCGACCAGAGTTAGCCCCGAGGTCGGGAATGCCTTCAAGGCGGACGTCCATTCCGATGGGGCGGACATGGTGGTTCGACACGGCGCGCGGCGGGGGAATAAAGGCACTCGTGGAAAGGGCGACGGGAGATATGGGCGACAGGCACGGGGCATACATAGAGGGCGAGAGGAACGAGCAAGTCTGCTCATCTTCAGATCGTTCTGTGGCGGGCGGCTAGAGGATTGATGGATTGATTGATTGATTGATTGATTGAGGGAGTGTCAAACCTAGTATCATTCAGTATCACACCTACTTAGGTGTCTGGACACCTTTTTAGTCGAGTGGTCTGTTTGGTCTGATATCTGTTGACCACACCGAGGTCAATTGTAGACAAGCGGTATCGCCTGAAAAAAAGCAGAACGGAGAGGTGGGATCAATATCTATGTGTAGCAGAAAAGCCGCATCTTTGCTTTGAAGCACAATTGAAATTGTGTTTGCCGTTGGTCAGGATGATGCTTTGGCAACAGATAGCTGACCATTCCGCTGCCCAGTCTTCAAATCATGGGAAAACGCCAGCAAACAGACTTCAGCAAAGTCTATTTAATACACATAGCGAAACTGCGTGTTCTGCTTGTCCGTCAGTCCCGCCCACTTGGCCTGATCCACCATCGCCTCCTCGACCCTCCCAAACCGCGCCTCCCTCCGCCGATTCTCCCAGCGGTAATACGCGAACAGCACCACCGACATCACCGCCGCCGCCGCCTGCGTCGCCAGCACCGCGATCTTGGCCGGCCGATATTCGGGGGCGTCGCGCGCCTGGAACGTCTGCGGGCCGATGATGTTGCCCACCGAGAAGGAGCCCGCGATGAGCGCGCTGCTGAAGGCCCGCTTCGTGTGTCCCGCGCAGTTGGCCATCGTCCACTGGTACAGGATCGGCAGGGTCGCCACGATGGCGTTGACCAGGTAGATGCCGATCAGCACCCCGGTCTTGTCGCGCTGGGGGAGGAACGACATCAGCGCCCCGCCGATGATGCCCGGGATGGTGCAGAGCACGTTCCACACCCACCGGTGTGAGGTCCGGCGGATGCCGATGCCCACCAGCAGCGTGAAGCAGATGCTCACCAGCCCCGCGGGCGTGTTGAGGAGGGCCGAAATGGGACCCGAGTAGCCGAAGCCGGCCACCAGGGTTGCCGAGTAGGTGGTGACGACACCGCTGGACACGGAGATCTGTGGCCTCGTGAGTGAGTCGGATGGGGGGGAGAAGAACAACCGGGAGGGACGAGGTTAACTCACCAAGATGGTGATCAAGGTCAGCAGCCAGAGCTGGACGTCGCGCACCGCCTCCCAGATCTGCTTCCCGTTGAACGTGCTGCTCCAGACCCCGGTCTGGTTGATGCTGACGTGCTGCAGGAGAGCGACCTTCTCCTCGCTGGACAGCCAGGGGGCCTGCATGGGGGTGTCGGGGATCAGCAGGAAGGTGAGTACCCCGACCACGACGGTGACCAGCCCGATCACCAGGAACATGATGCGCCATCCGGCCATGGACGTGTGCTCGACGTGCTGGAAGCCAAATGACACCAGACCGCCAATGATCTGCGCCACCCCCAGCCCGTTGTACCAGAAGGTGAAGCGCGGGGCCTGCTCGCTCTTGGTGTAGTACTGGCTGCTGATGAGCATCAGCGATGGACCGATCGTGGCCTCGAAGATGCCCAGGAAGACCCGCGCGGTCAGGAGGGTGGTGTAGTTGGTCGCCCCGGCTGATGCGGCCGCCGCGACGCCCCAGAGCGTGACGTTGGCCCCGAGCCACTTCGCTGCCGGAGCTTTCTGGAGGCAGTAGACTAAAGGGACGAGAGCGTGAGCACGAGTATGAGTTTGCGCGGGAGCCAGGGCGGGTCTTACTGTTGGGCACCTCGGCGATCAGGTAGGCCAGGAAGAACCACGTCGCGGTGTTGGTATATTCGTTGCCCTTCAGCCCGAGGTCTGTCTTCATCCCCATCACGGCGGCATACTGTCCGGCTCCCACGGTGTTAGATCGACCGGATGGCGACGAGAAGGGCTGGGTCACGACACTTACGTTGAGCATCACCTTGTCCAGGAACTGCAGGACGTAGCAGCAGAACATGAACGGAAGGAGACGAAAGTCAATCTTGCGACGCAGAGCCCGAAGATCGGTCTGGAGGGCGTCCGACTCGGCTGTGGCATGGCCCTCCAGGTAGAGCACCGCTTCGTCGGTGCGGTCTGCAGACACGGCCTGAGGGACAGCTTCTTTCTCCTCCATTGCGACAGAGCATCCACAAGACACAAGAAGGGAGAAAAAAAGCAACTCGACTCGGAAAAGAAAAGAGGGGGGGAATGACGGTGAAGCGAGGGGGGAGGAGAAGGTACCGGACGGGAGCTGCGTTGGTTGCGTGCGGGATGCTGCAGGCGAAGGGAAACCCTACTCAAGTAGGCCTGCCAAACCTTCGACTCACGCAGCGGTTATAGTCGCCACGGCATCTGCGTCGCCAGCTCACAAAAGGCATCGGGGCGAAGCAGCCATGCATTTACCCCTCGGTCGAATGCCGCGCTGGACCAGGCCAACGACTCAAGGGCGCACAGGACGCCGGCCTGTGTTCCCCGACGGATTGTCTAATTAACCCACCAGGGCCCCCATCCGTCGCGGGCCTGGGTGACTGTCGGTGTCTGATTGTCTGATTGTCTGATCGCCTGATCAGATCAAGGGCGATGGCTTCCCCCATCCTGCTCCTTTTCCACGACCGAACCCCTGCCCGGCAGAGTTTGACCATGGCCCGTCTGAAGCCCCCCGGGGGAGATTGTCATTCCCCAGCACAAAGACCGAGTCGAGACGCGCTTTTTAATCCCCCCTGCCTCGTCCCTCGGTCGGATTCCATACTCACCAGTTCTTTGACCATGCCTTGGGTGCACCATGCCTCGCCGGCGGTGGAGGCGGAGTCCCAGTACCGCCTGATTCTGGGGGTATGTCTGGGCCTGACCCTGTTGATGGTGACCACCGTCTGCCTGCGGCTGGCCATTCGGTTCCACGCCCGACGATTGGAGGCCTCCGACTACGTGATGGTGGTGACGATGGTAAGAGGGCCCCCCAGTGGGTGCTGGATCCGACCGCTAACCCGGGCCAGATCTTTAGCATCATATACAGCGCCTTGTGCATCGCTCGTGAGTCTGCGAGACCAATGCACCCGTGAAACCGTGCTCACGACAATAGAAAGCAGGTACGGGCTTGGACTGCCCTTGAAGTTGCGGCCAGAAGAGGATCTGCCCCAGTACACGCAGGTATGGTTTTGCCGGTGTTTCCGTGCCCTAACTAATGGCGGCGACTGACGGAGCACCACCAGCTCAACTATGCCGGTCGCCCCTTCTACCAGGTCGGCATCGCCGGCTTCAAAGCGTCGCTGTGCCTCAACTTCCTGCGCCTGATCTCGGGGACATCCAAGACCTTCTATCGGATCCTCATCTGGGTGGTGATCACGCTTTCCACCGTCGGCCACCTTGTTGGGGCGCTGATCCTGATCTTCGACTGCCAGCCGGTAAGTCGACGACCGACCGACATCTTCACCAGGAACCGGGGATATTGACGGCATGGCTCTCCGACAGGTTGACCGGGCCTGGGACCCGACGATCGCGGGGAGTTGTCTCCCCACGGGGCCGACCTTCTACGGACTGGCGGCGTTCACGATCGTCTGCGACGTGGCCATCATCATGCTGCCCATCCCGTTGCTCCTGCAGTTGAACATCAAGCCCGCCCAGAAGGCCGGGGTGGTGTGTCTGTTCCTGCTGGGCCTGTTCACCACCGGCTGCTCCATCCTGCGTCTCACCCAGATCCATCGGGTCGCGTACGGCGACGGGAATTCCACCATGCTGGTGCTCTGGGGCACCATCGAATTCAACGTCGGGGTGTGTTCTCGCCTCTCCTGCTACCATATGAGACCTCTCCTGGCTAACTGGTCCATGTCCAGAACATCATGACCTGCGTGCCCTTCCTGGCGCCCCTGCTGAAGGGCGCGGTGCGGGATTTCCGATCTTCCAGCGACCGCAAGACATACGATCCACGCAGCTATGCCCTGCAGTCCTGGTCCAAAGACCCCCGATCCCAGCTGCGATCGACCACCTCGGCGGCCCCGCAGCCGCGACGGACTCCCAGCGAGGAGCTGATCCTGGACAGCCGGTTGGACGAGGGGGGCATCCATATGACGGTGGAGCTCCGAGTATCCCTGGAGGAGAAGGCGACGAGGGAGGGCTGATCCCGTCCCTGGCCAAGAGTCGTCCATGTCTGTTGATTTCCTTGTTGTACATTAATCACGCACCGGTCGGTGCCTACCCCCTCCCTCCTCTCCGAATGGTTCTCAGCATGGCACGGAGTGGCCGCAAACAAAAATTGCCAACACGACTAGACTTGTTCTCTCCTGGGGGGTGACGGGCCCGAACAGGGGTCCGGCGGCCAATGGAGGAATGACGGGATCTTTCGCGTCCATCAGGGCTGACTGCGGAGGGTCTCCTGTGTCGTCTGTGGCTCTCTGTAGTCTGTACCACTCACGGGGGACCGTTTGGCTGTCTGTGCGTCAGGTGCCAGGTGCCAGGTGCCAGGTGCCAGGTGTCTGGTGTTTGGTGTTTGGACCTGGGATTGAAGCCGTCCCGCGACCCGCCCGGAAAGGCATCCTCCCTCCAGTTCCCACGCCCCTACTGCTGGCTCGTTCAATCTCACGAGCTGCAGATTTGCCCGATATGTATTATCTAGATTACCAGGGTTGATAATGAGCGAGAGGGTTAGATGGTGCATTTCGAATGACGCCGTCCCGCGCGCGGGCCCGTTTAAGGCTCGTTAGGGCCATGGGATGCAGGGGGGGGTTTCACCGTCTCCGAGAGTGAGGTCGCTAGCGGACTCTCTAGCCCTTGTTGGTCCAGGAACCTTGTCCGAGTAACTATAGTATCTTCAACGCTATACCAGGAGGGCAGTGGATGCGCCTTGCGCCTCCTGTTTCTCTTTTTCCCAGCCCATGGACTGGAATTGACCCCTGGGAACACACGGGCAACGGTCTGGAACCGGCTATGCATCAGCCCTTGGTTCCAACCATTCCAGCCATTCCAGCCAGCTGCAGCTGCCACTGGAACGCCCCCCGGGGTTAGCCGCCTGCCAGTGATTTCATCCGCTGCCGTCAAACGGTCAAATTGTCAGCCTGTCAGACTGTCAACGTCTTCCCCGCGCCATTCTCCCTTCCCTCCTCTTTGCCCCTTCTCCCTTCCCTGCCCCTTCCCCTGTCCCTTTATCCCCCCCCCCATGTCTGAACTTCCCGTCCTCATCGCCGGTGCCGGCATCAGCGGCCTCCTTCTGGCCCAACACCTCCAACAGCAAGGCGTCCCCTTCCGCCTCTTCGAGCAAGATGCCGCCATCGACACGCGCAGTGGCGGCTGGGGGCTAACCCTCCACTGGGGCCTCCCTGCCCTGCGCGAACTGCTCCCCGACCACCTGGTGGCCCGCCTGCCCGAGACATACGTGAACAAGGTGGCCGCGGCGCGCGGGGACACCGGGCGCTTTCAGTTCTTCGATCTGCAGACCGGGTCGGCCTTGTATAGCGTGCCCGCCGCCGAGCGCATCCGCGTCAGTCGCGTGCGGTTGCGCCAGCTGTTGGCCACGGGCCTCGACATCCAGTGGAACAAGACCCTCCAGAGCATCGATTCCGAATCCGCGCCCGATCGCGTCACGGCGCGCTGCGAGGACGGCACCGCCTTCACCGGCTGCCTGCTGGTGGGATGCGATGGGTCGCGCTCCCGCGCCCGCGAGATGCTGTACCCGCACGGCCCTAAGATGAGGCCGCTGCCCGTCCAGCTGCTCGGCGGCGCTGCCCTCTACTCCCCAGAGGAGATGGCCGGGGCGGAGGCCATCGACCCCTTCCTGTTCCAGGGCTCGCATCCCGAGACCGACGTGTTTTTCTTCTTCAGCCGTACGCACCTTGTTCTCCGGCATTTCTTTCTTTCTGAAGTTGCATTGCGTGCTTGACTAACTGGAACCCAGTGCTCGACACCCCGAACAACTTCGACGACAGCAGCAAGGACAAGTACCTCTGCCAGATCATCATCTCCTGGGCCGATGCCAAGGGCATTGCCGTCCCCGGCGACAATGCCGCCCGTCTCGCGTTGATCAAGTCCCTGACCGCGAACTGGGTCGAGCCGTTCCGGGGGCTGGTGCACAACCTGCCCGACACGACGGAGGCTCGCTCCATCCGTATTTCTGACTGGATGTTCCGACCCGCGCAGAATCACGCTCACCCGAGAGTCGTGCTGGTGGGGGATTCGGCGCATACCATGACCATGTGTATGTCATTCCTATTCTCGCGCTGGGTGCTGGTGCCGTGGAGCGGGCTCTAACGGATGGGAATGGCCGATAGATCGGGGAGAAGGCGCCAACAATGCCATCGTGGATGTCCTCGATCTGACCAAGCGGGTGGACCTGCGGTCCCTAGGGTTAGTGATTCCCCTTTTCCTGCGGGATGCCCATGGCTGACAGTGATATCCATCCATCGGCGGAACAGATCCCTGACCCCAGAAGCTCTCAGGGAAGCTCTGGCAGCATATGAAACCGACGTCTTCACCCGAGCAGACCCCAGTGTCCGCAACTCCCGACAGGCCTGTCTGGATGCCCATGACTTCTCACGGATCGTGAACGGCAGCCCCCTGGTATCGGCCCGGCTGCGCGAGTAGACCTTCCCGACCAGGCGAGAGAGAGACGATTTTGTGCCATTCATGCGTGCTGTTATCCTAGCATAGTGTTATACCGAATTTGGAGACCGAGGAACTGGAACAGAGTGGGATAATGCTCTTCTCTTCTTCATTGTTCCAAAATTGTGAATTGCTCCAAGACGGCTGCATTGACTGCCACAGCGAAGTCATTTTGCTCCGAACTGGGCACCTCTTTACTGCTGATACTCGGAAGATCTGCCAAAGTAGCACAGGGCGACATCCCGGGTGGGGTCTCGCGGCGCATGAACTTCTCCTGTTAATATTTTCCACTGAGAGAACACTTGATGCGCTTGACATTTGTTGTACTAGGAGGTAACTAGCTCTTGAGACCGATACTGATAGAATCATCCGATAATATCCCCAGAGAAATGCCCACGCCGAACAAAAGCCGATCCACACCCTTTCGAGCCGTTTATGCTTCTGTTATGTCATTTAAGCGTCACCCCGCAACCCAGTTTCGATCACACGCCAGGCCGACGTTAGGAGGAGAGCATTTTCCCCCCTTCATTCGCCCTTCTGGGCCAGACTCTTGATCGGCGACCAGTTGTAGATGATCCCCTTGTTATGCAGGGCACTCAGCTCGCGCAGGTCGGCCTCGCGCTCACGCAGCAGCGGCAGCACATCCTCCGCACATGTCAGCCCGATGCCCCGCAGGATCTCCGCCAGCGCAAGCAGGTATGTGTCCGTGCATTTCTGGACCAGGAACGGCTGGAACCGGTCTGTTCTGGATTCCAACACCCCCAGCCGGGCTTGTTCCAAGTGGTCGTGGATGGCCGACGCCCAGCTGCGACATCACATCCATTAGTATGCCTGAACGCATCAATCCCGGCAATGCCGCGTACCTATAGTCCAGGCCAGCTTTCCGAAACAGGGCGGGCACCTTCTCCCCAAATCTCTCGGCCTTGGCTCCTGCGATGACCTGATGCACCAAGTCTGCTTCCTCCCATTGGACGTACCCCCCCGGCTCTAGTTGCCCGTTAGCAAGAAACGCACAAGTGCGCCGTGGGAGGCTGGGATCCTGCTCACTCAGCAATTTGGCGATATGCGAGACGAGCGGCGCAAGGTTGCCGTCCTTGATGTTGCTCGCCCACATCCGGACATGCACCACATCGTACTGACCTGTCAAGGACGGCGGTGGATCGACCAGGGAGTTCAGAAGACCGAGGCTGACATTGGAGGGCCACAATTCCGGCGCAGGGAACTGATCCCCCGAAATGTCAAACCCGTGCAGCTGGGTTGCCGGTGGGAGGTCCTTGGACAGATCGAATAGCCAAATCCTGCCGCTTGTCAGCGCTGGTGGGGGGGTGGGCAACGATGATGGACGGGACGGGGCAGAGGCTGCTCTCACGCGGTACCGGTCCCGAGCTCGGCAACCTTCATATCTGCCCTGACTGGGATCTGCGGGTGCAAAGTGTATCCAGTGTGGAGCTTCCAGAGCAAGTGCTGGGCGTCCAGGCTGTATCAGGGTATGGGAAACTTCCTGTCAGCCGCGGAGTCATTGCTGCTGGGGCTTTGCGACCCAGCCACTCACCGGACGGAATCTGAGAGGGCTCTACCAAGCACGTAGTCATCAGCGTAGGCCATGGCGTTTTCTTGATGTCAGCGAGGTGATGAAGATAGACAATAACGGAAGGGGCGGTGTCGTAGGAGACTTGTTCGATTCCTAGGTCCTGGAAGCAGATGTGGACATCCATTGACCAGATCGCGGCGGATATATATAGCCGCCAAATACGGAAGAAGATGTCGAAGACACGGAGCCAGACGATCTAACCCAGTGTGGGCCAGATAGTACACTGCGCGGCATCAGAAGGACAAATTGCCCCTTGTGGGATATATTTCCTGTCCAATGATGGCGATGGCAGCATGCCCGGCTCTCGGCTGGCGAACATCCTTGTGACACGCAATCTTGCCCTGTTCGGGCCACCTGCGTCGACCCGACCGATCGGCTACCCTCAAAAGTCGGTAACTGGTACTGATTTAGCAGTGGTGGGCATTGTGGTTATGCATAATCTGCCTCTTGTCCCTGCTTCCTGCATGTCCCCCCTTTCTCTCTATCTTCAAGATTCTAGATCAACATGTCTTATCATATTCTTTCCCACCCCATGCCATTTTCGGTTTGCTCCATCCAGGTATTCCGCATTAGTCCCCTGATGTCAACTTCATTGTCCGGAATACATGTTGGGAGTGCTTTGCTATGCCCGCTGGGAATATGTGGTAGTAGGGTTAAGAGGAAAACAGTCAACCGCCGTTATGAGGACCCCATGTCTGTGTATACAGTTAAGAGAATGCCGCATACTACCACTCGAGCGTGATCCGGACCCTTTGACAGGCATGGCTCGTGATTCGGTAGCCAAACTTCTTCTTTGGTTCATCCGCATAAGCAGTTCACAGCAGATATCAACTCCTGCTGATCATTCTTGGTGTCCGCTTCGCTCCTTGGACAGAGAGATCAGAGGCACCGTCATCATAGAAGTATAATCCGCTCACGACCAACATTCCGGACTCACCGTTTTTCTTTTGTTTTTGCCACCATCCGACGTCGGAAAGGACTGAGGAAATCACAGGACTTTTCCTTGGTCTATAAGTAATGGCAACTTGTTGCCTCTGACTCGAAGTTTCGTGGAGAGCAACCGGTCTTCAAAGACACGTTTCTTCCATAAATCCATCTCTTTGCTCTTGCACCGCAACACCAGTTACCGTCTCTTCAGATCAAAACAGAATACCTCTCTCGGTCCTCCCAAGGGGAAGCATCCAAAAGAAAGAAACAATGACGCGCATCATCGAGGCATCGATCACCCTGGTGGCTGGACATCCCGAGAGGGTCAATCTTGTGACCACCTTGTTGAAGAACCACCAGGGCCACGACTACTATGCCTACGAGCGTGGAGATTGCTGGTACGTCGGCCTTGGTGCATCCAAGTCGCTGGTGATCGACTCCCGCGGACAGAGTGCCACGATCATCGTTGATCATGAAGAGAGAGCCCATCCCGTGAAGACGTCGCTGTCTGATGTTGCCCGAGACTTCCTGGATCAGCACTGGAACCAAGTTGGCAGGGTGTTTGGCCAAGTCGGGTTCAACTACGCCGCCCATACCCGTGGATACAGCTACAGCCCGGGGAGCTGGCCGCTGCTGGCCTTGATGATTCCGCGGAACGAGGTGATTCTTCGGGGAGACCAGGTCCAGGTGATCGGATACGACAGCAACGAAGTCCTGGACTTGACCGCGTCCATCAAGGAAGCATCCCATGTCCGGGTGCCGAGACACATTCCAGCCATCGGCACGGCAGACTTGTCCGGCGAATATACCTCTCGGGTCCAGAGGGCTCAAGCGGAAATCACCAACGGTCAATACCTCAAGGTGATCCCGTCGCGGGCTGTCGACATCCCCGAACGAGTAGATATGCCCGGGACATTGCTCCAGGGTCGACAGTCGAACAGCCCCTCTCGGACCTTCTGCCTCAACCACGCAGGATACCAAGCCACGGGGTTCAGCCCCGAGCTGGTGATGTCGCTGGACAAAGGGGTGGTGAAGACCGAGCCTCTCGCGGGAACCCGTTCGTGCAAGGGCACCAAGGCTGAGGTCGCAAAGCTCCGGCAGGAACTGGAAACCGACAGCAAGGAGATCGTGGAACATGTCATCTCCGTCAAGGAAGCCATCCGCGAGATCGGACAACTGTGTGACCGGGCCACGGTGGACGACTTCATGTCCGTCCGCGAGCGTGGGAGTGTGCAGCATCTGGGCTCGTGCGTGGCCGGCCATCTGGCCCCGGAAAAGGACATGTGGGATGCCCTCAACGTGCTGTTCCCTTCCATCACTGCCTCGGGCATCCCCAAGCAGGCCGCCATCGAGGCCATCGAGCGTCTCGAATCGCGACCCCGAGAGCTCTACTCGGGCGCGGTGTTGATGCTGGAAGGCTCGGATTCGATGGAAGCAGCCCTGGTTCTTCGCACGGTATTCCAGGGCCCCGATCAGCAGTGGATCCAGGCGGGCGCTGGAGTCATTGCGGAATCCAAGGCTGCGAGAGAGCTGGAGGAAACGTGTGAGAAGCTGGCAAGCATCGCCCCGTATATCGTATCAGAATCGGCGGTCGAGGAGAAGGATCGGAGGGAGGGTGTCTGAACGGATGGAGGCAATTCGATCTGGGCTGGCCAGATGTTACCTGTATCCCTGTTGTGTGCTTAGCCTCGACCCCTCAGACCGATGCAGTGATTCTGATAATGTGATATTCACCCTGCACGTACCTCTTCCCCTGGGTCGGTCCAAAAAATATCAGGGGATGTGGCTGACAGTCTAGTATCGCACCCACTGTAATGATGACATGCGATCCAATAAAGAGAGTTCGTTCGTAGGTATCAGACAAAGTGAAGAAGAGGGAGGCAAAGAACTGCTTCAGGCAGCTCGATATTCCGCGCGCAAGTAATGATTCACTGTCAATTCACTGAGTCCATCGACCCACTCTGCTGCCCCCCCCCGTGTCTGCTCTTGTTTCTCTCTGTCTCTCGCGCGCCCCATCTCTCATCTATCCTCTCACCCAACTATCTCCTCTTGCCACTGATCTTTCTCTGTTGTTTGTCAATCAAGCAGAAATCGTTTCGAGCGCGTTAAAGCGCATCAAGGATAGTGAACACATCAACTAGCTCAAATATATCGACCATATTGATCACATCAAATCCATCAAACATCAACATCGTCCGCCCTGGTGCGAGACGCGCCTTGAGTCCTTGTTGACTGTCTTTCTGGTCCAAGAGTACCGGCTCCCGTCAACTTCAGTCAGCCAGCTAATACTAACACACACAAAACCCTCACTGTCAGACGCGTTCACAATGAGCGCCCCGATCATCCCCCCCATCATCCCCGACACGGCCGCACAGCGCCAGAAGCTGCAGCGCCAGGCAGGACGATGCCGGATCATGTACCAGCGCAGACCACCCATCACGCCCTGGCGCCGCGGGGATCCGGTCGGGGCTGAGGTCCCCAAGCCCTCGAAGACCAACCGAAACCGCTCGGCCTGGGACCACTGGCCCACCACCGAGGAGGTCTGGGATCCGCTGGTCGAGAACGAGTGGCCCCCGTATGGGGTGCGTCTCAACGACGTCTGGCTCTACCTCGCCATCAAATTCTTCCGTCGAAAGCAGCGCTCGGTCCAGTACCCGGCCGACTTCGATGCCAACGGCTATGTCCGCCCCGGACGCGTCCCCAACGGTCCGGCCATCATCCTGCGGGCCCATGGGCTGCCCTTCTACGCGGTATACAAGGGCTATTACGTGCTGTGCGGCTCCGAGGGCGCGAAACGCCACATGTGGCTGCTGGAGACGCAGAACATCGGCGCCAGGAACGACTGGGGACCGCACGCCATCGTCGTCGGGCCTGTCCTTGCCCTGCCACACGTCCCAGGCAGCATCCGTCAGATGGTGTTCCACGATCTCCCGTCCTTCGCAGCCCCCTACGAGCATTGGGCGGAGGAGGAGAACTCGAATGGCAACCACGATACATGGGTCACCTGCCGGAACGACCTGGTCTTGCGCTATACCAACTTCAGTTACGAATTGGTCCCACTGGCGGTGTTTCAGCCAGAGAAGCACTGTGCCATGAGCGCCGCGCACTCGTCGTTTCTCGAGGATCGTGTGGATCCAGTGTCGCACGAGCCTGCGGCACTGGCGGCCAGTCCTCAAGGTCAAGGCGATCATCCATCGTCCACCCCCGCCAAGAGCTCAACGTACAGTCTTTCATCCGAGGATGATACTTCTGGAGAATCCGAATCCGAATCCGCTGCCGAGGAGACCGGAGATGAAGATGCATACTATGAAGATGAAGAAGGGGAGGAGGAGGTGGTGGAGGAAGCGGAAGATGAGCACCACGAACCATATGAACCTCACGGAGGATACGCAGGTGGTGGCCAGCTGACCCCTCGACCGGATGCTAGCACTGGATCAGCCGATCAGTTGGCGATGATTGCAAGCATGGTCACCGAACGGTTGCGTTACCAGGAAGACGAAGAAGCTCGATGCGCCGTGGTGGCACCGGACGCCATGTACACAGCTTCCCATCTGGCCCCCCTTCTTGTACCCACGCCGTCACTGAGATCGACCGCACGGGGCAGCTGGCAGTCCCTCCTGCTGTCACAAGAGCCACCTGACGGGGAGATGGAGGGCGTCCAGGAGACCTATGCAACTGCCAGTGGCCCGGCCCAAACCGTGGCAGTTCCGGGACAGGCCCTCGTTCCGTACGGCACCCCCCCTCAGTATGGCATCCACTATTGCGTGCACGCAGACATTGCCCCCCAGGCCCCTGTTTTTCCCAGAGAGCCTCTGTTGCAGCCCCTGTTCATGACCAGGCAGCCCCAGTACTATCCTGGCGAGCCGACCCGGTTTGGCGGGTAGGTCTGGGTGGGCTTTGGTGGTGTCTATTCCTCCTCCTCCATCTCATCGATGATCAGTCCAGCCATGGTCTCCGGGAGGGCCATTGGATGATGATCATTGTTTTCGATGTTATCGCTTTGCGCTTTGATCCAGTTCGGTTTAGGTGTTGGGTTCGAATGTCGTTGCTTTTCGTCTGTTTTTCTTGATTTGAGATGTTGATTCTCTTGTGTTCGTGTTTGTCCAGTTCAGACATCATTCCTTTTCTCTCCATTTGATACCGCAGATGTGATTACCCTTGTCTTTGCCTTGTCTTTGCCTTGTCTTTACCTTGTCTATGCTGTTATTTCTTTCGGTCTTGCTGTCAGTGCGTTAGCCTAGAAAAAGATAAAACCCCCCAAAAAAAAGTTGAAAATTAACGCAGTCTCCCACAAGGGATCTTCGCCGGGTTTCCAGCATCCTCCCCATTATCTACCCAAACGAGGCAAAGGTACGTAGTAGCATTCTACAAGTGGAGGAAGCAAGGTCGATAACCACGTCCATTCATTGGAAAATAGCATACAACAATCAGCATCAGTCCGAGTCGTCGGACAGCATGGTCCGACCATTGATGGCCAGCAGTTCCACCTGGCTATGCGAAGGAAGTGAGCACGAGATAGAGGTCTTCCTCGCGGACAGGGACGTCATTCACTTACAAGACCAGGGGCGAGTTGCCGGGAATGAACGGGGGGGCGCCCCTGCACAGACAACTGGATGAGTACAGCCTCGACAAGAAAGACACACACACACACACACACACGAGGCTGGATAGACTTACTTCTCGCCGTACCCGTACTGGCTGCAGGCAGACATCCCCGGATCAGCAAGGGCACAGAGCCAAACAAGGAAGCACAGGAAACGTACGGGCCGAAGGTGAGATAGGCCTTCTCCCCAAGACTCATCCCCAGGATTCCCACCTCCCATCCTGTGTGTAATCGATCGGCTGTGAGCAGGTCTCCCGTTGAGGACGAAGAATAACCGGCGACTTACCCTTGATGACCGTGCCCATCCCGATCCGGAAGGTGAAGGGGTATCCCCGCTTGATGCTGCTGTCGAACCTGCAACATCGAACGTGGTCAGCACTACTCCCACTCCTACTCCTCCTCCGAGGTCACTGCAATGGATTCCATCGGCCATCAGACATACCGACGCCCCGATTGCGCGACCGAGTCGGGTCGTAGAGGTAGCCGTGGTAGTGCACCGTCACCATGTCGCCGGCCTGGGGGTAGTCGACCCCGTTGCCGGGCCGGAGGATGTCCTTGATGAAGTCGATCAGGCCCATGGTGGAGAGGTGTTCGGGATCGTTGTTCCTTATTCCCTATTCCTTGGTCCTTGTTCCTTCTTTCTCTCCGAGTCTCTCTGAGTCTCTCTGAGTCTCTTCTCGTCTCTTCTCGAAATGCCGACCGGCGTCGCAGCACGTGACCATGGAGCGGGGCAAATCGGCGGCGATTTCCGAGTCGGTGGTGCCTGGCTGCCTGAATGCCTCAGGCTAGCATGCTATATCTGGGTCGTCAGGGAGGTCAGGGAGGTCAGGGAGGAGGAAAGAGGGAGGAAAGAGTCGTCCACCGAGCGAGCTGGAGGATTCCCTCTTCTCTACACCGGGAGACTGATTCGCCACCAATAACCCTCCCAGACAAACACGCAAACAAAGAAGTTCCCCGACCAAACTGGCCCTGGTTTGGACAGCAACCAGTCGGATTGTGCCAGGCGGCAGTGACCCTCCAGGAGAACATCCCCCTCTCTACTGGCAACCTCCGAAAGAATGCATGTTAAGGGAGAAACTGGAGGGAACCGGGGTATTGGGTCCCTCCAGAGGAAGATGCCTGTTTCGCAGAGGGGTGCATAAATATCGTGCCTTTGTTCCTGGACATCAACTTGTCTTTCAGCCGGGTAGGATTCATACCATCCGTATCTGCGCATTCCAATCCCCCCCCAAAGCTGAGCCATCCTCTGATCCGATCGCAACAGAGCTGATCCAAGATGGGGGAGGACGGGTCCCCTACTCCTCGTCAATCCCGGCGCCTCGCCGGCCTGGCGCCAGAGCATGGTCTGGAAGACGATCAAAACGACCCCCAGGATGTCAGCGCCATGGGAAGCTCCCGAGGAGGCCCCAATCTCAACTGGGACAGTGGGGTGCCCGAAAGACGCTTCCGCCGGGTGGGCGAGCGTCGGTCCCTCGGGCACCTCCTGTGGATGATCGTCAAGTCGATCTTTGGAACGCCGGATGTCATCGACACCCCTCAGACCCCGGAGACGAACTTCCCTCTCCTCCACGCCGTGAAAGCTCGCCGACGTGAGGGGGACCCGGAGTCGGGCTATGGCCTCACCCTCTTCGAGTTCCAGGATATCTCCGGCCCGGGCGTGCCGTTGGACTGGCAGGGGTGCGAATCCGCCCTCGCCAAATCCATGACGGTCGATCTCGAGGCGCGGAAGAGATGGGCTGTGTACGGGGCCGTGGCCATTGGCCAGTTAATCCAGTTCTATCATTGCGTGGACGGCGGGGATGTGACCAACATCAAGGCCAAGGGGAAGTATGCCCTCCACATGCAGGATGACAGCGGGCTGATCATGGGCCAGCTCAATGATATAAGCCAGCAGTTCATCGAAGACCTCACCAGAGATGACGAGGCGGATGACGAGGAGGACGACGAAGATGACGGTGGCGATACTGGCGATACTGGCGATACTGGCAGTGATGATGAGAGCGATGGCGACGACGACGACGACGATAACAACCGTCGCGCGGCTGGAGATGATGGCCCACAGGACAGCGAGGATAGTGATGAATCCAATGCTCTTCGCGCAGTCAGTGGTCGCAGACCTGCTGCTCCTACGTGGCTGGTCAATTTCACCCCCGCAGCATCCCCCAAGAGTAGGTCCTCGAAAGCCACCCCTAGAAGTACTCCTAGAAGCACCCCTCGAAAGACCTATAGAAGTGCCTCCGGAAACGCCTCCGGGGACACTTCGGAAGATGCCGCGGGTCCAACGCCTGAAGACTCCTCCATCACATCTGCGGATTCACCTTCGAACGCATCGGACGACTCTTCTGTGACATCTGAGGATCCACCCTCGAACGCATCGGGGGACCATTCGGAGGATTCCTCTGAAGAACAGTTTGGGGACGATGCTGGGGACGATTCTGGGGACAGTTCCGGGGGCGATTCAGGGCCTGATAATGGCGATGCTTGGGGCCCCGTTGGAGACAATTCTGGAAGCGATTCTGGTGACGATGAGAGAGAGAACTCGGAGGAGAACGAGGAACACAGCCGAGACTCCTCCCCAGACCCGCTCGAACTCACGACCGAAACTGGCGACGCCGCCCCCGGAGATCACATCTCCTACCATCAAGGAAGATTTCGGATGGTCATCCGAGGAAGACCTCGAACGCCCCCCGGGCCTCTCTCCAGGCCATCTGCCGAAGACTCCTCCCCAGACCCCCTCGCCACCGCTCTCGAAGATGACTCCTCCCACGTGGAATCGGAGGCCGATCCCGAATATGTCCCTGAATCCTCTGCCTGCGAGGCTCAGCCCGAACCCGATGCCGACATGAACTCGCCCCAGATATCAGACGTCCGGATGCTCTCGCCTCGGTTCCCACTGGACTTCAACATGGCCGGCAACCACCCGGAGCCGGATTTGGAAAGCCTGGAAGGAGGGACTGTCATCTTTCCGCAGGACATACTGAAGAGCATTACCGGCTTTCCGAGGGGAGTTGCGAGGCACTTCCTGGACGTACACCCTGCCCGTGAAAATGAAAGAGGGTCGACCGAGAAGCAGGGGGCAGTGAGGGGGTCTTCGTGGCCGGGGGTGTAGATTATTATCTCTTTTTTTTTTTTTTCTTGCTGTGGTAGACGTGTTGCAAGTAAGATGGCTGGTTCAAGGGAGGAAGGCAATGAAGGGATTTGCAATAACATTGATTTTTCCACGGCGCACATTTTGTCCTCACCAGCTGGTAAAAAAAGTAGTATATTGTATCCTCGTAGACAGGGCAGAACCCTTGATCGCAAGGTGGTGTGGAGGTGGACCTGTAGCTCTTGATCCGGCCTCGGGCAGATGGGACGATGATGATCGATCCCCTCTTCTCATCTCTCATCTCTCATTGTCATCATCACCCCCTAGATAGCCCCATTTCCACTCCAACCTGCTTTTACACTCAGTCTGGATTCGCATGGCTCACGGGCAGCGGCAACATCGGCCAGCTCATCTGCGGCGAGAACCCCAACCCCCTGGCCCGCCATCTGCAGCAAACGAGGAGGGCATCCTGTATGCGGATCTGGACCTGGAGCGTTGCATCGAGGGCAAGGTCTTTCCGCTGCATGTCAACCGGTCGCGGTCGGATCCGGTGGTCAATACGTGGTTGGAAATACTAGCAATGGATCCGAATGATTCATAAGTAAGGATGTCCAAACCCTAGAACGGAAGTTCCAGTGAATGGATCCCACAACACCAAATGTCGCCCCCCCCTTTCTCTTCTTCGCCCTCGCTTTCTATGTCTCTTTGTTCCACATCACTACGTGTCTGTCAAGCATTATCATTCGATGCGTCTATCAGCTATCCGTGGTAGGGATGCCCCCATTCGATCTACATGGCCTCGTTCGTCACTCATCCTCCTCATCCTCCTCCTCCTCATAACCTAGCGACTTCCTCCGCCAGTTCGGCCTCAATCACGCCCAGCCCATCGCCCTCGCGCGTCCAGAACTTGTTCACGCGCAGGCCCACCGAGTTCAACAGGCGCGTCCACTGCTGCGTCGTGCGCTCCAGGCCCGAGCAGAAGACCATCACGGCCAGGTCCGTCATGCCGTGGATCGCCGTCGCGTTCCGGTCGGGCACGATATATTCCTCCATGATCAGCTTCGAGTAGCCCGGCTCCATGGCCTCGATGACGTGGTTGAGGATGATCCGTGCCTTGTCGTCGGACCAGTCGTGCATCACGTTCTTGAAGTAGTACACCCGGGACCCTATATCGCATCAGTGGCCGTGATTCGTTCCTCTCGCGCGATCCCACCCACCTTTCACCGGCTGCCGCTCCGTGAAGAAGTTATATTTGACCGGCACAATGCCCGCGGCATCCAGATCCCGCGCCCCCTGTACCTCGTCGATCACCAGCGGCAGGTCCTCCAGGATCAGCTTCCCCGGCGAATCGGGGAACCGCGACTGGAATCCCAGCAGGTCATGGCCACGGCCAGCCCCGATGTCCACGATCAGGGCTCGCTCCGGGTCCGGGTCGGCCTGAGCCAGCACGCGATCCGCCACGGGGAACCAGTCGGCCCAGTGGGGGCGATCGGCGCGTTGGCCTTCCATGAAGTTGTTGAAGCGCGCCAGGGCATCCGGGTGCTGGCACAGCCACGCAAACCCATCCTCCGTCATGTCGTTGGTGTATTGCAAAGGGGCGAAGAGCGGGTCTTCGGGGTTTTGGTAGCCAGTGCTCGCGAGGTATTCGGGGGTCTTCTGGACGGCCGGGAGGAATTCGAGGAAACTAGCGATCGTTGGAGGCCAGGGGTTAAACTCAGACTCCTCTAGACCCCCCCCCCTGGAATGATCATCGGCTCAAGACAAGGCAGAACTCACAGCGATTCCACCACCCCGATAGAGGTCCGGTTGACCATCTCCTTGGTCACGGCGGTCGGAAGGTATTCACACGGCGAGGGCTCGTCCGCAAAGCCGAATGCCACGCAGAGGCGCATCATTCGCTCTGGAGACAGACGCAGCGAGTCAGTCCGCCATACAATTCACAACTGAATTCGCAGCTGTCCGTCCGTCCGGGAGAAACACACCGACCAAAAGAGGATCCGCAGGCTTCAGGGCTGCGAGCTCGCCAACGGAGACGGGCGACGTCGCTGTCGCCAACACAGGGAAGACCTGCATGTCATGGGCCACTTTCACGGCCATCAAGGCGTTCGGCTAATTGCGGGATCGATGCCATCAGCGAGCCATGACGGGCTCACGTCGGGACGAAAAGACTCACCGTATAGGCCAGCTTCAAAATCGCATCGCGGGGCTTCTCCAGCGCTCGTGTCAGCTTCGATGCCTTCTCGAGGGCGTCAATCCGGGCGGACTCCGTTCCACTGGATTGGAAGGCCTCCAGCGACGACTGAACCTCAGCCCAGATGGGCTGGATCGACTCCGGGCTCATGTTGGTGTTGGTTGATTGACCGGCTATGGTTGTTTTTGCGGGCGCATCGATGGAGCTGCTCCAGACAACGCTCCCGACCACTTTCTTTTATATCGTGGGCCCCGTCGGACTGGGGGCATCTGGATCATCTCGCCCGTGTGCCAATACTGCAACTGATTGGGAGGAAGGAAGACCCGGTTGAGGAATGTGTTTCCATCCGGTTGGCGGGCAGGTGGAGTAGGGTCTAATGTGATGGTTGGTGGGCTACGTCAAGAAGAATGGGACGTTCGGTACGGATGACGGTGCCGTACAAAGTCCCTAGATACTACCTACTCCTTTGTATAGGGAGACAATCGCATCCATTGATTATTGCCCAGTGCTTTCCCCTTTTCCCTTTAACTCCTTGGCTGGCTGCCGGTCGCCCATTTGACTTGCACCGAGGATTGCATCCCTGGGAAGGATCCTAGGACATCGAGAAGACCAGACACACCGGCTTTTCGCCCATCTCTCCATCTCTCCACATCCCTCCCCCCCCCCCCAATTCATGTTCCATCCATCTCCCAGGCGGAAGACCAGCCCGCCGTGGCGCGCGGCCCGCCGGCCCACCGACGTTGCCCTAATCCAGTCAGTCCTCCGGCGGTGGTCGACTCTAGTTGCGCCCCACTGCCCACGATCCTGATCCTTCGCGCCTCCTGAGTTTTGCGTTCTGTCTGGTAGATCCATATCCCTCTACCTATCTAATTTGCAGGTTTTACGGTGCTGACAGCCTGAAGCTGATGCTTCTGGCGCAAGTGCCGCGCGGGATGGACCAGATCCAGCAGGCCAGGGTAGATACCTCTTCCACCGATCGAGATCGGACAGAATCGTAGGGGGGCATGGATACGGTTCAGCCAGGGCGATGCCGTGTCTCATCCACAAATCCCGCGAGACTCTTGATCTACCTCAAACGGGGGCGTCACTCTGGTCTCTGCAGTCTGCACAGGCCGTGCTGGCAACTGTCAATGTCACGGTCCGTCGCGTCCATCATCCTCTCAAATCCGAACTCTCGGTCAGAATCATTGTGAAAGGCTCAGCCGCGGTGCGGATATGGGGCACACGGGACGGCGCTGGATGCGATGGAACCAGTGGGGACGCCGTCAATATCTCTCATTGGCAAGCTGGTCGTCGATCGTGGGGAGCGATTACTGCACTGGGGCCCGTTTGTCAAGAACGGGAACCTCTTCCGAGTAACGACTGACAGTCTGGCAGAGTATCAAACGCACTTGGACGAATCCGACCAGGAATCCCCTGTCGAACGAGAAGCCAGCGACTGCGGTTTGTTCGAGTTTGATGTCGCTGCGAAGCCACCCGCCACTTCTCATCACACTGAGTGATGTTGTCTTCTGTCCAGATATCGATCTCGTGTTGCAAACTTGCAGGGGCGAAATGGCACTTGCGCTCACGGTCGCAGCGGCTCCACAGCCTGCCGGCTCGTGATAGAAGGACATGATAGACTAAACGCAGTAGTACGAGGCATCTACGATTTCGCACATTGGCCGCCTCGAACCGAGGATCGTGAAACAGATGGGTTCGCTCCCGTTTCGACCCCATACAGGATGATGGGGTTGTGGGATTGAGCTGTCCTCGCCGCGCACATGGGCATCCATCCCCTCGTGCAAAGGGATCAACCGATATACGTCCCTGTTTGACCTGGAATACACGTGCGTCTGCCAGTCTCGATGTCCCTGATGACCGCTGCCAGCTCCCGATCGGTCCTCTATTACATACAGACTACACACTAGCTAGTAGTGCATTCAGCCGTCCTCAGGAGGTGGCGATCTGCAAGGACGGATTCGTCTACATCTGCCTTTTTGGATGGAGACTAGTGACCTCTAGATCATCGACTCCAACTCGTGTCTTTGTTCCACATCCGCCTCACCATGCTAGCGGATGCAATTATGGAAAGCATCGGTTTCCTCTCAGGGCAAGCGAGGCAGGCGATAGACCGACCGGCGGCATCCCAGCGGCCTAAATGCAGACCGATGTTCATCTTGCAGGATTCGACGGTCTCGTTGCCTCCCCCCCCTTTCTACGCATCACACAGGGATTGCAACGAGACTGGGGCTGGATGATGTACCCGCAGTCCCCTGTTTTAACGACAGTCTTCCTCCGGGAATTTTCCTCGGATCTCTTTCCGGGTCTTTTCCCACACGCGCAGTCACCTTGCGCGTGGAGGCAACACTTCCAACATGGGCTACAACCTCACGGCGGAGATGTTCAGCGAGTGGGCGATCGGGCTGGTGGTCATCGCCGTCCGCGTCTATGCCCGCTTCTCGGTGGACCGAAGGCATTTCCACTGGGATGATCTGTGCCTCTTGCTCGCGACGGTAGGCCTGGAGAAACCCCCGCCTGGATCGCGGGTGGGCTGACGCAGTCTCATCAGATCTTCTGGACCTTGCTGGTGGTCTTCCTCTACATGTGCACCAGTACGTCTGGCCATCCATCCGGTCTTCCGGTCTGCTCATCATGCTAACAGAGGGACAGGTGTCTACGGCAGCAACATTGGGCTCAATGAAACCACGGCAGCCGAGGTGCCCGACGACGAGGTGGCGGATCTCAGGCAAGGCTCGATCTACGCATTCCTCGCCTGGCTCTCCTACATCTTCATGGCGTGGGCGTTCAAGGGGGTACTGGTCTTTCTCTACAACCGACTCACGTAAGCGCGATGATCTGACGGCCCCTGAGACGTAACATGACTGATCGTTGGCAGGATGGGTCTTTGGCAGCATCGACTGGCCATGGGAGTCGGCATCGCCTGTATTGGCACCTTCCTCGTCTCACTGCTTTTCGACCTCTTGATCTGCAGACCCATCACGAGAAACTGGCAAGTCAAGCCGTATGCGGGAGGTGAGTGGAGAGATCCCCTTGAATCTGGCCTCGTCAGGACTGATCCGCGGCCAGATAATTGCACCATCCGCCCGTTGAACTATATCGTGATTGAGGTTTTGAGCATCACGTAGGTGACATGACACCTGGACGGCCATCCTTACTGACACACACCTTCTAGGACCGATCTGGCCATCATGTGTGTTCCCATCCCCCTCATCCTCATCGCCAAAATCCCCCGATCCCAGAAGTGGATTCTGTGCGGACTGTTCTCCTCCGGCATCTTCGTCATGGTGGCCGCTGCCCTGCGCGCCTACTACTCGGTCAAGGACATCAACACCCTCTCCACGGCCCTGGGCTGGGCATCGCGACAGGCCTTCGTCTCCGCCATCATTGTGTCCGCCCCTGGAATCAAGCCACTCTTTTCCCGCCTCTCGTGGTTTGCGTCTTACAACTACAACTCCTCCGGTGGATATGGCAAAAGAGACAAGACCCAAACCACCCTCTACAACTCGAAAGGCGGACGGGATATCACGGTCATTAGTGCGTGCGACCCTCAGCCGCATGAGCTTTCATATATGGGTTGGAGGAAGCGGGCGAGGAATTCGTCGGGTGCCAGCCAGGAACAGATCATGGATATGCTCTCGCCCACGCAGGGCAACAGTCTGGACCTCGAGAGCAATATGGGGATTGTGATCACGACGGACGTTGCGGTCGCACATGAGGATATCCAAGGGCCCACCGCGCTACCAATGCATCATTGAGCCGGTTCCAGTTCATGGCATGAAATTGCACAACATCCCTTCTATGAGATTCCATCACAACAGCCCAATCTAATCATGACTACCAATAAAATGTTGAGCGCCGCAAACTGCGACCGCAAATCGGTTCCTATTATTCGGGAAAAGGCTATCAGAACAGTGGTTTCAACATCCACCTATCCATCGACCTACAGGTATTTGGCCGTTGTAGTGCCCATCTTCGAGCTGTTTTGCTCTCGGCCTGAAGGCTATTTCTAAGAAGAGCATTTGTGTAACTTACCACCACTTGGTGACCACTTGGTGAACGTCTACGAAAGGGTTTCAAGATAAAAAGATTTCCATTATTGTGAAAAGAAAGACCGTCAACCAAAGAGGCATGTCATCAGAAGACAATCAAGCCAGCTCTATCATCTTCAGGTCAAGCCTTCGCTCCCGTCCGAGGCATCATGTGCGCGTATCGCTCACTTCTTTCCAGAGCCCGACTGCTGGCCGCTCTGCAGATATCCCGTTGCTCCAGTACCCGACTTGGTGTACGATGCCGCCGCGGCATTGTTGGCATTGCGGTCTCCGGCAGACTGCGCGCGAGAGGCAAAGCCCTGGGAGCTCATGTCTTTCTCTCACCGGGCCTTCTCGCATGGTTAGCATGGGGTTGTTCTGCTAGAAGAGAAACAATGCTAGAAGGGAGAAAACTTGCCTGGGAGGACTGGATGCGCGATGCATCAGATGTGGTCATGTTGTTGGAAGGCATTTTGTAGAGAAGGTTGGGCTTAGTTGGAATGCAGGTCTGGATGGACTTTGGTGTGGTCGAATGAGGAGTCAAACGTGGTTGATGAGGAGATAGAAGAGTGGGTATTTATTTATATCCCAGGATTGGGACCGAAATTCACCCCAGACACTGATTTCCAGAGGTTTCCTCCGCTTCTTCAGCCGTCACCGTGCTATTGTTTTGCCATTCCCTGGCCATTCACGCACGTCTTGTGGGACCAAAAGCGATTGTCGAGTGATGGCAAGAGGGATTCATCCGTCGCCCATCGCCTTCCCACCACCTTCACTGGCAATATTCTTCGGTCCCGGAAATGCGACAGACAGTGACAGGGCTCAGTTGACCCAGTCTATCTTCGATATCTGACCGCAGACAGTAATTTCGGACGACCGACCGACCAGTGGCGTATGTTCCCCGAGGGGGGTGAGGGTGGTTGTTCTCCAATCGGCCGCAACGAAACCGCTCTCCGTCGCCATTTTTGTGTCATCTGTCCGTCTACCATCCTCGATCTCATTCAAAAATGAATGAAGAATCAGGAAAAAAAACATACAAACAGGAGGGATTCGCTGGTGGTCACCCACCCAACTACTAACCTCCCGGCGTGTGGCTTAAGTACGGCTGAGCGGACGGGAAGCCCTGTTCTCCACACCCTATGGTCGTATGTATTCGATTTGGATGGAGTGTGGATTCTATGGGACGGTAGCTGAGATCTACCCAACTCGCTTTGTTGTGTTGGAAGAGAGTCGTGGATTGAGGTACACGTTGCATGCAATGGCTAACACCCATCGATATATACAGAGCGGGAACCGGCCGAAAAGGAAGTTCATCACAAGACTACAATAACACAGGCCTCTAAATAGCGCCGGAATTCACCAGAACAAAGGAAATCGGTGGCAGACAGACAAATCGAGAATGAACAAAAGAAAGAGACCGAAATTACAACCGCAGCGTCCCTCCCCTGGCCAAGTCCGCCACCGCCTCACAGAACCTCTCGAGGAGCAGCTGCGCCCTCGAGGAAGAGAGCCGGTCTCTGGGGCCCTGGATATTTATCGTGAGGAAGTCCGGCCCCGGGGTAGTGACCACATTGAGACGCGGCATGACGCCGTAGTCGACGTGTCGGCAGAGACACTCAACTCCCGCGAGTGGGAGACTGGGGGGCAGTCTCGCTCTCCGGTCAGTCGCGTCAAGACGAGGGCCCAGGCAGCCGAGGCCAGCAAGGCCAGCGTGATGCCCAGCGGCGGAGCGGGGAGCGGAATGTCCCGCCGCGCTTTGATCAGGCCGCCCAGCGTCTCCGTCTCCGCCTCCGCCTCCGCCTCCACCTCCGCACCGCGGGAACCCAAGTCCAGCTCCAGGTCCAGCTCCGGAAGCTCCAGCATCTGAGCCCCCTGGAGATATTCCCGCCAGAACCGGAGGGTCTCGGGGGTCTTCTAACACTGACGATAGCGGAGGTAGCGTCAGGATGATGGTCTGGAGCCCCGGGACGAGCGCGGGGTGGAGCAGTCGGTTGAGCAGCGAGGGCGCCAGGATTTCAACAGGAGGGAGTCATCATCGGTCCGGATCCGAATTCCTACCCTCGAAGCCCTCTCTCACTGGGGCTGATGGATAATAGGACGTCCATCCCTCCCTGCTGCCACTGGCGCACGACTAGCACTACTCGAGTAGCCATGTAATGATGGAGAGAGAGCCTTGCACGCAGTCGAGTACATTTTCATGAGCTCTTCCCCTGTGCGGATCCGGGTGGTTTTGGTTTATCCAGCCAACCCCCAGCTAGTGGCACGCCGTTCAACGGACTTGCAGTATACTCATCCATGCGTCACTTGGCAATCCCTATCAGGGACAGAAAGAGTGGGGACTGGTGTTGGGCAAGTTAGTTGTTACCACGCCATCTTCGGGTCTCCGAGTGGCCTATCTCTCGTCGACACCGCTGCGCGTGCCTGGAGCCGTTGTCTCGGGTGATTGATGGACTCGGAATGCTACGATGGCCTATATCTGTCCGGCAGCCATGGACAAGAGTGTCCCGCAATGTAAGGACGCTGAGTAATGACGGCCTAGGCCTCTCTGGATCTATCTTGCTCTTCATCTCCACACAAGTCACTCACTCTCATCCGGGGTGACCAATCCATGTGTCACGTGACTATGGAAGGTCCGAGAAGCCCCGAGAAGCCCCGAGCGATTTCCCGCATCAACTGGCATCAACTGGCATCAACTGGCATCAACTGGCATCAACTGGCATCAACTGGCATCAACTGGCATCAACTGGCGATGACGGGCATCCACTGGGGATTACTCAGGGTTTCTGGGGGGTTCTGGGGATGACAGACATCTCTTCGATCCCCCAGAGTCCCAGGGTATAAAGAGACCTTCGACCCTTCTCCTCCTCACCACCATCATCAACATCATCCTCATCCTCATCTCCGCAGAGAACCAGTCCACTACTCTCAACCCTACTCAACCCTACTCAACCAGCTCAATCGCCTCAACCACCTCAACCACCTCAACCAAGCTTAAGACCATGTCTCTCTTCAGAACCATCCCGGCCGGCGGCGACTTCGCCCCTCTCTTCCGTCTGCTGGACGACTACGACAACCACCGTGCCAGCCAGCCCTCCTCCTCCACCTCCTCGTCGTCCTCTCCTTCCTGTGTCTCGATGCGCTCCTTTACGCCGCGCTTTGACGTCCGCGAGACCTCCGAGGGCTACCACCTGGACGGCGAGCTGCCCGGCATCGCCCAGAAGGACGTCGACATCGAGTTCTCCGACCCGCAGACGCTGGTGATCAAGGGCCGCACCGAGCGCGAGTACCACTCCTCCCCGGATCCGGACCAGGACCAGGGCAAGTACAAGAGCCCCGAGGTCGAAGATGAGGGCGAGGGCGAGGGCGAGCGCCAGGTCGAGAAGAAGCAGCCGGCCAGCAAACGGCGGGCCCAGCACCACTACTGGGTCAGCGAGCGCTCGGTGGGCGAGTTCCAGCGGGCCTTCAGCTTCCCCACGCGCGTCGACCAGGACAACGTGCGCGCCAGCCTCAAGAACGGCATCCTCTCCATCGTCGTCCCCAAGGCCGCCGCCCCCGTCGCCCGGAAGATCACCGTCGAGTAGGCGGCAAACAAGATAATCCTTCACGATGTCACGGACGGGGCGTTTCGGCATGTAGTCAATGATCTCTTTTGCTGTTTTATTCTCCCTTTGCTTTCGACTTCCACTTCCGCAACATTGCAAAGGATGGACTCGACCTGCTTATAACGGTACACACACTCTCTCTCGACTGCTGTGTTTTCACTCCTTGAATATGTACTTTAATGGCTTCTAATACTATCTGCTGCGTTGATTAATGTCTCCCTATGCCCTTTGTAGAACCGTAGAACCGTAGAAATCGAGTTTCGTAGCAGCTCCCACTAGATATCGGTACGATGAACCGCCTCGTTACGAGGGGGTATGTTTTGACCAGTGACGATTTCAATCTCGAGATATACATAATGTACATGTAGTACTTGATGGTGGGAGTTTTGTTTGTGCTTGGTGGGCTTGAGTCGGTCCGGTGCATTGTTGCAGCCAGCCCATGTTGGTGTCCGGAATATATAGCCGGAGGTCAGTCGCGGTGGAAGTGAAAAGATGGCGGCCATAGAATCGACCGGGCTATGAAGAGCCCGAAAGCGGAGCAGAGTATGTTCCACTACCTGTATAAAACATATAGTTTATTCTATTAAATATATCACCATCACTCTATAGTGGTATGGGTATACCAAGTGGTTGAGCACGACGAGAGATATGGCTACTAGGTGATATAAGCAACGTGGAACTTTTTGTATATTCAATCCCCGATGGTCTAACGGTCATGATTTCCGCTTGTCACTCCTGAACAGGAACAAGCGCGGGAGACCTGGGTTCGACTCCCAGTCGAGGAGGATTTCTTTTTTTCCCTTTCTTTTTTATTCACGCCTGTACTTCCTGTCTTTCATATTTTTGACACCACCATGTTGTTGATTGAATGAACCAATCAGCTACCATTTTGTTCCCTGGAGTAGATTACAGCAGATGGCCAGACCGGGGTTTCTTTCCGGTAGTTGGTGGGGAAGCTGTCATCGTGGATGCTTAGAGTACAATAACTCAAGTGCGACCGACGTTCGCCGGTCATTTAAATAGGCCTCGTCAAGAAGCGGACCACTGCCGTTATCCTCATCAAGTTGTCTGGGTGGCGCAATTGGTTAGCGCGTACGACTGTTAATCGTGAGGTTGAGAGTTCGATCCTCTCCCTGGACGCTTATTCTTTTTTCCCTATTCTTTTTTTTGCTTCCCCCCTCTCTCTATCTTTCTCGCCCTCTTCTTAGCTACAACTATTCCTCCACCGAAATACTTACCCTGAACCCACCCACTAAACCCCGCAGTCATCCCTGTCCCTGGCGTCTAATCTGTCCGGCGTCCACACCCTCCAAGGCCCCCGAATCTGTTTCCGACTGCCCCGATGGCCCAATGTGGACTCACACAGCCCTGCAGCCGTCAGCCTCGTCCCCCTCCATGGATATTTCCGTCAGTTCGTGGGATCCTGGTGAGGGGATTATCTTGTTGCCCCTTCCCTCCCTCTCATCCTTCTCTTCTCCTCGCTGGACTTCTGCTGACCCCCCTCCACCCAGAACGTTCATACGCCCTTTGAGGCCTCATGGCACCGTCTACAACGGCCCTGTCGGTGGACAGGAGCCCACATCAAGCTAACGATCGGCATCGCCCCCTTCAGCGCGACGGGCCAGGGGTTTGCGGACCAGACTTCCGATTCAGAAGACCAAACTTAAGACAGACTGACGAGAGAGAGAAAGAGAGTCAGGGTTGGCCGACATCACTCATACATAGCACCACAGACCCCCAAGATATTGGCTTCACCGAGACTTCTTGATGGTGGGATGGCATCATGGCACCAGTTTAAACTTCGGACTGGCGTATGCTTATTGTGGAGGCACACAGCAGGGCTGCACCGGAAACCCTTCAGGTGGATGGCACACTGCAAACCATCGCTACTGGATATGCACCGAACAAGCCAGGGGCTTCTACATCCGTTCTTCCTACAGAAATGGGGCTGCGGTGGACCATATCGGGGCGGGGAAGCCGTCAGACTACGGCTTATCCGACATCCCATCGCCACCTTTCTGTAGGAGAGACAATCATGATGATGTGTATATACTTAGGTTTGTACAGAACATCCGTGTCGAGAGCGACCGGGAGAATGCCACATATTGACGATGCCCACGCAAGGAGGGTTTCAATAGCGTCGCTGGTGGGTCGCGAGTCGCCGGATCGGGACATTCCCAGAGCCCAGCCCACATGCCCTCCCTTCCGGTTCTAGAACGGCTGTTCGTGCCCGCTAGCGGTGGCTGGGTGCTATTTTAAACGTCTCACGACCGCGAGCGTTCCCCAAGGCGAGTTGATCTCCGCCGCGTCAACGCGATTAGAGTTTGGGGGAAGAAGATCTTCCATCCGAGGGTCGCAAGATCCAGTCCGCGGGCGGTTCGCTCAGATGGAGCACGGGTCTTTTTTAGTGTCTATACCCAGTAGATAGATAGTCACGGCATTGATGGCAGCTTCATGTCGAGACCGCGCGTGGTTGGTGGTGCATGGGTCTCCACCGCGCAGGTATGTCCCCTTCCGGGTGCGCGAGTATGTTTCAGACAAGGCCAACGGGGGATGTCTCAGGGCGTACGACGGGTTTAAGGGGGTGTGAAAAAAAGTCCGGTATAGACCAAGAGGGTGCCAGACTCCATTGGATATGATACACAGGACCGAAAGACAGAGAGAGAGAGAGAGAGGAACTACTAGTCGTACATGGCGCTCACTTCAGCCAGTGAGTGAAGCCCGTGCGGGACGGGGTATGCAAGTTGGTATGAGATCCCACGCGCAGAACCGGACCAGGAAGCAGATAACACCAGAGGAAAAAAGGACAGAAGACGAGGACCGATTTTGAGAGGCCACAACGCGGACATGGCAGACGGGAATCGAGAGAGAGAGGGAGAGAGGGAGAGAGGGGGAGGGGGAGAGAGAGAGAGAGAGAGAGAAAGAGAGAGAGAGAGAGAGAGGACGGAGGGAGCGAAGCAACTGAAGGGGATTGATTCGGGGATTTGGGGGGAGGGGGAGGGGGGGGGAGGAGGAAGATGGAGGATCATCCGGGGGCAGCCAGGCTGATCCTGCCGATCCCCGATCAGGCCTCATTCCATTCGCGCACCGACGCCTCCTCTTTGGCGTCGCGTTTCTTGTTGCGATAGAGGAAGTAGCAGCAGACCCCGACTGCTGAGAGGAAGAATCTGCGATCCACCGTTAGTTGGGAGTGCGAGCGAGGGTTGGGGGGAGGCGAGGGAGGGCCATATCCCATATCACGTACACGCCCACGATGATGCCCGGCACACCGCTCTTGAGGAAGTTGCTGACGGGCTTTTCCGAGGAACTGGAGGAATCCGAGTCGCTGCCACGCGCCCAGAG
Organism: Aspergillus heteromorphus CBS 117.55; assembly: GCF_003184545.1. Lineage (NCBI taxonomy): Eukaryota > Fungi > Ascomycota > Eurotiomycetes > Eurotiales > Aspergillaceae > Aspergillus > Aspergillus heteromorphus. The sequence continues at coordinate 79,952 of NW_020290414.1, read as the reverse complement.
AGGGAGGGGGATGGCGGCAGCCCGTCTGGCGAGCTGGGCGAGTTGTGAGGACTCCATTGGGATGGGTTGGAGGGAGAAAGAAGAGGAGGAAGCGGAGGAGGAAGAGCAAGAGGGTGTATCAGCTGCTGGGAAAGACGAAATCCGGGGGGAACGGACAGCAGCAGTGCAGCAGCAGCACTCAGCCGGGCTGGAGACGGGGGGAGAATTTGGGGGGGGGGAATAAAAAAGGGGAGTGGGAAGGGTAATAATAATGATAATAATGGAGAGAGGGAAGAAAGAGAAAAGCTTCCGCCTTCTCCCTGAAAACGGGATAGGAATAGGACTGGACTGGTAAGACATAAGACATGGGGCGGGGGCACGGCCCCGATCCAGGGGCATTGATTCACCAGGAATAGTTTCATCTCATTAAAACTCCCCCCACTTCGCGTCGGTCGGTCTTCTTTTCTTTTCTTTTCTATTTTTTTTTTTTTTTTTTTTTTTTGGCACCCACCCTCAGCCGGAGCCATGAGGGCAGGCTTTGCGACAGACGGCTGTCTGACAGTGAATGAGACATGGGACATGAGACATGGGACGGAGGACAGGACAGGACAGGACAGGAAAGCCGTGAAGATGTCCAACAGTTATCAAAGTCAACCTCAACTTCAACCCCCTGACCGGTGGCGACGGCGACGGCCTTGGCCGCTGATTGGCTCCGTGCCCATGTCGTTGATGCCTGGGTGCCTGGATGCCATGATGCCATGATGTCTGTATGCCTGGATGCCTTGGGGGCCTGTCTATGTGGATGTCTTGTCGCCTGAGTGCCTGAGTGCCTGAATGTATGCCTGGATGGCTGCCTCAGGCATCAACAGCGGACCCGGAAGCCTGTCGTTGCCCTTATTAGCAAGCAGGATGGTGGGAAATCAGGACATCAGGACATCAGCATCAGCGCCCCCTGACTAATCGTATCAAGCCATGGGGATGCTCGGGGAAAAGATACAAGGATACAAGGGCCCCTCTGCATCCCACCATCCAATCCGGGACCCCAGAGGGTCTACCCTCCGGGGGTAAGTGCCTGCGTTGGCTGTTGGCTGTTGGCCTTTGGCCTTGAGATGGGTTCGGGTTGGGGTTACGAGGCCCGTAGCCCTGCCTGCCAGCCTGCCAGCCTGCCATCATCGCTCCCCTCAATAGGCCTTCAATAGCTTCTCAATAGAACCCCGGTCACCCATGTCAGGAGGGAACGTACAAGTAGCTACCAGTCCCGTTCGAACGGGATCCGCCATGGACTGCCCCCGTTCCCTTCCCACTCGCCTCCCCCGTCGTGATGTTCGCCCCGCAAGAGCTTCCGGTTAGCCTTCTGTCCGTCAGTCCTCCCGTCTCCCACGCAGGACCTCGCGACGTCGACTCATTGATCGAAGATGCCCTCCAGGCCCCGGGCGGGACGCGCATGCTCATCAGCGTGAAGGGGCGGGCCGACTACCTCGTGTGGATCGTGCCCACCGTCGACCGATCGCCGTTCGGGACCGATGATGCCGTCCGACACTGTCAGGAGTTCTTGCGCCGCGACACGGAATCCACGCTTTGCCTCGTTTTTCATGCCTGCCCCCCGGATGGAAAGGCGTACCTTCTCGTGGCGACTCGGTTCACAGGCCTCCCTTGCCAGTCGATCCAGCTTCCTTTCATCGAGCCGAAGCACCTGGAGGGGCCTGCAGCGGGGTGGGGCAAACGACGCATACCCTCCTGGCCGCCCCTCCTGGCCTGCTGCTCCCGATGGGAGTACTCGCGGGTGGTGTATCTCTTTCTGGGCCTCTTGTTGGTTGTGATACTCGCGATCTGTTTGTTGATACACAACAGCCTCCGCTTCGATACCAGCGGCAGCAGAGGGCCCCAGCACCAGCTTCGCTTGACTGCCAGCAATGTCTCCGAGTGGGCGTCCACGCACCTCGACGGAGAAGGAGAATGGGAGCTCCGCATCGACGATCAGACCATGATCCCAGCCCAGCTTCTCGACGACGACGAGGAGCGTCACCAGCAGTGGTTCCGCCACCACTATCCCGAGACGAACGAGGTTCGCCTGACCGGGGATTATGTCAACGAATCCTCCCTGGCCGACCCGAATGCGATGAAGGTACCCGGGGATCAGCGGTTTCACACGGCGCACTGCCTGCTCGCCCTGCGCAGATACTGGAAAGCGAAAGAATCGGGCCGGCATGTCTGCCCCGTGGATCTGGACTATCGGCACGTGGAACATTGCCTGGACTCGCTCGATCGGTTGGTCTTTCTGGACACCGAGTCGCCGTCGTCTGCGAATGGCCCGGATTCGATGGCGGGGGATTGGCCGATGTCGCTACCCTGGAAGACCAAGGTGTGCTGGTGACGATGGAGCATTGCGGACAGAAGGAATCTCCATCTCGAAGATTATGAGGGTGCCGTGGGACTATGACCCGGATGAACCTTACCCAGACACTCTGTGGGGAACAGGATTTGCCGAATGCGGCTGAGAGAGCGATTTGGGTTCATCTTCTGCTGCGCGTTCATCCCCCCAGAAGGGAAAATCCCTTCTCGGTGCCTTTTGGGGGGGAGGGGGGGGAGGACTTGCCCTGATTCGAGGTCTCTGACGATCACCTAGAGGTGTTTCCAGCCGATCCGGCTCAAATATTCTACACTGAGATGTCGGAAAACGATGCCCGGGAGGCCGTCGACTCTTTGAAGCCCCAGAGCTATCAAACGATGCATAGCCCCTGCACGTATGCCGCATGGAAGGAGGTCCCCAGCACCTACTTTTACTGCGCCAAAGATGCCGCGATTCCTTTGCAAGTCCAGCGGGTGATGGTCGAGGAATGGGCCCATGGATACCCCATCAGAACGGAATCCGTTGACGCGTCGCACAGCCCCTTTGATTCGGTGCCCGGAGAAGTCGCCGGGGCCATCCGGAGAGCAGCCGGGGAGGATGTTTGATCGGCCTCTTTCGGGCCAGTCGGGTGGCGTTCAGATGATACTGGATCTGTACAGCATCCTACATGTACATTGCATCGAAGACAGCGATTGAATATCACAGCCTCGCGGATCCTTCGCCGAGAGGGCGTCGGTCACATACTCTCTGTTTGGTGCCGATGCTGGAAGTGAATGGATAGACTCATGCCTCAGGAACTTGGTCGAGGAACTGAGGCGAGATCGATGCTGGGTAGCACAAGGACTGACATCACAAATAAGCCGTACGACGATGCATCATGGAGGGCCAGGCAAAAGGCACCGCCCAAGACCATCGCATAGGCCCCATCTGGCGTGAGCATACCGCCGATCTGTGCCCCAATAGCTATGATGTGCACAATGACCCGGTTATTACTGATTGTGACCGCGGAACTCCTCCATGTCCGTTTAGAAGCTTTCTCACTCCACATTATCTCATCTCCATTCGGCCCGCTTACTCAAGTGGCCGAAGACTCTTAAAGTTTCCAATGCGGACGTTCTGTCGGGCTTTTCAGGACCGACAGTGACACAGATGACGATGTGGAAAGCTCATACATCGAGCCGCTTTCGGACCCGAACCCAAATCCAGGGGCGATATATCCACCCACAATCGCTGGAGATTTATCTACCAGGCGATGAAAACCAGGGTAGCAGCCCGGAGTTTTTGATCCAGAGACGCAGCATCAGAGGATGCAACGAGAGAGAGGGAGCAGCTCCGGCCATGATGCCATCAAACCTTGACTGATTAGTTGTACCATGTCAGCTGGTCTACGGAGTGGACGTCTGGAAATTAACATACCAGACGCTGGAGTGTGTCCTTGTTTGTCTGGGATAAGATTGAGCCTCAACAGCCACGCGCCCATGCCACACAGTAAGACGTCCGTGAAGAACTCATCCCAGCGTTGTTCGCCGGGGGCGCGTCGTACATACTCCCTTGTCTCGTCGGCGAGTTTGCCATCGGGAGTCAAACTGTCGGCATATAACCCGTGTATGACTTGCCAATCACCTGATGCCTTTTCCAAGCGATGCTCTTCAGTCCAGGTAGCACTCTTACTTTCGGTGACTCGACGATACGAGGACGGAGCCAGAAGGGGTTGTCTCCATTGCACCGCCACTTCCTTGATATCGGGCGACGAAAGTCATGATCGGTAGTCCCGGCCTTTGTCTCCATTTGGCTGCTGGACCATGGTCAGCGATTGATCGCAGCCCCACCGGTCTTCGAGGATGCAAGACTGCTTGCTTTCGCCCTCCCGCTACCGCAACCCTAAGAGATGGCGAAATCCGGTTCCGAGCAGCAGTGGCGCCCAACACCCCAACCATCCGGCTTTCTCGAGTCTGGAATTGGGGACAGGAAGAATAATCGGCCGGAAAGGAGGGCATCTTCCTCCCCAACCCCATGCTCGCCCCACTACGACGGCATCCCATCCTCCCTGGCTGCGAGGGCGATGGCTCCCACGATGGTCCTGCCGGCGGTCGATCTCACCCCCAGAGACCAGCATGGAGCCTACCGCGACGACTACGAGGTCCGCTGGGACGAGAACGACGCCGCCAACCCGCATAACCTGACCTCGAGGCGCAAGTGGGCCGTGGTGATCCTGGTCTCCTCCATGACCCTGTGCGTTTGCGTCACCAGCTCCCTGTACACGACCACCTACAAGCACACCATGGCCGAATTCGGCTGCTCTCGCATCGTCGCAACCCTCGGACTGAGCTTCTACATCGCGGGGCTGGGCTGGGGGCCCTTGGTCATGAGCCCCTTGTCGGAGTTCTACGGCCGACGGCCCATCTACCTCATTTCGCTGCCGCTGTTCATCGTCTTCCTCGTCCCTTGCGCCGTCGCACGGAATATTCAGACAATGCTGGTGGCCCGGCTGCTGGATGGACTCGCTGGCGCGGCCTTTACCTCGGTCGCGGGCGCAACTGTGGGGGATATGTACAGCAAGAGCACCTTGCACTTCCCCATGCTGGTCTACACGGCGTCGCCTTTGTATGGCTTCCGGGGGTTCTGTTCCTTGCTGGTGTGACTGACGGGTTCGCAGCACCGGGGCTAGTCTGGGGCCGATTCTCGGAGGACTGATAAACTCATGGGCGTCTTGGTGGGTGTGAAAACATCGTCGAGATGGGAACGCACGGAGCGTCTAACACTATCCTCAGGCGGTGGTCTTTCTACTTCCTGCTCATCTGGGCCTCCCTGCAAGCGATCCTCGTGATGCTCTTTGTCCCGGAGACGTATCACCCAGTGCTGCTTCGCAACAGGGCTCGGAAGTTGCGCGAGGAGACGGGGGACGATCGATGGAGAGCCCCTATCGAAAAGCTGGATCGATCAGTCCTCAAGGTAGAAGACGGACCCCACGCTTTGATCTACAGATCGCTGACTCCAGTCGGGCTAGACAGTTCTTCGCTCCCTCTATCGCCCGTTTATGCTGCTCTCGCTGGAGCCCATGTGTCTCAACCTCTGTGTGCTGTCCGCCATCGCTCTAGGTGTCCAATACCTCTTCTTCGGGGCATTTGGGGTCGTCTACGGCAATGCCTACAATTTCGGGCTCTGGCAGACCGGACTGGCATTCTCCGGTCTTTTTGTAGGCATGGTGTTGGCGGTTGCTGTGGACCCATGGTAGGTCGAAAGAGGCTTGGGCATTCTTTCCTGGCTCGATGTTAACGATGAAACAACCTGTGATAGGTGTCGCAAACTCTACCCATACTTCTCCCGCCAACAAGACGAGCAAGACGAGGCTGCGAGCCAGGACCCGGAATGCCGTCTGCCCCCGGCCATCATCGGGGCTCCGCTCCTTACAATCGGGTTGTTCTGGTTTGGATGGACAGCGTGAGCACAGGTGCTTCATCTATCCGCATCTGCATGCTGAAATCTCGCAGTGTACCCTCGATCCATTGGATTGTGCCGATCATCGGGAGCGCCGTTTTTGGAGCTGGGTATGCCAACATCCGTCTGTCTGTTCCGATTGATAGCCTCCGACTGATGATTTGGGCAGAATGATATTTGTGTTCCAAGGCGTCTTCACCTTCTTCGTGGATGCGTACCCACTATATGCTGCCAGTGCCCTGGGTGCCAACAGCTTTACCCGAAGCACATTTGCAGCGGCGTTTCCCTTGTTTGGGGTGGCGAGTGAGTGATGTCGATGTGCTGCAACTACCCATGGAAGCTGACTGCGCGCAGTGTACCACAAACTGGGTGACCAGTGGGCAACGTCCCTCCTGGCCTTCCTCAGCCTGGCTATGGCGCCATTTCCGTAAGTGATCGCGAATAGGTGATGGGCTTGGCAGCTAACCGTGAGGCGACAGATATGTATTTTTTCGATACGGGAAGAGGATACGACGGAGAAGTCGCTTTGCTACGAAAAAATGAAAGGAGAAACAGAAAGCCCGGAGGGTAATGTTGATCATCAAGCCAGAGACGGGTAGTTAGAGAAGCAATTTGTGCCAGGTGATCTGTTACGACGTGTATCAGGGTAGATCCGTACGTTGTCATCATGGACTGGGTGTAAGGACTGATACCATAAAAAACTAGACTCTCTACAATTTCATCGACCAGTAGCTGAAACGGAAAGACAGAGGAATGAAACAAAGTCAAGAGAATACAGTACACTACAAGTTAGAAAGATGGGAAGAAAACAGCCCAAGCCCCCCCCCTGATACTCGCACAACCCTCATTTCTCGACACTCATTAGCCATATGACAAACCGACAATTAAACAGACAACGCCTATTTCAAGACACTAGCCATGACGACGACAGGATGGCCGATTTCGATCCCCTGTCGGTGCGCCCGCAAGGCCGCCACGGCATCCAGACGGTCAGGAAGAAGATCATTCTCGATCTGCAATGCACAAAGCCCTGCCCCGGCAGGGGTTCGGCCATCAAAGACACGCTGCAGGGAGCTGGTGCGATAGAAGTAGAACTGGGGTCATCGATACATATTAGCACATGCGCTGGACAGACAAGATTACACGTACCGGTCCGAGCCCCTTCTCCTGCTGCTCGGCATAGCCCCCAATGACCGAGTCTGGCTCGCTTTGCACTTTCCAGGTCATGGAAATGATTCGTCCCGTGAAGCCCACCACATGGGCGAGATCCAGCATGAGGCTGATGGGGACTCTGCCGCCCATGCTGGAGAGAATCACGCCATGGTCGGTGAGCAGACCAAAGGTTCTTGCCTGCAGCAGGCACACGTAGTGCAGATCCAGAAGTGCCGCCGACACGAACGGAGGGACAACCCCCGAGACGTCGGCGGCATCGAAGAAACTGGACGACGTTTGGCCGTCGCGCAGATCCACGCCCTCTGGCACGGGGATGTTTGGGAGATTTCTGGTCCTGTCATTACCCTGGTCCGGAAATTGACGGGGGAAGTCGCCATGAAAAGCACTCACTCGTAGATCAAGTCAAACGGCATCTGGCCTCGAAGGGGCACCAGGCTGTGGCCGGTCAGCCCAACCGCGTCCCGCGCAACATCGCGGACCCGGTCATCGGCCCGGTCGACGGCCGACTTCAGGTTCATCTGGGCCTGGGCCACGACCTCCTCGTGCAGGTCGGTCATGACGATGCGGCGGAGCTGCGGGAAGAGGTCCAGGGCCGCGATGGCATCAGTCCCCGAGCCCGTCCCAATCGTCGCAAAACGGCGCACGGGGCCGTAGTTGGCGGCCTGGAGGACCTTGAACGACCGGAACGCGGCGGTCACGGCCCAGTCGGCGCTGGGATCGTGGATCTGAGACGGGGGTTAGCTCGCATGTCCGAGACCAGGGGACGGGGGAAGGGGGGGAGTCAACACGGACTTTGGGCTGGTAAGTCAGATCCGATAGCGAGAGCAAGAAACTGCGGTTGACGTGCCGGGGGTCGACCCCGAAGAACTGCTTGAAGTCGACATTCACCGTGTGCTGCTGCGGCTGAGGGAACCCGTCGAGCTGGATGTCTTTCCAATCCTCGATGAAGGGTCCTCCCTGGATGATGACGGTGGCCATGGTGACAGTTACCAGTCAAGGATACTTACGTGTATTGCTGGTCGCGAGGAAAGAGGGAGTTGGACGGCGTGCTTGGGGGTATAAATAGACCGTTAGAGTCCCTTCGAAATACTTGATTTCTGATATCGAAGGCACTCGAAGAAGCAAGCCCGCCAAAGCAAAAAAAAAAAAAAAAAACAAAGTTAAGCTCCATCCGGCAGCCTGCTCAGCTGGACGAGCAGATTCCCGAATGGTGCTGGACAGGGTTCCTGGGAGTCCTTCGTACCTGGCACACACGCATCTCGGCGATGGAGATCTCCGTGGGGCGTCAAGGGATGATTTCTGATTTCTGATTTCTGATTGCGTGTCAGGCGTGAAGGGATCCACGACGGCCGAAGAGAGTAAGCCCGCTAGGGGACCCGATTGGATGCGCTTATTGGCCTCCAGCCATGGCCAGAGGGACTGGCAGTTCCAGGCCTTGTCGAGGGGCGCCACATCAGGTTTTCCGGGGCGGAAGTGGCTGGCACAGCCATCAAGGCAGACGGTGGTTGTGCACAGGGGGGGTTCTTGTCCGTGGCATTTCCCTGGAACCCGCCCAACCTTGGGATGCCCTCAGCCCTGGAATCCTCCACGGGCGACCGTGCGCCTCCCTCGATGGGGGAGGAGCTGCAGATCGCCCCCGGGATGACGACGCGGCCATCTGCTGTCGGGGCCTCCGCCGGTTTAGGGTTACGGACAGTCCGACGGGCTTTCGCTGCGGGAGAACCTGAGGGATCACCACCGGAAGAAAAACGAAAACAGAAAAACCTCATCATTTGATTGCCTGCACCCGATGCCGCCAGCTTGACAGCCCCGGGGCTGCCGATTCCCCTCTCGTGATACCTGGTGCCTGCCAAATACCCTCCGAGACGGTGGCAGCCTGCGACCCTGCGACCCTGCGACCCTGCGTCGCACACGACAAACGGCCGTCGATGCCTGCCCTCCAACCATCTCAGGATGCCACGGGGACCCCCTGGCGGTGTGTGGCCCAGGCCCTGACTCCCGGGGGGGTGAAGGGGAAAGCCGTGAGGGCGGGCCTCGATTGGATGACATCCCCCCGGGGGCCCTAAACTGCATTGATGATCCCCTCGCCGACCAAAGACAAGCGACCTGGCACCCGGATCTAATTGCATGCGTCGAAGGGCGCTGGGCAGCAGATTGGACAACAAGAAGTGGTCGCGGACGGCTCGCACCGACCCTGTGTCTCCCAGCCCTGCAATCTCCCGCGGTGACTGGGCTCAGTCTGCTAGTCGTTGGGTCTTTGTTGGACGGTCATTTCACTCCCTCTCTGATCGACGGGGGGTATAGGAGAGTAAGTTGTGTTTCTTCCCCTTTCCCCTCTCCCCTTTCCTCCATCCCCCATCAGCCATCTCTCTTCCCCTATCTTCATCGTCCATCGACCCGGGTCAGCACCACGCCCACGATCACGATGGCGTCCCCACATCTGTATACGCTAGCCGACCAGATCGAGGGACAGCACGAGAACGAGAACGAGATGGAAATGGAAATGGAAATGGGACCAGAGACCCCCTCGCCGTGCGCAGACGCGACCTTTTCCGACGAGGCAGCGACCCCCCCATCCCCATCCCCATCCCCATCCCACTGGACCATCGGCTGGATGACTCCCAGCGCCATCGTCACCTGCTTTCTTCTGGGTATCTTCACCCCCTTCCTCGTCCGCTATGAAATCGATGCGATGAACGGACGGACTGACTGACCGACTCCCCCCAGCGGCTTCCCTCGCCTCGATGCATCTGAGTCTGTTCCACTGGCTGGACCAGCGCGAGGTGACCCGGACCATCCGCCAGCCCTACGTGACGGCCCTGTCGGTCGTCTTCGTCAACGGCTTCCGCACCTTCCTGGCGGCCGCACTGGGCCTGGCCTTCGTGCAGATGCTGTGGCAGGGGCTGCGCGTGCGGCCCATGCGGGTGGGCGACCTGGACGCCTTCCTGTCGGTGCTGGCGAACCCCCTGTATCTGGGCCAGCTGCAGCTGCTGCGCGTCGCCCCGATTCCCTTCCTCTGCGCGCTGGTCTGCTGGTGCCTCCCCATCGCCATGGTCTTCCCCGCGGGCGCCCTGACCGTCGAGCCCCAAACTCTCCACGTCCTCGCCAACCAGAGCGTGCCGACCTTCGACCCCGGCTTCCTGGGCAACGGCACCTTCTCGGGGATGATGGCGCAGGCACTGTGGCAGCCGGACGATTTTGACGCGTACAGGTGGGTGCTTTCCCCGGGGATTGGAGGATGTGGGTGTGAGGATAGGGATCGGGAGAGGGTATACCGGTGCAGAGATACTGATGGGATGCACCACCAGCGGACCCACGAACCAACTCACCCGCCTCGCGCGACAGGCCATCATGGCCGGACGATACCTGCCAGCGCCGTCCCCCTGCGCGGGGGACTGTTCGTATACGATCGATCTGCCGGGCCCCAGCTTCGAATGCCGCAACGCCTCCACCCCCCAGCTGGCCCGCTGGGTCAACCAGAGCTATCCGCAGACGCGGTCGTGGCCGGCGCTCTACCTGGCCTCCGCCGACTATGGCGCCCGCACCAACCGCTCGCAGTCTGCCTTCGACTTCGCGCTGCGCTGGCAGGCGGACGGGGGATACGAGAACCTCCGCTGCCGGGCGTACGAGTCGATCTACACCGTGCACCTCACCTACACGGGGGGCCAGCCGCACACGACCAGCGAGGTCCACCCCGTGCGCCCGCTGAACAGCTCGTACCTGTACGATGACTATGGGATGTATCCGCAGACGGGCAGCCCGGACGCGCGCCTCAATGCGACGGCGACGGGGGCGACGGGGGGCACCGTGACGGAGATCTATCGACGGGCCAACCTGGCGGCGGTGCAGGACTCGCTGGTGCTGGCGTTGTCGGGGTACATTGATATCTTCCGTGTGTGATTATTCTCCCTTTCTTCTCCCTTCCCTGGTCTCGGGGTATTGACGGCTTGACTGACCACACGATGCTGCTGCAGTCCTCCACAGCCAGCCCTCGGCCAACACGATCATCGCCCTGTCCGAGCTGTACTCGGGGTCTGTGGCCTCCCCCCGATTCGACCTCACGGGGGCGTCGCTGCAGGACCTGCTGCAGAACATCACCCTCTCCCTGCTGACGCTGAACCAGACCACCGTGACGACCACCGTGACGAGCACGGTGCCGGTCAATGTCTACTCCTTCCAGCGACCGGTGCGGCTGATCGCCCCGTACTTCGCGTGCCTGGGGGTGGCGCTGGGCTTCCTGCTGGGGGGCACACACGCCCTGGTGCGCAACGGCATCTCGGCCAGCCTGACGGGGCTGTTCCAGACGCTGTGCACGACGCGGGCCAGCGCGCGCCTGGACGACTTGGCGGCGCAGGGCTGTCTGGGGGGACGCGAGAACGTGCCGGACGAGCTGCGGGAATTGAAGGTGATGTTTGGGGAGATCCGAGGCAAGGGGGGGTTGCGGAGGGCCGGGCTGGGGGTGGCGGACGAGGTGATGCCACTGCAGCGAGGGTCGCTGTGATTGTTATGGATTTGGGAGAATTATGTCCACTGGCGCGGGGAGGGGGGGGGGGTAATCATCAACTAGTTAATACTAACAATACTACTACTACTAATAATAATAATAATGCGACGCGTCACGGCAGGATGTCCCCACTCGTTCGGGAGGGAACGGGGCGGAAGGCGATCGATCCCACGCCCTTTATTAGGGTTCATCCCCTCCAACCGATTTATTCATTGCTTCCCCTCCCCCCCCCTTCTCCCCTTCTTCCCTTCTCCCCGTCTGTAAATAACTAAATCTAAGTAAGACCCCCCCCCCCCCAAATGACTTCCCCCCTGCCCTACCGCGATGCCTCCCGCCCCATCCCCGACCGCGTGGAGGACCTGCTGGCCCGCATGACGGTGGCCGAAAAGGCCGGCCAGATGTGCCACAACATGCTGCTGATGGGCCCCGGGGGCACCCTGGCCGGTGCCTTCCCCCGGTTCAGCCTGGAGAGCACCGAGGACCTGGTGTGCCGCCGCCAGATGACGCATTTCAACCTGCTGGGCCCCATCGCCAGCGCCCGCGACGTCGCCACCTGGCACAACCGGCTGCAGCAGCTGGCGCAGACCACCCGGCTGGGGATCCCCATCACCGTGGCCACCGACCCGCGCAACCACGTCACCCAGCACGTCGGGGTGGGCGTCGGGGCCGCCACCCCCACGGAGGGGGGGCTGTCGCAGTGGCCGCAGACCCTGGGGCTGGCGGCGCTGCGGTCGCCCGAGCTGGTGGGACGCTTCGCGGACGTGGCGCGGCAGGAATACCTGGCGCTGGGGCTGCGCAGTGCGCTGCATCCCCAGATCGACCTGGCCACGGAGCCGCGGTGGGCGCGCATCCACGCGACGTTTGGGGAGGACGCCGGCCTGACGGCGGCCCTGGCGGCGGCCTACATCCGCGGCTTCCAGGGCGGCGACGGACCGCTCGGGCCGCAGTCGGTGGCCACGATGACCAAACACTTCCCCGGGGGCGGCCCCCAGCAGCACGGCGAGGATCCGCACTTCGCCTACGGCCGCGAGCAGGTCTATCCGGGCGCCCACCAGGACTATCATCTCCGCCCCTTCCGCGCCGCCATCGCCGCCGGCACCGCCCAGATGATGCCCTACTACGGCATGCCCGTCGGCACCGACTGGGAGCCCGTGGGCTTCGCCTTTGATCGTGGGGTCATCACCGACCTGCTGCGCGAGCAGCTCGGGTTCCAGGGGGTCGTCTGCACCGACTGGGGCCTGGTGACCGACGCGCAGATCCTGGGCCAGCCCATGCCCGCGCGCGCCTGGGGCTGTGAGGGCCTCAGCGAGCTGGAGCGCGTCCAGAAGCTGCTGGACGCCGGATGCGACCAGCTCGGGGGTGAGTCCTGCACCCACCACCTGATCCGCCTGGTGGATGAGGGCCGCATCCCCGAGACCCGCCTCGACGCCTCGGTGCGACGCATCCTGACCCAGAAGTTCGCGCTGGGGCTCTTCGACCGGCCCTTCGTGGACGTGGACGCCGCGGTGGCCCTGGTCGGCCACCCGGACTTCCAACGCGAGGCCGATGCGGCCCAGCGCGCCGCCTACACGCTGCTCACCAACCGCGACGCCCTCCTCCCCCTGTCGGCGACCCCCCGGATGGTGTATCTCGAAGGCCTCGACCCGGGCGCGGTGGCCGCGCGCGGGCTGCAGGTCGTCGCGACCCCCGAGGAGGCCGATCTGGCGCTGCTGCGGCTGCAGGCCCCCTACGAGCCCCGTCCCGGGGCCTTCGAGGCCCTCTTCCACGCGGGCTCGCTGGCGTTTTCCGAGGCGGAGCAGGCCCGGCAGGCCCGCATCTACCGGACGGTCCCGACCGTCGTGGACCTGTTCCTCGATCGCCCGGCCGTGGTGCCGGAGATCGCGGAGGCCGCGGCCGCCCTGCTCGTCAGCTATGGCAGCAGCGACGAGGCCTTCCTGGACGTCGTCTTCGGCCGTGCCGCGCCCCGGGGCCAGCTCCCCTTCGATCTGCCCTCGTCGATGCAGGCCGTGCGCGAGTCCCGCGAGGATGTGCCCTACGATACGAAAGACCCGACGTTCCGCTTTGGCCATGGTTTGACGTACGCCACCGCGTGACCGTGATGATGCCCGGCATGAGAGCACATCGCCAGTATAGAATGTGAGGTCCGTCCATGCTGAGCGTTTTGATAGCATGCAAAAATGCGTCCGTTGGTGTCAGGTGGCGCTGATCCTCCTGAGCATCATGATGACAGAGCATGGGGTATGCTCACTGTCATCGCGCGTATGATCTGGATCGAATTCAGAAGTGTTTCTCAGAGAGGAAATGAGCATTGTGTGGCCACATCTTTATCTTGAGAAACAGGAAGATATATCATGCAATGTCAAGAAGGAGGGAAGTGCATGCCTGATGGCTCAATTTCAACCGCCCTCCCCAAGATCCAGGACGGCCCGTAGTATAGAGGTTCCTACCGTTGTAGAATTTAAGAATCGTGTCGTAAAAGCGTAGCTGGGATCCTTCCGCTCCCCTCTGAACCACTCAGAGCAGTCAAAGCAATGTTCATGCCAGCCGGCAGGGACAGCCTGAATCCACGGAATCAATCCTCAGAAGTTGCAACTGCCCACCGTGTACTCGGCTGAAGAGGGCTCACGAGAGCCACCCGGCTCATCGCGAACTAAAACCCCCGATTTTTGATCGTGGAGACAATCCGGGCGCGCAGGAAGCCACACGGCTCCAGGATCTCCTTCAGCACGGGCAGCCACCACTGCTCAATGTTGTCGTGGATGACGGTGGCCAGGGCATACTCCATGTACTCCGGGTAGAACCCGCTGTATTCCCAGTCGACGACCCCGGAGACGAAGGCCCCGTGGACCAGGATGTTGCGCGCGGCCAGGTCCCCGTGGGTGAGGGCGAATTTCGGGGACTTGCTTCGCATCTTCGGCAGGCGAAGAAATTGTAGGTCTGCCGGCGGCCGATGCGGCCGATGTAGGGCTGGATGCACTTCCGCATCATCGCGGCCTCGGACCGGTGGAAGGCGAGCCGCGGCTTGACCTTGACGGCGACCAGCCTGCCCCCGGTGGTGCGCGACTCGACCACGCGGTTCCCGAAGTAGTTATAGAGGTCCGTGTCCTGGATGATGCTCTCATACTCCGCGCGTTCCTGGGCGAATTGAGCCTCGAGCTCCTACCCAAAACCCTAATTTTTATATAGATTTTATAAATATATTTAAGTTTGTTAGAGATTTTAGTCTCTGTTTTTCTTTCTTTATAAAAATTAAATCTAATTATTTGCGGGTGTTCTTTAATAAGAATATAAAAAAGATAATTTCTTAATAAAGATTTATAAGACATTATTACTTATATATAAACTCTGTAAGAGATAGCCAGTCTATCTAATTAGCCAACCCTCGTCCGAGTCGATCCCCTACTGTCGTGAAACGGCCGGGGACTTGGTTCGTCAAACCTTGGTGAATTATGACTCTCTGGGTGGCGCATTCCTGCCTTCACATATGTAACGAATGGCCCGAATTGGAATTGCCCTAATTTGCTTGAGCGCCAGACACCGTAATGTGCTGGAAGACGACTCCGGCAAAAGGCTAACTTCCCACCTGGCCTTCCCAGAGGTGGTCAGCATGACAAATTGAGATGCGTACTATAAATAACCAAGCCATATGTTTTCAGAAAGGATGCACCCTTTCTTGAGAATGTTACGGTTTTGATTACAGGAGTCTGAAGGTTGGTGGAGGCGTAAAGGCTCACATGAGTTGAAAATGTGAATTGTTCATCAGGGCTAGGTAGTTCTTCGTGTCTCGTCATCCTCGTATAGATCTTGACCATGTCTCATCTTACTTATCATCCCATCCTCCACCACATCGCGTCCCCCTCACTGCGAGGTATCCATCTCGAACCCAAACTGCGCCAGGTACTTCTCCAGCTCGCGATCCTCCTCCTCCAGGTTTATCTTGCCGCTCTCCGGCAGAAAGCAGTACACGATCATCCCCAGGATGGCCACGCCACCGGCCAGGTAGAAGGTGGCGCTGTCGCCCGCGTGGTCGCGCAGGGGGGTGAAGCATTGCGTGCCCACCGCCGCCCCCGTGCGCCCGAACGCCGTCGCGACGCTGTACCCCATGCCGCGCATCGCCGTCGGGAACGCCTCCGTCGAGATCAGCCCGATCGTCGCCCCGGGCCCCAGGTGGCCGAACGCCTGCAGCAGGCCGTACAGCACCACGAACGCGGCGATGTGCTTCGACAGCCGCCCGTACAGCCCGCCGATGATGAAGCCCAGCACCACGTACCCGGCGAACCCGACCAGCCCCGTGCCCCGGCGCCCGATCGCGTTGGTCAGCCAGGCGCCGATGAGGACCCCGGGCACCGGCAGGACCGCCAGGATGACCTGCCAGATGGCGGTGGTCTGGATGTTGCCATCCGTCACCAGCGAGGCGATGATGGTGCTGGACATGATGCTGTTGGGGAAGTTGATGAAGTCGTACAGGAAGAAGGCCAGCGAAGTGGTCAGCAGCCGCCGCCAGTACCGCCGCGCCAGCAGCCAGTAGAAGCCGGCGGGCTTGCGCTGGCCCTTGAAGTTGGAGCGGTGGTACAGCGTCGAGTCGGTCATGAAGAACCGCAGCCCCATGATGACGGCGGGCAGGATGGTGCCGATGGCGTACAGGGCGTGGAAGGTGACGGCCAGGTTGTTGTCGCTCGCCTTCAGGCAGATCAGGTAGACGATCATCAGGATGGGCGACGCAACCGTGGCCATCAGCGTCGTGAAGGAGACGAAAACGGGGCCCCGATAGCGACGTTGGAACTACACATTGCCGGTCAGCCTGCCTGAAGATAACCAAATAGCCGGGAGGGGGGGGGGTCACGCACATCGTCCGACTCCTCCAAGCCGGCGGCGGCACTCGGGGGATACTCGCCCCCGACGCCAAACCCGCAGATGCCGCGCACGATGACGAAGTACCACAGCATGTTGTAGGACGGGTGCACCTGCAGGGCCAGGGCGGCCATCAGGGTGGCGATGGTGACCAGCCCCGAGGTGAAGAGCAACCCGGCACGCCGGGACACCATGTCGGAGACATAGCCCAGCGCCACGACCCCCAGGATGGCTCCAATCAGCAGGGAGTTGCTGATGCGGGTCTCCATCTCCGAGGGGTAGCCCGTCGTGCCGAGGAGCTTCTTGAAGATGACATTGGTGGGGTTGGCCAGCTGGTTCTGGTAGCCATCACTGAAGTTGGCGATATACTGCTCGGGGGAGGGGGCAAACCATTAGCCGGGAATCTGGGGGATCTGGGGGAAATGATGAGACTCACGCAACTCAGGATCGTCAGGTTACTCTGCCAGCGGGTGGGACGGTATCCCCGCCGCAACCCCGTCTCGACCTCCACCTCCTGGTCGGCCACCGCCGTCTTCTCCGTCTTGGGGGGGGGATGGGCGTCCAGCATCGCAACGAACGAGGCAGCACAGCGCAGCGCACCTTTGGAACAGAACCGAGATCACAACCGAGTGCAAACTCGAGCAGAAATGTGCGGCCACCGTCGATGGCACCGGGGAGGGGAGGGCAGAAATTTCAAGGGAGGGGTCGAGCTGCAGCCCTAAGTCGGTGCCGCGGGATCGGCACGG
This sequence comes from Aspergillus heteromorphus CBS 117.55, assembly GCF_003184545.1. NCBI lineage: Eukaryota > Fungi > Ascomycota > Eurotiomycetes > Eurotiales > Aspergillaceae > Aspergillus > Aspergillus heteromorphus. The sequence goes on along the minus strand of NW_020290414.1, from coordinate 62,911 downwards.
ACGAGATAGCCAGACTGCCAGGGACCCTCATCGTGATAATGGCCCCGGCCCTGGTTGGCCGTCCGGTCAGACCACCGGCCCGCCCGTGCGGACGAGTTCGGAGTGCTTCTCCGCGGGGAGATGCAGCTGTCGATCATTATTGTTGTCCGGTCAGTTCAGTGACTCAAATCCCCGATCCGCACCCGAGGTCAGGAACCCAAGACGAGCCCCGAGCCCCGATTCCGAGTCAGGACACCCAGCTCGAGCCACCCAAGCGACTGTCTGTTCGTTGCCGGAAATTCGGATCGCAGGACGGCGGTGGTCGGGAGACGGTGAGTGCACCAGACAGGAAAAAGCCTGCCAGACCCTTCTGCAGCCCCACTTGCCGTCAGTCTTGGTACGTAAGCGTCGAACCAGATAGCCAGCGCCGGAGATGCATACGGTAGATAAAATGATGGATATAAGCAGGCCAAGTCCAAATTCCAGGAGCAGGCGATCGAATCACTGACGCTTGTCTGGCATGATATGTGGGGAACACCTGTCGATGCTGGATACTATGGTGATCACGGTCATGATTCTTTTTCGGCACTACGGATCCAACAGAAGTAGCGATCTCCCTGTCAACGCTCCTTCAGCCGTGAAACGGGGATCATCCTCCTCGCTAGGGGAAGGGGGAACGATCCGAGACCCGCGACTGCGCGCTCGCCGACTGGCGGGTCGCACCATCGGAGAGCGTCATGATGCTGCTCACGCTCTCCTCAATCGTCTGGAATGCCTTCGCCGGTCCCACCGCCCGTGCTCCGGCATTGCTCATATTGGCCTGAGGGAACCTGGGTCCACGCGGCGGGTCAGTTCGGGGTCTTCGAGAGGACGAGACAGGCGGGCAAAGGGAGCACGGGTGACTCACCCCGGATCCGCGACGATTCGTTCTCGGAAGAAATCTGGCGCACGACCCGGTGCAGCATCGCCTTGCTGGGCACGGGGCGCTGCTCCATCCCACCGATGCTGCCCAGGGGTATGACAAACGTCGGACGGGGACTCTTTTGTGGCAGCAGATACACGACCTGGAACAGATACAATAGACCAAAGTTGTTGACGTGGAGGACCGGCATCGGTACGGCATGCGCGGGGGATTAGGGGTTTGGCGATGGTCAAAGAGAGAGGGAGAGAACGTGGTGTTGGTGGACGAATTCTTGTCAAGGTAGGTTTTATACAGCAGCATCATAAGACCAATATGGGAATGGATGGTCATTCACGACCACGCATATGTATTGATAATCATTGATAGTCCGCGCGAGACCCGTCTGATGACAATGAGAAATGTCTTCTGTGTCTGTTGTGGATGACTCCTGGTCCGGGACGCCAGTCGCAGATGGTCCCCCCACCGGATTACAAACATGAGGTTTGCCGCGGGCGAGTGCTGCCATGATGGATGACCCGGTGATCATCCCGGTCGGTGAAGCGGATAATAGATCCAAGGGCAAGGAAGTTCCCATCCAACCCGACGCATCACCGCCAGGGCCTCTTGTTGTCGGATATCTATTTCGTCTCATGTACACGCCATCCTCGCCCAACAGCGCGACGGGCAATCCAGCCGTCCGTCCGCTGCCATGCAATTGTTCCACCACCCCTCAGCCGATGCGTTGCTTCCGTCGCACCCAGACCTCCTGGTCGGGGCCGTCGGCGGTGCCCGCGGGCAGGTCCCGCAGCTGCACCTCCCACACCTTGAGCTTGTAGTTGCCCCGGTCGCCCTGGCCCGAGAAGAGGTCGAAGGACCAGCCGTGCTTGGGACAGGTGATGCCGGCGCTCAGGACGACGCCGAAGTCCTCGATGTCGAACAGGCTGCCCTGCGACAGGGGGAAGGCGGAGTGCGGGCATTGCTGGGCCGGTCGGTCAGCGGGGGTCGGGGTCGATCGACGGCGGGGGGCACACTCACATGGTCGACGGCATGGAATTTGCCCTTGTACTTGAAGACGAGGACCTGGTCCTTCAGATCGCCGGGTCGGTCCAGAGCTGCCTCGACGGGACCGGGGGGGTCCTGCGGGCCGGGGCAGGAGGTGGGGGGGATGGTGAAGGCTTTGCAGCCGGGGGTCAGGTCCGGCTGGTCATCCCCAAGATCGGGGAAGGCGGAGGCGCGACCCACGCGACGCCAGGCGGCGGCACCCTGCGATCGTTGTCGGAAGGGATTCATCGGGGGTGCTCGGCGGGATAGGGAGTGTCCAGGTGGAGGGTTGAGGTTCAAATGTCCGATCGGATTTGCCTCCCGCGGCAGGTGGGGAAAGGCTGCACCTGGCCAATGAGGGATCGAGGTCCTCGTCTCGAGGATTCTCCAGACAGAACAAAGTAAAAAGTATCTGGACGGGAATCATATATGGAGATCTACTCCACGGTGTTGGGCTGATCGGTAGGAAGTCGGACACCTTCTCAGTGGTCATCGGGGAGGACGAGTCCGGGCAAGGACCCCGACCGGAGATGACCTGCTGGTATAGAGCATAGATAGTTCCCTCCCTCCAGCGTTATGTTATTCTTGCCGGGGCATCAAGTCCGGCCAAATCCCGTCCCTGGCCACTTGGTCATTTCTGAGCCACCTCTCACCACCGTCGTGCTATTCCGCCCGGGAGAGATCAAGCGATCCGTGATTGCGACCGACGGCTAAGGCGCCGTGGCAGGTGGGGGATCCGATGCTGGGGCTGGGACTGGGGCTACCCAAGCCCGGTGGCCGAAGGGGGCGAGTTGTCGGCTCGCAGGATCAAGGTAGTCGTCTCTGGCTGCTATTGAAGACTTTGGGCCGGAGGGGCGACATCGAGAGCGGGGGAGTTGTCGAGAGGAAGGAGGAGACGATCTCTCGCCCCATGGCACTAAGGTCACATCTGGCCAGCTGGGGCAGACATGCCGGGGGTCCCCGCGACACGAGGAAGAAGGTCGGGACGTAGGGGGAGACAGGGAGACAGGGAGCTGGGGAGCTGGAGAGCTGGAGAGCTGGAGAGCTGGAGAGCTGGAGAGCTGGAGAGAGTGTGTTGGAGAGGATGGGGGAGGATGGGAGAGGATTTGGGGGGGGGGTTGATGTCACCCGGTCACGTGGGGCTGAGAATACACAAGGCAGCAAGGCAGCAAGGCAGCAGGGCAGCAGCCACCGGGCGACGCAGAGAGTCGTCTCATGGCTCTGTACTAGTCGGCGGTGGTTGGTGCTGTTTGAGTTGGAGTATCATAGTCCACAGCGCATGGCATCCATGTCTCGTTCTTTGGAGGAGAAACGAGGGTCCCATTGAACCGGGTGGTAGAAGGGCTACTGGTGGGATCGATGTTGTCCGCTCAACATATACTTCTTGCGGTGACCGCAACGTCCGCCACGACCCATCGATCCGAGATACTCGATACCCTGGCAAAGTATGGAGTCGGATGGAGTCAGAGGATGAGAGTTTCATCAGACACAGCCACTACTGTTCCTTATAGTAAGAAGGCAGTAATAGTGCCGAGATCCGGGAGCGAGCCAGCCGGCAGTGCACACGAAAGGACCGGAAATGATGTCATGGACTGTGGCGCAGGCGGCAGCGACTTTTGCCGCGCCGCCTGAAACGGGCCTGGGTGCCTGGACGGCCGGGCCAGGTATATATTTAGGGGAGCCATCCACCATCCTCCATCCTCCATCCAACTTCCCCTCCTCTCATCACCACACCTCCCCATCATCATCTCAACCACATCATTTGCACTATCACCTCCACACCACTGCAAACATGCCAACCCCCCCTCCTCCGCGCGTGCCCGATGGCTGGAAGCCCGAGTTCGATGACCGCTACCAGGAGTGGTACTTCGTGAACCTCCACACCGGTCGCTCCCAGTGGGATCGCCCCGACCGACCCGCCCAGCCCGATGGCCAGGCGCCTCCCCCGTCCGGTCCCCCCCCCAGCTACGAGGCCAGCGCCGCCGCCGCCGACCGGCCCTCCTCCTCCTCCTCCAAGACCCGCGATCGCCAGTTCCGCGCCTCCCCGCGCCCCCCCGCGCAGGCTGCCTACGGAACCTACCCCCCCCAGCCCCAATACGGCTACAAAAACAACCCCTACCCACAGCAGTACGCCTATCCCACCCAGCAGTACCCCACCCAGCAGTACCCGGCGCAGTACGGCAACCAGTACCCCGCCCAGTACGACCAGCAGCCCCCCCGCACCCAGAAGAAAAAGAAGGGCATGGGGAAGATGGGGGCGGCCGCTCTCGGCGTCGGGGTGGGCTGCTGGGCGGCCTCCTCCTGGGCGAGGGCATCGAGGCCTTGGAAGATGACTTCGACGGCCCCCCCGGACCCGACTTTGGCGGCGGCGGCTTCGATGGAGGGTTTGGCCCGTTTTAGAGGGATGACTGCGGCGACAACGACGACAACTACAACGATGCGGATGGGCGATGACTTGATGAATTAAAGCGTGATACCTGTGTCCTTTGCTTTTCTTCTTTACTTTCTTTCTTTCTTTTCTTTTTCTTTTCCCCCCTTTTCTTTTGCGATGTGTCTGCCATAGAAGAAAATACAAACCGTTCGATGCCACTCCCGCCGAGAGGTAACACCCCGTGACCTCTGTTTGTAGAGCCAGTCCCTCCCCCATGTGGGGATTACCGTGGGAATTACCGTGGGGACGAGGACGGAATCCATTCCTGCGGCGGTGTCGATGGCAATGCCGACGACGAACAACAGATGACTATGGAGGATGGAGGCTGTCTACATACATTCCGCTCCGGATCTATTCCTTGGAGGGCTCCCCGGGGCCCGTGGCCACCGTCGCGATGCCCCCCGTCTGCAGCCCGTAGACGCCAAAGCCGCCCGGCGCCATCGGGCCCTCGATGCGCTCCTCCTCCATCGCCAGCTGGGTGTGCTGCCAGATCTGCAACCCGTTGCGCTCCCCGGACGGGCGGACCGCGACGGGGGCGCTGTCGAGGCCCGGGGAGGATCGTCGGCAGAGGGAGACGTACGTGCCGAAGAGGGTGACGCCGCGCAGCTGGACGAGCCGGCGCACGAGGGTGAAGCAGTTGGGCACGTTGGCCACGATGACGGCCGTGCTGGCCTCGCGCACGTACCAGAAGATCCACAGGATGCTGTCCGGGTGCGCGAAGCAGTAGTACCGGCTGAGCGTCGCCGCGATGACGACGAATATCCCCAGGCTGAACACTGCGCAGAGCGCCAGTTTTCTGGGGGCACGTGTCAGACATCGGATATCCGACATGGGACCGGGTGGGGACTGAAGCGGAAGCGACCTACTTTTTCCAGAGTAACTGCAGATGCAGGATGACCGGCAAGGGGATGCACAGCATCAACACGTCCGAGCTCACGTTGAAGACGTAGGACATGATGAGATGGTGCTGGGCGGTTTCGCACTGGACTGGACTCTGTCTGTCAGCGCTTCCCCGGCCTCTGTGCACTGAGGGTTCCGCCGACGGACCGTTGTTGTCTTCTTTGACCGCGAAGTAGTCGGCAAACGGCCGGCACCAGACGCCGTAGTAGAAGATCTCCACCACCACGAAGCCCAGCGCGATGTATCCCATCAGGATCTTGACGTACTTGGACATCCGCGTGCCCAGTCTACGGGATCGGTCCTCGATCAGCGTGCCCGTCCGGAGCAAGGACGCGGGGAGGGAGGCCAGAGGCCAGGGATTCATGCACTCACGTCAGTCGGTAGTAGACCAGGATCATGCATGTCTTACACCCCCACTGCACCACGATCATGGACTGTTCGAGGACAAAGGTGATCGTGCTGCCGTAGACGCGGTCGTGGATATCCAGCGCGGTCAGGCCCTGCATCCCCGTGGGCGGCAGGATGTTGGTCTCGGGGTACTGGGCCTGGATGTTGACCCAGACGATGAAGTTGGTGTAGAAGGCCTGCCAGCGGTCTCAGCTGCGATCCGATGGGACGACTGGTGCCCCAAAGGGGTCCCGAGACACGTACGTAGGTCAGGAACATCACATAGTCCTCCAGCATCAGGCCCCGGAAGCCCCCGAGGAGCATACATCGGGAGGCACTGGCCATGAGGGTTAGCGGCGCGGCGGCGACGGACCGCGGGGGCCGACGGGACTTACTATCGCCAGAAGACGACGACGCTGGAGACGGCAAACCAGGTCCAGGATTCGATGAGGCGATTGTTGGCCATGCGGAGATCGTCGGGTCGCCGCAGGGGACGGGCTCGGCTGGGGAGGTCACTGGTGCGGTAGTGGAGCTGGCTGGGGGCATTTGATTCTATCCATCCCTCTCCCCTCTCGCCCTTCGGAGGAGGGGGGATGGGCGTCCTCAAATAGTGCCCTCGAGCGGGCATCCCTGTCCTGGATGGGAGCAACCCTAGTCGAGGGCAGCCGGGCTGGTTGGCTGGGTTGCCAGAACCGCCGTGACAGCGCCGTGACAGCGTTAGATAGGGCCTAAATCCTGCAGGCCGACAGAATCAATGTTGCGCGCGGCGACTAGGTCGAGGCGACGATGTCCCGATGCGAGAGGGCTAGAGGGTTAGTGAGCCTGCTAGAGCCCTCCCGTCGCGCCCTAATGCAGCCTCTTCCCGGGGCAGGCCAATGGTGACCCCGGGATTTATTCCCCCCCCCCCCCACGGACTCTGGCGCTTACGTGCGGAGGAGAGTTATGTGGATGGGCCGTTGGGCTGGATCGACGGCCAGCGACGAAGCCGATCATGAACGCAGCCGTGCTCCATTGAGCACGATCCCGATTCCCGAGAGGCCATCGATGTTGCGGCGACAGGAAGAATGGGGAGACGCGCGGGTGTCCAGGCCGTGGCTAGGGCTGGACTGCCATAGCGGAACTTGCCAGGAAGGCGATGGTGGACGACGGTGGTATGTTCGGATGTGCCCTATAGCGATCCTACTATACTGTCAGTGGGAGTCGAGCGTATGAGTAGTAGTAGTAGTAGTAGTAGTAGTAGTAGTAGTAGTAGTAGTAGTAGTAGTAGTAGTAGTAGTAGTAGTAGTAGTAGTAGTAGTAGTAGTAGTAGTAGTAGTAGTAGTAGTAGTAGTACAAACACACTGTTCATACATACTGGCATTCTGCAGGTCCCGATCGACAGGGGCACCAAGCCACCCCAGCTTCTCCACGTGTGTCCTGCATGTTTGCCTCCTTGCAGTTTTTTTTTTCTCTCTCTCCTGAGTCCCGAATTCTCACCAACATTCGTCTCCTCCGGCATGCATCCCGAAACTCTCTGCCCATCCACCTCCGCAATGGAGATCGAACGTGAACGGAAACCCCTGTGGCACTGGGGCATCGAGGCGAACGGGGGCTCTCTCGCATCGCGTCGCCAGGCAGACGACCTGGCCGAGCGGCACATGCGGCAGATCCAACAGGGCAATGGGCTGCTACGATCCCTGCGCCAGTTCGAGAACTGGGTGGACGGCAAGCTGGGGGTCGAGGCCATGGGGGTGGAGCGCGTGCCGGACGACCAGCGACGTCCGCCAGAGGTCCTGAATGTAGGTTGCTCTCTGAGAGAGAGAGAGAGAGAGAGAGAGAGAGAGACACGGACAGAAAGATTGGAACTGACCGGGTCTATCTAGATGATGTTCTTCTGGTTCTCCGTCCTGATCAGCCCGACCCTGATCCCCGTCGGCATGCTGGGCCCCCTGTTTGGCCTCTCCGTCAACACCTCCATCATCCTGACCGTCTTCGCGACCCTGATCGGGTCCCTGATGCCCGCCTTCACGGCGACGATGAGCCCTCCCAGCGGCCTGCGCCAGATCGCCGTCGCGCGCTACGCGTTCGGCCTCTGGGGGGCCAAGCTCTGCGGCCTGCTCAACATCGTCGTCAACGGGGGGTACGCGGTCATCGCCGCCGTGGTCGGGGGCCAGCTGCTGGTGGCCGTGTCCGAGGACTCGATCCCCCTGGCGGCGGGCATCATCCTCGTCGTCGCCCTGGGCTTCCTCGTCTCCTTCGGCGGGTTCACCCTCATCCACCATTACGAGCGGTACGCCTGGATGGTGGCCCTGGTGCTCATCTGCGTCACCTACGGCCAGGCCGCCCGCTACTTCCCCGCCACGCCGGGGCTGAGTACCGTCAGCAGCGGTATCGACTACAGCGGCTGCTGTCTGAGCTACTTCGCCGTCGTCTTCGGCGTCTGCTGCTCCTGGTGCCCCATCGCGGGCGACTATTACGTCCACTACCCGGCCACAACCAGCAAGGGGCTGGTGTTCGGGCTGACCTACTTCGGCCAGGCGCTGCCGACCATCTTCGTGGGCATCCTGGGCAACTACTTCGGGGGCATCGTCATGTTCGACGACGCCATGTCCGACGTGTACAACACGGGCGGCATGGGGACCCTCCTCATGGCCACCCTGCGTCCCTCTGGCTGGGCCAAGTTTGCCTGCACCGTCTTTGCCCTGACCTTCCGTTCGTGCCTTGGACCCCCCCCCCCCCCTTTGAAACGTTGAGAAGATGCTGATGGACCGGACAGTGGCGAACGTGACCGCGAATATCTACTCCAGCGCACTCTGCATCCAGCTGTGGGGGACGCACTTCCTCGCCGTGCCACGCTTCCTCTGGTGTGGCCTGATGGCCCTCATCGTCCTAGCACTGGCCTGGGGCGGGCGCAACGTGCTGGAGGACATCATCAACAATCTGCTCTCGATTTTGGGCTACTGGACCCTGGCGTTCGGCCTCATCTTGGCCCTCGAGCACGTCTGGTTCCGCCCCCGCCTGGGCGGGTATGACCTCAGCGCCTGGCAGGACCCGGCACGCATGCCGCTCGGGGTGGCGGGCACGACGGCGTTGCTGATCGGGATCGGATTCTCCTTCCTGGGGATGGACCAGACTTGGGTGAGTGGCGCCCTTCCGGAGAGACAAGCCGTCGCACTGACCGCGGCGGACAGTACATCGCCCCGGTGGCCAAGCAGATCGGGGCGTACGGCGGGGACGTGGGCGATTATCTGGTGCTGGTCTCGGTGCTGGTGTTCTATCCGGGGCTGCGCACGGTCGAGATCCGCATGACAGGTCGGTGATGGATGGTGGGGAATCTTGATGGAGCATGGCTGGCGGTGTCAATGTTCCATGGGGGGAGGGTTGACCGGGAGGAGCGTTGTTTCTTAGGGTTCTAGATTGTAACACATCCTCCGTACTCTGTTCCGTTCAACATCGCACCTGGTAGGATTCTTCCCTCCGCGGGCCAAGGCCACACGGTGCAACCATCGGTGCAACCCTCGGGGGTTGCACAGACTGCCCCTCTTGATGAGTCGCCTGATGTCTGATTGTCCGAGGGATTGCCACGAGAGAAATTCTCAGACACCCTCTGAGGCTCTCAGAAACTCCCCAAAAATTTCCCAGCCAGCCAGTGCATCGACATCGGCCGCGACGTCTGATCCAGCCATCCAGCCCTAATCCCGCCCCGTCGCGCTGCTGCCTGAGTGGCCCTTTCCTTCCCTCTCCTCTCCTCCACGTCGACACATCTCTGTCTATCCCCCTTCTCCCGGTCGTTCTTTCACTCGCTCTACCGGTTGTTCTCCCGGTTGCTCATCTAGATTCATCCTGCTCCATCCTCCTGACAGCCGACGCGACCATCTCGATGGCCGCGGATAAGGAGAATGACAACCCCCCGGCCCCGGGGGCGTGTGACGAGGAGGCACGCCCGGCGGTCTTCTCGTCCACGGCGCAGGAGATTGTGTTTGTGGTGGTGGCCACGATGGCCATCGCCATGTCGTCGCTGCTCTCCGGGGCGATCATCGTGCTGACGGCGGAGGTGCAGCGGGATCTGGCGATGACGACGGCGGAACTGACCTGGCTGCCGGCCTCCTCGTCGTGGGTGCCCGTCTTTCCCTTCTTTCCCTTCTTCGTTATCCTCTCGTCGGCCCGGCTAACACCGTCGGATGTTGTCTTCCCCCCCCCTCCAGGCTGGCGTGCGGGTGTTTCCTGCTGTTCTTCGGGCGGCTGGCGGACCTGTTCGGGCGCAAGCTGCTCTTCCTGGGCAGCATGGGGCTGTTCGCGGGGTTCGCGCTGGCGGCGGGGTTCGCGCGCACGGCGCTGCAGCTGGACGTGCTGAACGGGGTGATGGGCCTGCTGTCGGCGGCGGCGGTGCCCCCGGCGCAGGGGATGCTGGGGCGCTGTACCCCCGGCCCTCGCGCCGCAAGAACCGCGTCTTCGCCTGCTACAGCGCCGGCAACCCCCTGGGCTTCGTCTTCGGCAGCATCTTCTCCGGCATCGCCACCCAGCTGTTCAACTGGCGCGCCAGCTTCTTCCTGCTCGCCATCATCTACCTCGTCATCGCCGTCGTCGCCCTGGTCACCGTCCCCGTCGACCACTCGTCCAAGGAGCCGCTCTCCCGCGCCGCCCTCAAGCGGTTCGATGTCGGCGGCACCCTCCTCGCCGTCGCGGGGATTGGCATGTTCTCGGGGGCCCTCAGGTGTGTTATCACCCTCCCTCTTCCGCGCCCTCTGCCGTCTTCTTCTTCCTTCTCCCGAGGAGAGGGGGCGCAACCCCCCGTGTCTGCAGAGTAGGCTAACCGAGTGGGCTGCCATAGTCTCGGGTCCGATGCCCCCCAGGGCTGGGCCACGCCGTACGTGCTGGTCCTGCTCATCCTCGGGGTGGTGCTGATGGTCGGGTTCGTGTTCTGGGAGCGCTGGTACCCGCATCCCCTGGTGCCCATGAGCATCTGGCGGGACCGCGACTTCTCGCTGGTCATCGCCATCCTGCTGCTCGGCTTCCTGGCCTTCCCGACCATGGGGTTCTGGATCTCTCTCGTCATGCAGGAGCTGTGGCACCTGTCCCCCCTGCTGGTGGCCGTGCACCTGCTGCCCATGGCGGTCGGGGGCATCGTGGTGAACGTGCTGGCGGGGATGCTGATGCACCGGGTGTCCAACACGGGGATGATGGCGGTCGGGGTGACGGCGTACGTGGGGGCGTTCCTGCTCATGGGCCTGCAGCACGCGGACAGCAGCTACTGGGCCTTCACCTTCCCGGGGCTGGTGCTGGCGGTAGTGGGGGCCGACTTCGAGTTCTGCGTGGCCAACATGTACGTGATGAGCGCCCTGCCGCCGGCGCAGCAGAGCATCGCGGGCGGCATCTTCCAGACCGTCACCAAGCTGTGCCTGACCGTCGGCATCAGCGTCAGCACCGCCATCTTCGACGCCGTGCGCGCCCAGGGCACGCCCACCACGGGGTACTTCCGCGGGGACCCCATCGCCCCCTACAGCGCGACGCTGCTGTACTGCGCGGGCATCTCCGGGGTGGCGATGCCTCTCTGCGCCTTCCTGCGCATCGGACGCCAGGGACACGGCGGGGCGGAGAAGGCGGAGGCGGGCGCGGACAGTGATCGGGGCGTTGGCCCCAGGGAGGGCGTGCTGGAAGGGAGGGGCGGGAATGAGGACGGGGACGGGGTGTGATGGTGGAGCGGCGAGGCGGAACCGAGAGAGCACTTGGGAGCCATCATTCTGTGCATACCAGTCGTCTAGCCAGGGCCAGGGCCGGATCGGGAACTACGGGACTGTATCCATCCAAAAGTACATCGGAGGGAACCCTCCCCTGCCTGTTGCGTGGCAACCACCGGGGACTGTGTCCCATTGTAAGGTGTATCCCATATCCTGCATTCAAAGGACCCGCAGGGTATTTCGTCCCAACCAGGATGGGGGCTAATCCCCCAGGGACCAGCGATATTGGCATCCACGGGACGATGGGACGAGGGTGACGTCAGGGGGGGGGGAGTGTGCACCATGTATGGGGTCAACGACACCCCCCAGGGCAAGTACTATTAGTAGACATCTAGTAGTAGTGAGTAGTGGTAACGAGTGCATCCGCAGTTCCCTTGGTCGCCAGCACGGGCCTATGTCGATGATTGCGTCGCACGGAGCATCATCATCTCCTATTATTGTCTTTTATTGTCTTTTTGGTCAAAGACAAACCGGGTCAGGGCAAGCAGGAGGGACGGCCGATCGCTGCTGCCACCACCGCCGCCGCCCCGCCCGCTACGTCATCGCCCGCCTTTTGTTTTATAGTAGCCGTTTTCTTCCATCCGCATCGTCATCGCCATCAATTCCTACATCCCTCCCATCCATCCTCACCACCACGACTCTCACCCTCACCCTCACCCCTTTTCACTGATTTATCCCCCCACACAACCACCGCACTTGACCGAACCACCTCCATGGCTCTCAACTCGGCCACTTCCGGACTCACCTCCGGCGTCACCGGCGTCACGGGGCGCCCGCCCAAGCTGGTGAGCGACCTCAAGAACACCGCCCAGCAGACCCAGCGCACCACCGCCCGGGCCGCGAACCAGGCCACCGGGGGAGTCCCGCGGCCCGTCACCGACGCGGTGCTCCCCGGCCAGTTCCCCGGCGACGAGAACAACATCAAGTCCACCCAGCGCGAGCCCGGCAACACGGGCCCCGTGCTGGCCCCGCTGCGCCAGTGGTTCAGCCAGGCGCTGCCCCGGCTGATGGACCGCTGCGAGTCCAAGCTGATGTGGCTGCTGTCGTGGTTCCTGCCCGCCCCGGGCCAGGCCCGCGTCTACGAGGAGGCCGCCCGCCGGCCCGCCAGCACCACCTTCCTCCTCTGCCAGCTCATCTGCTGCGGCATCCCGCTGCTCATCTTCCTCGCGGGCGTCTTCGTCTTCGCCGCCGTCGCCATCCTCCTCTGGGCCGTCCTGTCGCTGCTCATCCTGGGGCCCGTCCTCCTGGTCGCCAGCATGCTGGGCGTCTCCATGTGGGGCTGGGGCTGGCTGTTCTACGGCCTGATCAAGTGGATCGACCAGACCTACCTCGGCGGCCTGATCTCCCGCTTCTGGTTCTCGCGCGCGTCGGGAAACGGCCCGGCGGGGGAATCCACGGGCGCCGAGGGGGCGGGGGACGCGGACGGGGACACAGACGGGGACGGGGGGACCAAGGAGGAGTAGTATGCCCCCGTCTCGGGGGGTGGATCCGGGCCGTGGGGATATGCGGGGTCCTGTTATGTATATTATGCGGGGGCATGTACGTATTCCGGGCGAGCTGAACGGCATCAGCGTGTATGTGGGATATCATTTGGCGATGGTCTAGCAATGTCTAAAGAGAACTGTTCACAATGGGTCATGAGGCTGTAGAGGGCGGCGGGAGGGCCGATGCACGCGACGAGAGAGAGCATGTAAAAAAAGAGCAAAAAGAAAGACAAGCCACAGAGAAAGGGAAATTCGAGACAGGAGATCTGAACAGCAGTCCGCAGGTCCAGGTCAGTCCGCGCGTTCGGTATCCAGCGGGATGATGTCCTTGTGGGCGGACGCGAGGCGCGAGTAGCGATAGGACCGCCGCACGAATCGCTTGAACACCAGCATGCCCGCGATCGTCGCCAGGCACGCCAGCAGGGCGGCCCCCACGATGGCCCCGTTGACCGTGTGCAGCGGCCCCGCCGGGCGCGGGGTGGCCGCCGGGGTCGGGGGGGCCACGGCGGAGGGTCTTGCCTCCGCGGCGAGCAGGAGCACCGCCGGATCGTCGGGGGCCGGACGGCGGCCGTCCGCTGCGTGCGGGTGACGGCGGACCAGCCCAGGGAGCGGCCCGCGCGGTCCACGGCCTCGGCGGAGACCCAGTCCAGCACCCCCCGCGCGGCGAAGCGGCTCTCGAAGTCGCGCTTGGTGACGTTGCCCAGCAGGACGGGCGCCGCCGCGGGGTGGGCCCGCGCGTAGAAGCGCCAGTGGGCGACCTCGGTGGCCCCGTTCCAGCTGACGTGGAAGACGGTGGTGGACACGGTCGACTCGTCGTCGCGGCGGTCGAAGGCGCGGGCCACCAGGGCCGGGGGCTGCGGCGGGTCGCCGCGGAAGGGGAACTTGTAGGAGCGGTAGCTGTTGAAGCGCGGCGAGGCGAAGCGGGCCTCCATCACCACGGTGCCGTCGGGGGCGTGCTCGCTGTGGTAGCCCTGCTCACTCCAGCCCACGAAGCCCTGGCCGGCCTCGTCCAGCAGCTGGAAGTTGCCGCGCATGCGACTGAGCCCTCCGTCGGGGCGGGGGAAGCGGCGCAGCAGGGTGGCAGTGCGGTGCACCGTGTCCAGCAGCACGACCAGGGCGGCGGAGGTCGGCTCCTGGTTGGTGAAGTCGTCGGAGGCGTTGTTGAGGAAGGAGAGCACGGTGTGGGTGGCGTTGACGGAGACGAAGCGGGCGTTGTGCTGCTTGGAGAAGGTGAAGTCCATGGCGAAGTCCGAGTACTTGCCGCCCAGGCGCCACAGGATGCGCCCGTCGCGGCCGGAGATGAGGTAGAGGGTGCTGGTGTAGCGCGCGGACATGAGGTAGTCGCCGTCGGGGCTCTTGTCGGCCGCGTTGACGTGGATGTAGTCCAGGCCACCCCCCCCCTCGGCCGGCGAGGAGGGCAGGACGTGGTCCGACTCGTGCAGGGGGATGTGCTCGCGCGAGTCCCAGTCGAACAGCACCTGGCCCGTCCGGCCCGCCGCCAGGTCGATCTCGACCACGCCCCCGCTGGCCACCCGGCTGGTCTCCTCGGGGCGCCCCAGGTCCGTCAGCGGCATGTCGCGCACCCGCAGCGAGACGGCCAGCGCCGTCTGCCCGCCCGCCAGCACGTTGAACTCGTGCAGGTCGAACCGCTCCAGGTCGTTGGTCACCGGGACCTCCGCCTCCACCTCGTAGCGGTCGTTCAGGATGTAGGCGGCCCCCTTGCTGGACGGCGTGCCGTCGTCCACGTAGCGGCGCTGCAGGATGAAGGACAGGCGCGTGCGCTGGTCCGGCCAGCGGTTGACGGGCTTGAAGTCGAAGACGTTGCGGTTGTGGTGCAGGCAGGAGCCCGCCCACACCAGCGTGCCGTCGCCGTCGTAGATGTGGGGGCCGACCTGGCAGGGCATGAACTTGCCGTCGGGAGGGTCGGCCTCGAAGTACCAGTAGGGGGCGACGAACCAGTAGCCCGGGCTGATGCGGTCGGGGTGGTGCTGCGTGACGTTGAACTTGATGGCGCGCGTGTTGGGCATCTAGGGAAGAAGGAGTGAGACTTTTGGCCTTGAAATCAATCCAGCCTGTGTAAAAAAAAAAAAAAAAAAAAAAAAGACTTACCGTTACAAAGGAGAGCAGATCGTCATCGCGACTGCCGTCGAAGCCGGCGGGGGCGGAGGGCTGGGCATGGGTCGAGGGCAGCCACGCGGCGAGGGAGAGGAGGAGCGAGAACAGAGTGACGCGACGCATGGTGTGTGGTGTGTGCTAGAGAGCACAGGGACAAGTGAATGTGAGTATATAGCAGTGAAGGTGGGATGCCGGGAAATCAAATGAAGGACATGGTCAGAGAGGCCACATGCGGTGCAGACGTAGACGTCTCTGATCCCTACCCCCTACCCCCGGGGGGGGGGAGGGGGCGCAGACTTTTATTTACCATAATAACCGTCGGGCAGTCAGGACTCAGGATTCAGGAGATAGAGAGAAGGATCCGTCGCCGATGGCAGACTTCAGCCTCCGCCACGCGGATCCGGCCCTGACAGGCCTGGACCCTCGGCGGCCAGCAACGCCCGCGAGAGTAAGCAAGAGTAAGCGACGGATACGAGGGCCGCCGACTCGCCCGCCCCGCACCGCCCGCCCCTCCCATTGGCGCGGGCCCGTCGTTTGTCGCGCCAGCCCTGAAAATCCAATGCCCAGTGCCCAGACGCCCAGCTGGCGACCCCCCGTCGGCTGCATCCCCCTCAAACCCTCAACCCCGAGAGAGGCCTCGGAGCCCCAGCGCAAGGCGACGCGGCGGTGCCTCTGGCGGAGCGGGGATGGGGGAAGACGCGTCACCTCCTGAAATAGGGTCGCCGCTACCGAGTGCCGATACGAACGGTGGATGCGCCAGCCGCCCGCTAGCCGGAGAGAGACATATGAGATAGGGCACGGCGGTCACGCCGACGGGAGGCTCTCATCCTTATTTGACAGGCAGCGCCTCCCCTTGCTCTAGTCCCTCCGCGCGCTTCCGCACACTATCGCTGCAATCTGACCTGACCTGACCCAGACTGGATCGCACCACGTCTGGCTCGGACCATGCCGGTCCCTGTCTTCTGGTCTCCTGCCAGAGGCTCCCATCCGTTATCGATCCCAGATTAGGCCAGTCCATCACTGCGCCTCGAGGGACCTTGTGATCCCCAGCCCTGCAAATGAGGCCCGGAATCTATTCCCATGCTGACAGGGCGCAGTCTGCCTTGTGCAGAGGTATTGTCACCTAGAACCTATACAAACACACACGGTCAAATGGGCTGTTTACACCCAGGCAGTCAGATCATCCTCTCATCAAAGATTCCCGGACTAATCGCAGTGATACAGAATCCTAGAGCTGAAGCCTCGGACACCGCCTAGTTTAGCCTAGCCGCTTAGCGCCTGCTGTATGGCCGTTTTCTTAGTTCTTATCTATTATAGATAATTATAAGAAGCTTACATTTATTATTTTCTATAGACTCTTCTTAGAGTGGGCAATAGCCAGGTCAGGTCAGATTATCAGTAATTCTTATATCTGACTGTTATAGAGTGGCTAATAGAGTGGCTTAACCTGACTGTTATATCTTAACCTTAACCTGGCCATAATCTGGATTCTGGCAGTTAGATTAAGATATAAAAAATTTTTAACTATATAATTAAGATTAGATTAAGATATAATTATTATTATAACTATTTATATCTATCAATCAGAAAGATTAGATATAGTAAATAAATTAATAATTATAAATTAATTTATAATATATATATTCTTTTTATATAAATAATATATAAAATTAAGAACTTTTCTTAAGAAGTAAGAACTTTTCTTAAGAAGACTTTATTGAACTTTCACTTTCTTATATAAATTAGGTGCAAAAGTAAGATAAAAGTGAGAGAAAGATAAGAGAAATAAAAAATAAGAAAAATCAAAGATTAGATAATTAAATAAGAACTTTTCTCTGATCTCTTAGAAAGACTTTACTAAACTCTTACTTTCTTATATAAATTAAGTATAAAAGTAAGATAAAAGTGAGATAAAGATAAAAGAAAGATAAGAGAAAGATAAAAAAATAATAAAAAAAATTAAAGATTAAATAAATAAGAAAAAGATTAAAAGCTAATTTAACTTGATTAAAATTTATTAAAAAACTAATTAAAAATTAAGAGATCTTTTTATTTATATTTATAGTCAATTGACTATTAAAAATATATAAAAATATATAAAATTATATAAAAATTATATAAAAATTATATAAATAAAACAGGGCTGAGAATAATAGAATTAGTAATTAAATAAGAACTAAAATAATTAATAAAAATAAGATCTCTTACTTCGCTGCGGGATAGATAGAACTTAGAATTATTAATTTATTAATTAATAATCTAAAACAGCTAACTAATCTGAGATTATAAATTAATAAATCTTAGACAGTAAATTAATAAGTCTGTTTATATTATTAATATATTCCCGCAGTTTTAATAAGATAAAATATCAGAAAAAACTAAAGTAAATAAATTATTAAAAATAAAAAATAATAATAATAGAATTTAATAAATTATTATATTTAATTATTTAATAAATTAAATATATTTCTGACTAAGAAACTATTTAGTTAGACTATTTATTTATATTTTATTAATAGATATTTATTAAATATTAATTATTTTATTTAGAGCTTCTTGCCTTAGTTAATAATTAATAATATTAATATATTTCAGACTAGTCTAAAAGAGAAAATTCTTATTAATAAAAATTTTAACTATTTAATAATTATTATATAATATAAAAAAGTATTGATTAGGGCTAAATTTTATTTATTTAAAAAATCTTTTTTATTAAAAAAATTATTTAATTATAGTAGTTAGAGCTAATAATTCAGCTTTAATAATTAAAAAAATTATATAATACTATTTCTTGCTTAGCTAATTAATAGAGCTATTAAATAAATAAATAATATATTTTATTAAGCTAGTATAATCTTAATTATTAGTAAAACTAGTATTATTAACTATATAAAATAAAATAAAGCTAGAGCTAAATTTAATAGTTAAGTTCTTTATTTTTTTTAAATAAAAGATTAAATAATTTATAGTCTTAAGATATTTAGAACTTAGATTAATTAAATATTCTAAAATTAACTAGTATAATTTAATAATATCAGATCTAGTCTAAATTATAAAATATAGAATTAATTCTATTTTCTGTTAAAATTTATAAATTTAATTAATAATAATTTAATAAAATAAATTCTTTACTAATTTCTTATTTAGAAGTAGAGATTTAGAGCTTTTTCTTTATTTTAAATTAAACTTATTAATAATCTTATTAATATAATTTAATTATTAAATTCACAACTTTCTATTTAGATAATTATATAAGATTTAAATATTAAGAAATAAATTAATCTCTTTAAGATCTTTAAATTTAAATAATATTATTAATTCTTGCTTAAATTTATTAAATTTTTAATAATTTAATTTATAAAATATATAAATTATATTATTTATAAAAATTATTAAAATTATAAATTTATTAATAAAGATATATTAATCTTTTTAAATAGACTTAAGTCCTAGAACTATTAGTCTCTGTTTTAGAATATTTTATTAAAAAAATAATAAATATTTTAATTTATATAGAGCTTTTTATAATAAAAAAACTATTTATTTATTTTCTAATTTAGAAATTAGACTTATATAGATTTTCTTTTTAATAAGATTATTAAGAAAGACAGTGATTATATCTAGTTAATTAATTTTTAGATTAAATATAATAATTAAAATTAAAAAAATTTATATAAATCTGATTGTAAGAGTACTAGTATATATTTTTAATTAATCAGATATTTATAAATTATCTCTAATATAAATTCAGGCTTTAAAATTAGTTAGATAATTAGTTTTATTAAATTTATATAAAAATATTTATTTTAATAATAATACTTCAGCTTTATTAATTTTATAAATTAAATATATATTTTAAATATTTAGAGCTTTTAATTAATTAATTTCAATTTTAATAGTCTGAGTAAATTAGCTTAAAAATATATAATTTCTTATTTTTTATTAATTAATAAACAGAGATAGAAGTAATAAAAAATTAATATAAAGAATTTTACTTTTATTAATATAATTAATTATTATTTAAATAATTTAAAAAATAAGTCTAGTTTTTTTAAAATTAGAATTAAATAATTCTGAGCAGATTTATTTTAAATTTTTAATTAATTTAATATCTAAAAACTCAGTTTTATTAATCAGCTTATTAATATTTAAATTATTAATAAGAATCTAAGACAATAAAAAAGATAGATTAAATAATAAAAATAATAAATTCTCTATAATTATATTATTATCTTATCCAACTAAGATATTTAACTAATTATTTAAGACTATTAACTAGCTTAATTCAGCAGTTAATTAATTTAAGATTATTAATTAATCTTATTTTAATTAATTATCTAATAAAAATTCAGATATTTATTTTAATATTTCTAAATTAAAAAAATTTTTATTTATATCAGATTCTTTAGATTTTTCAGAAATAAAGATATTTAATTATTCTAATTAAATAAAATTAACTAATTTAATTATTTTTTACTTTATTAATAGATTTCCTAATTCAGTATATTATTTATAATTAAAATTTTTATTAAAAATAATATTATAAGCTAAAATTACTCTTTTAAAAATAAATATTTAGATCTGCCAAATATTAGTTATCTAATAATTAATTAGATAATTAATTAAGACTTTAAGCTCTAATTTATTTTCTTTAGATAAATTATTAATTTAAATATAAATATATAATTTATACTTTCTTAAATAAAAAATATCTGATTTTTTAAATAATTATAAAAAACTTTTTTAGATAGTTTTATATAATATTTTTTAATTTAGTTATTTATTTAATATTCTATTTAGAATAAAAATAGCCGAATCTATTATTTTAAATTATAAAAATATAAAAAGTCCTGAATTAATTAATAAATTTTTTATTTTAAAAATAATTAGAACTTTAGATCTTTCTATATATAGATTTTATTCTAGCTGATAAATTAATAAATAATTAATTAATAAATTTTTAATACTAATTTAAATTAGAAAGATATTAAAATTCTAGTTTTAATTAAAATAAAATCTCTTAAATATTATCTTAAACTAATTAATAATTAATTAAATTATATTAATAATTAATTCTAAAATATCTGATTTAAAAGTTAGAACTTGCCCTAGATAAAATTTTAAATAGAAATAATAAAAATAACTAATATATCTCTATTTATTAATTTTATTTATTATATAAATTAAGTTTTAATAAATTAATTTAAATATCTGATTTTCTTTCTTAAATTTTTATTTTAAAATTTATTTTTCTAATTAGCTAATTTTATATATAGAATACTTTTTATTTTAGTTTAGCTTATCTAAGCTAGTTTATTTTAGTAAATTAGTAATATTAATTTTCTGAATTAAATTATTTAAATAATTTAGAACTTTCTTATTAAAATATTCTAATTTTTTATATTATTTTTTAATTATTTTAGATATTATATATTAATATTCTAAGAGTTTAATTAGCTTAAGACTATAAAATAGCAAGCCTGAGATAGCTAACTAACTTATCTTAATAATTAATTAGTTTAATTTAGTAGTAATAATTATAGCAGAACTAGATTTTTATTTTTATTAAATATAGTATATTTTTTTAATTTTCTTAATTTAATATAATAAAGTTTTATCTACTTATTTAAGAAATCTATTTTTTTTATTTAAAAATAGCTTCTTTTTATTAACTTTTATAGCTGAGAGAATATTTATATAAAATTAAAAAATATAAATTATTTCTTTAAGTTTAAAATATAGATTTTTTCTATTTAAATAAATAAAATAAAAAATAATTATTCTATAATCTTAAATAACTAAGATAATATTTTCTATTCTTATTAATCTACTTCTATTTATAATAGAAATATAATTAATAAAAAAATTTAAAAAATTATAAATATAATTATCTGAAGCAGTATTAAAAGTTTATTAAAATAAATAAAATATTAATAATTATTTTAAATAAATAATTTATTAATTTATTACTAAGAAGATCTTTTCTGTTTTAATAATTATTTTATTATTCTTATTAAATAAAGATAGTATTTAATAAATCTAATAATATTATTTAAAAAAATATCTTAGTTTAGAACTATTTCTGAAAATATTTCTAAAATAATTTAAAATTTTAATCTTAAACTTCTATTCAGAA
Source organism: Aspergillus heteromorphus CBS 117.55 (assembly GCF_003184545.1). Taxonomy (NCBI): domain Eukaryota; kingdom Fungi; phylum Ascomycota; class Eurotiomycetes; order Eurotiales; family Aspergillaceae; genus Aspergillus; species Aspergillus heteromorphus. The sequence continues at coordinate 41,820 of NW_020290414.1, read as the reverse complement.
TCTCTTAATTTTTTATTAATATAAAAATAATTATTAAAATTATAAAATCTATTATTCTTATCTAATTTATATAGACAGGACTAATTCTTAAATTTTTATTTTTTTATTAATATTTTGCTGTTTTAGAAAGTTTGTTTTAATTTAATTATTAAAATAATTATTAAAATAATTAATTTAAAATTATTTAAAAAATCTTAAAAAAAATATAATTAATTCTGCTACTATTACTGTCAACTAGCTTAATAAATTATTTAATTTAAAAATTTAGATAAATCTAATTATATATTTTTTATATTATCTTAAGAAACTTAGATAGTTCTTTTTAATTATTTTTATTATTAATTAATTTTAATTATTAAATTATTATAAAATTGCCTATTATTTTCTAAACTAATTTAAAAAAATTATAGATTATTTAAATAAAATTAATAATCTTACTTAATTTTAGCTTTATTATTTCTAAATAAATAAGCTTCTATTAAATTATATAATTTTTAATAAAATTTTTTATTTCTAAGAATTATAATTTATAATATTTATTAATAATTTTTTTTATACAGAACTAATTAATAAAAATAATTTTTTTTTTAGAGTTTATAAAATTTAATAAAATCTTTTTAAATTAAATATAATATACTGATTTTGCTTACTTAATATAAAATTTATTAATAAACTTAAAGAGATTAATTTAGAGATAATTTTCTTCTATTTTTTAAATTAATAATTAAATTAATTTATAATTTTCTGATATAGAAGACAGTCTGATTTATTAAGATTTATTATTAAAATAATATAATAATTAAAGTCTAAAATAAATATAATAACTAGTTTAATAGAATAATTAGATTTTTTAGATAAATCTAGATTTATATATTCTTAGATATTCTTATTAATAATAAATAATTAAATTTAATTAATCTAAAAAAATTAATTAGATTAATTATTAAAAATAATAGAAACTTTTTTAAATTACTGATTTTAAGATATAATAAAAAAATAATTAAAAAAATTTAAGAATTTAAATAAATCTTATTTTTTATTTAAAAATTTTATAATTTTCTATATAAATTTTAAATCAGAGATAAAATAAAAATAAAAAAAATAAAAAAATATAAAAAATCTTAGAAATATTAATAAAGAATTAATATAAGAATATAATTAGATTTATAACTAAGAACTTTTCTTAAAAAGTAAGAATTTTTTTTAAAAAGATTTTATTAAATTTTTATTTTCTTATATAAATTAGATATAAAAATAAGATAAAAATAAGAGAAAAATAAGAGAAATAAAAAATAAGAAAAATTAAAGATTAGATAATTAAATAAGAATTTTTTTTTAATCTTTTAAAAAAATTTTATTAAACTCTTACTTTCTTATATAAATTAAATATAAAAATAAGATAAAAATAAAATAAAGATAAAAGAAAGATAAAAGAAAGATAAAAAAATAATAAAAAAAATTAAAGATTAAATAAATAAGAAAAAGACTAAAAACTGATTTAACTTAATTAAAACTTATTAAAAAATTAATTAAAAATTAAAAGATCTTTTTATTTATATTTAATTATTTATAATTAATTGGCTATCAAAAGTATATAAAAATATATAAAATTATATAAAAATTATATAAAAATTATATAAATAAAATAGAATCAAGAATAATAGAACTAGTAATTAAATAAAGACTAGAATAATTAATAAAAATAAGATCTCTTACTTTACTGCAGAATAGACAGAACTTAGAATTATTAGTCTATTAACTAATAATCTAAGACAGCTAACTGACCTGAGGCCGTAAATTAATGAGCCTTAGGCAGCGAACTGGCGAGTCTGCCTATATTATTGATAAAAATATAATATATATTTAATTATAATATAAATATAATAATATTTTTTAAATATAGTCTACTGCTTGATCTATTTAATTAATTATTTTAAAAAATATATTATATTCTAAAAAAGACTTTTATAAAATCTAATATAAAAAAATAAAAAAAAATATAGAATATTTATTTTTTATATTATTTAAGATAATAATTATAATAATATAGAAATTATAAAGACTGAGTTTTTATCTTTATCTAAATATAGCCTCTAATAATAATAGCAGATATCTTAAGAATTATTAAAAAAATATTTAATATTAATATTATTAATTATAATTAAGAGAAAATCTCTAGTTATTTAATAAAGAATAGAAAACTGATTATAATAAGATTTTTAATAAATAAAAATATTAATATATTCTGTAGTATCTAAAATTATATTAATTTAATTAAAAATATTTTAAGAAACTATATATTTTTAATATCTAGATATATCTTAAGTTTTTTATATATTTTAACTGCGGGTAAGAGTCTCTGATATTTAAAAATATTATAAAAAATCTTATCTAAATCTGATAATAATTTAGAGATTATTAATAATATATTAATTACTAAATTTTAACTAGAATAAAAAAAGAATATTTTTTTAAAAATAGTTTAATATTTATAATATTAATTGTCAACAATATAGGCAGACTGGCCAGTTCGCTGCCTAAGGCTCGCCAGTTCGCTGCCTAAGGCTTATTAATTTGCGGCCTCAGGCCAGTTAACTGTCTTAGACTATTAGTTAATAGACTAATAATTTTAAGTTTTATCTATTCTACAGTGAAGTAAGAGATCTTACTTTTATTAATTATTTTAGTTTTTATTTAATTATTAATTTTATTATTCTTAGTCCTGTTCTATTTATATAATTTTTATATAATTTTTATATAATTTTATATATTTTTATATATTTTTAATAGCTAATTAGTTATAAATATAAATAAAAAGATTTTTTAATTTTTAATCAGTTTTTTAATAAGTTTTAATTAAGTTAAATTAAATTTTAGTTTTTTTTTTATTTATCTAATCTTTAATTCTTTTTATTACTTCTTTTATTTTTCTTTTATTTTTTTTTTATTTTTATCTTACTTTTATCTTATTTTTATATTTAATTTATATAAGAAAATAAGAGTTTAATAAAGTCTTTTTAAGAGATTAAAAAAAAATTCTTATTTAATTATTTAATCTCTAATTTTTTTTATTTTTTTATTTTTTTTATTTTTCTTTTATTTTTATCTTACTTTTGTATTTAATTTATATAAAAAAATAAAAATTTAATAAAGTCTTTTTAAAAAAAGTTTTTATTTCTTAAGAAAAATTTTTAGTTATAAGTCTGATTATATTCTTATATTAATTTTTTATTAATATCTCTAAGATTTTTTATATTTTTTTATTTCTCTTATTTTTATTTTATCTCTGACTTAAAATTTATATAAAAAATTATAAAATTTTTAAATAAAAAATAAAATTTATTTAAATTTTTAAATTTTTTTAATTATTTTTTTATTATATCTTAAAATTAGTAATTTAAAAAAGTTTTTATTATTCTTAATAATTAATCTGATTAATTTTTTTGGATTAATTAAATTTAATTATTTATTATTAATAAGAGTATTTAAGAATATATAAATTTAGATTTATTTAAGAAATCTAATTATTTTATTAAGCCAGTTATTATATTTATTTTAGATTTTAATTATTATATTATTTTAATAATAAATCTCAGTAAATCAGATTATTTTTTATATTAGAAAATTATAAATTAATTTAATTATTAATTTAAAAAATAAAAAAAAATTATCTCTAGACTAGTCTTTTTAAATTTATTAATAAATTTTATATTAAACAAGCAAAATTAGTATACTATATTTAATTTAAAAAGATTCTATTAAATTTTATAAATTTTAAAAAAAAGAATTATTCTTATTAATCAATTCTATATAAAAAAAGTTATTAATAAATATTATAAGCTGTGATTCTTAGAAATAAAGAATTCTATTAAAAATTATATAATTTAATAAGAGATTATTTATTTAGAAATAGTAAAGCTGAAATTAAGTAAGATTATTAATTTTATTTAAATAATCTATAACTTTCTTAAATTAGTTCAGAAAATAATAAATAATTTTATAATAATTTAATAATTAAAATTAATTAATAATAAGAATAATCAGAAAGAATTATTTAAGTTTTTTAAGATAATATAAAAAATATATAATTAAATTTATCTAAATTTCTAAATTAGATAATTTATTAAATTAATTAATAATAATAGTGACAGAATTAGCTATATTTTTTTTAAGATTTTTTAAATAATTCTAAATCAACTGTTTTAATAATTATTTTAATAATTAAATTAAAATAAACTTCTTAAAATAGTAAAATATTAATAAAAAAATAAAGATTTAAGAATCGGCTCTGTCTATATAAATTAGATAAGAATAATAGATTTTATAATTTTAATAATTATTTTTATATTAATAAAAAACTAAGAGATTCTGAATAGAAGTCTGAGACTAAAATCTTAAATTATTTTAAAAATATTTTTAGAAATAGCTTTAAATTAAGATATTTCTTTAAATAATACTATCAGACTTATTAAATACTATCTTTATTTAATAAAAATAATAAAATAATTATTAAGACAGAAAAGATTTTCTTAGTAATAAATTAATAAATTATTTATTTAAAATAATTATTAATATTTTATTTATTTTAATAAATTTTTAATACTACTTCAGATAATTATATCTGCAATTTTTTAAATTTTTTTATTAATTATATTTTTATTATAAATAAAAATAGATTAATAAAAATAAAAAATACTGTTTTAGTTATTCAAGACTATAGAATAGTTATTTTTTATCTTATTTATTTAAATAAAAAAGATCTATATTTTAAACTTAAAAAAATAGTCTATATTTTTTAATTTTATATAAATATTCTCTCAGCTGTAAAAGCTAATAAAAAAAGATTATTTTTAAATAAAAAAAATAGATTTTTTAAATAAGCAGATAAAACTTTACTATATTAAATTAAGAAAATCAAAGAAATATACTATATTTAATAAAAATAAAAATCTAGTTCTACTCTGATTATTACTATTAAATCAAGCTAGTTAACTGCTAAAATAAGCTAGTTAACTATCTCAGACTTATCAGTTCGCGGTCTTAAGTTAATTAAACTCAGAATATTAATATATAATACCTGGAACAGCCAAAGAATAGTATAAAAAATTAGAATATTCTAATAAAAAAGCTCTAAATTATCTAAGTAATTCAGTTCAGAGAATTAATATTATTAATTTATTAAAATAGACTAGCTTAGATAAGCTAAGTTAAAATAAAAAATACTCTATATATAAAATTAGTTAATTAGAAAGATAAATTTTAAAATAAAAATTTAAAAAAAAAAATCAGATATTTAAATTAATTTATTAGAACTTAATTTATATAATAAATAAAATTAATAAATAAAGATATATCAGCTATTTTTATTATTTTTATTTAAAATTTTATCTAGAGCAAGTCCTAACTTTTAAATCAAATATTTTAGAATTAATTATTAATATAATTTAATTAATTATTAATTAGTTTAAGATAATATCCAAGAAATTTTATTTTAATTAAAATTAAAATCTTAATATTTTTCTAATCTAGACTAGTACCAAAGATCTATTAATTAATTATTTATTAATTTATTAGTCAGAGTAAAATTTATATATAAAAAAATCCAGAGTTTTAATTATTTTTAAAATAAAAAATTTATTAATTAATTCAGGACTTCTTATATTTTTATAGCCTAAAATAATAAATTCGGCTATTTTTATTTTAAATAAAATATTAAATAAATAACTAAATTAGAAAATATTATATAAAATTATCTAGAAAAATCTTTTATAGTTATTTAAGAAATCAGATATTTTTTATTTAAAAAAATATAAATTATATATTTATATCTAAATTAGTAATTTATTTAAAGAAGATAAACTAGGGCTTAGAGTTTTAATTAATTATCTAATTAATTATTAGATAACTAATATTTGGCGGATCTAGATATCTATTCTTAAAAAAATAATTTTAGCTTATGATATTATTTTTAATAAAAATTTTAATTATAAATAATATACTGAATTAGAAAATCTATTAATAAAATAAAAAATAATTAAATTAGTAAATTCTATTTAATTAAAATAATTAGATATCTCTATTTCTGAAGAATCTAAAGAATCTGATATAGATAAAAATTTTTCTAATTTAGAAATATTAAAACAAATATCTAAATTTTTATCAGATAATTAACTAAAATAAGATTAATTAATAATCTTAAATTAGTTAGCTATTAAATCAAGTCAGTTAATAGTCTTAAGTAATTAATTAGATATCTTAGTTAGATAAGATAATAATATAATTATAAAGAATTTATTATTTTTATTACTTAATCTATCTTTTTTACTGTCTTAGATTTTTATTAATAATTTAAATATTAATAAGCTGATTAATAAAACTAAGTTCTTAAATATTAAATTAATTAAAGATTTAAAATAAATCTGCTTAGAATTATTTAATTCTAATTTTAAAAAAACTAGACTTATTCTTTAAGTTATTTAAATAATAATTAATTATATTAATAAGAGTAAAATTCTCTATATTAATTTCTTATTACTTTTATTTCTATTTATTAATTAATAAGAAATAAAAAATCATATATTTTCAAGCTAATTTACTCAGACTGCTAAAACTAAAATTAATTAATTAAAAATTCTAAATATTTAAAATATATATTTAATTTATAAAACTAATAGAGCTGAAGTATTATTATTAAAATAGATATTTTTATATAAATTTAATAAAACTAATTATCTAACTAATTTTAAAGTCTGAATTTATATTAGAAATAATTTATAAATATTTAATTAATTAAAAATATATATTAATATTCTTACAGCCAGATTTATATAAATTTTTTTAATTTTAATTATTATATTTAATCTGGAAACTAATTAATTAAATATAATTACTATTTTTCTTAATAATCTTATTAAGAAGAAAATCTATATAAATCTAATTTCTGAATTAAAAAATAAATAAATAATTTTTTATTATAAAAAGTTTTATATAGATTAAGATATTTACTATTTTTTTAATAAAATACTCTAAAATAGAGATTAATAGCTCTAGGGCTTAATTCTATTTAGAAAGATTAATATATCTTTATTAATAAATTTATGATTTTAATAATTTTTGTAGATAATATAATTTATATATTTTATAAATTAAATTATTAAAAATTTAATAAATTTAAGCAAGAATTAATAATATTATTTAAATTTAAAGATCTTGAAGAGATTAATTTATTTCTTAATATTTAAATCTTATATAATTACTTAAATAGAAAGTTATAGATTTAATAATTAAATTATATTAATAAGATTATTAATAAGTTTAATTTAGAATAAACAAAAAGTTCTAAATTCTTATTTTTAAATAAGAAATTAGTAAAAAATCTACTCTATTAGATTACTATTAATTAAATTTATAAATTTTAGTAAAAAGTAGAATTAGTTTTATATTTTATAATTTAAACTAGATCTGATATTATTAAATTATATTAGTTAATTTTAGAATATTTAATTAATTTAAGTTTTAAATATCTCAGAGCTATAAATTATTTAATTTTTTATTTAGAAAAAATAAAGAACTTGGCTATTAAATTTAGTTCTAGTCTTATTTTATTTTATATAATTAGTAATACTAGTTTTGCTGATAATCAAGATTATACTAGCTTAATGTAAGGATAGTAATCCTTATAACCCTTGTGATATAATATATCGCGAGGAATGCCTATACTGCGGAGGCAGTCTCTCGCGAAGTAATTATACTAGTATAATATATAACTCACAGAATCCTCGCAGATATATTATCCGCGAGAGAAGCTAGATAGAAGATTAGTAATAATACTTTAAGTAATATAAATATTATCTTAATTTTATAATAAATATATTTTTTTTATATTATCTTAATATATATTCTTATAATCTTATTACTTAAAACCCGCGAGATAATCTATTAAAACTATATCTATATAAAATATTAAATATTATATTTATAAGAATTCTCCCAATCTTCTGAAGATCAACCGCGAAGTTATTATAAAAAAAATAATTAAAATAAATATAATCTTATTATTTTTTAAAAATCTTTATAAATAATTAAATATATTTTAATAAATTATAGAACTAGAGCAGAGACTTGAAATTTCTATAAATAATAAAAAAACTTATAAATCTCTGAATAACTCTAATATTTTATTTATAAAATTAAAAAAGACTAATATATATATATATTCTTCACAGAATAGTAAATACTATAGTATTTATAATTATACTATCTTTTAATTATTTATTACTTAGCAGAAATCTACCGCGAAGACTAATAACTAAGATAAGAATTAATAAATATAAATTATAATAGTCTATCTAAATTATATATTTAATAATTTATAAAAAAATAAAGCTGCGAAGCTTTTTTAAAAAAATAATTAGATAAATCTTTATAAATTTTTTAAGATATAGCTAGATAATCTGAAGAATTATAAATAAAAAATATAATTATAAATTCTAAGAATAATTCTCTATAAGAGAAAAAAGAATTTTATATATTTATAATATTAAAAAAAAATAAAGACAGAGCTAGATTATAAAATATAAAAATTAAATATTATATAATTATATTTATTTTTTAAATTATTTTTATAAAATATAAAATAAAAAATCTGCAAGCAGCTGGATTTTTCTATTACTAAGTAAGATTTAATTATATTATTTATAAAATTAAGATTAAATATTAACTAATAAAGCAAGAAGACTAATTATTTATAAAAAAAAAAGTTACTGTTACTCGCGGATTAGATAAAATAATTTAATAATTAAGATTATTATAAAAGATTTCTGCAGAGAGATATTCTATAATTAAATATATTAGAAATATTTATTTTATAAGATTCTGTATCAGCACCCGCAGGAATAATAAAATATTTTAATTATAAAAAATAAAATTATATTATAAAAAACTATTACTAATATAAGAATAAAAATCCTGAGAAATAACTCGCGGTCTAAATAGATTATAATAAATTAATAAATATATTTTTTATAATATATTTTATTCTAAGACTATAAGAGTAATTATTTATATAGAATAAGATTAATCTGCTTAAAAAAATTAATATTTTAATTAATATAAATATAAAAATAAATCTGATATTTATAATAATAATAAAAATTATAAAATAATTAATAATACCCGCGAAGATTTTTATAAGATTACTAAGTAATAATAATATTTAGTTAGAAGAAACTATAATATTTAAGATTAATCTTATAGATATAGAAAATAATTATAAAATTTATAAAAAAATTATTATTATAATATCTGATACAGAGAAAGTTATATTAAATATATTATAAATTTAGATAGAGATCTCTGTTATAGAATTTGATTAATATTATTTAAAATTTTATAAAAAATAATAAGTTAAGATATAATATATTATTATAATAGAGTTTCTTGCGGAAGAGCTGGAGATTAAATAATTATAAATTATAATAATTAAATCTATTTATAAAAAAATAGATTTAAAAATATTTTTAGAGTAGCTTTATAAATTTAAAATAATATTTATAAAAAATAAAATAACAGACTGTTTATTTTTATAATTAAATATTAATCTAAAGATTAATCTGAAGAAAAACTATAAATTAAAAATAGATTTAATTTATAAAATATTATCTATAAAGTAGAAAGTACTCTAGAAGTATCTGTAAAAATATCTTATATATAAATAAATCTAATATTTAAAATTATTTATTAAAGTATTAGTTTTTTTTATAAAAAAGAAAAATAAAAGCTTATAAGTATATATTAACTACTGCAAGCTAAATAAATAAATTATTAAGAATAAATATTTATTATTATAAATTAATAGCTGTATTAATTAACTTATAAAAATATTATAATTTATATAACTTAATCTTTATAAAATTTATTATAAAATAAGAATCACAGTAGATTATAAATAAAAAATAGTTTTTTAAATAAAATATAGCTTGTTTAAATATTTAGTTATATTATTTAAACTAATTAATATATCCGCAGGATTTTAAGATTTTATAAATTTTTTATTTATAAAGTACTTGAATAACTTTATAATTATTTATTTTAATAATATTATAATATACTTACAAGATCTGAAGATATATAAAAAGCAAGTTTATAAAATTATATATATCTTAATTAAAACAGATCTATATATAAAGCTAAATAAGTACTACTTTATATAAATAAAGATTAATTTTCTTAGATTTATTATTAATTATAAAAATATATAAATAGAATCAGAACAGATTATAATAATTTATAAATAATTAAAATTATAAAATATAAAAAATATATTATAATTTATAAAATTCGCGAATTAATATTAATAATTTATTTAAAAATACTTATAAATAATAATTCTACTTATAGATCTTATTAAGAAATTCTGTAAAAAAAAGAAAAGAAAATCTAATATAGAATTTTTTATAATTAATACTCGCAAGAGTTTTAAGCAGTTAAAAATAGTATTCACGGAGAATATTATAATTATTTATTTTAAAAAAAAAAAGCAAGTATATATTAAAATAGATATATTTAATTTTATAATTAATAATATACTATTACAGAGAAATATAGATAATTAATAAACTTTAATTATATTTTATTTATAAAAAATAATTATAGCTAAAAGAAATTATAAAATTTATAATTAAAAATTATTTATAATAATAGAATTATTTAGAGAATAGTATTACTAACTAGAGAAGATAGATCTTATAATAGAAATATTTATTAATTATAAAAGTCTTAAATACTTTATAATAAGCCTAGAGCTATTATAAAGATAAATATAATAAATATAGTAATTTATAATATTTTAATTTTATTTTATTTATTATTTAGGCGCACAGAATTCTGCAGATATATTTTTATAATATTTAGATTATAAAAAAAAAATAATAATTAAAAATTATAAAAAACTAGATAAACTAGTTCTGTAATAATTATTTAATCTATTTAGATTATAAAAATTAGAAAATATAAAAACAGAAACTTTACTTGCAAGTATTAAATAGATTCTTATTTATAAATATATTTTAAATATATAAAAAATCACAGAAGAAAAGATACATAGGGGCCCGGAGGCGTGCGTAGAGAGGGTCACAGCATAGTTCAGTAAAAGTCAAAGATAGTAGCTTATTATTATTTATATATATTTAATAGTTTGTCACACTTACTGACTATTTTATAATAGTTGTCAAACTGTTATTTACAATAATAGTTAGATTATAGCTAGATTATATTACAGTTGCTTATAGTTATAAAATAGTTATTTATTATTATTTATATATAATAATAATTATTAATAATATAATCTTATCCAAACCGGATAATTATATATAAATATTATTAAAGTTAAATATAATTCAGAAACTATTATATAATTATAATTTAACAAGAATAGTTCTGTAATAAAATAGATTAGATATAAAAGATATCTATTACTTATAAACAGAAACTGTATTTTATAGATATATAACAAATATTAATTATAATTTCTAGATATTATCTAATATTTTATAGATATATAATAAATATTAATCATAATTTCTAGATATTATCTGATATTTTATAAATATATAATAAATATTAATTATAATTTCTAGAGATTATCTGATTATACTTCTTAAATAATAATAAGATTCTTATACAAAATATTCTCAGAAATAATATATAATTATATAAAAATAGTAAAAGATTAGAATATAATAATTTATTATTTATATAAAATCAATATTCTATAAATAGTATACTAGATCTTGTCTAGTATTAATATCAATTAATATCTATTTATAAATATTATCTATATTAATTATAAATACCGACTTAACTTTACTTTATAATTCTGATAATATCTATCTCTTAAAAAAATAATAGAAAAAAAGAGTTATTATTTTATTTATATTTTTATTTTATATCCAAGACTATAATAAAAGAAAGAAGAAGTATTCTAATTATATATAATACTTTATATCACAACTTATATATACTATTAAAGACTGATATTTAATAAAATTTCTAATAATAATTATCTATAAATAACTGAAGAACAGAATACAGTTAATATCTTAAAATAAAAAATATATAAAAATTAGCTGCAAAAGTCTTTTACAGCTGTCTTCTTAAAAATAAAGAAATTATATCAGAAACAGAATTTAATCTGATAATAATAAAATAATTATATTTTATTATACTGGCGAGAAAGTAAGATTAAATATTCTTATTAATATACTAAAAATAATATATTTAATATATTCTGCTTAGAAAGCAAAAAATAAGACTATTTAATTAAATATATTATTATAACTTGCAGATTAGTAATAAATTCATCTGCAAGAATATATTTCTAAATTAAATATAAATAAAATATATATAGATTCTGGATAATCTCTAGTAGAATTAGATAATTATCCTGTCAGAAATCCGCAAGATCCAGATATAAAAAATAATAAAATTAATCTAATTAAAAAAGATAAATTATCAGCTGAGATAGCAAGATATAATCTATTTATTTCTTAAATATTCTTATATAATATAATACTATCAGCAGCTAGCTATAATTTAGAATAGATATTTATCTATACTTTAACTTATTAGCTAGAATATTATAATTTATAAGCAGGCTATACTTAGCAGTAAATATATAAAAATAAAAGCTAGTATAAACAACTAATATTTTAAGATATTTAAATTATTTATTTTTATTATACTTTTTATTATAATTATATAGCAGTTTTTCTACTTTATATTAGCTAGATAACTAATCAGTAAATATCACAGATATAAATTATAGATACTAAATATCTATAGCTCTGAATTAATTATAGCTGAAGCTATAATTATTAAATACTGAAAAATTCAGCAGCTGTAAATAATCCTTATATTTATTAGTATAAAAAGCAACGCACGGCTAATTAAAATAAAAATAATTATTAATATAATCTCTGCACAAGCACAGATTAGTTATATCTATAATAAGAATATATTTTCAGTATTTAGAAAAAGATATAATATAATATTTTTAATCTATAGCAAAAATCTCAAATAAAATCAATCAAAGCAGATATATACTTAAAGAATAATAGATAAGAGAATAATCTCTTAATCAAGATCTAATAATATCCAGGTTTTTAGATATTTCAGAGAAGAAAAATAAGATTATTAAGCTAGCTAAATAATTTTTTATAAGACTATAGTAAAATTAAAAATCTTTAAAGATATAAGAATTTTCTGAATATACTTTAGTAGATAATAGTTAATTCTCTTCTAATCAGAGTATAATATATTATACAGACAGTCTAAAATAATATTAAGAGTTAATATAATCTATTTAATTAGCAAAGATACAGACTATATTTCTACAGTATTAAAATATTTTTATTATTCTAAAATAATAATCTTGTGATTATTCTTAGTTTAGTAATATTAATACTAGAAATAATATTAGCTATAGAAAATAATATTATATAATTACTAATACTATTTACTGTGTGAATAGTAATATATTTAATATCTAATATTAGTATTATAGCTGAGTATATTATTATTTTTAGCTTGCTATAATATATCTCTAGTAAAAGCTATAATAAATATAGTAACAAGCACTTATTTTTTATAAATTATATTATAAAAGTCTTTTATCACAGTCTTAAGATTAATATAAATATTAATAAGAATATTCTGAAAAGAGATCTTATAAGAATTTAGTATTATAGTAAACAAGTTTATTAAATATTTTTATTTAATATAGAACAAGCCGGCAGATATAAAATAAATTTTCTTTAATATTCTGAATATATTACAGTGGGCTCTGAAATTATTAATAAAAAGAAGAAAGAGTAGTAATATAACTTATAATTAATAGAATAATCAGATAAAGTAGCTATATTCAAAGATCTTAAACTCAAGTTCTGCTTACAGAGAATATATTAAAGTATATAACCAAGTCTGATTATCGCGCAAATTTAGAATATAATAAATAAAGATAATATCCTCGGATAATATAGCAGAGAAATAATAAATATAAATAAGCTAGAAATTAACACAGCTATTAATTAATAATACAGAGATCTTAAATATTATATTTTTAATTAGTTAATAATTACTATTAATATAAGAATCTATTAGCTTAAGAAACTTATTATTTTCTTTTCTAATCTCAGTCAGCTGATACAGTTTAAAAACAGACTAAATAATATAAATAATCTAATCTTATGTCTGCAAGCTAGATTATATATTTTTATTAATAAATATTATTCTGCTATACTAAAATAATATATTTAAATATCAAAGTTATAGCTGAAAGATAAATTAAATAAACTTATTTAAAAAAAAGATATTTCTAATATCTGAAGAGAAAATATACTAATTAAATATAATAATCAGAAATAAGTCTTATATATATTAATACTAAAGTTTAATAAAATAATTAAAATACTTTGTTATTTTAAAATATAGCTTGATTAATCTTAAATCAGATAAAAGAATAAAGTAAAACAGATATAATAGACTATAAATATACTACAAAAATATTACTTGTATTAATAAATCTTTCTTATCAAATAATACTAAACTCTAGATATTAAGATTAACTGACACAGTATATATTTTTATTAATAATATAAATAGAAAATTATATATATATCTCTTCAGAGTATCTATCTTTATAAAAATAGATTATAGCTCTTTAAGTAAAGTTATTAAATATAATATCTTTATCAGTACTATATAATTAGCTTATAAGATCTCGGCACTGAAAGTCTATAATCTAAAAATTATAGTAAACTTAGAGAGAAGATCTAAAAAATATTAATATCAGATTAGAATATTCTGTAAAAGATTTTTATAAAATATTATTATCTTAATAACAGAAAAGATCTTAAAAAAACAAGATTAAAAAATTCTTCAGTCTATTAAAAAAAAGAAAATATTTTTATTATATATATTAAGAGAAAATATATTATTACTATATACAGATATATTAATATTACTATAATTATTATTACTATCAGAATCACTAATATTATTAATATTTATTTTAGTATTAATATTACTGGAAGAATTAGTATTACTACTAATATCTATATCAGTATTACTGCTTATATCTATCCCAGTATTGCTATTTAAATTAATACTATAAATATATCTATAGTAATTAGCAGCTATCTCTGGTTTAGTATTATTACTAATAATTAGTCTTTAAATAAAAAGTTAAATATATTTCTTAAAAGATACAAGAGTATATTATTTAACTATATAGCCAAGATTAAACTTATACTATATTCTAATCTCTAATAGCCGATCTTTTAAGAATAAGATATAATAGATAATATAATATTATTCTAGAAAGTATTCAGAAATAATAATACTTTAAAATAAAGAAAAAATAGCTATCAGAAAGAAGTAGAAGATAGGAGATATATTTAGATATATTTTATAAATATTAATAAAACTCTAAGTAGCTATCAGAAAGAAGCAGAAGATAAGAAATATACTTAGATATATTTTATAAATATTAATAAAACTCTAAATAATCTATAGTACTGCAAGATAATAAAGATTATAAATAATATCTTATATTATTAAATATACTTATAATATTCTGATAAGTTTAATATACAGATAATACTTATCTATAGTAACAGATATATTAAATATAGAATAATAAATATTATATCTATTAACAGATTAAATCTTAGTATTATAGCTGTGTTTTTAAATATATTTAATTAATTATAATATTACTATAAGTATATATAATAGTACTAGTATAACTAAAAGTACCTAAGTAACTTTCTAGTATATATATTTGACTAATACAATTAAACTGTGAAGATATATAATAGTACTACTGTAAGCTCAGTTCAACTACTACTAGTACTAGTACTACTACTTAGTACTGCATAGTAGGCCGCTGGCGGAAGTTACCGCGAGGTTGTGGCTAGTTATGGCCAGTTGTGGCTAGTTATAATTAGTTATATAACAGTTTCTAATAATTACTGACTAAAATAAATAGTAAGTATTTCTATTATACTATATATAATAGTTATTATATTATTTTAAAACTATATTTAAGAAAACAACAAGAAAGTAATTATTTAAAGCTTATTTTATAATTATTTATTATTATTAAAAGCTTATTACTTTTCTATTTCTAATCTATCTATAAATAATTATATTATTATTTTTTTTTTTTATAGTAAGTAAGTTCTTTATAGATTATTTATTAAATTACTATTATCTTACTGTTAATTTATTATTAATTTATTATTAATTTATTATTACTTTACTCTTTTTTTATATATATTATATTTTTCTCTCTTCTTATTCTCTTACTCTTTCTTTTTTTTATATTACTCTCTTAAGTTATTTCTATTATTTTCTTTCTCTTTTTCTCTTAATCTTTTACTATCTCTCTTCTTTATACTTCTTTTTTATAATTAAATTATTATAAAAAAGGCTATCAGCATCAAAATAGCAGAAATATCTGAAATATTTAAAGAAATAATTATTTATTAATTAAGAGATAAGCTGAAATACTTTTGCAGATAATATAAGAAAATAATATTAATATAAAAAAAATAAATAATAAATACAGCTTAGAATTTTTCTCTATAAGTAATAATATAGCAGAGATAACAGTAATATAAAAACTAACTAAAAAAAATAAAAAAAAACTGCTGAAGTTACTAAAACTTAATTTTAAAGATAATTAAAAAGAGTAATTAGTATTAGACTTAGTTAAATTATACTAGCTAGAACTTTGAGACTATTTAATAAAAAATCTAATTACTAAATAAAAACACAGAGCCGGGCTGGTCTAGATTTAAAAGCTAATAATTAAAAAAAAAATACAGAATATTATAAAATATAGTTATTATTATATTAAAAAAACTAGATAGAATCTTAATAAATATCTTATATACTTTGTCTATAATATAAGATTAGAAAATATATATAGATAGAAGAGAGTATTCTTTCAGAAAAATCTTTCTAAGAATATTATAAATATAATAATATAAATTTTAAAGAATATTCTTATATAGATATATAGCTTATTATAAATAAATAAGCTAAGTAATAGAAAGATAATTTTCAGAAAGACTCTATTAAATAAAAATTTAGAAATATTCTAAAAAAGACTTTTACAGCTAATTTCAGTAATTAAAAAAAATAATAGAATATAAATTTATTAAAATATATAATACTAGAGCACAGCAAGTAGTTAAGACAAAGACTGATTTTATAGCTAAGAATAAGATAAATTTAAAAAAAATATAAGAATTAGAGTTAGATAGAGAATTATTATTATTATTATTTATAGATATAATTAAAAATAAGTTTCTGAATCTATTAAAAATATAATAATCACAGACTTAAGTCTAAGAATATAAATTATTAAATAATTAATAAAAACTAATTCTTAAATAGCAGTTAAAGATTTTTAATCTTAAAGATCTATTTTAGATCTATATTTATATAGAAGCCGCTCTGTAATTATCAGACTCTTAAATTATAATATAAACAGAGAAGATAATTGTGACTACTAAGAGTATTAAAAATATAAAAACTAATAATATTAGTAATATTATATTAAAAAAATCTAAGTATATTAAAAAAGCAGTAAATATAAGAAAAATACTAGATAACTATATTTTTAAGTTAAGTATATATCAGACTACAGAGAATCTTTAGTAATTATTTAATATTAATATAGATATAAATAATCTGCTTATCTAATTAATATTAAAAAATTATAAGAGAATCTTAATATATAAAAAATAGCTAGATATTCAGAAGTATTAATTTAATAATTATAAAAAAATCTATAAAAATCTGAATATTATTAATAAGATAAATTTCTAAATAAAAAATATATAATATAAATAAGAGCTGAAATTTTAGTAGCTGATCTGTATTAATTATATAACTAAAATTATAAGACTTAATTTATTATATAGCACTATTATTACTAATATTATTAATATTAATAAAATTTAGAAGACTGTTATATTTCTTTTATATATAAATATTCTTTCAGAGATCGGCAGAAGACTTTTGCAGCTAATATAATATAATAACTAAATAAATTTAAATATAAATATATTATAGCTGAATAAGATAAGACAGAGTCTTCAGAGAACTGTTCTGTGATTATTATTATCTTATTTTATTTTATTAATTAGTAAATAGATAAGATAATATTAATAATTAAGAAATTTTAGATATTACTCTACTATAGTAATACCCGCCGCCAGATAGAAAGCTATATCAAAGACAAGCTAATAAAAAAGTATAAGATTTTTAAAGACAGGCTCGAGAGTGTATATACTATTATAATAATCTTATATCAGATATAAAAGACATACTATAATTCTTAAATAATAAAAGCTTAATATAGCAGCAAGAAAAAGCTATATAATCTTACTAATCTATATATATTTTTAGACTTCTTTAATAATCTAAATAGATACTTTGAAGTTGCTGTATTTAATAAAATATATATATTTTAAAATAAAAAATTAGATATCTTATTTATTTATATATAATTATATATTAAATTCTGTATTCTATTAATTGCCATACTCTTCTATAATAATATATATAATTTTCTGGAATATATTAAACTTTTTTTATATTTAAATTCTACTATAAAAATAATATTTATTAGTAGCTGTATATATTAGATTATTAAGATCTCTTTTAGAATAAAGAATAAGTAATTACTCTGCAGCCAGAAGTTTATTATTAAGTATATTTTTAATAAAAAAATACAAAATATAAATATTATTTTTTATTACTTAAGAAAAATACTATAATAATTTATAATCTGCTAAATATAGAACTCTGTTTTATTAATTAAATCTACTAATAAAATCAGAGCTAATATTTTTCTTATTTTTAAAAAAGTACTAATCTCAAGTTTCAAGCCGAAAGAGTTTGTAATATATTAGATTTATAAAACTATAAATCAGCAAAATATCTTTATTATAGACAGAAAGAAATTAAGTTATATATACTAATATATAGATCAACTTTATAAGTTAATTATAGAATTATTATAATTAAACTTTATTAATATAAAAAACAGCCTGCCTGCTTCTGCTGTTATAAAGTTTCTTAATATAATTAGATAGTATAAGTAAATAATTTATATATATCTGAGTCTAAAGACAAAGACTTTAATAGAAAAGAATATTATAAAAAATTTTTATATATAAATTAGAAAATATTATTATATCAAGATCTTACTTAGTAATAATAATAAAGATATAATATAACTTAATACTAAAGATCTTAAATAACTACTGCGGGACACTTCTAAGATATAAGCTATATTATTAATTATTTAAGACCAGATATTTCTAAAGTAGAAGAAATCTCTTGTCTAAATCTATTTTTTTAATAAAAAGATATATATTTTTACTGTTCTGACAGAGACCAGTATTAATTATATTATTATTTATACTAGATTAATTATCAGAGAAAGATTAATTATTATAAAATTATTTACTCAAGATCTTAATAAGTATATAATATTAATAATAAGTTACTTAATTAATTTAGTTAATCTAAACTTGTAGAATCTCTGCTGTAATCTTTATCTATTTTTTTTAATTATCTTAAAAACTATAAAGAATTAGTCTGTAAAATAGATATTATATATAAGCCAAACTTGCACAGTTTTTATATATAAATATTATATACTTAAAATATTTAATATTTATCTAATAAAGAGAAGCATACAGAAAGTATTATTAGATTTTATTATAATAATATATATTAAACTAGCCCCTGTGCTTGATAATTCTGAAGCCGGATTTTTAATAGAAGAATAAATTATACAGAATAAAAAATTAATAGCGCTGAGTAATAATAAGAAGTTCTAGAAGAATAATATTATAAATACTAAATTAATAATAAAATAGATAGTATATAAGATTTTATATAATTTTATAAAAAATAACTAAACTTTTTGCAGCTTCTAATTATTAATTATTTTAATTTTACTGATAATAATATAAAATATTTAATAAAAGACTTTTATAGAATATACTTATTCTAAGTATAAAAATAATCTTATATTATTAATTACTCGGATATTATATTATATACTCTTAATTAAAATTATATATTAATATAGAATATATATTATAATATTATTCTGCTTAAGCTTATTCTTCTAAAGAAGCTGAATATAATTCTTATAGTAACTATTTTTTCTATAAGAAATAAGATTATTATTATTACTATAAAAAACTTCTGCAGATAATTAATTAATAGTTATAAAATAAATTAAATAAAAGATATAAAAAACTAATAAATATTAAAAAAAATATAATCAGCAGAAGAGAGAATTAATAATAATATAAAGACTTACTAAAAAAATATATAATATAATAAGAGAGTAATATAGATATATATCTATATAAATAAATATACTATAGTATAAAACTATAGATTCTAATAACAGCTATTTATTTATAATATAAAATACTCTAATATATTTCTTATTCTTTTTTTATTTTTATTATATAAAAATATCTGCTAGATAGTTTTATTCTTATAGTACTATTATTATAGTTATATTAGATATATAATATTATAAATTCTTAATAACAAAGATTAATAAATATATAATTATTTCAGATATATTATATTAGCTAATACTTACTTAGTATCTATCTTATTTTTAGTTTATTCAGATCTCCCCCGCACCGGAGATTATATAAGAGATATTAAAAGTATTTATTATTCTAAGATAAGTAGTATCTCTAGAATATCTTTAAATTATATTACTAATTATTATAGCTTCTGAAGAAAATATTATTCTCAGAGATTAATTTTAAGCAGGCAGTAAAAATTACTAGAACAGAGATTATAATAAATCTATTATTCTAGAGCTAGTTTTCTCTGCAGCAGATATTAAATTAGAATATAAATATATAAAATTTCTTATTCTTTCAGAACTAGAATTTAAATAATTTATTCTAGTCTAGAGATTCTGCTGCTTCGGCAGTTATATTAAATAATATATTATAATTATTAGCAAGATTATAAAAGATTTTTATACTAATCTTCTCTTTTAATAGACAGGAGTCTAATTCTACTAGTCAGAATATTATTAATAGTAAAAATAAAAATTCTTACTTATATTAGTAGTCTTTACAAGAGTTAATATATATTAATAATAATAAGACTAATAAAAATATACTGTCTAATTAATTAATATCAGCTATTTCTATTTTCTTATCTAATTAAATTAAAATCTTATAGTCAGATAATAAAATATTTAAGCAGTTAACTTTTTATACACAGCGATAGTTTATTATTATATTAGATAATAAAAAAATAACTTAGCTAGTTAAGCAGATATTTCCAAATCTTTTTATTATCCGGGATATATATAAAAATATAATAACTTATATTCGGGACTTATATAAAATCTAAAAAAATAAGTTTCTAAATCTAGCACTGAGAAAATTTAATAATTAAATTCTAATACTTATATCTTAACAAATATATAAGATTTATATCTTAATAAATTTTATTCTTATAAATCAGACTATAGCTAGTTGGTTTAAACTTAGCTGAATATTTAATATTTTTTCTTAAATTTAATAAATAATATTTATTAATAACTACTCTACTCTGGGTCAGGACTGATTAAAGTATAAATAAAAAAGTTAATAAAAAACTTTTATAAATAATACTAATTAAGATTAGATATTATAATCTAGCTGATAATTATAATTTATTTTACTAGTCTTACTAAGTAGAACTTTATATATTACTTAAAACTTAGAATATATAATAAATAAAACTGCTATACTATATTATATATATTTAATAATTTATATATATATAAGTAATTTTAAGATAAGCTTAGTATTAAAGACTTCTTTCAGTAATTAAAGCCTGTATTTAGAATATACTGTGATTAATAAAAAATTAATATTAATAAGTTTTTAAAAGATAATTTTATTATAGTATATCAAGAGAAATACTCTTTTTTAAATAATTTTAATATATTAGATTTAAGTAATAATAAAATATATATCACTGTGTCTTATTTATTAGAATAATATTAAATAGATTAAAATCTAAATAAAATAGCTATAATATTATCTATTACTAATAGCTAGAGACAGCAGTATTAAAAGAAGAATACAGATAGTAATAATAATAAAAGTAAATATATAAATAAGAATAAGTATAAGAATAGAAATAAGAATAGATATAAGAATAAGAATCACAGTATTCTATATATATAGAGTAGAAAAAATAAAAATAATAATACTAAATTAGAATTATAAGATAACTATAGAATAAAAAAAAAAAAATAATTAGTTTAAAACTAAAATATATATATAGTATAATATTCAAGAATATACTAGATAATAAAATATATCTGGCTGTTTTATAATTAATAACTTTATAAAAATTTAGATTTTAATAATATTATTATTTAAATAATTTATTAAATTATATTTCTTTAGTCTGATTTATCTTATATTCTTAATAGTAACAATCTTTCTGAAATATTCTAATATATTAATAATAAAATAATACTGATTATATATCAGTTATATATTAATTATATACTTAGAGAGATATAAACTTATTTAAAATTTTTATTAAGCTTAGACTATTTTCTATATTTTTTTTATTTTATTATATATCTTCAGAATTTTTATTATAATATTAATAATCTTCTTAATTATCTTCAGAATCACAAAAATTTTTTTTAATACTTTAATTAAGAAATCCAGAAGTTTTAGAATATTTTTTATAATAAAAAAAACAGGCTTCTTTTTATAGAGAATTATACCGGCCGAAATAAGAATAATTATAATAATAATAATAGCTATAAAATCAGCAGATATAATAATAAATATAATAATAAATATAATAACTAATTAAAATAATAATAATAGAAAGACTGATTAAAAATATAATAGTATTAATAAATTTTTATAGAGAAAAATAAGATTAAAAAGAGAAAAAAAATAGAGAGAAGATAGAGAAAAGAAAGAAAAGAAAAAAAAGAGAGAAAAAACAGCTTTTATATAACTCTAGACAGCTTTCTCCCGGCAAGACTTTATAAGACTACAGTGAATAATACTAGTAATAATATAAGAATAAAGCTATTCAGAGAGCTATAGTAAACAGTACTAATAATAATATAAAAAAAAAGCTATTCAGACAGCCACTTTAAAGATATATTTTATATAAATAATAAGATAGAGTAGCAGAATAATAATTTTTAAGCTAATAATAAAAAAAGACTAATTTTTTTTATTATAATTATCAGAGTTATACTACTATTATTATTTAATAATATAACTATAATAGAGAGTTCTATAAAAGATATTTATAAAATTTTTCTAGTAGTATTAAATAATAGTACTATCTAGTCTCTTAATATTTAATTCTTCTTAGTACTACTAGTAGTAAGTACTTACTAGTACTGACTATTACTAGTACTAGTAGTAAGTAAGTATTCCTAGTAGTAAAGTACTTAAGAGTACTATAGTACTAAGTAGTAGTACTAGTACTAGTAGTAGTTGAACTGAGCTTATAGTAGTACTATTATATATCTTCATAGTTTAATTATATTAGTCAAATATATATACTAGAAAGTTACTTAGATACTTTCAGTTATATTAGTATTACTATATATATTTATAATAATACTATAATTAATTAAATATATTTAAAAACACAGCTATAATACTAAGATTTGATTTATTAATAGATATAATATTTATTATTCTATATTTAATATATCTGTTACTATAAATAAGTATTATCTGTATATTAAACTTATCAGAATATTATAAGTATATTTAATAATATAAGATATTATTTACAGTCTTTATTATCTTATAGTACTACAGGCTATTTAAAGTTTTATTAATATTTATAAAATATATTTAAGTATATTCTCTATCTTCTGCTTCTTTTTAATAGTTACTTAGAGTTTTGTTAATATTTATAAAATATATCTAAATATATCTCTTATTTTCTACTTTTTTCTAATAGCTATTTCTTCTCTACTTTAAAGTATTATTATTTCTAAATACTTTCTAGAATAATATTATATTATTTATTATATCTTATTCTCAAAAAATCAGCTATCAGAGATTAAAATATAATATAAATTCAGTTCTAATTATATAGTCAGATAATATACTTTTATATTTTTTAAAAAATATATTTAACTTTTTATTTAAGAACTGATTATTAATAATAATACTAAACCAGAGATAGCTACTAATTACTATAAATATATTTATAGTATTAATTTAAATAGTAATACTAAGATAAATATAAGTAGTAATACTAATATAGATATTAGCAGTAATACTGATTTTCTTAATAATATTAATACTAAAATAAATATTAATAATATCAGTGATTCTAACAGTAATAATAGTTATAATAATATTAATATATCTATATATAATAATAATATACTCTTTCTTAATATATATAATAAGAATATTTTCTCTTTTCTTAATAAATTAAAGAATCTTCTGATTTTATTCTCTTAAGATCTCTTTTATTATTAAGATAATAATATTTTATAAAAGTTTTTTATAGAATATTCTAGTCTAATATTAATATCTTTCAGATTCTCTTTCTAAGTTTACTGTAACTCTTAAATTATAAATTTTTAGTATCAAGATCTTATAGACTAATTATACAGTATTAATAAAGATATTATATTTAATAACTTTATTTAAAAAATTATAGTCTATTTCTATAAAAATAAATACTCTGAAGAGATATATATATAATTTTCTGCCTATATTATTAATAAAGATATATACTATATTAGTTAATCTTAATATCTAGAGTTCAGTATTATCTGATAAGAAAGATTTATTAATATAAATAATATTTCTACAGTATATTTATAATCTATTATATTTATTCTATTTTATTCTCTTATCTAATTTAAGATTAATTAAGCTATATTTCGGAATAGCAGAGTATTCTAATTATTCTATTAAGCTTTAATATTAATATATATAAGACTTATCCCTGATTATTATATTTAATTAATATATCTTCTCTTTGAATACTAGGAATATCTTTCTTTTAAATAAATTTATTTAATTTATCTCTCAGCTATAGCTCTGATATTTAAATATATTATTTCAGTATAACAGAATAATATTTATTAATAGAGATATATAGTCTGGCTTGCAGATATAAGATTAGATTATTTATATTATTTAATCTATTCTTAAATTATATTAGCTGGCTGAGATTAAAAAAGAAAATAATAAATCTCTTAAGCTAATAAATCTCTATATTAATAGTAATTATTAACTAGTTAAGAATACAGTATTCAAGATCTTTATATTATTAATTAGTAGCTATATTAATTTCTAGCTTGTTTATACTTATTATCCCCCTGCTATATTATCTGAGAATATTATCTTTATTTATTATATTCTAAATTTGCGCGATAATCAGACTCAGTTATATATTTTAATATATTTTTTATAAGTAGAATTTAAGCTTAAGATTTTTAAATATAGCTATTTTGTCTAGCTATCTCGCTAGTTATAAATTATATTATTATTTTTTTTTCTTTTTATTAATAATTTCGGAGCCCACCGCAATATATTCAAAATATTAAAAAGAATTTATCTTATATTTATTAACTTATTTTATATCAGGCGAAGATATCTGATAAATTTATTTATTATAATACTAGATTCTTATAAAATCTTCTTTCAGAATATTTTTATTAATATTTATACTAATCTTAAGATTATAACAAAAAACTTTTATAATATAATTTATAAAAAATAAATACTTATTACTATATCTGTTATAGCTCTTATTAAAAATATATTATAACAAATTAAAAATAGTAATATACTCAGCTATAATACTAATATTAGATATTAGATA
The DNA here is from genome assembly GCF_003184545.1 of Aspergillus heteromorphus CBS 117.55. Classification (NCBI taxonomy): domain Eukaryota; kingdom Fungi; phylum Ascomycota; class Eurotiomycetes; order Eurotiales; family Aspergillaceae; genus Aspergillus; species Aspergillus heteromorphus. The sequence goes on along the minus strand of NW_020290414.1, from coordinate 15,858 downwards.
TACTACTATTTACACAGTAAATAGTATTAATAATTATATAATATTATTTTCTATAATTAATATTATTTTCAGTATTAGTATTATTAAACTGAGAGTAATTATAAGACTATTGTTCCAGAACAGCAAAAATATTTTAATACTATAGAAATATAGTTTATATTTTTATTAATTAAACAGATTATATTAATTCTTAATATTATTTTAGACTATTTATATAATATATTATACTCTAATTAAAAGAGAATCAGCTATTATCTATTAAAGTATATTCAGAAAATTCTTATATCTTTAGAAATTTCTAATTTTACTATAGTCTTGCAAAAAATTATTTAACTAGCTTAATAATCTTATTTTTCTTCTCTGAAATATTTAAAAATCTGAATATTATTAGATTTTAATTAAGAAATTATTCTCTTATTTATTATTTTTTAAATATATATCTATCTTAACTAATTTTACCCGAGATTTCTGCTGCGGATTAAAAATATTATATTATATCTTTTTCTAAATATTAAAAATATATTCTTACTATAGATATAACTAATCCGTGCTTGTACAGAGATTATATTAATAATTATTCTTATCTTAATCAGCCGCGCGTTGTCTTCTACACTGATAAATATAAGAATTACTTATAGTTATTAAATCTTTTAATATTTAATAATTATAGCTTCAGTTATAACTAATTCAGAGCTATAGATATTTAGTATTTATAATCTATATTTATAATATTTACTGGCCAGTTATCTAGCTAATATAAAGCAGAAAAACTGTTATATAATTATAATAAGAAATATAATAAAGATAAATAATTTAAGTATCTTAAGATATTAGTTATTTATACTGACTTTTATTTTTATATATTTACTGCTGAGTATAATCTACTTATAAACTATAATATTCTAGCCGATAAGTTAAAGTATAGATAAATATCTATTCTAAATTATAGCCAGCTGCTGATAGTATTATACTATATAAAAATATTTAAAAAATAGATAAATTATATTTTATTATCTCAGCTAATAACTTATCTCTTCTGACTAGATCAGCTTTATTATTTTTTATATCTAAATCTTACAGATTTTTAACAGAATAATTATCTAATTCTACTAGAGATTATTTAGAATCTGTATATATTTTATTTATATCTAATCCAGAAATATATTCTTGCAGATAAATTTATTACTAATCTATAAGTTATAATAATATATCTGATTAAATAATCTTATTCTTTACTTTCTAAGTAGAATATATTAAATATATTATTTTTAGTATACTAATAAGAATATTTAATCTTACTTCCTTGCTAATATAATAAAATATAATTATCTTATTATTATTAGATTAAATTCTGTTCTTAATATAATTTCTTTATTTTTAAAAAAATAGCTATAAAAGACTTTCGCAGCTGATTTTTATATATCTTTTATTTTAAAATACTAACTGTGTTCTATTCTTTAGTTATTTACAGATAATTACTACTAAAAATTTTATTAAATATCAGTCTTTAATAATATATATAAATTATAATATAAAATATTATATATAATCAGAATACTTCTTCTTTCTTTTATTATAATCTTAAATATAAAATAGAAATATAAATAAGATAATAACTCTTTTTTTTTATTATTCTTTTAAAAGATAAGTATTATCAGAATTATAAAATAAAGTTAAGCTGATATTTATAATTAATATAGATAATATTTATAGACAGATATTAGTTAATATTAATATTAAATAAGATCTAGTATACTATTTATAAAATATTAATTTTATATAAATAATAAATTATTATATTCTAATCTTTTACTACTTTTATATAATTATATATTACTTCTAAGAATATTTTATATAAGAATCTTATTATTATTTAAGAAGTATAATCAGATAATCTCTAGAAATTATAATTAATATTTATTATATATCTATAAAATATTAGATAATATCTAGAAATTATAATTAATATTTATTATATATCTATAAAATATCAGATAATATTTAGAAATTATAATTAATATTTATTATATATTTATAAAATATAGTTTCTATTTATAAGTAATAGATATCTTCTATATTTAATTTATTTTATTACAGAACTATTCTTGTTAAATTATAATTATATAATAGTTTCTGAATTATATTCAACTTTAATAATATTTATATATAATTACCTGGTTTGGGTAAGATTATATTATTAATAATTATTATTATATATAAATAATAATAAATAACTGTTTTATAACTATAAACAATTATAATATAATCTAGCTATAATCTAACTATTACTATAGATAATAATTTAATAACTATTATAAAATAATTAGTAAGTATAGCAAATTATTAAATATATATAAATAATAGTAAGCTATCATCTTTAACTTTTACTAAACTATGCTGTGACCCTCTCTACACACGCCTCCGGGCCCCTATGTGTAATACTCTTAAGTACTTTACTACTAGGAATACTCACTTACTACTAGTACTAGTAGTAGTCAGTACTAGTAAGTACTTACTACTAGTAGTACTAAAAAGAATTAAATATTAAGAAGCTAAATAGTATTATTATTTAGTACTACTAGAAAGATTCTATAAATATTTTTTATAGAACTCTCTATTATAATTATATTACTAAATAATAATAGTAGCATAGCTCTAATAATTATAATAAAAAAAATTAGTCTTTTTTTATTATTAATTTAGAGATTATTATTCTGCTATTCTATTTTATTATCTATATAAAATATATCTTTAAAGTAGCTGTCTAAATAGCTTCTTTCTTATATTATTATTAGTATTATTTACTGTAATTCTCTGAATAGCTTTATTCTTATATTATTATTAGTATTATTTACTACAGTCTCGCAGGGCTTTATTAAAAAAAGATTATCTAGAGTTATATAAGAGCTGTTTCTTCTTTCTTTTTTTTTTTTTTTTTTCTTCTCTATCTCTTCTCTATCTTTTTTCTTTTTTTAATCTTATTCTTCTCTATAAAGATCTATCAGTACTATTATACTTTTAATCAGTCTCTTTACTATTATTATCTTAATTAATTATTATACCTGCTGTTATATTTGCCGCTATACCTACTAATCTTATAATTATTATTATTATTATAGCTATTCTTATTCCGGCCGGCATAATTCTTTATAAAAAAAAGCTTATTTTTTTTACTATAAAAAATATTCTAAAACTTCTGGATTTCTTAATTAAAATACTGAAGAAAGTTTTCGCAATTCTAAAAATAATTAAGAAGATTATTAATATTACAGTAAAAATTCTAAAGATATATAATAAAATAAAAAAAATATAGAAGATAGTCTAAGTTTAATAAAAATTTTAAGTAAGTTTATATCTCTCTAAGTATATAATTAATATATAACTAATATATAGTCAGTACTATCTTACTATTAATATATCAGAATATTTTAAAAAGATTATTATTATCAGAAATATAAGATAAGCCAGATTAGAAGAATATAATTTAATAAATTATTTAGATAATAATATTATTAAAATCTAAACTTTTATAAAGTTATTAACTGTAAAACAGCCAGATATATTTTATTATCTAGTATACTCTTAAATATTATACTATATATATATTTTAATTTCAGGCTGATTATTTTTCTTTTTTTATTTTATAGCTATTTTACAGCTCTGATTTAGTATTACTGTTTTTATTCTTTTTATTTTATATATATAAAATATTATAATTCTTATTCTTATATTTATTCTTACTTCTGTTCTTATATTTATTTTTATTTATATACTTACTCTTACTATTATTATTATCTATATTCTTTTTTTAATATTGCTGTCTCTAACTATCAGTGATAGATAATATTACAGTTATCTTATTCAGATTCTAATTTATCTAATACTATTCTGATAAATAGAACATAGTAGTATATATTTTATTATTACTTAAATCTAATATATTAGAATTATCTAAAAGAAAGTATTTTTTTTAATATACTGCAGCAGAATTATCTTCTGAAAGCTTATTAATATTAATTTTCTATTAATTATAATATATTCTAAATATAGGCTTTAATTACTGGGGGAAGTCTCTAATACTAAGCTTATCTTAAAATTACTTATATATATATAAATTATTAAATATATACAGCACAGTATGGCGGTTTTATTTATTATATATTCTAAGCTTTAAGTAATATATAAAGTTCTGCTTAGTAAAACTGGCAAAATAAATTATAATTATTAACTAAATTATAATATCTAATCTTAATTAGTATTATCTGCAAAAGTTTTTTATTAATTTTTTTATTTATACTTTAATCAGTCCTGACTTAAAATAAAGCAGTTATTAATAAATATTATCTACTAAGTCTAAGAAAAAATATTAAATATTTAACTAAGTTTAAACCGGCTAGCTATAATCTAATTTATAAAAATAAAATTTATTAAGATATAAATCTTATACGCCTGCTGAGATATAAATATTAGAATCTAATTATTAAATTTTCTTAGTATTAAATTCAGAAATTTATTCTTTTAGATTTTATATAAGTTCTGAACACAGATTATTATATTTTTATATATATTTTGAATAGCAGAGAGGCCTGAAAATATCTACTTAACTAGTTAAGTTATTTTTTTATTATCTAATATAATAATAAACTGCCGCTGTGCACAAAGAGTTAATTGTTTAAATATTTTATTATCTAATTATAAGATTTTAATTTAATTAGATAAGAGAATAAAAATAACTAATATTAATTAATTAGACAGTATACTCTTATCAGTCTTATTATTATTAATATATATTAACTCTTATAAAAACTGCTGATATAAATAAGAATTCCTACTTTTATTATTAGTAATATTCTAACTGACAGGATTAGACTCCCGCCTGCTAAAAAAAAAAATTAATATAAAGATCTTCTATAATCTTATTAATAGCTATAATATATTATTTAATATAGCTGCTGAAGCAGCAAAATCTCTAGATTAAAATAAACTATCTAAATTCTAGCTCTGAGAGAATAAAAAACTCTATATATTTATATTCTGATTTAATATTTACTGCAGAGAAGACTAATTCTAAAATAATAAATTTATTATAGTTTTTATTCTAGCAGTTTTTACTGCCTGCTTAAAATCAATCTCTGAGAGTAATATTCTTTTTAAGAGTTATAATAATTAGTAATATAATTTAAAGATATTCTAGAGATACTACTTGTCTTAGAATAATAAATATTTTTAATATCTTTTATATAATCTCCAGTGCGGGAAAGATTCGAGTAAACTAAAGATAAGACAGATACTAAATAAGTATTAGCTAATATAATATATCTAAAATAATTATATATTTATTAATCTCTGTTATTAAGAATTTATAGCACTGTATGCTCAATATAACTATAATAATAATATTATAAAAATAAAACTGCCTAGCAGATATTTTTATATAATAAAAATAAAAAAAGAATAAGAAATATATCAGAGTATTTTATACTATAAATAAACAGCTATTATTAGAATCTATAATTTTATACTGTAGTATATTTATTTATATAGATATATATCTATATTACTCTCTTATTATATTATATATTTTCTTAGTAAGTCTTTATATTATTATTAATCTCTTTTTTTACTGATTATATTTTTTCTAATATCTGCCAGTCTTTTATATCTTTTATTTAATTTATTTTATAACTATTAATCAATTATCTACAGAAGTCTTTTATAATAATAATAATAATCTTATCTCTTATAGAAAAAATAGTTACCGCGAGAATTATATCTAGCTTCTTTAGAAAAGCAAGCTCAAGCAGAATAATATTATAATATATATTCTATATTAATATATAATTTTAATTAAGAGTATATAATATAATACCCGAGTGATTAATAATATAAGATTATTTTTATACTTAGAATAAATATATTCTGCAAAAATCTTTTACTAAATACTTTATATTATTATTAGTAAAATTAAGATAATTAATAATCAAAAACTGCAAAAAGTTCAGTTATTCTCTATAAAATTATATAAAATTTTATATATTATCTGTTCTATTATTAATTTAGTATCTATAATATTATTCTTCTGAGACTCTTTGTTATTACTTAGTATTATTAGTTCTTTATTCTATATAATCTATTCTTCTATTAAAAATCCGGCTTTAGAATTATCAAGCGCGGGAGCTAGTTTGATATATATTATTATAATAAAATCTAGTAATATTTTCTGCATACTTCTCTCTGTCAGATAAATATTAAATATTTTAAATATATAATACTTATATATAAAAACTATATAAGTTTGGCCCACACGCAGTGCCTGTTTTATAGACTAATTCTTTATAATTTTTAAAATAACTAAAAAAAATAGATAAAAATTACAGCAGAGATTCTGCAAGTTTAGATTAACTAAATTAACTAAGTAATTTATTACTAATATTATATATTTATTAGAGTCTTAAGTAAATAACTTTATAATAATTAATCTCTCTCTGATAATTAATCTAGTATAAATAATAGTATAATCAATATCAATCTCTATCAAAATAGCAGAAATATATATCTTTTTATTAAAAAAATAGATTTAAATAAGAGATTTCTTCTGCTTCAGAAATATCTGATCTTAAATAATTAATAATATAGCTTATATCTTAAGAGTGCTCTGTAGTAATTATTCAAGATCTTTAGTATCAAGTTATATTATATTCTTATTATTATTACTAAATAAGATCTTAATATAATAATACTTTCTGATTTATATATAAAAGTTTTTTATAGTATTCTTTTTTATTAAAATCTTTATCTTTAGGCTCAGGTGTATACAGACTATTTATTTATACTATCTAATTATATTAAGAAACTCTATAATAGCAGAAGTAAGCAGGCTGCTTTCTATATTAATAAAGTCTAATTATAATAATTTTATAATTAACTTGCAGAGCCGGTCTATATATTAGTATATATAACTTAATTTCTTTCTATTTATAATAAAAATATTTTACTGATTCACAGTTTTATAAATCTAATATATTATAAACTCTTTTGACTTAAAACTTAGAATTAATACTTTTTTAAAGACAGAGAAAATATCAGCTCTAATTTTATTAATAAATTTAATTAATAAGGCAGAGCCCTGTATTCAGTAAATTATAAATTACTATAATATCTTTCTTAAGTAATAAAAAATAATATTTATATTTTATATCTTTTTATTAAGAATATATTTAATAATAAACTTCTGATTACAGAGCAACTGCTTGTTCTCTATTCTAAGAAAAATTTTAATAATTTAATATATACAGCTGCTGATGAATATTATTTTTATAGCAGAATTTAAATATAAGAGAAATCTAATATATCCCAGAAAATTATATATATTATTATAGAAGAGTATAATAATTAATAAAATACAGAATCCAGTATATAATTATATATAAATAAATAAGATATCTAATTCTCTGTTCTGAAGTATATATACTTTATTAAATATAATAATTTTAAAATATTTATTTAGATTATTAGAAAAGTCTAGAAGCATGTGCGGATTAGTAGAATTATATAACTTTTTTTTATTATTATATTAAGCTTTTACTGCTTAAAAGTTATAGCATATCTTTTATATTTAATATAAGATTATTATAATAATATATATACTCTTGAGTCTGTCTTTAAAAATCTTATATTTTTTTATTAGCTTGTCTTTAATATAGTTTTTTATCTGGCAGCGGGTATTACTATAATAAAGTAATATCTAAAATTTCTTAGTTATTAATATTATCTTATCTATTCACTGATTAATAAAATAAAATAAAATAATAATAATTATAGAACAGCTCTTTAAAAACTCTGTTTTATCTTATTCAGCTGTAGTATATTTATACTTAAATTTATTTAATTATTATATTATATTAGTTATAAAAGTCTTTTACTGATTTTTAAAAAAATACTTATATATAAGAGAAATATAATAATTTTTTAAGTCTTATTAATACTAATAATATCAGTAATAATAGTGTTATACAATAAATCAAATCTTATAATTTCAGCTATATAATTAATATAGACTGATTATTAAAATTTTAGCTCTTATCTATACTATATACTTTTTATTCAGAGATTTATTTTATTAATAATATCCAGATTTCTGCAGATCTTCTTATAATTATTAAATTAATATTTCTGAGTGTCTAGCCACTTTTTATATATTAAGATTCTTTTATAATTCTTTAATATTAATTAAATAAGTAGATTATTTATATTTATACTAATATTAAATAATTACTGAAGATTTTCTGTAGTCTGATATATATTTAATTTAAAAATATAATTATTTAGTATTTTTCTTATATTCACTGCTTTCTTAATATACTTGGATTTTCTTAATATAATATTATTAATATTATTAGTTTTTATACTTTCAGTACTCTCAGCAATCGCGATTATCTTTTCTATTTATATTATAATTTAAGAGTCTGATAACTACAGAACAGCTTTTATATAAATATAGATTTAAAATAAATCTTTAAGATTAAAAATCTCTGATTATTATTTAAGAATTAGTCTTTATTAATTATTTAATAGCTTATACTCTTAGACTTAAGTCTATAATTACTATATTTTTAATAAATCTAGAAACTTATCTTTAATTATATCTATAAATAATAATAATAATAATTCTTTATCTAACTCTAATTTTTATATCTTCTTTAGATTTATTTTATTTTTAATTATAAAATTAGTTTCTATCTTAATCGCTTGCTGTGTTCTAGTATTATATATTTTAATAAATTTATATTCTATTATTTTTTTTAATTATTAAAGTCAGCTGTGAAAGTCTTTTTTAAAATATTTCTAAATTTTTATTTAATAGAGTCTCTCTGAAAATTGTCTTTTTATTATTTAGCTTATTTATTTATAATAGATTATATATCTATATAAAAATATTCTTCAAAGTCTATATTATTATATTTATAATATTCTCAGAAAAATTCTTCTGAAAGAATACTTTTCTTTATTTATATATATTTTTTAATCTTATATTATAGATAAAATATATAAGATATTTATTAAGATTTTATTTAATTTTTTTAATATAATAACAGCTATATTTCGCGATATTTTATATTTTTTTTTTAATTATTAGTTTCTAAATTCAGATCAGTCCGGCTCTGTATTTTTATTTAGTAGTTAGATTTTTTATTAGATAATCTTAAAATTCTAGTTAGTATAATTTAATTAAGTCTAATACTAATTACTCTTTTTAGTTATCTTTAAAATTAAGTTTCAGTAATTTTAGTAATTCTTTTTTATTTTTCTTAACTAGCTTCTATATTATTATTATCTCTGCTATATTATTACTTACAGAGAAAAGTTTTAAACTATATTTATTATTTATTTTTTTTATATTAGTACTGTCTTCTTATATTATCTGTAAAAATATTTTAGCTTATCTTTTAATTAATAAATAATTATTTCTTTAAGTATTTTAGATATTTCTATTATTTTAATACTAATAGTCTTCTCTATAACAGTCTAGTTATAAAAAAGAAGTATAAAGAAAAGAGATAATAAAAAATTAAAAAAAAGAGAGAAAGAAAGTAATAGAAATAACTTAAGAGAGTAATATAAAAAAAAGAAAAAATAAGAGAATAAGAAGAAAGAAAGATATAATATATATAAAAAAGAGTAAAGTAATAGTAAATTAATAATAAATTAATAATAAATTAATAGTAAAATAATAGTAATTTAATAAATAATTTATAAAGAACTTACTTACTATAAAAAAAAAGAAATAATAATATAATTATTTATAGATAGATTAGAAATAGAAAAGTAATAAGCTTTTAATAATAATAAATAATTATAAAATAAGCTTTAAATAGTTATTTTCTTATTATTTTCTTAAATATAGTTTTAAAATAGTATAATAACTATTATATATAGTATAATAAAGATACTTACTATTTATTTTAGTCAGTAACTATTAGAAACTATTATACAACTGGTTATAACTAGCCATAACTGGCTATAACTAGTCACAACCTCGCGGTAACTTCCGCCAGCGGCCTACTATATAGTAAATAATATTATTATTATAAAAAAATTATATTATAAGAATTCTTCTGCAGAGCTGCTAGCCACAGTATCTATAATATTAATAAAAAATTAATAAATATAAAAAATCCGCGAAGAACTAAAAGATTTTAAAGACTTTAAATTATAAAAAAAAAAGAAAGTAAATAAGATTTTATAATAAAAAAATCGCGAAGATCTTTTATAGAAAACAGAATAATTATATATTTTAGATAAATATATTCTTAAGCTTTAGATATTTATAAAGCTATATAATAATTTTATTATAAATTATTTTATAAGTAAGAAAATATTAATACTAATATTATAATAATTCTAATAGCTAAAAATAGATAATTTTATAAATAAATACTATTAGGCCTGCGGAGTATATTAAAATAATAAAATAATTTATAAAAAATAATAAAAATTACTAGAATCTCTATCTATACCCGCGAAATCTTAAAAGAAAATAATAATAAATTTTATTATTAATCTATTTATAAGTATTAATATTATTAAAAACTCACAAGAGATTTTTAATAGTATTTTAATAATAATAGATTAATATAATAAAATAGTCTATTTTATTTTTTTATAAAAGAGTCTTAATAAAAAAAATCTTATAAGAATCTTTATTAAAAAGATTTTCTGTTTATATAATATATTTATAAAGATTATTATAGATTACAGTAGTATTTTTATAAAGAATTTCTAATCTAACTTTATTTATATATTTATAATAAAAAAAAAGTTAAGTATAGCTTATTATCCGCAGACTAATAATTAGATTAAAAGATTAAATAGTATTCTTAAGCAGTACTTATAAAATTATATTAATTTTAAATAAAATAATTAGATAGATTTATTATCTATTGCGGAGTTTATATATAATAATATTTTATAAATTTTTATAAAAAAATCACTCTTTTATATTATTATCACAGAATACCTGCAAGTTATTAAGATAGACTCTTATAAAAAAAAAAAACAGAAATTAAAGTCTCTGAATAAATTAAATATATTTAAAAAATCTATATTAAAATAAAAAAAAATCTAATTTCTGCTTGCGAGAAGTAGAAATAATTTTATAATTATAAAAAATAAATAAAAAGCTTCGCGCCAGAAAAGATAGTCTAATTATTTATAAAATATTTTTTATAAAAATAGACTAGTAAGAAACTAGATCTATAAAATAAAGAATTCTATTATATTATTAAATAAATAGACTTATAAGTCTATAGGCTAGAGTTACTTATAAAATTATAAATATATAATATATTTTATATATTATTACTTTATAAATATTATAAAATAGACAGAATAGACTTATAAAAGTATTTTTTTATAAAAAAAATAATTATAAATATTATTCAGAGATTTTATTAATCTTATAGAATTAGAATAGATTTTTAGAGATCTTAATTAAATAAAAAAATTATTCTAGTAAGAATAATATCTAAGAATCAGCCGCAAATCTATATTATTTATAATTTTATAAGAAGTTTGTTTGCAAGTATAGTTTTTATTTAAAAAATAAAAAAAAAAATAAAATAATAAAATAATAAAAAAAATTATTTATAAGAATTTCTATCTAACAGCAGCTTAAAATATAAGATATAATAAATATTTATAAAAATAGAAATAAATAAACTAATTATTTAGTTTATAAAGAGCAGATTTTATATCTAATCTAAATATAATTATTATATCTCTATTTATAATTATTATTAATATATATTATAAATATTCTTAAACTTAAGAAATTATAATATATACTATATATTTGATTAAGAAAAGAAAGCTGATTAATTCTAGTTATAAAAAAAATCTCGCAGAGCTGGATCTGGATTTTTAGTTAATAATAACTACTGAATTTAATAAAGAAAACAGATTATATTATTAATTATATAATTTAATATTTTTTTTAATTAAATAAAGATTGCAATTCTGTTTAGAGAGAAAAATCTAATAAAACTATTAATATATTTATAAAGATATTAGTAAATCAGTTTATTATAAATAAATTTATAAACTAAGTTAAAGCCTAGTTCGCGATTCTGATATTCTATAAAATAAATTAATCTTAAATAAATCTGAATATATTTTTAAAAAAAAAGAATAATTTATTTATTTACTGCTTACAGATTACAGGGGCAGTAAGAATATTATTTAAAATAATATCTTTATTATAATAATAAATTATAAGAAAAACGCGGGGGGATAATACTGCGGGAGACTAGATTATTTTAAGAATCTTAATTAATAAAATAATAAACTATATATAAATTAGTTTTTTATATTCCGCGAAGAAGATAGATATCTACTGTAAGAGAAGAAGATAAAGAGACTGCAGTAGAAATAACAGTAATATTAGTAATAGCAGCGGCGGCAGAGACAGAGACAGTGGTAGTAGTAATAATCATAGGGGCAGACTGCTCTAATTTTATATTAATCATAAGATATAAAATAAATCTTTCTAAGAAATTACTTACTACGGACGCTCGCGGGAAAAAAAGAAGAAAAAAAAAATAAAAAAAAAAAAAAAAAATAAAAATTCAATAATAAAAATAGTAATTTTTTTGCAAAAAAAAGAATTAATAAATATATAATATAAAAAGAAAAATACTAAGATAATTAATTATAATTCTTAGATTAGATTATATATATCTCAGACTCGCGAAGCAATAAGCACCTGTAAGTTAATAAAAGATTATAAAATATTATATCTTATAATTTAATATAGATATTTCAGAGCCGCGAAAATATAAAATAACTATAAAAATATAAAACAGTTATAAAAATATAAAATAAACTGCAAAGATTATAAAATAGCTATAAAAATATAAAATAACCGCGAAGATATAAAGCAAGCTATAAAGAATATAAAATAACTGTAAAGATATAAAACAGTCGCAAGAATATAAATAACTGCAAGAATTCTTTAAATAAGTACTTACTTATAATAATAATAATTAAGAGGGGGGGGGGCCGCAGAGATTAAGAGAGAAAAAGAGAATCAAAAAATAGAGAAAGTTAAGAGAGAAAGAAAAAAAAAAGAAAAAAAATTTAAAAAAAATATTCTTTCTCAGAATTCTGAGCCCTGAGTCTCAAGTCTTAATTTATATTTAAATTAAAAATATTATATTATATTTATTACTTAATTATAACTATAGAAATACTTATAATATTTATTATCTGGCTATAATTATAGAGACTTAAAATATAATAAATAATAATATAATTATAGTTATATAGAACAGCCGCGGTGAATTTATATAAAGTAAATCTTATAAAAAAAAAAATTATTTTTTTTTTAATTAATTTTTTTATAAAAAAGATTTTATAGCAGAAGTTTTAATAATATTTAATTTCTTATAAATAATAATCTTAAGAGCCAAGATTCTAAAAAGAGAGATAATTATAAGAATAGTAATTCTTATAATTTTTATAATATAATATATCACAAGAAATATCTATACTGCAAAGACAGTTTCTCGCGAAGTAATTATACTAGTATAATATATAACTTATAGAATTCTTATAAATATATTATCTGCAAGAGAAACTAGATAGAAGACTAGTAATAATATTTTAAGTAATATAAATATTATCTTGACTTTATAATAGATATATTTTCTTTATACTACCTCAACACACACCCTTATACTTAATAGAATATATTATTTATTTATTTAATAATTCTATTAATTAACTAAATAAGAAATAATATTATATAATTCTTTTAATTACTAAAGCTAAATTATTAGTTCTAACTACTATAGTTAGATAATTTTTTTGATAAAAAAGATTTTTTAAATAAATAGAATTTAATTCTAATTAATACTTTTTTATATTATATAATAATTATTAAACAGTTAAAATTCTTACTAATAAGAATTTTCTCTTTTAAACTAGTCTGAAATATATTAATATTATTAATTATTAGCTAAGACAAGAAGCTCTGAATAAAATAATTAATATTTAATAAATATTTATTAATAAAATACAAGCAGATAGTCTGACTAAGCAGTTTCTTAATTAAAAATATATTTAATTTATTAAATAATTAAATATAATAATTTATTAAATTCTATTATTATTATTTTCTATTTTTAATAATTTATTTACTCTAGTTTTTTCTGATATTTTATCTTATTAAAACTGCGGGAATATATTAAAAATATAGATAGACTAATTAGTTTACTGTCTAAGACTTGTTAGTTTACTATTTAAAATTTATTAGTTTATAGTCTTAGGCCAGTTAACTATCTTAAATTATTAATTAATAGACTAATAATTCTAAGTTCTGTCTATCCCGCAGTAAAATAAAAGATCTTATTTTTATTAATTATTTTAATTTTTATTTAATTACTAGTTCTATTATTCTTGGCCTTGTTTTATTTATATAATTTTTATATAATTTTTATATAATTTTATATATTTTTATATACTTTTAATAGTTAATTAGCTATAAATATAAATAAAAAGATCTCTTAATTTTTAATTAGTTTTTTAATAAGTTTTAATTAAGTTAAATTAGATTTTAGTCTTTTTTTTATTTATCTAATCTTTAATTTTTTTTATTATTTTTTTATCTTTCTCTTATCTTTCTTTTATCTTTATTTTACTTTTATCTTATTTTTATATTTAATTTATATAAGAAAATAAGAGTTTAGTAAAATTTTTCTAAGAGATTAAAAAAAAGTTCTTATTTAGTTATCTAATCTCTAATTTTTCTTATTTTTTTATTTCTTTTATCTTTCTCTTACTTTTATCTTACTTTTGTATCTAATTTATATAAGAAAGTAAAAGTTTAATAAAGTCTTCTTAAGAAAAGTTCTTACTTCTTAAGAAAAGTTCTTATTAATTAATATTATTATCTAGCTATATATTTTTCTTAAATTTCTTAAATTTTAATATTAGATTTAGAATAATTATAATTATATAGATATAGTCTTCTGTTTAATAAATATAATAATAATATTTTTAAAATTTTTAATATATATTATATAAGCTTTTAAGAATCTTTTTTTTTTAGAATATCTATTTTTTTTTTTAGTTTATTAATTAAATAATTCAGATAATTAAAAAAATTATTATAAATATTATAAATCTTATAAATAATAGATCTACTATTTTTAAAGAGATAGAAAATAAAAAAAAAAAAAGATATAAAAATTTAAGAAGATATTTTATCTATTTCTATTTAATTATAATAGAATAAAGATAATTAATAATTTAATATTATTATATTTATAATACTAAATAAAACTTTTAATTACTTAACAGAGATTAAATATTTAATAAATTATAAAATAAATTAAGTTTCAGCAGATTTTATAATTAAAAAAAAGATAATAAATTAAATTAGATTTAAGTTATTAAATAAATAAGAACTTCTTCTAATATTAAGAATTTATATTTATAAATTATATAATCTTTTAAATCTATAATTAAGAATTAATATAATAAACTAGCTGATAGAAAACTTCTAGAAGCTTTTTATAAAAAAAAATTCTATATTAATCTTTTATAAACAGCTTTTAGAATATATCTTCTTAAAAATTCTTAAAATATTAAAAAAGATTTTAAGATTTTTATTATTATTTTTTTATATATATTTAATAATATTATTTAAGATTTTAATCTAAAGTTTTTATAAAAAAATATTAATTATACGCTAAATTATATAAATAAAATAAAAAATATAATACAGTATTATATTTTTAGGGTTAGGGTTTAGGGTTTAGGGTTTAGGGTTTAGGGTTTAGGGTTTAGGGTTTAGGGTTT